>NC_072872.1:8460080-9060080 GCF_028858705.1 Grus americana | reverse complement strand
ACTACCTCATTAGTGTTCCAGCGATGCCTCTCTTTCGGTAAACTTGAACATTTTGGTAGACATTCAAGTAGCTTCTTCGGTAAAAAGATTTTTACATGACTGCCATTGCTGTTCCCGTGATCATCTAGAAAGAAGAGAAGACACGTGATGTACACACAGGAGAACAGGCAGTTTCCACGAGGAGCCCCTGGCTACAGCAGGACTTGGAAACCCACCAGTTCCCTCATCAAAGAGCAGGCAATTTGTCATTGCAAAGAAGAGTACAGCTTTCTGTTGAAATTGCACTTTAGCTTCAGAAATATAAATACAGTTTAATTCTTGTGGCTGCAAAGTTTGAGAAGAGCTTTGATGGATGCGTGCACAAGCAGCCTGCGTGTGCTTACCTGTGCCTATTTTAGATTATTATTTCCCTCAGTGACAAATTTTACAAGCAACGGCGACAAAACGTTATAGAAGCTGTGACCACAGCGGTATGACCTGCCAGGAAAGTCATAAATGAAGTTCACACTTGACAGGATTTGCAACTAAATAAGCACAGAGCCCTAGTACCCGCTATAATTTTGTCAGGCTGCACCAGAAATGCAACTCGAGGTCTATTAGTTCATTTAAAACTAAAATACACTGTGCCTGATTAAAAACAAGTTACTTTTCTTTCCACAGACAGCTCAGAAAGTGAATGTAGTTCCTCAGCGTGAGTGAGGCAGAGGGATGGAAATCTGCCTACCTCACCATGCCCGGGTGCTCTCGGCAGCAGAAATACTGAAGAATACAAAATTATTCTTTTCTGTTGCTAAAAACATAGAAGGTGCATCAATTCCCCTTAAAAACCGAAAAAGAGAACCCAAACCCCTCAAGTCCAACAGCAGCCCGTAGAAGTCCCAGAAGCATTAACTTATGCCTCTCTCACCCCTCCACCACCACCTGAAGAACCAGAGCATTCACATACACAAAAAGGGTATTAACTTTTTCCTTTCACGTATCTAATAATTTTATATCCTTAAACAGATGCCAGCGTCATGATAAAACCCCTCTGCAATTACATACGATACAGAAATCTCCCGTGACCTGCAGCACACCAGAGAGAACCCATCCTGCAATCATTTCAGAAAGCGGGCGAAGAGCGCACACCAGCAGCCAGACATCTCTAGTATTTTTAAAGCTTGATTATACTCTTGGATGTGTCAAGTTCAACAATATACATGCTGTTAAATCAACTACTCGTGCAAGCACAGCAGATGAGCTTACAAGATAAGCAGTGATGTGTATGATAAACGTGAGCTGCTCTATAATTTATGAGTCCTGTGCGCTCCCTGAGTTATCGGGAACTTTACTGTACAACTGCCTTGGACTAAATCAACAGGGCTGTGGAGTTTCGGACTTCTTCCTGGGCAAACGAGCAGGCGGGCAGCATCGATCTTTGCTGAACCGATAGAGAGATTGGGAAGAAGGTCCTCTCCGCTATTTTTTCATCTACCCTTCCAGGATTTCTCGCTTGGCATCGAGCATCTCAGACCATTGCTTTTCGGCCACATCTTTTTCCCAGACAACATTCTGCACGTGCGATCGTCACCTTGTTATTTCCCACCATCTCTGTCTGCCCAAAGCTCTGCAACCGTGCATGTCGCGACGCTTGAGAGCAGCCACGAAGACGCCGACTTGCCTGGGGCACGGTAGGGAGCAATGGCAGCCCCCAGCCACTCCACACTCATTTTCAGATCCGCCACCCAATTTAGCTGGTACCTACTTAACATTCCCTACATCAACTTCATACCGTTTTCATTTCTCGTTCAAAATATTGCATTGCACTACATTCAATTCATTAAGGCGGCAAAGTATTTTACAGCACACATTACTGCTTTTATCAGCCAAACTACATCCCCAGTTACATCTCATCAGCTTATTTTCCATGGGCACATTTTAATTGACATTAATTGTATTACTTCCCCTTACCTCCGTATCAGTCAAGTCCTCTATCATTCATTCCATTATTTTGCAGGGCTGGCAGACCTCTAATTATTCAGCTCATTTTATTAACTTTCTTCCACTGTCATCAATTATCAGTATTATTAATCCAGAAAGTGCCTATGGATAATAGACCCCTTAAAAATGTTTTGGTAGAAGTTATCAGAACTTGCTGACTCCAAACCTTCCAACTCCTGGTGTTAGCATCTCAGACCTTTCTGCTGTTAGAGCAATGGAAAGTCACTTTCACCATCCGGTGCCTGCATCTCACCTACAATTCTTTTTCCTGCGTTTAGCAACAACGTTTCTTCATTCCAAGTTGCAATCCTTCCAACTAAACCACATCAATCTTTAGGGAGGAGGAGGGGGAAAAAAAAAAAACCGTGGTTGTCCTTTGCTTTGAATCAAATCTGTCATTTCTAGTCAACTCGACATACCCACTCAGCTACCAGAGTCTTCTGATGAAGTCCGAGGAATCAATGCTGCTCAGCATCCACGCCAACTTCCAGAGCAGCCAGCATGCCCCAGAGGGAGTACTTTACATTTATTTAGAACTAAAATTTCCTCTGTAGTTAAAAAAGGAGCTGCACTTTCACAATGCTTATTTGATTTTACTGTGCAAATCCAGGCCAGATTTGTGGTTGTACTTTCCTCCTCGTATTATTTTTGCTATGGGTGCGACTTATGACATTGTGATCTGCAAACCCATCCAGTGTCAATACAAAGTGCTTTTGCAAGCAAAGCTGCGCTTGCACAAGGAGGATTTGCCAGTAAAGCTGTATCGACAAGGGGGTTTTTTTAGTGCAAAGCTGGCCACAGCTCAGGAATGCTTCCCAAGGCATGCACGGCCAATTCTGAAAACTACAGTAAGGAAGCTGTTTACTAAAATATAGCAGCCTACAACCTATCTTGTCATAATTTGGTATGAAAATCCAAAAGTTGAGTTCTATCAGCAATCTTCAAGATTACTTATAGCAAAGCAGAAACTCGCGTAAAATTAAGAAAGTACAACTACCATAAAGTTCACGGAAAGTTCCATATTAATTATACCACATAAAGCCTTCGTAATTTTATGGGTTTGTTCATGCTCCTTGCACTTTATCCTCCCAAGGGATGCAACATGGGCCATAAAACTTTTAAAGCACACAACAGCAAATCACACAGTGAGACTACGCTCTACCCCTGCTCTCCAAACAAACCCCTCTCTTCCCCCCCCCCCTTTTTTTTTTTCTTTAACTTATTCTTAAATCTTCTCAGATCCAGGAGGTGAAACTTAGATCTGTAGACCATTTAACTACCGCAGTTTATCAATATAACTTATAATTGGGGAATGGCTGAATGGGTGTTGATCAACTGCTGATTTGCAGACAGCTCTATACTGGAAGTAAATATAAAGAATAAGCCTATAAAATCAGAAACACAAGTTTTATAAACCCATTATTATGAAGCAATAACTTAGGGTTGGCCATCTTCCTAACTACCTCACAAGAGAGGTAAAAGGTGTTTAAACGTTACAATAGGCGCTTTCGTATAAAATGAACAGCTAAAATCACAATGTCATTATTGGCTACTTAAATGGAACGGGAGGGCGGCAGGTTAACCGTGATGCCACTCGCCACATCACTGCTTAAGCAGCAGAACCGAGTAAATACAGCTCAGAAGTGGCACCCAAACGAATACACTAACCAAGGAGGAGAACAACGAGCCCGAGCCGTGTTTCAGAGAGCTCGGTAGCGGTTAGGTCGATGCCCAACCCAAAGCACCAACGTCTCGCCCGTCCTTCGGGGCTGTGGTTCTCGGCTTTTCCAAAACTCCTCCCAAAAGCTGTTCTCCCAATAACTCGCTTTTCTAAAGACGATATATAAAGACAGAGACAAAAATGAAAGTCAAGATATCTAGATTTAGTCCAAAGACATTCAATTTTTTTTACAGATTTGTATTTCGCACGTATTGATTTGGCCCCGCCAGGTCCTGGGCTGCAGGGGGGGCACGCAGTCCCCTTGAACTCCTACGTTCTTTCGCTTGCTGACCTCTAGCCACAGAGAAAACCAATAAATTCAATCTGGCAGAAGTAAATGCAAAGAATTATCCCCAATCTAAACAGCTGAAGGACTGGCACGCTATTTCTCATAGTTAAACTTCGGTCCTGGCATTTTCAATCAGTAAACAAGTAGCAATGTAAGCAAACCCAACAGCTTTTGGTCTGTTTTCTAGAAATATTTGGACGATTACAGTTGTAAATCTCTTGGCAACAAAAGCAGATTTCTAAATATCAGAAGAGGGAGGCTAAGATAAGATAACCAGGTCCAGCTCTCCAGCGCTGCTTTCCCAGCAAGGTTCCGCTGGATGCCAGCACTCGGCACGGACGCCGGCAGAGCCAAGGCGTTCCTGATCCTTCAGTGCGAAGGACGTCGGCAGCCCCAGAAGCAGCCGAGGGACGGAGGGGGGACGCAAGGAAAGGGTAAACAGTCTGGGCAAAGGTAAAAAGAAGTGAAAGAGGAGCAAACGGCATTGCGCACAAACTAGCATGCTGTCAAACGGGAGGAATGAGGAGAACCAGAGAGGATGGGGAGGAAATCATAGGGGTGGTAGTAGTAGCAAGGATGATCAACAAAATAATTTTCCTCTAGTCAGTTATTGAATCTAGCCTAGTTTCTTGGAACACTTGTGATAAATACTTTGTTGCTATGACAAGCTCTACAAACCATTCTAAAAGTGTAAGAAACACAAATATAGCCCAGACTCTGCTGCTGCGTATCACCGTCCCGGTTCGCCCCACCAATAACGCGCTCCTTGCAAGTTATTGTATCCTTCTCACATAGCAGAAAGTTTCTTGACATAACTGAATTCAATTTAAACAACGCAGTTATGTAAAACTGCAAATGCTGCGTTTTGGGGAAGAGTTGATAGCACAATTCTTCTTAATGAAAGCCTACGCGCTGGGTGAGAAGGTCTGGTTTACACAATTAGCTATTTATTTCTCACGCCGCGTGTTTATCACTGTGCTCAGCACTTTGGAGTCCACTTCCCCCAACCACCAAAGCGGCTCCTCTCTTCCTCTCCCACCCCAGCAGGCGCTTTAAAGCACCCTGCTAACCATACAAGACAGGAGAATTTGGTTAAATTCTGAAGGCGCACAAAAGTAACTATGTTTAAAGCAATCCTTAGAGCGCTAAAACAGTGCTTCAACTTTTTCTGGCAGCTCGCGCGTTCAAGTGACTTTCACCGTGTTGCTGTTAAACACGAGAAGTGCAACAGCACGATTAGACCATTGCTCGCTGTCACCAATGATGCATTTGTTTTAGACCCATCATCAATTCCTTTCATCCCTTGGTTTTCACTAAAATTACATCATCAAATTCAACTGCAGTGCAACTAAGGAGAGACGGATATTATTAGTCAGGCCTAGCAAAAATAAACCACCCATTTATACGGTTTTCAATATTACAACCGTTTGCAACACTACAACCAATTTTCCAGAATTCCCAAAGTACCAGCCAAGGCTAGTGCAATCCCTTACTCTGAAGTATACGCCACCAGCCGCCGATATTTTTACTGTTTGGTGGTGGGGTTTTTTTTTTTTTAAACTATGAACAGTTTGAATTTGGAAACCTACCTCGAGAACTGGCAGGAAAAAACCCAAAAGCCGTGAACTGAAGACGGGACAAGAGCAAGAGAAGGACACTGAGCTCGCCGCTCCCAGCGATAACGGGAGCCGTTCCTGCTCCTCCTCCGTACGCGGCCGCAGCCTCCAGCATTGCCCCGGGGAGAGGGCGGGTGCTGCACCCCCAGAAAGTGGGGTTAGGACGGACACCAGCACCCGCAGGCATACTTGCCTTTCAAAACCCACAGGGTTTAAAACAGGGGAAACACAAGACAGGGCTGAAGGGGACATGAAAAGAAGATACAAAACGAGGGGGAAAAACTAAAAATAAAAACCCAGCAAGGTGTGGAAGAGGAAGCCAGGAAACACTGAAGATGCAAGAAGCTGCTGGAAGCACTGCGTTTTAATTAACCGGCACTGTATTCCACAACGCGCTCCACCAGCCTCGCTGCACTCCATGGAAAGGTTTGGCTTTGTTGGGTTTTCGTCCCCTGCGGATATATTTGGTTTATTGAAGCAGAGACAGAAGGGACACTAAAAAAGGAAGGTCACATTCCAGCTCCCTCTTTCTGAGGACTGCCCGGACAGAGAAGTAGGATAGCTACCTCCCCTTCCTCCGACAGCATACACCTTCCTAAGCAGCTCTTTAAAACACTGCGCGCCTGAGAAGAACCATTTAAAAATATTAGCAATGTAAAGTTAGCACCAAGTCTTGAAAGATTACATTTGTTTTAACCTTACTTGTACATAATCCTTTCACTGCCTCCCGCTACAGGAAATGAAACCGGAGTTACAACATCCATAGGAAACCTTCCTGCAGGAGTAGCTTTAACAACCCACGTGTGGAAAACCATTAACAGGAGATGTGGAACTGGATTCAATAACTAGAGCTTTAAACAAGCCCCATGCCTTATATCAGGAATCTTAAGCACAGAACGGTTATGATACCAAAAAGTACTCAAAAAAATTTGACCTTGCACGCACACACAGACGTAATTCCTGCTGTTTGGAAAGAGCGACTCGAGTCCACTCTCTGGAAGTGTCCTGCTGGCTTACAGCCCTCCGAGCGGGTCTAGAAACTTCAGTTCAAGGCAGTTCGCTTCCCCCTCTGACAACAGACCCTTTTGGTAAAATCCCAACTGCTGAAATTCGGCAAAAATTCCGGGGCAATGAGCGGACCGAGCTGGGCCAAAGCCTGCCTCTTCGCCGTGACAGTCCAGTTTTGCCCAGAAGGACAGCAGCACAGGGAGCACGGCACAAAACCCAGCCCATCACGCTCACAACAAGCTGGGTTTGTTGAAGTAATAAAACGTTATGCAACACTTCCACAGAGGAAGGTAAATATTTGCTGTTTAACAACCAAATCAAGAATGTTTTGTTTTCAAAAGGTATGTTGCCCAAACAGTCTCTCAGCATTCAATAATATTTGAAGCTCCAACTTCCTCCTCGGTCAGTATCAACAACAAACCCACCTAAGTCCCCACCATGTCCTCGGCTCGGGCAGGAGTTACCAGGAGAAATTCCCCCTCCTGCCTTTCCCACCCACAGGCCCTGCCTGAATTAACGGGGTAAAATTCAATAGCTGCAGGTAACCAACTTACCCCAGGACAAAGCGCCCAGCCCCTGCTGCACCACTTCATTTAAGTGCAGGGGCACTCCTCTACTTTAAACCTAGCGGTTTCAGATACCTGCCCACGAGAACACACAGAAATACAAAGAAAGGTTCTCTATGCACGTTCTTTCTGTTTTGAACTTTTTGAAAAACTTTCCTTTTTTCAATTTAAGGAAGACCTCACCCCGATCAAGTTCAGAGCCAAGCGGGCACCCCCAAGGGCCAGTCCTCCCATTTCAGTTCAGATGCGCAAAACGCGGCAGAAACTACAGAAGCCACAGACCTCTACTGCAGGGACGGCAAGAGCTGCTCGGTCAGAGCCCAACTTCATCCTGCCTAAGGAAACCAGAAAAGAGGAGACTCACCCGAGTTTTCCAAGATGTGGAAATCTCTCCTGCAGGCAGGGAACAGAGACGCCAGCCTCATTTCAAACCCTCACCTCCCGCCGAGGTTTTTCTGCTGCCAGCTGGGCAGGAGAAGCCCCGACTGGAGCTTCAAGACTGGGCAGGTCTGCAGAGCTGTTCGTTGCTGCTCACGAGGCTTTGGGTGGATGGAGTGGATTGCTCCCCGATAATAGCAGTGCTTCTCTGTGCAACTAACCCGCTAGCTGCCATTTAAATTCATTTTTTGAATATTCAAGTAACAAAAACCTAAAGGGACTTGTGTTCTCTCCTCCAGCATCTGTACTCCTGGTGAAACACTTGTCTAGAATCGCACTTTGAAACGATTCCCATTTAAGTTTCTGACAGGCGGAGTTTAAGTTTAAGGAATGAATGGTTCATATCTTGCCTCCTTGAAAATGCACCAGAGAACTAGGTCAGCACAGGAGCTGCTCTGTGCGCTTACTATGAGAGCGAGACGGGCGCTGGTGCCAAGCCGACAAAGACTCCGCTCCCGCCTCGGTGCTGCTGCCCGTGCCCCACGCGGCTGCAAAGCAGAGAACCGACCACCGACCGGCCAAGCCGAATGCTCGGTTACGACATCGGACGGGCGCATTTAAAACGCCGGGCACAAAAGCCACAGGTTTCTCCAGCAGCTCGCACGCAGTGCCACGTTACAAAAGCAAACGCCGCTTCAGACCCATCTGCTCGGCAAGAGCACGCCTCAACGGCCCACAAAAATCAGTTACCAATACAAAGCATGATAAAAGTTGCATTAAACAAGAAGTGTAAAGGCCAAATCACCTTTCAGGTCAAGGAGCACAGGTCTGCACGGCTCTGCAAAGCCATGGCCTCGTGGCAGCGAGCACACCGAAATCTGCGCTTTTCACGCAAAACGCGTTGTCACACGTTAGCGCGGGAAGCCCGAGAAGAGAATCAAGCCCGATCTGGGCTTCGGGGACAACTTTCGCCCAGTACAGAACCAAAAGTTCACACTTCGAGCTGTGAAGTCCAGACGGACACCCGTTCTCTTCCCACGTACGCCCGTGCTAACCGGCCGGCGTCTCCTACTCCGGTGGGGTCAATCAGTTACTTCAACGCAAATGAGGAAAGAACGAAGCCCAGTCTTTTCCAGACCACAGGAAAGACGGAACTAACAAATTTGGGAGCATCACAGAGACTAATAAAAAAATGAAGCTGACAATGCTCATCATCACCACCACTACTTAAAACTGACGTTTCTGTAGAGCGCTCGGCCCGCATCATGCCGGACGAGGCACGGCAAAGAGCGAACCAGAGGCGGCCATGCCCACAGAGGCTCTACGGGTCCTAACTCACAAGGAACAACCGAAAAAGGAGATATTCCCAGAGCACTTTGAGGAAAAATCCCGACGAAGAGGTGGGACGACCACCCCTGTATCCTAAGAGGGTGTTTCCCGGCAAAGAGCGCAAACGGGTTAAGAGCGAGGCCGTAGGTACGCCGGCCGTGGCGGGTACGGAAACCCCCCTTGGCCAGACTAACGGCAGGTGCTCGAGGTGCCCCCGGCAACGAGATCGATCCAGGCGGGAATTCGCCCAATTTCAGTTACGCAACCGGCGAGTCGGGGACCCGAAGCACCGGCCGCCCTCTCCTCCCGCCCTGGAAAATGGAGGCCCCGGCACCGGGCACCGGGCGTGTTGCGCAACGCCGGGCCGGGCGAGGCGGCGCTGAGCGACCCCCCGCCTGCCCGCAGGATCCAACCCGGACCGGCCGGGAGAGCCGGCGGGGCCGCGCTCGGGCGGAGCAGCGCTACCCCCTTGCGGACACGCCGCGCCCCGGCTCCCCGCCGCGCCGGTAACTTTCGGCCGGAGTTGGGCGCCCCGGTTCCCCCCCCCCCCGCCACCATCGCCGCCCCCCACCCCGCACGGCCGGCGGGGGCGCGCCGGGCCCTCCTCTCGCTCACCTCCGGGCCCGCCGCTCGACCGGGCGGCGCCGCTCCGCCCGCCCCAGCAGCGCCCACCCCCGGCCCGCCCGCTGCCCGGCGGCGCGGAGGCCCCGGTGCGGCGGGGCCGCGGACGAGGCCGCCCTGCTCGTGACGGGCGAGCGCGCACCCGCGAGGCACGTGCGCCGCCGCCGGTGGGGGAGGCGGGGGAGGAGGAGGAGGAGGAAGGGGGAAGGGGGGGCGGCGGGGGCGGCGCGGCCAGGCCCGGCCCGGCGCAGCGTGACCCCCGGGCGGCGGCGGCGGCGGGCCCAGGCCGTCAGCGGCGAGCGGCGGCCCAGAGCCCCGCGCCGCGCCCTGCGCCGACCCGCGCCGGCCGTGCCGCCACAGCCTCCATGTTGGCGGCGGGCGGGCACGTGCCGGCGGGCGGCGGGAGGCGTGCCCGTGCCCCGGCCCGGCTCGGCCCGGCCCGGCCGCCGCGGCCCCGGCGCCACGCGGCCTGCCCGCCGCACATGGCCTGCCCGCCGCCGCCGCCCCCCCACCCCCCCGCGACCGCCCCGGCCCGGCCCGGCCCCGCGGGGGCGCCCGCCGCCGCCAAACTTCGCGCCGCGCGGCCCGGCCCGGCCGCCGCCGCCGCCCCGCGGCGGGGGCAGGGGCGGGGGAGCGGCGCGGGAGGCCCGGCGCGCCGACAGCCCCGCGGCGGCGGTGGGCAGGCCCGACGCGGAGCGGGAGTCGGCCCGGCCGCGCTCTCACCTTCCGGCTTGTTTTCGGCAGCCATTTCCCCTCCGCGCGCCACATCCTCCTCCGCCTCCTCGCGACCGGGACCCAGGCGCGCGCCGCCTCCTCCCGCTGCCGCCGCCGCCGCCGCCGGGCCGGCCACCCCGCGCGCACGGCGCACACCCCGCGCCGCCCATTGGGGGAGCCGCCGCACTGACACCCGCGGCGGCCAATCGCGGCCGGTGGAGGGCGGGCGCCCGTAGGGGATGGGCGCGACGGACAGCTCGCCCCGCCAATCGGAGAGCGGCAGCGCTTCAGTGACACGCGCCGCAGCCACTCAGCGGCCGCGCCGGGAAGACGAGGGGGGCCGGACGGGGCGCTTTACTGATGGCCGCAGCGGCCACTCGGGAAGCGACGCCGCGCGACTGACGGCCGCCAGAGCCAACCGCGCCGCGGAGGAAGCGGGACGCACCGATTGACGCACGGCGCCGCCGGCGCCGGCAGCCAACGAGGAAGCGCTCTCCTCCAGAGCGACCGCGCGCGGGGCCAATGGGGCGAACGAGCCGGGCGGCCGCCGGCGCCACCGCCCCCAGCCCTGTCCATTGGCTGCGGGCGGCCCCGGTGGGCGCACGCCCCCTCCGCGCCCTGTAACCCTAAACAAAGCCGCCGATTGGCGCGGCAGGCGGCCCGCCCATCCCCGCCCCGCCCGGCGGGGGCAGCCCCGCGGCCCGGCCCTGCCCCGCCCTCCTCACGGCCCGGCCCCGCCCGCCCGCCAGCCGGGGCGAACGGCGGATCCGGCACCTGTAACGCCAAGCCGCCCTGTTCACGGCGGAGCGAGAGCCGCGTCCCCCTTCCCCGGCGGCCGAGCCGCCTCAGTTAGCCCAGGCGCTCCGCGGGGACGGCTCTCCGGCCTGGCCTCCAGTAGACAAATAACGTTCCGCCGCTCCTGCGCTCCCCGCCGGGAACACGGGCCCTCTGCCCCGGGGCCTGTGTCCGCCGCACGCCCGGCGCTGCCTGTGGCCTCCGGCTCGGCCACCGCTCACGGGCTCCTCCGGGCACTGGGGGCAGCGTGGGGATGGCCCCCCTCACACGTTTCACCAGGCACCGCATCCACATTGAAACTTAAAAGCTGCGATTTTTTTCTTAAGCGAGCAAACAAAACCTCAAGCTGAGAGATTTTCAGTAATTGTTTTTAAAAAAGACGATCTGTAAATACAGGGGGGGGTTACCACCTTTTGATAGCGTTAGCGCTGAACCTGCGTTTCCCCCGCGTGCTGCTGGGAGGGAGCGCACACAGCCAGAGGATCTTCCCCGTCGCAGTTCCAAAGCGCCGCGCTAGCTAACCGACCCAAACCGCACCAGGGCCGCGCGGAGCTTTTGTTGCAAAGTCCCTCCAGAAACCAAGCAACTTGCTCTGTCCTGTTAAAAAAGGAAAGCGCCTTGCGAGAGGGATGCGTTATTTGCCTGGCTGAGCTTTCTCCCCGTCTCTGTCAAAGTGCGCTGGCACTTCTGCCTTCTCAAGCAGAGCTCCGTGTAACTGGACCACATCAAATGCCTGCACGATGCAAATGAAGATTGAAACGGCTGTTTCCTTTGATGGGTGTGACTGAACAGGCAAAAAGGGTATTTTTCCCTAAGATCCTCATGAGAGCGGAGCTTCTCTAAGACGACCTGTTGGCTGCCTGGATTTGCCAAGGACGAAAGCCATTTCGAGCCAAGGTGGAAGAGAAGTATGGCGAGATGGGTCTTCTAAGGCACAAGAAAGGAAAATTCCTTTTTCCTCTTTTCAGCGGCTGCTAATGTGACGGAGCGTGAAAGGCACATTGAGGAAGAGGCTCTAGAACGACAGGCTCACTCCTGACGGCCATAAAGCTTAACACATACTACTGCAGCTACAGGATCGGCTACAATAATTGTTCTCTTCAGTTCGAGATACACTGTAAACTTTTCCGGATGCCATACTGGCAAAGAGCTATCATTTTCTTGATGAGTTCTAGGGAATTTATGCCTCTCCTTGGATGTCCTTCCAAGGTGGTCCATACACTTACCAGAGACACAAGGCAGCCATACGGTTGGTGCTCCTCAGTTTACCTTTTGGCAAAAAAGCCGTACTAGATTAAACTAGGTATCCCTCTGCAGTTAAGTGGTGGAAGTCCATTTCCTGAACGCATGTCTCAGCGGTTCAGCTGACAGCTCACTGCGACGCGGAGGGCCAGCCCACGTTGAACTCATCCCCGGCGGCGCTGGTGCCTACCCCCCATGGCCAGACCTGCCTCGCTCACTCTTCAGCAAGAGGCGGGCACCTGGATTAGCCAGGCAGCACAGCCTGCAGCTCCTTCAGAGTGCCAACCCTACCCACTACTCGTCTCCTCCAAACCAGCTTCTCTCCTGGCATGGCAGTCTCCTGCCCAAGATTAAGGTCAGGCTGGCGATCAGGGGCTCGAGCTTCCGCTTTGATATTCAGGCAAGACTACACAATGAAAAGAGGATGAGAGAAATGGTGAAGCTAACGCAACTCTTCCAGTCACAAAGTCCCACTCTGCTGCCAGATCCAGTGATCTGAGAGCTATTTGGATTTGTTTTTGCAGACACCCATGCTCATGGCTGAAACGTTGGCAGGAACCCAGGCTGCTCCCAAGTCCGTGGATGGCAACCACTGCCCCAAAGAGTCTTTCCATTCTTTTCAGGGAGACGGCATGTGCATTACTTCGTTCACAGCCCCCGCTGCGTTACTCCCCGACATACTCTTGAGAACCAATGACCATAAGGTACTCCACATGGGGTTAGACCTTGAGATCATCCGGAGACATTGCTGAATGTGAGATCAGCTGCATGCGTCAGTGTCCATCTCTTCTCTCCAAAGCTCAAGTAGTTCCTTGTATCCTTCTATGGCTCATTATAGTAACGAGGTCCATGCAGTCTGACTGAGAAGGTTGTTTAGGATGCCTGCTGCCTTCTCTCAGCCACTTCAGTCTGGGGCAGGAGGAACTTCTGCTGAACTGACAGGCAACAGCTCCGCTCCCAGAACACACACAACCTACCTTGGCTCGACAGCAGCGTGCAGCCCGCTCTATGAAGTGTCTTCGGGAGCACTGCCTGGCTTTGTAGATCCTTCCTGGTCCGTAAAGACGATGACAATTTGCGTGGATGAGGACAAATAAGGCATTTTAAGGGGTTATTGAAGGAGTGTATGAACTCTGCTACATATGGCTAATGAACTCATTCTCTTCCTCAATATAAGAGTTCCTACCAGGAGAAAACCCCCTAATAAGCTGAATCTTATGTACCTGAAATCATACATCATTTTAACAGTAGCATGAGGTTATTACAGCAATGAGATCTATGTAATATTACGGATGCTATTTGAACATGGATTTTTTCATCAAACATGCCAGAAGAGCCCCAAATATTTCCATTTAATTCCTTGTGCAATAAAACAATAAGAAACAAGCCATGTGAATTCAAGTACTGCTGGTATCTTTCAGGTTTCCCTGCTCCCCACTGTTTAAAAAACAAAGGTCTAATCGCTGTTAAGGCACAGAGGTACCAAACTGCAAGAGAGCCTGTGCGTGTGCAGGATAAACTGGCTTGTCTTACCTTTCTAGGGCACAAACACAGAGCTACCTCCAGCTGACAAGCGGCCAGAAAGTAGATGTGCCGGGAGTTTTTGCAGTCTGAATCATGAATAATTTTTAACAGCATACTGATAAAAGCTGATGCTATTCTGATGTACAGTGTTTGGGTTGGGTTTTTTTTGTTTGGTGGGTTTGTTGGTGGTTTTTTTTTTTTTGCTAAGAGGGAGGTGAAATACAAAGTTCTTTAAAAAAAAAAATCTTCATTGACATCCCATGGTAGATGTGGGTCTGGCTTCGTTAATTGGGTTAATGTGATGATTTGGCATGCTTAGTTATACACAGAAGTAAAATGGTAAAGAATACATTCAAATATCCTGTTAAGGATATTCAGCAAATTACACATCCACCGTTGCTATGGCAAGCATCAAAAAGCAAAACAATTCAGACAGTTTTAATAGCTATAATGACAGCGTTGGAACCCCGTTTCTTTTGAATTGTTTGCACAAAGTTTCTCCATGATTTAGAAGCAAGGAATGCCAAGTATTTTTACAAAAATACTCTTCAAAGCGTGAATAGAGATGCTTAAAAAAAACCCTCACAATGATAGAAACAAAATGGAAGCAGAAGCTGTTTCTTCTAGGAATAAACCCAAGACTTAACCAAGTCAATGTGTACATACAGATCCACCATTACTTCACCATACTTCCCTGCATTTGTGAAGTATGACTGCCAGTTCCCAAGCTTGTCAAAAGCGGGTAAATATCCCCAAACATGCATTTCTTCAGAAAGGTTCTCCAGAGCAGCATACTCTCTTTAGGGCTCTGCCATCCAAATAACCTGCCCCAAACCACAAGTGGAAGTTGAAGAATATACGTTACCAGGAACTACAGATACTGGATTACACTCAGAATGGATGGAAATGTATACCGCCCTAGCAGGAGGCTGAACTCCGTCATCTTCCATATATGTTCTTCTCCCCATTCCTTCTGCAGTTCTGAGCCCATTTCTTTCACTCAGAAATACAAACACTACATTCCCATAATCTCTAGTCAAACTCTGTTGGCTATAGAGAATTTACACCAGACTAAACCAAAGCACAACTCCAGAGCCTGAGCGATTTTAATGGACCCTGGAGGAAAGGTGGTTTTGCTGTGCAAAGCCTCATAAAGGATTCCTAGATATTTAAGCCAGTAGCCTCAACACTAAACACAGTACTTTCCTGTTTAAGTAAGGACAAGGGCAAAAATGCTTTCTTCCTCTACACCAGCACCGCATCCGGAAGGGAAACAAGTGGCTGTCTGGGGAGGTGCAATGCTAGACCCCCGTTCATTCCGCAACAGCTTTGGAACTGACTTACACGGGTGCCAACCTCAAACATTTTGCCGCAGCCAGCAACACCGGGAAGAACGCCTGCCATGCCGTGCGCTGCGGCACACTGCCTCGGCCACAAGCCCCACTGTTCCTCCCTCTGTGGGCCTTAGTCCTTTGTTACCCTACATGAACAGGCCAGGTTCTGTCTTCACTTCGGGGCACCGTTCATGCTCCAAGCACCCTGGCGGCACTAAGACAATAACAATTATTTTGCTGTAATATACACCCATAAACCAGTTAGAGGAGGAAAAAAATGAAATATGAGGTAAATTAAAGCTTCCAACTAAGGGGATTTACCAGTAAGTCACCATAAAATTCAGATAATTTATTTTTTCAATTCTGCAGCAACTTTCTCCAATTCATTTGGATTAGGTATTAGAAATTATGTCTCAAAAATTAAAGAAAATGTCTATTGACCATTATATCAAATTCTAATTTTAGCCAGGAAAAAAAAGAATAATTAGGCTGTGATTTACTTTGGTAGTCAACTTACATTAACAATTTTTTCCCCCTGTTTATGTAATTCTGGCAAAATCAAATAATAAATACAACGCTCATAAATGCTAGGCTAGATTTAGTAAAGACAATTTCCTACAGTATATTCGGGACATTTCTCTTTGCTTTCTGTTGTAAGACGACAATCAAGTTATGTACTTTAAGAAGGTAATATGATTGTCATCCATGGTAGCGCCTCAGTTATAATTTTAGTGCAGTCTTCAATAAGGTATATGGAAGGATTTATTTTATTTTTTTTAAGCTGTCGTCATCCTCTAAGAAGCTGTATAGCCTGGCTGCTGCTCTCTGGGAACGTTTTTTACCCCCACACCCTAACCCCTCTCCTCTGCTAGCACGCAAAACTGCACTTATTACCGTAGAAGCAAGAAGAAAGCATAAACCCTGCAGTGGGTCAGTAATGCAGAGCTCGCACGCACGAGGTTGGTACCCAACTGGCTCTGCTCTGGGCAGCGGAGGAACAGCTCCCAGCTCGGGACTGGCCAGGAAACACTGCTTGACAAAGGCGGCAGTGCCAGCTCATTGAATGCAGCTGACGGGGTGCACAGAAACTCATATAGCCACCAGTGTTACTTGAGGAAAAGGCCATTTCCCATAACTCTTATTTTCCCCTTGGCACGTACAAGATAGCATAATCTTCAGGTTAGTTTGGTATCGGATCTCTAGCAATAGTTGAAGCAAATAATAACAGGGAAGTATGTTTAAGTCTGAGATCCCTAAAGGTATGCTCCTACATTTCTGTTCCTACTTTTAAACAAACATCTTTTCCAGGATACTTAACTCCTCTGAAATTGGACTGCTGTCTATATTAACTGAATAAATACAGATCTAGGAGCTAAACTTTAGTCACCACAGTATGAAAATGTCAGCCTCAGGCACTGCAAGCAGAACGAGTGATGGAAGACGATGACGGAAGAACAAAAGGAGAACCAAAAGAAGAGAAACTCGTGATGGTAACGGAAGCAGAAGGTGTTCAGAGCCTCGTAGATCCAGGAACTGGAAGCCAGAGGCAAAGTCAAATTTAACTGAGTCAGCCTGCTCCCGAGGAACAGCCTGCTCCCGATGGCAGCACCACCCAGGCTCTGCCCTTTGCCCACAAACCTGTCCTGGAGTTACCAAACCGAGTCTTCATTCACACACTCCTGTCATTTAGTCTGTGTATGCGCAGTGTGGAAGCATCACTAACAAACAATAGAGCCCTCATGCTTTCAATTAAAAAGCCTTATTTTGGAAATCATTATCTCAAGGACTCCACCACAATTGGGTTCTGCCACGCTATAAATTCACAATGAGAAGGAACTTCCCTGACTTTTTGCATCATTATTTATGAACAGAAAAAGCAACTGGAAGCATCATTCCAGTATCAAACTAGAATCAGTGGTGGTTTGCTTCCAGCGGTACCACGGCAGTGCAGCTACTCAAATTAGCCCTTGGGTGCCTGTCCGATGCCTTATTACACAAAACCTTTCTTCTCTGTCATCGAGGATATGCAGTAGTTCTTCTAAACAAAAATGATTGTTTTAATATCTTCTCATTAGTTTTAGCTATAGAGCAGAGTTTTCTTTCTAGATTTGCCTAAACCTTGTCTAACCACTAAAACAATTCTTTCCCATATGACCCACGAGAGTTGCACGGAATGAGAAATATATACAAAGCGTATATGCAGAAAATACACAGAAACAGCTAGTCTTTGCTTAGTTTCATTTGCGAGTTCTTGACTTTCCCCTGAACTTCCTCCCCCGAAGGACTGGAACAGTAATACTTTGTTTTCCTGGAGTAAATCAGTTCCTACACTCTCAGTAGCAGAGTGAAAATTAAGATGTAAAGGAGTAAAGAATGCAGAACAACCCTATTATTCAACAACAATACAATTTGCTGCTGATCTTCAGTTGGTTAGACAGGCACGTCAATTATTTATAGAACCCAGAGTGTTAAATATGAAGTATTTCAGCCTGGGACAGCACAAAGGTAAAACCAGGAACATGATTCTGCCAGACCTGCGGAACTGTAGGCAAGGACAGACTATTCCTACACAGGTTACCCTTTTTATCCAACTACAAGTTGAAAAAGGTCCTTATGAAGCCTCACTTTCGGCGTTAAGTGATACGCATTCTCTTTTTTTTTTTTTTGACAGTCCATATTTAATGTTTATCTAAAAGGCTATTTCTGCCAGGAAAACAATGCACAGTATCTTCCAAAAACCTACATCAGCATAACCTCGCGTGAATATTTAGATGAAGCCCACAACCTTCACTGTATCCCTGCTTATGTCTATGAAGAGCCTGTCACGCACGTTTTAAAATTTGCTCCAAATGACCACAATTTTGCCATTTTCACAGTGCTGAAAGGACCTCGCCATGCAACACTGAGCAACACTATAGCAGCGCCCAACAATTCGATATGTACTACCAACTCACCTACAGTAAGCACAAAATGCAGCTTAAAGCAACTTCCACTGACTCCTTAGAGTGGGAGACACATTCAAAATCAGCAAGCGCTCCTAAAGAAAAGATTTATGCATAAAATTACTTCTTTGTAGCTTGTAAGAGAACTGTTAGTCTTGGAATTAGCTTTTAGACTTGGAAGGATGTCTTTCAACTTCCATTTCTGATTAAACAGTAAAACCTGTGACCTAGTGTTGCACAATGTCAATTTCGATAACACCTCATCCAGCTTAAAAAACAACCTAAGTAGCTTTATGATAATATTAAAACTAGAAGTTAATCCTTGTGTAGGATTACCAATTGATCAAAATTAATTAGAAGTATAAAAAGGAAACAGATCTTTGTTGCAGAAATTAGTATGGGATCAATGGAGTGGGCAGTCACCTGGACGACAGGCCTGAAGACAGCATTTCAGAAATAGATCCGTAAGGCCTGCCGATGAATTTAAGCGCTGATCAGGAGTATAATCTAAGGACTGCGCTTACTTCTGGTGTATTTGGCATTAAGCACTTACTCTGGGGGATAAAATTACGTCCCTACCTGAAGCACCCATCACAATCCAAACAATTACGTTTTGCCTGAATGACACAAGGCTTAAACAACGAAACCATGATAGTTTCAGTAGCACGTAACAGCTCCTTGGAAGGAAACAACAGCGCGCACAGTGGAAAGCCTGTCGAAAGTACGAGATAGAAGCCACTTCACCACCACAGACTTGGAGATGGACTGAGAAAGACAGAGCTGTCTCCTTTGTGCAGAGTCTAGGAACCACAGCTGAACACCACCTCTGTGCTTGAACTGGCAGCGCTTTGGCCACACAACATGCTGACAAGTGCTGCAAGTCTCTCTCATTTCAGGAACATATGTAATTTTACCCCAAGTCTTTATCTTGGAGTCACGCAGATAGCATATTGGACTTGTTACATGGTGTGAGCCCTAAAATGCATTAAAAAAAAGTTACACTGCTGTCCAGACTGAAAAGAGTTTAATGAATCCCAAAAGCATTCACTTCTTCAGGAAAATAAGGCACACAACCACCTCATGCTTACTGAACTACTTAGAGCCACTGTACCTCAATCAGTGACAACTTTTCTTCCCAAGGGATTTTCACTCACAACAGCCAGGTCGGTACTTCCAATGAAAATAAGTTTTCCACAGGCAACTATGATTAAGGAATGCTGAAAACACTTTTCATCCTTCACCAGGAATAACTAGTGTGATGGCACTCAAAGAAAAATATCCCAGATCACGATGGGGACTTCTTAGTATTTCCTTCTTGTGCACTGACTCTACAAAAGCCCTTGTTTACCAAAGTATTATAAATGATTCATTAGCCACACTAATCCCATAAAGTGAGTGGTACATTACTGGTAGGTATCCACCATCTACTATGGGACAAGCTACACTGTCTGTCTCTGAAAATACCTTATTTTATGCCAGTCAGTTGCCAGCTTTTATTCAAAAAGGGCAAATTTTTACTTAAGAAGAGTATGGCTGGAAGCAGACAAATCGTGTGGCAGATAATATACTCATCGTAACTTCCGCAAAATCAAAATTTCAACTTCTGTTCTCAGTAGGGATACTGAAAGTTTATCCACACAAAAGGTGCTTGTACAGTTCATAGCAAGCTTATTGAAAGCAAATATCTGGATTAAAACACCCAAAGTTGCAGTGAAAGGCTGTCCATGGCTCATCTGAGGGACTAATCTGTACTAGTCAAAAATGTCCACAATTTCTTGGGGGGTGGACGGGACCAAAACAAACCCAAAAAAACTCCACAAACAAAAACCAGAAAAACTTAGAGCTCTCCTAGTAACAACAACTGTAGTAACAGCCACTGATATGGTCTTACTAAAATGCATTGTTGGGTCCATGAAATATCCTATGCCAAATGAAATATTCAAAGATGGAGGAATTGTAACTGCATCTCCTCCAACCGCCTCGCCTCTGACATTGAGGGCAAGATCTTCAAATACAATGACTAAGAAATTTTGTCTGACAAACCATTTACAGAAAAGGAATAATACCGAACTTTAAGATCAAAGTATACGAGTGATTCACCTTCCTTGTATACTTGCAAGACAGAGGCTAAACATGAACATAGTATTACGCGCTTTGAAAAGCTCCACCTGCGTTAGAGCACAAGAATTTGCATCAAGTGGTAACATGAGGCTACACAACCCTCAACGACTGGATGCAAGACTCTCTTGGATAAGCATCCTCCTTAACTAGCTAGAGAGCTTTGTCTATCAGACCATGTCACCTGAACGACTAACAGCACACTAACTCCCACTGCTGCCATCTCTCACCAAGTCCAGCAAGCTAAAGCCTTAGCAGGACAGCAAGCAAAATCAAATACGTATTTCCCAGTGCTCCTCTGCAACTGAAAACCTGAATGCTGACAAGACTGAGGGGAAAAAACTAAAAAAACACCAGCTAGTCTAGTAGGCAACTGTCTATCCTCAGGGTCATCTAAAATACCATGTGCTGGAAGAAAGAAGAAACGGCGAGGACTTGGCAACACCCAAAGCACAACGTCCGCAGAAGCGATTATGCGGATGCCAAATCTGGTCCTATCTGAGCTCTCCAGCCACTGCTGAGTTGACAGCACGTGCCGCGATGCTGGAGCTGGCAGAGGCAATGCTGAGCACAGCTAGTGGCCACTAGCCACCTTAAAGCAATAGCACTACGCATCTTCCCTGAGCTAACATTTAGCGGCACAAATAGCAAAAAACCACGCGCGTAGTGCTCTTCGTTGAAACTGCAGCAAATACTGAAATACTCCTTGCTCCCCATTTCACCCAGCCTGCTGTGATGCCGGACTTGCAGGGCGCTGCGACCCACCACCGAGCTGCGCTGGCTGGGCTCCAGGGCCCTGAACAGCGAACAGGAGGAAGAGGGAACGGCTACAAGCCCTGGCTCTGGGGAACCAGCACAACCGTAAGGACACAGCTCCTTGCCAACGCTGACTGCACTCCAATTTTAGCATACTTAAAGCTTTCCAGATTGATGGTGAAGAATTTTGAAACTCAAAGAGCATAACAGATTTACATCCAAGTTTATAGAAACAGCTGAATACACCAACAGCCTTAACAGGCATATGCAGAAAAAGAATGAACAAAACTATCAGATCTCCCAAAATACAGATTGACGACAGAAATTTGCTAATTGCTATTTTAAGTATGCCTGAATTCTCAACTCTGGTGTTAGTTAAAATATATAATAATATAATTTTTAATATCTGATAGCTTATGCACCTACAACCATTTCAAAAAAACAATCTGTATTTCATATGATATCTATATGGCATTTCAAACATGGTTACATTTCCCAAATGACACAGGACAAATCACCGCTTTTTCACCAAAGGAGCTGAACCTGGTGGTGTTCCTTCCCTGTGACATGATGTAGCCTAAACATAACAGGGATTTTTGGACATCCTGTAGTATCCAGAGCAGCTCCCTATCATGGCAACAACGGGAAAGTATTTTACTGAATAGAGGCAAAATTAAACCGTAGAATTGAGCCCAAATAATATTCTCACTGACATAGTAGGAGAAGTCATTGACTTCTCACAGAACTATTACTCTACTGGAGGCAAGTTGGAAGCTGATTTGGGAGAGAGAAGAGCTGGTGGAGAATACGGGTTCCCAGCTTCCAGCCACCAATAACGCATGAAATCCAGAGGGCTGTCCGTGGAAAATGGTATCTGTAAATAATTCCTATATGTTTCTCATCTTCAAAGTGTAAAAGGTTGGCTTTCTGGCAAGTTCTACGTGTTCTGAAAACAGCTTCTGACAGATGAAAGTGATGCCCTAACGCAGAGCTCTGTCCCCATGACAGGCTCTTTATGTGCTTGGCTGAAAGGATCCAAAGACACCGAGTGCTGGTTTAAGCTAAGCTGCTGCAGGAAACACACGTTAGTGGGGAACAAGGAGGTGCTGAAGGTCAACAGAGAGCCAGCATCTCCCTTCCCAGACACCTGATGCACATATGGAATTGCTGGATCTTTCAGAAGGTGTCCTAGCAGTACGAATCAGCCTGAAGAAATAATTTCTGACACTGTCTAAACCACACTAATGATCTTCAGGAAAGGCTGTGGTGCCAGGACGTTCCAAAGCCTAAACCCTGCGCTGCACAACACGCTGTGTGACAGACGTGCCTTGATTAGAAATTGTTTAAGCGCATAAAAATTACAACTGGCACCAACACCTAAACTATAGCAAATTCCTCCCTGACTGTTGTTTTGAAGGTGACCCTTCCAGCAGAACAGAACTGTTATTTTTATCTATCTATCTATATCTCAACCATTCACACCTCATTCTGCTTCTCGCACTGTCAGGATCTGCTGCTTGCCACAGAAATGCCCTTCTGTCCCATACGCTTGCTACCAGGAAGAACCAAGAGGCAGGGGGCAACACACGGATAATTACTACAAACCTGGAACATTTTCAAGGAGAACGTTTGCTTTTGACTTTGGGGGGATTAAAGCCAGTCTTCCATAAACAAGTATGAAAAGAACTTGAGGAGAGCTACATTACTAATGAAGGTTTTCTTGCTTCTCATCAGTTGCTTCCGCCACTCCCGCTGCCGTGGATAGGTGTAACGAAGGCCTTCCTACTGCACAGCTCTCTGCAGGTGTGATTACATCTGCCTCGGACTTCCCAAAGTCCCCAAGTGGACTATCACGCCTCAGTTACAGAGATAATCTCTCAGAATGAAAGAGCCAATAAGAAGCGATTCCTTTGGGCATCTCAACAGCATTAACACAAAATGCAGCACAAAGCATCAGAGTAGCCAAAAGCAATTTAGTCCTCCTGGAGGCAACTTGTTTGCAAAGCATTTCAAACATTTTAACCCTGTGTATCTGCCTGGGTTTAAGTCAGAAGACAGTACAGGCAATGGCTGCACTGAACTGTCACCTCAGGGGAACGGCACTGGCTGCAAATCAACCAATTGAGTTCATCTCTTATTTCTCTGTTTGCTCTCGTGACCACACATGGCAGCAGACAACCTGGTATGATTGCTAGACTAATTTGGCAGTGTGAGCTGCAGGTCGGGATGAGACGGCTGCTGAACCTGCAAGCGTGTGCATGCAAGGACACATTCGAAAGTATGAGTCTCGCAGGGGGGTTAGGTGCAGGACAATGCAGCTTTGGGGAAGACCTAAGCATAGAAAGAGCAGGTCAGGAGTGAGAGGCATCACTGGGACTTCATGCAAAATGGAGGGTGGGGGATTCGGAAAACTCAGCTACGGTTTGAGGGGGTGCGCCATTCGCCTCACGAGGGAAGGTACCACATGAAGTCCCACAGGCTCCAAAATGCACTCAATTAGCTGTTCCTTTTACCTTTTTGTTCTACCCAGCATTTCTTCAAGAGCACTGTCATCTCTGGCTTTGGCATCCTACTCATGATCTATGAATTCATGTTGCCATTTCCTCCCTGAAAGGAAAAAGTCCCATAGTCAGTTATTTGCTACACAGAGGAAAGGACAAATTTGACAGAGTATTTTTGCCACTGTTCAAGTTCAAAGACCATTGCTCCTCGAGCAGACGGTGCTGCCAGTTGCATTCCCTGCCACGGCATCATTCATCTGAAATCAATCGGCCTGTGTTGACTCTAGAAACTTACCCCGAGTTTACCTGTAAACAGCTGAAAAGCTGTCAAAACCTCAGACCTGCCTGGAAAGAAAGAGCAGGGCAATGACTCACCCAGAGTAAAAAAATTCCCAGCAACAAGAGAGACCTGTGCCAAGCAAATATCTTTATTTTAAAGTCTTCTGAAAGTGTTCATCTATATGAAAAAGAAGCAATACAACACTGAGCATGCTTAATGTTAGGGAAGTCTTCGTTTCGTATCACATGAGCCAAATTAAAAATAAGACTAAACACAAGTGTACAAAGCAGAGACAAAAAAAATCAATTTTCTCAAAAAGATAACGTGAGGGACTCCCACAGGGGCTGGCAAATTCTGGAAGAGAGAAAGAGATTATATTTTATGGGGAGAGATTCAATAACCATTCTTTTCCCATAAAGCTAGTGATGGAGGATTGTCACTGCTCCATAGACACGCCGTGCACATTTCAGGACAACAGTAACAGAAAATCAATAGCGTCTTTCATACGTGAAAAGACATTATCTCTATGGACTCCTAAGACTAACAAACGGGACCAAAGAAGACCTTTACTAAAATTTAGTAGTCAGCACTAACCTGGCTGATAAGAGAGGGATAGCATGCCAGTCTACATCCTTGGATTTTTTATTTTTTTTAACTAACTAACTCTGCTCAGGGCTTCATCCTCCACTGAAGCCAAAGAGCCCCCAGATGACACTACATTAAAAGTCTAACAATGTTGAACCCTGGCGCTGTCGCTGGAAAGCCCCATCGGCATACATTTCCTCTCTGGCTGATGGCTGTAATCATTAGGAGGTAGGAGCTTTGTCAGGTGGTAATTTGACAGCTTTGACAAGCTCGGCTGAATTTATGGCACTTTCTAGTTTTTCCCTCCATTGAGCTGAGATGGAACTAAAGTTAATATTAGCAAAAACACTTTGTGCGGGGGCAATTTTCCAGCGATGACTACGTGATTCCAGTTACTAAGAAAATCTGCTAAACAAGGCCTCCTCACAGGCCCTTGCCACTCTTAACAGCCTAGGGAAGACAGTTCCCCACCCAGCCCACTAGCTTAGGTGAAAGATTCAGTAGATGGAAGGAATCACTCATATCACTGGCTCTAAAGCAGAAGCAGCTAATTGATTCCGGGACACCTCTGCACCTTGTAGGGGAGTCACTAGCGTCACAGAGACACACAAGCACGGATGTTTCCCTTAGCTTACAATAATAACTTTTAGCTCCAAATCCAGTTTTCCAGACAGGGGTGTTCAGTTTGCTGCCCCCTTTTTCACCGGTGTCCAAGCTCAGAAATGCCAGTGCTTCAGACACGCCCTTCCAACACGTTGAGACAGACTGCCGAGCCCTCATGGAAACCCCTTCCAGCGCATTCCGCTGCTTACCCAGAACACCACCGAACCCGAGTTTACGACCTCAGCACCTTAAGCGAAGAATGGTGATGTTCAGGATCATTACGCTCAACTCCGTTTCTGGGTGCGGTCTCAATGTCTTTTAAACAGAGCACGTAGTTTCTTTTCTGTCCATAAAAAAATCTAGGACATTAAAGCTTAGCAAAACAAACAAATAACAATGAGAGTTTCTTATATTTCCATGGCCCACTCTAGGAAGGAACCCAACCAATTACATGTGAGGAGGAGAGGTACTGGTAGATCCTGCCCTCTGGAAAATGCCAGAGCTGTATCAGGATGCTAGTAAAGCTACTCACAGTTTGCAAAAGGAGCAGGCTACACACACTGGAGCAGAAGCCCGGCCAAAGCCAGGATCTGATTCCTGGGGTCTGCTGCTCTCATCGCAAAGATCGCATGCCACACAGCACCACGTGCTTTCTCATGCAGCGTGAGGAACCTACGAGTAGTGACACAGGCGAGAGGAGCACTGACCCTGAACTAAACCTGGGCAAGTCAGTAAAGCACAAACAAGTACTTCTCTCTTTTTTTTTTCCCCTAGATGTTATACTTCCTCTGTTATAATTTAGGATTTTAAAGAGCTATCTCTACATGCTTAGAAAGCACAGTTCATATTTAGCTCCCTAAAGTCGTATTTCTCTCTTCCTATATTTCCCTGCCAAGATGTGACATCTGTGGACCGTTCCCAAAAAATTCTCCTGAATCATCTGTGATGCATGCAGAACAGCGGCCAGAGCTGGCACCAAGCAGCTGGGTCTTTTAGGAAAGTGTTAGATCAATCCAGTAAGGGGAAGGATTCCCAGTAACTCTGCCACTAACATCCCCGAGGATGACACAACTCCCAAACCACGTTAGAAAAAGAGCACAATTATGACAGGACCAAAATCCATGGGAAATAATGTTGCCACGGCAACTCACATCCTCAGAACTTGAGTCGTCTTTGCATTTTTGCACAGACTCAATGACTCCTAAACCACGTGGGGGAAAAAAACAAAAAAAAGGTCTACCAGGTGGGTTCATTCAGGAAAAGCATGCTGCCAGGTGATTCCCTGTAAAACAGACTCATTTCTACATGGTTTCTCAGAAAGCCTTTGTGGACCTCTTGTTCCAAGCACTGACTACGAGCGCAGAGGAACTTCTGTAACACAATCAATACTTCCTTGTTAACTACCCTTGGACCAGAAAAAAACTTAATAAGTATTTAAACGTTCCTGTTTTCAATCAGAAGTTATGTGAAGATAAAATCCAAAACAGATTAGCTGAGCTTTGAAATGGGAAAACACAGTTTCAGCATCACACTAGGCTGCACTGGTGTTAACGAGAGGTCTTTCAAAAGCTCCTCTTTGAGGCCAGCAACACCCCAACATCACTGCAGCAGCCCCTACACCAGCATCAGATACAGTCACTGGGGAACAGCCAGCCACGAGCAGGAAAGGCCTTATCTTTCTTCCTGGCCACCTTATCAAGTGACAGTGCCAACAAATACCCAGTCTGTCCGCCAGCATGCTTTATAAGGAGGCACAGGTTAAAGTACAGACTGGGAAGCCCTTCCACTAAAACTTCTGCCTGCTCCCCACACTTTTGGGGCATTTCCTTCCATGTCACTATAGGCAAGACTCGGTGAGTGCCCTCTCATGGTTAACCCACCATCACGACTGTCTGCTCTCCAGAAGGCACGCACCTAACACTCGAGGGCAATGTTCTCTGCTCCAAAGCAGCGCTGCGGTCCTGAACTGCTCCAGATTTACACTGGTGACAAACGAGAACAAGGTCTAGCCACACTTTGCTCCCTAACAGTTGTACTGTGCCAGGGGGTTTAACATTGCTGAGGTAATATTTTGCTCACCTTCATATTCTGTGCGAGTCAGAAGGTCTGACCTCACAATATTGCACTCTAACAGGCTGCAGCATTTCTCAAGCAACCTGTGCAAGTCAACCTCGCAAGAGCCAGGAGCTACTCACAAAATAAAGGCACTTTGGGCACAAAACGGTGTGGAAATGAGCCGCTTACTTGTGCCAGACAAGATGTCTCAGGGCAACGCACGCGAATAGTGGTTCCAGAAATAGCATGCTAAACTGACAGCCCTTTCCGAGCAGCTCTGGAGCACCGGCCGCAGTCTGCGTGTAACCCCCACGGCCGCTGCCTCGTACAGAGCAGCCCGGCCCAGCAGTGCCCGTAGGACGGCAGAGGCACCGCGTGTGGCCGCCTGCGGCCGCTCTCCCTCCCTCTCTTACCTAGGGACGGAGCATACAGAGACCCCGACCACCCGGCCCGGGGCTCGGCCCGGCCCGGCCCAGCCCGCTGGCTGCTGTCACAGCCGCCACTCGGCCCCTTCCCGGCCAGGACGAGTGCGCGGGCACGGAGCGACCGCAACGGGAGAAACGCCTCAGGGCGCCGGCCGCCGCGGGGAACAGGGCCAAGCCCGCCTATCCCGCGCGGCTCCCTCAGACGCAGCGGACCGGACCGGACCGGACCGAAGTGAAGTGAGCCGGGCCGGGCCGGGCCGGGCCGGGCCGGGCCGGGCCGGGCCGGGCCGAGCCGAGCCGAGCCGAGCACTCACCGCGACATCCCGCACCCACCGCCGCCCGCCTCGCCTCACGGCTCATCTGGGGCGGGGCCTCGCCGCGCATGTGTAGACGGCTCCGCCGCGCGCGCGCAGGAGTAGTCGGGCGCATGCGCCCGTGCTCGGTCCTCCGGGCCGCTAGGGAGCGCGGCAGCGAGCGGCGCCGCGCTTGGCGCCCGCTCTCGCGCCGCCGCCACGCCCAGCCGCGCGGCGGCGCGGGGTGAGAGGTCGGGAAGATGGCGGCGGCCTTGGGGGAGGAGGTGCCGGACAACGAGGACTACTACTCGCTGCTCAACGTGCGGCGGGAGGTGGGCCTGGCGGCGGCGGGCGGCGGCAGGTGGCGGGCCCGGGCGGCGGGGCGCCGCCGCGAGGCGAGGCGGAGTGGAGCGGAGCGGGGGAGGGCTGGGGCGGGCCGTGACCCCGGTGCCCGCATGGGCAGGCCGGGCCGCGGCCGTTACGGGGCCCGGCGGGCGGGAGCGGGGCTGCCTTGGGGCGTCCCCCGGCCCGGGCTGAGGCAGCCGCCGCCCGGGAGCAGGGCTTCAGGCCTCCGAACCGCATCGCGGGGCCGCTTGTGGTGTGCGCAGCGTTGGGGGCGGGGCGGGACGTGGTGGTTCGGGGTGAATTCTGCGGGTTCGGTTTTCCGCAGGGCGTACGGCAGCTGGGCCGTGGACTTCGCTCTCCACGGATATATACATATATATAAAACATCCTTATTTCTTCGGTTGCGTGTTCGTTCTTGTTTTAATCGGTGCTCTGTGGGCTTTCCAAATGTTTCCAAACTGGAAACACCTACGGTTTTTTGCCAAACATCTCTCTCATCGCAAAAGGAAGGACCCGCAGGACTCGATTTCATTTTTAAGAGCAGACCAGTATTAACTGGTGCGATTTTGTGGCACTAGAACAGTTTGGAACTTAATGGGAGGTAGCTAGGGTTTTTTAGAGTAATAATTAGGCAAATTGCCAAAGATCTGAATGTATAAACTGTGTTGCAGTTTGTTTCATTAGATACAATAGCAATATATATACGCACACTATGTATGCGTGTGTATATATAATAAACAGACTTGACTGTTCACGCACGTTGGCCTAGCTGTTAACAATTTGAGCTAAAGAAAGCTTTTACCGAGCTACTACAGCTGCTTGTAAGAGGACTTCAAGACTTAGAAGCAATTCAGTCTGATAGATTTGAAAAAATTATCCTTGGAGTTACTGTCAGTACTTGCGGCCTCAGTGGCAGTCTTATTTGTGGATATATTCTGCATTTCTGAAGGAAAAATGTGCGACAGTAACTGTTCGGTTTGCAGAACTCCCTAACACCATGTGGTTAAAGGCTGCTCTTCTTAGAAACGTTTCCGAGCGACTCAAGCCCGCGTCTTGTTAAAAGCCAGGGGGCTGTGCTTGTGGATCACTCAGCAGCTTTTGTAGTTCACCATCCCAAATGTCAGCAGTGTGCAGACGTAGAGATTAAAAGAAAGACGTAGGGACTGCACCAGGGTTGCAACTGCTTGGGAGATTCACCGCGAAGGCTTAATAGTTAACCGAGGCTTCCAGCTCTTTGCTAGAGACCAGAAATTTCAGGTTTGGTGCAGCAGGGAGCTGGAAACCAGGTTAAAATGGTCTTTGAGGGAGTAATTCCAACTGAGAGTGGTAGTTGCTCTGTTAATTACCCCTCGCTAATTAAATTCAGTAGCACTGTGTTTGGTAGCAGTGGAATGCAGTGAACTGGCTTTTCCGTGTGCTGTGGCAGCTGAGCTTAGGACGACAGTTAACTGCTGAACTTTGCAGCCCTGATGAGGAGAGAAAGCCTACCGAGCTGCGATTTTTGTGTATGCGTGCGTCTGGATGTTTAATCTTCTATAGATTTCAATCCACTAAAAATGCGGTGGCACGTTTAAGATGCTAGATGAAGCTGTTTAAACCCCAATTGGGGAGATGGGACGCCTTTTAATTTTGCCTGGAATTTTGGTAATAAAAATGTAACTTACATATGATTATTAATGACTTACATGTTTCCTGGCAATTTGAAATTATGTTGGTCTTTCTTCAGTGGTCTCTAGGAGGCTGTTGCTCATGAAATATTGAACCAATGACCCGAGCTGTTCAATGATGATGAAAGGCCCAATCTAACGTTCTATTGAACATGGCATTTGTGAAAAGGAAACTGCTTATTTCTATTATATAATCGATACCACATTAAAGCATTTATCATTAATTTGATTCAAGAATGCCATTTTAGACTTATATATTCCCCTGCCTTCTCAGTCAAGTTTAAATTCAATGTCTGAGAAAGCACAAGGTAGTAAGAAGATAAGAGCAAATCTGTAGCTGCCTTTATTGTCTCAGGGCCAGCAAATTCACAGGTCCCCTTTTGCTATATCATTTAGAAACATTGATGTGAAATAGCACAAGCCTGCAGAAAAAAACATTGAGTCTAAACTGTCCTCAAAATCAAACCCATTTCTGGCTTTGGTACACAAATGAATGCATTTCTTGGATGAAAACCCAGACTCTTCTTACCACACGTTGGAAAAAACAGACGTTACTTTAAGAAATGAGCTTTTACAGCCTTTATTTCCACAGTGAAAGCTTGGAAACTGTGAAAGTGTCAATCACTGAGGAGCATTAGGAGTAAATGGAATTTGTGTCTTTAAATTCTGTTATCAGAAGTAATTTCCTCGTGCCCCTTTCTCGCTTGCTGGCGTCATGTTCCTGTCTGTCGTAACCCCTGGCTAGAATCAAAAGGATGGTGTTTGCTTGAGGGAGGCCAGCAAGTGCCCGTCATGTCAGTTCGGTTATTTTACTCTGCACGTTTCTCCTGGTGCAGAGGAGTGCCGTGAGTATCTACTCAAAGGTTGAAGAATGACACATCTCTGGACTCAAGTGTTTTTGTCCTGAATTGACTTTATTTTTCCTTGCTTTTCTGCACTGAGTTGAGGAGACAGTAGTTACCTAATAAAAATAGTGTATGAACACAGATTGCTTGGGTGGTTTGGGTTTTTTTTTACTTAACTTTTTATACTTAGGTGTACATTGATGAGCTGGTGCTGTCACTTGTTGCACTGTAAATGGTGTGGAAAATATTGGTGTGCAGAATTGAACATTTCATTAACTTATGTAATGAAACAAAAGTCCGTTCTTGATTTTGTGTAAGTAAAAGTAGTGTAATGTAATAGCTGATGGACTTCTCTTTTACGGCTGACCCTGAGAATGGTCTTTTTTAAATGGCATTGGTGGTACTTTAATGCATTTTTACTGCTTTTCCCAGGCCTCTCAGGAAGAGCTAAAAGCTGCCTACCGCCGGCTGTGTATGCTGTACCATCCAGACAAGCACAGAGACCCAGAGCTCAAAACGCAAGCTGAGCGGCTGTTCAACCTTGTTCATCAAGCTTATGAAGGTCAGTGGAAGTTTGAAGTCTGCAGAAACCGTTCTCGGGGTTTTTCTGGAAGGAAGGCAGTGTCTTCCTGCTTTTTGAAAAAGATAGGTATTATGACAAAGTAATAGTCAAATATGCTGACACTTAGCTTCTGTCCCGTAAATCAGAGGAGCGATGCAGTGTAAATTCTGCAATGAATGAGAGGTGGAGTCTCTGTCTTATTTTCTGCGTGTTGTAAATAATCTTTTCCCCACTTCTCTTGCTTCTGAAAAGACTGAAGCCTGAAAAGCTTCAAACAGAAACACAGTTTCATATTTTACTTTTGAACTGATGCATCCTGAATTTCCGTTCTCTGTCATGTGGTTGCGGTCTCCATTGTTTTTCAGCAAGTTCTTCCATATTCTAGGAATGAGATAAAGTCAATGGATTTGTAGCAGTTAGAGGGTTTTTGTCAAACAAGGAGGCCGAAGCCCTTTAAAAATACTCTGAATTAAGATGATGGTTACTTAAATCCAGGTGTCCCCATAGGTAGTATGTAGCGTAACTGAGGCACAAGGGAGTGATTCGTTAGAATCAGCTTGCAGCATTTCGCAAGCGCAGTGAGAGGCACCTAGGCTGCAGATAGGTTAGAAGCTGGTAGGACTCTTCTGCATTAAAAAACTGGCGCGGCAAACTAGATGCGCAGTCCTGTAGCCTAAAGAGAAACTAAAGCAAAATGATGAGAAAATGTTCCTCTATTAAACAGCAAAGATGAGCTAAAATTTTTTTAACTCTCCTGTTTTCTGAATGATAAGGATTTGTTTCCTCCAGTTGGACTTGAACACGGGTGGAGTCTTTTACGTTGTCCCTAGTTAGGCATTAGGACATATGGAAGCTTTTGCTGGGGAGAGCGGTGAAGGTCTTACATTGATGACATGAGGAATAAAAACTCAGGATGCTTCAATAATTCCATTTTAATGTGGTGAGTCAGTCTTACATTAGAGTCAGCTTTCTCTTTGAATTCTGTGGCTTTGCTTGGCTCTGTGTTGTGATGTATATGGAGACTGTTGCTCGTTTAGTACCAAATGTGAACCTAATATTTTACAAGCAAAAATTTTGACATCTTGAAAATAAGCCACCCCACCTCCTGACTATTTTCTCCCCCTCCTCTTCCATCTCTTAATATCACACCATGAAAGATCTATTTTATCAGAATTTATAAAAAATAGTATCTGCCTGTGACATTTAGCAAGTTCAATAATCTGCAAGTAGTTCAGTGTACTGAATTACTAGTGTAAGCCTCTTTTTGCCTTAATATACACACCCAGCTTCCTGAAGACTCATCAGTTCCTCCACAGTCCAAAGAAATACATGATGGTAAAGCCGGTCTTGGAACCCTGTGGGAAAAATACTGATGATTTTTTTAACTTATTCTTTTTTTTTTTAAGGAAGGCTGTGGTATGAGAGATTATGTGTTTAAATATGCCTTACATTTTTGAGATTCTTCTTAATTCCATGTGTGGTCTTTTTCCAAAGTAACTGCTCTGCAGTCTCCTGGTGTCTTTTATTTTTTCCGTTGCGCTGGGTGACTCTTTGGGAGATTGAAATTCTACATGCATTTTTGCAATTACCCTGTAGTTGATGGTTGGCGAGGCGTAAGCTGCCTCATGGAAATTGCTTTGCTGGTGCTTGGCATGTCCCACGTGTTTGGACTGGGTGGGAGGCGATCAGCAGACAGGGATGGTAAGGAAGATCGAAGACAGGGAGCAGAGCACCAAAAAGCTTTGAAAGCTAGGCAGAGGTAAATGCCCTTCCTCCTCAGACAGTTACCAGGGACTGCTATCTCTGCGTTGCTAATAATCCCATTGATTGGTAGAGGGCTTATGTCACCCTTCAGTCAAAGGAAGCGATAGGAAAACAGCCCGCTGCATGCTCAGTTAGTCTGTTGTGTTCTCTTCACTTTTTGATTTTAGAATTAAGAGGGGAAAAAAAGGGAATTTATTTTGGGGGAAAAGTCAGTGTGTCCTGTTAATATAGCATGTGAAAAGGTTAAAGGGAGTTAATGTAAACATTGAATGCAACCGTAGAACAATGTTTCCAGGATCTGTGCTTGAATTCCAAATGACACTAGTGCATTGGTCTGAAATTTGAGGAGAAGACCAAAAACTGAGTTCTCTCCTCTCCTTTGATTTTAACTTGCAGTGCTCAGTGATCCACAGACCAGAGCCATCTATGACATATATGGGAGGAGAGGACTGGAAATGGAAGGATGGGAGGTGAGAGTAATTTAGCACTTTATGGCCAGTGGAATTGGCCAAACCCACCTTTATCTGACATTCTTGTTTTATCGAGCTGCACTGACACCTTGATGGTAATAAATGCCTGTTTGTTTGAAGGCAGCCTTGTTTAGTTATTTCTGTCTTTCTCTCTCTCTCTCTGCTGAAACACCATGATGGATTTTCAAAGAAGACCTAGGTTTTTCACTTGACAAGAGAACAATAAACCTGACATTCAGAGTTCCCTAATAGGATATTGCCATGACAGGCAACATCTCTAAGACAAATGTGTCATTATTATCCATCTAGTCTCATCTTTTTCATGGGAAACTTCTTCCCAGGATCAACTAGCCTCTGAGTTTGGAATTACTTTTTCTTTCTGTGCTTTTTAGGGTTGGATTTTTTTGTTGGTTGGGTTTTTATGGGCTTTGAAAGAGTGCTAGTCCATTCCTGGCTCTCCTGCTGTTAAGTCCCCTCGCTAGTCTCTGCCAGTCTTAGTTGATTGCACTATGCTGCTTGCTGCTGCAGAATCATATTGTATTGGGTCAGGTCAGTACCGAGGTCAAGTTTGGAGTTTGTAGCAAGAAATATGGAGCTGGCAGTGTGTAACAGACATTTTTGAGCTGCTTGTGGCAGACTTGATCTTCTTTTGAACAGCTCAATCCGATACTCTTTCTATCTATACCTGGAGCCGTACCTATTTAAAACCCTCATTCCCTGAGACATGTAAGGAAAACAGATGTGAATCAGCGTAGCCTAAAATCACAAGCCTTTCAGTTAATCAGTTTCCCTCAGGCCAGAAACTTTCTGTCATTTTCGGTTTTGTGTCTACACCTAGTAGAGAAGTTAATGGATAGCTCTTGGTAACAGCTGCATTGCAGTGTCTTGTACTTGTGGTTTGAAAGCTACTTGCCCTGCTTTTCTCAAGGGAATAGAAATAACAAGACTGCTTTCCCTTCTCTCAAAGCACGGGGTTTTCTCTTGCGCCTGCCATTTGATCTGGCCAAGGTGTTCACTTCCAAACTCCTGAGGATTGAAATTTATGCAGAGCAGCTTACAGCAGCAGCAGGGGCAATATGTAAGAGCATGCTAGAGCAGGGGACCTCAGTCCCATAAGCAGTCAATACCCTGAACATCTTCTTTCTGGTAATCTTTTGGTTTTCATTTCTCTTTGAGCAGGTTGTGGAAAGGAAGAGAACTCCAGCTGAAATCAGGGAAGAATTTGAGCGTTTGCAGAGAGAGAGGGAAGAGAGACGACTGCAGCAGCGAACTAATCCAAAGGTGAGCAAAGACTTCATCCTAGTCTCAAGAGTGAATCTGTAAATTATTACGAATACGCAGGGTGTGATGAGCCTAGATGAGGGGCCGTAGTAAACAGCCCCTTAGGTATCTGCGCATAGTGAATTTCTTTTCTTTCTTGATAAGTACACTAGGGAAACCCAGGTTTTGTCAGGATTGTCACGGAGTGAGGTTTCAAAGCTTGTTGAATCACAAAAGTCTTGGTTCTCATGCAGTGAATAACATTATCCAAGAGCTGTATGTGCACTCACCAGATGTATTCAGACTTCGGTTTACCTGTATCTGTACTGTTCTTGGGTTTCTTTGTTTAAACTATCAGAAAACGTTTTGTACCTGGTTTTTGAAATGTGTTGGAAATCCATTTCTTCTATGTGGTATAGAAATGGTCCATGGTGGGGGGCCTTAGTTTCCTCTGTCTACCCCAAGGTACCCGTGCAGATATTTATGTAGAGAAACTTCCTCTGTCTTGAAAACATAAACTGTAAGGAGACATCAATTTTTCTTTTATTTATAAATGCTTCTGTTCTTGGTGGAAAACTGGGTATCCCCAGAGCTCTCACTAGAGGCTCGCAGTCAACACAAGTTCTGCATCCTGAAGCACTAAAGCACAGGTGGCTCTGCTCTTTCAGTACCATTGAAAGACGAGAGGTCTCCTGGGTCGTTGTGTTCACACACAGACTTCTGAAGCATTGCAGCATAACTTGCATAGCCCGAGAAACAAACTGCCAGTTGATTTACTGCTCTTACTGTTGGTTTTGAAGATTGCTGGTGTTTTTGTGGCCAGCAGTTTAAAATCACAATGTTTTCTGAGAGGACAGAAGTGCAAGTACAGTAATCTTTAGGGCTGTATCAGAAAAACATCCATTTGAGAAGACCTGTAGAGCTTTGAGACGTTCGCCTTGGCACAGGCTTTGTATCTGTGCTGGTCTTAGCAAAGCAAATCGAGTCATACAGATCACCAGGCTGTTGCGGACAGTGCACAGGTACTAAGAACTTGTTTGTACTGGACAGGTAAATAATCATTGGGTGTTGTGTGAATATTATTCCAGGCAGGAAGGGATTTCTGGATACCCCAAAACAGGCAAGTTGAACTGTCTGTGCTGGAGATGAGGGTGACTGGGGCCAGAAGGGCATTCTCAGAGAGGGACATGGTTATCTCCACCTCATGCTTCCCTGTGGCTTAAGGAATTTGATGTTTTCTCCGGGCGCCTCGCCGTGGCTGTGAGCAGTAAAAAGCAGAGCTGCATTGTAAGCCTCAGCCTCTGTGTCCTGTGATAAAATTAGCCATCTGGGTGTTTACAGCAATTGCTGATTGGCAGCCGCTAGAAATGTCTCTCCAGGCAGTGTTCCTGTGGAATTAGGTAGCGCAGCTGTGATCGTTTCATATAGGAATGCAAGTTGTTTTAAAATTTCCAACATTTTGTCAGTTCTATAAAATGGTTCCAGCAAAATAAAGCGTTTTAACCAGCAATGTTGAGCAATAACCAGATGTAGGCAATTTGGCAGGTTTCGAATTGAGTCTATTATTTGCTTTTAGAGCTTTGTTTTTGCTTTCAAAGACATGCAGAAGGGTTGAAAAGTTCATTACTTGATTTGAGAAGAACCGCTTCCCGTTAGCAGAAATTAAATCCCGTTATTTTCCTGCTGCGGAAGGTCACCACCTAAGAAGTGCAGGTCCCTCAAGGCTTAGTCTTGCACAGCTTCCATATGTCACCTTCCAGAAGGTAAATCCCTAAGAAAAACGGCAATGAGGGGGTATGTTCTTCCCTGGCATGCCTCTTGATTCCATCGGTTAAGTCTGTTTGTATTCGCAGGATGGCAGATGAAGGTGCCTTTAAAAGATAACAGCTCTGATGGTTCCGTCGTGCCATTCCCCAGCCTCCCACCCTGCTGAGCCAAGGTGCTTTGCAGCATGTTGCGTGCGTGCAGCGCCGACTTCCGAGCAGAGCTCTGCCGTTTTTTCCCTGCCGCTCGCTCTTTGGAGAGGGCTTTGCCATTTCCAATGGTCTGAGCAGGTGGCTGATGGGGAGTTGCGAGCAGCAGCATTCCCCTCTCTATTATCCGGTGGCATAGGGGGTGCTGTCGTTCTCTGGGAATATTTTTAACTTCACCATCTGCTGCTTTTCCTGTGCTTGCGCCTGAGCCAGTTTCCTTGCCAGGATCCACAGACCTCTGAGGGTGACTTCACCTGCTTGGCGGGAGGGAAGGTGTCTGCACGGAGTCCACTGCTCACCTTGGCGAAAGGCAGCTACATTGAAGGTCTGCGGAGGGGCTGTGGAGGGAACGGAGATGCTCTGTTCCTCTGAATGGGTCTTGTGGATTTTCATGGATAGGTTCAGGTGGTTTCCTTTTTTTCATCAGGAGGGATATTTGTTCTGAAATTCATAGGTGCGAAAAAGGAAATTGTGAGATTTTGAGTGCGAATTGAAGAAGGGAGGTGCAATGAATTTCAGGAACGTGTGTGGACCTTGGTGCATCTTTACAAAAGGGTACAAGCGTTGTGGTATGAACAAACATAGTACAGTAAGATGTTTTCCAGTGGTGTTTTTTTAGTGCAAGTTCCTGAGAAAGCTTTACTGCTGCTTATATCCCGGTCCGAGTTGAAAATACAGTTATCTGTCTTTTTGCCATTCAAATTCAACACGCTTACTACTCAGCATGATATCTCTTGTTTGAAAATGTTTAACTTGGAATTTAAAGTTGCAGTCTGGCAAAGGTTCTGCACTGAATATGGCGCTCCACGTGGAAAACCTTTCTTTCCATCCTACCTCTGGTACAAAAGGTCTTGGGTTTTGCTCTTCCTTGAACTGAAGAGCATCAGGGAAAAATGGAAATAGTCCTCTCTTTTGTTAAAATAAATGCTCACCTGTATTTAGACAAGTTTGGTTTGCCACTCTGGAGTGATTTGCTGGAATTTCATGGAGTGGAGTTGGCGCTTTGTTTCCCTCTGGTTGTTCTTATCCATGTTTTTCCAGAGGGCTGGAGCAGCAGTGCAGGGCTGCACCGCTTCCTCAGCAGCCAGTGGTTTTGACTTTCTTCACTGTTATTTTGGCCTCGTTTCAAGGAACAGCACAATGTAGGAGAGGGCTGAAACTGAAGAAGCTGTAGTGTCCGGAGGGCAGATCCCTTGAAGGTGACTTTGCAGATGCTTCCTGGAAAGTAGTCTTCTGCAAAAAGGGCAGGAGCTCCTCCTTGGTGCTGCCACAAACAGAGCAGAGGAAAATCGCTTTGAATTCGCCGGCCTGCCGAGAGTCGTTTGTAAGCAGTTGGGGCACAGCCCCTGTTCCAGAGTCGTCCTGGAAATAATCGCACCTTCCTGCATTAAAATATTTATCCAACTTTTGCTGCGTAAGAAATCAGAAAATAAACATTGAGAAGAGGTCGGGAATCTCCACAGCAAAGAAATAGTTGGGAGCCAAACCAGAGAAAAGTTTTGAGTCCTGTCAAACTCTGCAATTCTTCCTGTATTTATGGTTCAGCATTTGATTAGAGCGAGGAAAAATGCTCACTCAGACTGAAATAAGAGTTTATTCCATCCATACCTGGACTCTGCATGAGGGGGTTTTGTACCTGCCCGGCTATTGAGTTTCTTTATACAAATTGCTCAGAGTTTGTGCTGCGCTGGTGCGCAGAGGGGGGTTTGTTATTGCAACTGGTACATTTTGTATGAGCTGGAATGCTGTTTAATAGGTCTATAGGGGAGGTTTCCAAAGCCTCTCAAAGTTATATGACCCAGACAAGGAGCTAATAGTGCCCTTTTCAAATAAACCCACTCTTGCAGTTAGTCTGAGTGAGCACAGCAGCAGGTAGCCAGACTATTTAGCTGTGGCCTAGTTTTTTGTAGGAATAAACTTTTCTATGGCCCGAGAAAGGAAATACTGCTTGCTAAAAGTCTCTCTGTCAAGCTTTTCTTCCGATTACAAGATATAAAAGGAAAAAGAAAACAAAATTTTTGACTAATGAGGTCAATTGCAAGTGCATGATGCAGCTCAAAACTAAGTTGTTTTGGATGACTCCTAAGAAAGCATTTAGAGGATTTCTGGCCAAGTTCCATTGAAGAAAATCACTTTCTAATATATGTCATTTCAACTTTAAGATACTGACAGAGCAGAGTCAGTTGTGGGGGAAGAAGAAACCTGCTGTGTAAAGGTGTTCTACCTACTTCTGTAATGTGTCACCATAGAAAAATTACCTCCTAGTATCACAAGTTGCATTCCCACTGAAAATCTGTCTTTTATCCAGTTTATTTTATGATTTATAGTTCTCGTTGACAATATTGTAATCATTCAGTTTTGTTTGTCTTGAATGTGTAAGAAATGCATTTTAGAGTGGAAAAAGTAATTGCGGAACAAGAGAAAACCATGGAAAAATGTAGTTGTGTACAAGGATGCTTTACCCATTTGGCCTCTGTATGTTGGACGTTGGTTAATGCTAAGTACTTGTTTCCCTCGTCATTCCATAGGGAACAATTAGTGTTGGAATAGATGCCACTGACCTCTTTGATCGTTACGATGAAGAATACGAAGATGTGCCCGGGAGCAGCTTCCCCCAGATTGAGATAAACAAGATGCACATCTCCCAGTCCATTGAGGTGAGGAGGGCCAGAGCTAATGAGGCACTGCAGTGCAAAGCGACAGAAAACGGAACACTGCTCAGGGGCGTCTCATCTTGGTGTACCAAAGGATGCGACTGCCAGCGTGGGCAGGGGGAGGAGGAGGAGGAAGCTCAGTTCCAGCAGGGCTGCGTGTGGACTGTACAGCCTGTGTTTGTGTGGCTGTGCTGCCTCCTGCTAGCAGGGAGGCTCAACTGAGATTGGAAACAGGCATTGTCACTGAACGTGGGGTATTTAGGGTATGGAAACAAACGGCACCCAGTTTTGAGGATGCGGGTAAGTAAAAGAAGGGAGTGTGTTTCCTCTGCTCCATAGAGTTGAAGAAATTTAGTCTGCTGGTGAGATTAGAAGGGTTTGCAGCTCAGGGTCAGGACTTCGGGGTGGTACTGTAGAGGTGCCACAAATGTCTGGCACTGTAAGAATTCTCTCCCTTGTTGCCATACTCTATCTGTGACTACAAAATTTACAGCCAGTATGGCCACATCTGGTTCAAACACCTGGGCTTAGTGAATGACAAGGAGTCAACTGGGGTGTTACCTGTCTGTCTGCGCTTACGGTCTCTGCAGGCATGATTACGTCCTTGCAGAACATGTATGAAATGTGTGAATTGGGATCAGAGTAATCGGTAATGATATATTCATTTTTCAGGCACCGCTGACTGCCACGGACACAGCAATACTGTCTGGTAACCTTTCCACCCAGAACGGCAACGGAGGTGGATCGATTAATCTTGCTCTGAGACGAGTGACGTCTGCCAAGGGATGGGGAGAGGTAAGAGTGCTGTTACGCATGGTTATGTCCAGTCTGTGTCAGGCTGCTTGGATTAGTTGCCTCATGTTTGTTTTCTTTAGGGAACTGCAGCTCATGGCATCACCGCTGTGGCTGGCAGGTGGCTGCTGTCTGTGCCTTCCTTTTGACACACTAGCTCCTGCTAACCTGTTTCCTCAGCCTGTAAGAAATGGGAGTTTTCCTCTCGTTTGAGAATTCATAGACTTGAGGCGTTTGATTTGCATCAGGATATTGTATTATTGGCGATACAGGAGCTTGTGGGTATTGTCATAAGTCAGTTGACTAAAAATGTTTTTAAAAACCCACGTAATAAACTTCCTTGGGAGATGCAGATGTAGTTGGAACTGCTTTTGCAGGTTTTGTCATGAAAAGCGTCAGGTCTCTAAGAACTGCTTCCTTTCCTGAGACTGAACGGCGCCAAATAAACATGGAGTAGCAGCCCGGGAAGGCACCCAGACTAGCGGGTGAAGCGTCAGGCACACTGTGCAGACACTGAGACAGTGCAGCAGCAGAACTGCTGACAACATTACTGGGAGGCTGTCCTGAGAAGGGGCCTCATCCTGAGAGGACAGCAGCCAAGCTTTGTTGTTTGCCATTGTGGGACTGGGATGGAGGTGCTTTCTCCGTTTTCACTGGAGCAACCAGAGCAGGTGCTAGTAGTAGTATCCTGTAGCACTACGAAACTGGCTTTATTTTACTCATGAGGACCCTACTCAGTGTGACACCTCTTATTCTGAATGCAAAACTAGCGGAAAAGAGAGGATGCTGAAATACATGGTAAATGTTACTTAGATGGGTAAAATGTCCGTGATGTAAATGACCCCTGTGAAGTACTTTGTCACTGTTGTAAAAGATGTTTTATTCTAACTGTTTGGCATTGTGCATTTAAACAGTTGGAGTTTGGAGCAGGAGACCTTCAGGGACCTCTCTTCGGTCTGAAGATATTCCGTAATCTTACACCAAGATGGTAAATATTAGAAAAATAGTCTAATGGTTAATGTTCCACACTAAGGAACTAAAAAGCTTGAATTCTCTTCCATGTTAATTCTGGATCTGTTTTCTGTCCTACAAAATAAGGTATTTCTTCTTTAGACTTACAGTCATGCTTTAGCACTTATCAAAATGCTTTTTGTGTGTTGGTGTCCTCCATTTTCATACTTACAGTTTAAGGAAGGTCCACGTTCCACATCCTTAGATTTGTATTTGATCTTGTCGTGAATTCACGATGCTTGAGGCACAATCTTCCAATCAGAGCAACAGAACAAAAAATTGGGGAGCTCTTCCGGGGCTTCCAGGCACGAGACGGAGTTTCTGACAGCAAAAGAGGAGATGATATGTCATATTTTAGGGAAATAATGCCAAACTTGTCACTAGCGTGGTGTCTGTTGACAAATGAATAGAGGTCTCTAGTTGCAAAGGGGAGTACAGGGTAAGGTTGTGATTGTGGCCATATGTCAGGGCATTGTAGGGGCCAGCGTAGGCTTCCTTCGTTTTGTATTTTCTAAGTTAGTAAATATGCCATTCTTCAGCGCTTTTACAGGGATCTTGTTCCCTGTGGAGTCCTCTGACGCTGTTTTTTGGAGCTGATGCTTGAGGATTATTAAATAGCAGGGCTGCTGTCTTCTAGCAACCAGAACTGCTGCTCTACAGAGGACCAGGACTTTACCTGCCTAGGGCAAGAAGGGCAAAGGCTGAACGGTAGCCTGCTGTGTTGGCCACAGCATTGTGGCACAGAGCAGTAAACCAGGGTACAATACTGCTCTTCCAGGCAGTGCTGTGGTTGGTACAGTCTAAATTAGTTTCCTGAAACCCTCAGGCATCACGCTCCTTGCAGGACAATCTCTGCATGTTCAGCAAGGCTCCTGGGAAAGAAGGAGTTGGAGGCCACCTGGGAGCCTGTGTTTTCTCACTGATGAGGCTTTCCTTATTTCTCCTAGTTTCATCACTACAAACTGTGCCCTGCAGTTTTCGTCCCGTGGGATCCGCCCAGGCCTCACCACAGTGCTAGCCCGCAATCTCGACAAGAACACAATGGGGTACTTGCAGTGGCGGTGGGGCATCCAGTCAGCCATGAACACTAGTATTGTCCGGGATACAAAAACCAGCCATTTCACCGTGGCGTTACAGGTGAGAGTCCCATTGCTGCACACAGGGGACAGAGATATCACCCCGTGGGAGGGAGGAGCCTCAGCTTTTCCATCCCAGCAGTGTTTTGGCTTGGGACTAGAGGGTAATGGAGCAGTTGGTACTATCTCGTATGAACATGTAATGTAGGTAACCAGCTGCATCTGGCAGAGCATGACGCTTTGCACCCAACGTTGTAATTTCTGATGTGGATCAGCTCAAATTAGGGTCAGGATGTGCAGCACAGGCTGCAGAGATTGCAGGCTGTGATGAGGAAGCGGCAAGCATTACGATGTTTTCTGTGCCACTTACAGGACAGGAAAGGAAATTTGGGGGAAGGTTCAGTGGTGGCTGAGGGTACATTTTCATACATTTGTGCCTCTTGTATTTCAGCTGGGAATCCCCCATTCTTTCATGATGGTCAGCTATCAGCATAAGTTTCAGGATGAGGATCAAACACGAGTGAAAGGCTCTCTCAAGTAAGTGTGCAAGAAGAAATTCACGTTGCTCATGGCCTGAAGAATCTGTCATCTCCTGCTGTCGTAGGCCTCCAGGTTCCATGCAAATCAAATGCTTCTCCTATCTTTGGAAATCTGTTTTTCATTAATTGAGTCTAGTAACTGCTGAAATTAATGTCGTGGAGGCTTTGTATGCCTCTTTGGGTAAGTGGAACTTGAAATAATTGTGTGTGATATCTCTGTATCGTCACCAATAGGAATGCCAGGAGTTCTTGTGCACGGTTTACTGCTTTACAAGCTGAAAAGGCTGGTTTCACCTTGTAGATAGACCATGAATCTCCCAGTGGCCAACATCTGCTGCACACAGATGTATTTCCATGTTTTACTTGTTGGGGAATTAGCCGATTCAGTAAAAAGAAATTCAAGCATCTTCCCTGTCTTACCAGTTTTTGGTTCTGTCGTTCTAGGGCGGGTTTCTTTGGGACCATAGTGGAGTATGGAGCAGAGAGGAAGATTTCCAGGCACAGCATTTTAGGAGCCACCGTCAGTGTTGGTGTTCCCCAAGGAGTGTCTTTGAAAATCAAGTCAGTTCAAGATTACAACTCTAGATTGCAGAGGCTGACCGTAACCTGCACTATTCTATTTCCAGTACTCAGGTGGGAAGGTCCCAATCTTAGGGCAGTACAGGTATATTGATATATGGCTGTGAAAGGTTGCAGCTCTCGCCTCTAGTGCAAGTGGTGCCCGTTGGAAGCAATGTGTGCCTTCTGCTGGTGTTACTCTGAGCCACCTCTTTCAGAACTTGTGTGTGTGTGTGCATCAAAATATTCTGAAAATACAGCTTAAAGTAAGGTTTGGAGCATTACGTTAAGTGGATGGAAGATTTCCGAAAATATTATTAGTAGAAATGGATTGAATTGCATTCTGTTTTGTAACACTGCAGACAAGTATATACTTGAATTGGTGAACTATCACTAATTAATATAGGTGATTATGCTACTAGTAGGATGCAGCTCACCAGGAGGGGCAGAGCTTTTAGGGTTCACCTACTGCAGTGCAATTAATTGGTGCCAGCAGGGGACGTGCCACGATGCTCAAATGGTAAAGCTGTGATGACCTCTGTCCCAGGAAAACTAATGGTTTCTAAAAGAAGTATTATTATAAGTGTCAGAAAATTATTAGTGTACTCCTTCCTTGGAAGGCACATGCCAATGGTATGAAGATAGACCTCCTCTATAAGCAGTTTCTTTTCTCTTGATGATGATGTTGATCCCTTTCCCTGGTGAAGTTCATGAGCAAATAAATTTTCCTAAGATTAAAAAATCACTATCGTGAGATGTCTGCTACATCATAGTCTGGCTCTGGGTGGTGTCAGCTGTCTGCCTTGCCATTGTCTTGTTGCAGTGTATCAGATTTCCACCTTTTTGAGCTCATTCATCTTTCCTTTGGTTCAGCAGTTGTCCAGCAGCATACGCTGCTGCTAAGTGTACTTAATCAAGCACATTAAACTCTGCGTTTCCTCTTAGCTGTCACTCTGTTCTTTTTTTGTTCCAGGTTGAACAGGGCTAGCCAGACCTACTTCTTCCCTGTCCACCTAACAGATCAGCTGCTTCCCAGTGCTGTGTTCTATGCCACCGTGGGACCTCTAGTTATCTACTTTGCCATGCATAGACTAATCATCAAACCCTACCTCAGGGCACAAAAGGAGAGGTGAGCTCGCAAGACTGTTTTAAATTCAGAGCTGGGAAGTCCCACTTGAGCGCTTCCGGGGGCCTTGTGCAAAGGCTGGGATATTCACCTGAGGCGCTGCAGTTCACTACATCATCAATACTACTGAATTCGGGAAGCCTACGCAAATATCTTGAAAGGTGGGGAAGACCCTTAAAACGGTGCTCGTTTGCGTGAGGCTGAGGGTCAGTGTTAATTGGGGTGGGTAAGTCAACATCTGCCACGTTGTGGCTGACTCCCATCCGCTGTGTAGAGCTGATGTGACCTTGACTTCCTTATGCCAGAGAGCTGGAGAAGCAACGGGAGAGTACAGCCAGCGACATCCTTCAGAAGAAGCAGGAGGCTGAAGCTGCGGTAAGGCTTTCCCGTAACTTTCCCTTAGTTAAAGGAAGCTGTTTCCACTCTGGGCTTTTCTCTTTCAGACACAGTGTCTGACACTGCTTGATTTTTGCTCTGCCCCTTGTGTTGCGACAGGTCCGGTTAATGCAAGAGTCTGTCCGGAGGATAATTGAAGCAGAGGAAGCCAGAATGGGTAAAGATTACAACGCCATTGACTTGCTCTGTAGATTTGGAGAGAGGAAGGAACAATATAAAGGCTGGGTGGTTGATGGGGCTAAGCACAAGGTATCGTTTCTTCATTTCCACCCCTAATGAAGCACAGCGTGATTGTTGTTGCGCACGCAGTGAGGAAGTCCCGTTACAATTCAGTTTCTGGTGCCTGAGCTTAGTTGGGATCCACTGCATATTGTCTTGGGACATGCTGTGAGGTGGATCAACAGGCTGGAGACAACAGTCCACATTCACCTCTTCACAAAAGAGAGGGGTGCGTATAAACGTGTGCAGAAGTTGTAGTCTGAAGTTTAGGTTTCACTGGTCTCTCACTTGCACAGTTTGCTCCTGGATCGTAGTGGAAATTGGAATTCTGATGTTTGCTAGCAATTTCCAAGGGAATGTTCCAAAGCGGTCTGACATCCCCATGGACTGTCACATCAGTGCGGCATTCTGTAACAAACACCTGAGTAGAAATGTTGTTCTGTCTTGAGAAGCGTGGGTCCAGGCAGGGAAAGTTTAAGTATCGTTGAAAGCAAGAGAAAATGCTGGGATGGTCTTTTCATCAGCGTCTGCCTAGCTGTCAGTGGGAAGCCTTTCATTACATCTGTGATTTCATGTGAAATGCAGGTTTGATTGTAGTGAACGCCTGGTATGGGAAGTTTGTTAACGACAACAGCAGGAAGAATGAGAAGGTGAAAGTAATAGATGTGACTGTGCCGCTGCAGTGCTTGGTGAAAGACTCGAAACTCATCCTTACAGAGGCATCCAAGGTACATAGCCTTTCTGTCAAAGCCCAGACTCAAGAGCTCGAATGTGTTACTCAGCACTTCGATGCTGTCCTACCAGGGGATTTCTCCAATGTGCTTGAAGCTAGAGACTCTAGATTCATTTACAGAACCCGTTTACATTCCGAGTGTTAGAAAATTCCAAGAGCTTCTGTTTCTCTGGGCATTCCAGTGCCAAAGAAACAGTGTCTCTGTATTCAGTGTGGGACAACGCATGTTACGGGCTCAGGCTGTACACCAGAAACGTCCCACCCCCTGGTTCCCTCTTTTCTGTGTTTAGAACTTGCCACTGGGGAGACAATTCCTTAGCATCTCATCTCATTGGCAACAAAACTCTTTTTTTAATGACACCTTGTTCTGGCACTAAGAAATGGTTTTGGTCAGTTGAAGAGCTGTGAAAGTCCCTTCCCTGATGCTCAGTCTGTCCTTCTCTGGTTCAAGGCTGGTCTGCCGGGTTTCTATGACCCCTGCGTGGGCGAGGAGAAGAGTTTGAAAGTGCTTTATCAGTTCCGAGGAGTTCTGCACCAAGTGATGTCAGCTGACAATGAGGCCCTTAGGATACCAAAGCAATGTAAGTAGCAAGGACAGCCCTGCTGCTTCCTTCAGGAACCAGTCAGGGATTGCTTCGGCTCTGCGTGGCGACGCATGCAGAATGGGGGTTGCTGAAACAGACTGGCCACGATGTGCCTCTGGAGCGTGAGCTCAGCAGCACCACTGCAGCTGTCTGTCCCATCTAACCGTATATATTTGACTGGAGTGGGAAGCAGGGGCCTCCTACAGCTGCTGCTGTCCCTGCCGGCAATTCACAGCATGGAATTGCTGTTTGAGGTCTGAACTGAATGTACAAAGGCAAGGTGGAGGCCTGAGCCATGTTTCTTTCTCATCCCCATTTATCTGTCTGCCAAAACATTTTCCCACCAGAATAATTTTGTGAAACCGCTATCTGCTAGCGACAAGTTTTACTGGTACCCCTGTAGGTCTGGGGAAGTGGCTGAAGGGCACAAACCTGATGTTTACTTTAGACCAGCTCCCTGGCCCAGTTTAAGAAGCATATCCAACTTAGCTTCCATAAATACATTAGAGGCGTATATGAATCACGTTCAGTTAGCAGCCACAAATGCACCTGTCTCCCTCGTACAGTGGTAAGTTCAAGCTGGGAAGTGTCTCATCCGACAGAAGTGGCATGTCTCCATTTATTGTTCTCATCTGACAGCTCACAGAATCGATGCAGATGGCTAGCCTGGCGAGAGCATGTGCATCCATTACGGTACCTGGGTCAACAGAAACTACGGAACCTTCCCCCGGACGCCGCTGCTGCAAGTTTGAACAGAGACATTTTTATTTTTGCGATCCATATAGCAGGTGGTGTCCTACCAGTTATGTTAGGAGACAAAATGAGAGAACCTGCTTCTACAGGTGGCCCCAAGGCAATATTTCTCTGAATTGTGGCTCAGTAACCAATAAAGCAACGTGACTCTGAATGCGCAGTGCTTTCTGCCGAGGCGGTGCGAGCGGGCACTGAGCACCACCCGTCACGCAGCCCAGTCTTTCCTGCTGTGATTTGGCCACAGCCCGTTTGTGCGGTCTCACGTACATCTTGCACTGAGCAGGGAAGACGACCTGTTGTTCTTACTTCTCCACATACTTCCTGGGTAGGTAATGTACATTTTTCTGCTCCTGAGGGCAAGTGGAGTTCTCCAGCCACCTCCTGGAAGGCCTCTGTGTAAATCCTTTTGTTGGAAGGAGGACAGAGATTGTTTTCCATCTTAAATCTGTAGTTGAAACGTTAAGAACAGGTATGTTCGGAATGAAGTTCTTTTGCCTGTTGTAGTAAAGTGGACCTCTTCAGCATGACTCCATACAGCTGCTAATTTCAAACATTACTATTCCAGGCAAGGACACGGGGTATAATAGTCTTATTAATTCTTCTGCCATCCAGAACCATGTGCTATCAAGGTTTTCAAGCAAAGAGGAAAGCAAGTGGGGGAGAAGGACAGCAATTAATTTAATTTCATTCTGGTGCTGCTACTGTCTTCCCATCTAATTTATCTCTAGGAAAAAGAGGAACGTAGTTTATGCAAGTAAACCAGACCAAAGTGAGGAGAGATGCCAAACAGGTAAAGAGCTGAAAATGTAAAATTCAGCTTCCCTTTCTAAAAAGCATCAGTTTTGACATAAGTCCATCGGATTAATCTTGCACAGAAGCCACGCCAGTGATTTACCAGCAAAAAGGGCAGCCCCGTTCTGGTGACACAGCAGATGGAAACAGCAGCCTTAGAGTGTCTGCTTACACGCTGCGTACGTCAATGCTGCCGAGGCTTTTTCATACAGAAAAAGGACAATTGTGGCTGTTTCTCAGCCACAGTTCTGCTCCTGGTGAATCCTAGACCAGCCTTCATCACTTACACGTGAGAGGCAGGGGGGAAAAACCCATATCTTGGCAGCACGTTGTTGCTCTTGACAACTGCTCCCATAAATCGTTTCCTGGCACATACCTGGCCCCTCTCTGCGCAACTGTGGTTCCCTTTGCTCCAGTCATTGTAACAGGAGAATTAGATCTCCAAAAGCAGGCTGACTTCAGCCAGTCTGAAAGAGATGCTTCCCTCCTCTAAAAAACAAGTTCATACGGTGAAGGGGTGTCCACTCGTTTTTATTAAAAAACAAAACAAAACTCAGTTGTGAATTGCTCCTGGTTCAGGATTTTATTTCACTTATGACCAGTGTTCTGTTGATCTGAAATTAAATGTAAAAAATGTGCAATAAATGCTGTTCAGCTGAGAAGTAGCCCACCTTCCCTTTGCAGCTGTAGGATGCTCTTGAAGAGAAACTCCTGAAAAGCAAGGGCCGCAAGTTTAGTAAACATACCTGCACCCTCCCTCACATCCTGCTTATTGGCCTCTGGTGGTCGCTTGTACGTGTAACTAGTTGAACCGGCAAAAATCTCCATCAGAAATTCCTTTTTCGTGTCTTGTCACCACATGAAGTGTATGGTCTGTAGTGACTAGGATGTGGCAAAATGCTCCCAGGAGGAGTACTGGGAATTAAGTTTTGTATAAGCAAGTGCAAAATAGTGACAACACTTGCTGCTAATTGCAAAGAACAACCTTAGCATCGCCCTGTATCTAGCAGAGCAACGACACTGAGAAGTGTTTTTGTGAAAAACGTTTGGACAATAAACCAATTCTCCTCATTTCTGACAGCTTCCTGAGATAGTTTCTGCTGTCATGAAAGTGTTTTCTTGTGTATTGTCTGCACTAAAACAGAGAAATAGTGATGTGACTCTAAAAACCCCTTCGGTATGCCAAGCTGTCCCACGGTATTGCTGCACTTGAACAAGGACATTGATGAGAGGCAGAGTGCGTGGTTCCTACTCCAGCAGTTACAACCTGTAGCAGGGTAGCAGCATCTTTGTGTGCAAGCTTTAAAACGCCATAGAAACATGAGGTGACGCATCCGGCTGTAATTGACCCCACAAACAATTAAAATGCCTTAATGAGGATCTGGGAACCTGTGACGGTCTTTTCAGCCAAAGCCTTTAAACTGGGAATTCTTGAGGCGGAGATACAGGTTTAGGATTTACCTTTCAGGGTCTTCCCTTGTTTTCCTGTGCATGCTCTTGTCTTTGATGACCATGTCCCAGTGAAAGGCTACAAGCAGCTCCAGGCACCGGTTCTGCTCTAAAAACTATCTAAACCTCCGGTGCAACTCAACCAGTGCATTCGTACCTGAAGATGGCTCAGGCCCCTGGCCAGGACTTGGAGTTGAGCCGGTGCTTTCCTCTTTGTCACGGCTGCGTCCTCGTCCCAGAAACAACTCCGTTCTCCTGCCTCCCCCAGCACCTCAGAGTTATCTTTCTGTCTAATTGCAAAGAGGTTTGTGCAAGGGACAGATGAACCTTAACTTTGCACTTTGAACATTTGAATTTGCGATTCGTTACAGTAGAATCCCTCATGGTTAATATTGATGCAGGCCTTGCCGTGTTCCCTGGCTAAACATCATAAAAAGTATTTCACTTGTTTTTTCCTGTGCGATCAGCCCACCAAGGATTCAGGCTCTTGCTTTTCCCCTCCTTTCAAGTACTGCGAGTGCCCTTCCCCATCCGTGGGCCCATGGGGCCGCTGCAGCAGGTTCTGCTCTGCCCGAGCTCCGTTTTCACTTCCCTGCAGTGTTTGCAGTTGTCAGGCGTTGCTGAATTGTGTCCAGGTGGTGGAGTCCACTGCCTGTCCCATCCTGTCCATCCCCTCCTGGAGCCAGGCTTGGGGTCAGTCTCCGGCTGAATCCTTACTCCAGCCAACCTCCTGCTCTCTCCCTCACTTCCCATCAGTGCAAAGTTCTAGAGAGACTGCAAGGCCAACCTGAGAACCCTGCTTTCACCACCACCACTTCTGCTTGAGGAGAAGCTGCAATTTTACAGCTACAAACCCTGCGGCACTTCTGTTTATTGCTCTATACAATACAAAATTACAAATTGAATTAAAGTAGAAGCTATAAGCAACCAGAACTTAGTTTCTACTATGATCCAGTGCCATTTCCACAGAGCCAAGACATCTTTTAAGTCTGCCGAGGTGTTAAGGCAGCTGCTTCGAACGCAGATGGCTGAGTAGCAGCGCCTTCGAGGTCATGGCACGCACACGGGCTGTGGGGTGGCACCAAGGTGCCGGCATCGGTTTGGCAGGGTGGGCTGGGAGGGAAGGAGCAGGGCTCCTGTGGGGATAAAGGGCTTTTGGTCTGGGTCTGGCTGAGCAGGCCACTCTTCACCTGAGGTGCATGTCTGAGGCTGCAGTGCCTGGTCCCGCAGCGAGCTGGCTCTCCGGTAAGCAGGACGGGCACAGGGTTGCCTTGGCCAGTAGCCTCGCCTGGCGTACCTGGCCCTGCGCACCACGCCTGCCCTCAGGGGGTCTGCACGGAGGACCCCCCCCAGGACTGCACAGTGCCACGCCATAGGCATCCTGACCTAGGACCACGCCACGCCGTAGGCATCCCGACCCAAGCCCTCTCCCCAGCACTCGTGGGTCCCCATCAGCCCAGGGCAGCATCCCAGCTGTCTTCAGCCACTCATCGCCCACCTCCCATCGCTCCACATTGCCCCGTGCTGGGCCCGGCACGCTCCACCACAGTTTACTCGAGGCAGAGGCTGGGCAGGGAGCAACTGCTCCACAAGGAGGTGGGGATACCTGTCAGCACGAGACACACATTTCGGCACTTCCTATCCCTGCCTGACCGTGCATCCTTTAGGGAAGGGCGCTTGAAGCGTTGAGTCTTGCTGCTGCCTGGCACAGCTGCGTTACACACCAGTAAATCATGACAGCAGGCTCCTGGGTTTGGAATAAAACAAAATCATTGTTCACTTGTTTCACGTTTAAGAAAAAAACATGGTTCATTAAAACAGTTTTAATGAAAAAATAAAGTTCTGAATTAAACTATAATTATACATGGTTGAAAGTGATGAACTAAAAGAATGGAGATGTTACTTTTTTTTTTCCTCTCTGCTGATACTGTAACGTGCTGGACTCGTCAGACACCATCTATTGGGATAAATCTGAAAAGGTAACAGAACAAGAGTCAGTCACATTGATTAGCATCGAACCTCTGTGAAAGAGAGGCAGTTCGCTTGGTGGTTTGCCATTTCTCCCCCAAAAGCTTCAGGAATGCGTTCCACCAAGGTCCAGTTGAATCACAGACGTGCTGTAAACACAGAGGCACTGACTTTCAGAGCAGGTCCAGCCCTCGCGCAGCTTGCGGCCGGGGTCTTCCAAAGCCTTTCTGTTTGCGGAGTGAAATGGCAGCATTTGGGAACTTTGGTTATTTTTCTGGCTGCAGAGAACAGTCAGGCAGCTGTCGGGGACAAGTCTTTGGCAAACTCCTTGGTGGTTCCACGTACCTTCCAGAAGGCAGTGCACCGCTGTCATGGTGCAAAGATGTTGCAGAAGCTGTTTTTCAGAACCCAGAGTCAGTTGTTGCAGCTTGGTGGGACGGGATTTTTATAAAGTGGGACTGAAGAACCGTTGCACGTCGTGCAGCTCCATCACCCTGACCCGGGGCGGCAGACCTCCCGCACCCGCGACCCTCGCAGCGGACCCCCAGGGCACTGTGGTGCTGGACCATCCGCCTGGCGGCCCTGTGTCAGTCATCCGACGGAGGGCACCTGACTCCATGTACTGCAAAGAGCCCTGGTCGTCAGCAGGATGTGCCTCCCGATGAGCCCGCACTCAGAAGGCGGTGGTCCAACGTGGTGCATCTGCAGGACTGACGTGGACGCATTCCTACCAGCATGGCTAGTCTCACCTTGGCCTGGTACCAGCCAGTGACTCCTCTTCCCTCATGGCCTCACCGGACAGAGCACGCATCATTCATCAGGTGTAACTTCAGAGGAACACCTTGAAACATAAGCCGAATTTGTGCGATACCTACGGCTCACTCTGTTGGGCCACTGAGGAGAACGCCACCATCTTGGCAGCCTTGCGTACAAGCCTCAACTCCCCGACATGTTTCCCAATGGATTCCCCTTGGGCTGAGGCGCCAGGACGTCCCGTTGAGGGACTGCAGCGTCGGCAGGGGCCTGGCACTCTCCTGTCCTCCCCTGCACCAGATGGGTCTTCATTGCACTTCATTTTGCCAGCTGCATAGCCTGCGTTGGCTTTTATCCATATAATTTGCAACCGATAGGTTAAAGACTCTGTTTTTTGGATTACAAATCCAGTCTCAAAAAACAAACAGTGAAACCAAAAGTCAACTCTGCTGTAGTACTCGGATGGAAACGATCAAATCCCAGAGCAGACCTGCCAGGTTCTAAGTTTACTACGGCCCCTTTTATAGTCCACGTTTGAATTCTGGGCTGAGAAGGGAGAGTCATCGTCTTCTTAAAACAGCACCGTAGAGTGTAACGAAGGGCCGGGAAACAGGGCAAACGGTATCCCCCCACACACACACTTGAGCCGATCATGCAAAACAAAGTCACGAAAAATCACCGTAAGAGGAGACCTTCTAGGAAGAAATCCAATGTGGTTTATCAATCAATCCCCAGCGCTGCCTGTCCAGAAAAGGGCTGCTCTCTTCCTTCAAATGTGCCAGTGCCTCGGCACCGGAAGAAGTCCTGTTTTCACTCAAACGATGCCAAATCTCAGAACTCCCTCGCTGCCCGGGCCTGCCGAAGAGGCGGCAGATCGCGCAGAGGCCGGTACACATTGATGCTCGCTCCTACAGAGCCTTAGATATCAAAGATTGATACATATGGAAAAAACAGGCAGGTATAATATTACATTAAAATTAAAACACATGGCCATTTACTTTTCAGACTCTTCACACAGATTCCCTCTTCCTCCTCCTCTCTGGAAACTCCTCAGGAGGGGGAGTTTCCTAGCACAGAGAAGGTTTGCAGTTTCCCGATGGGATGAGAAAACATACGTGGCAAAGATACTGTACATTCCCCAGACATCACCCAATCCATAGCTGTACCCAGCCAAAACCCCACGAACCCAGAGAGCTCGGTCTGTCCCTTGAGCTAATCAGAATCTGACAGCGGTTTTGACCAGTCGGCCTCTTCCAGCCCCGGCTGCCCATGACGCGGCAATTCCTCGTCCCCGTTACCGCAGGCCGGGCGGGCAGCCCTTCAGCCTGAGCAGCAGCAGCAGTTCGGGGGAGCTCTCCCCAGCCTCCCGGCCGGCGTCCACAGCTCACCCGCCCGCCCAAGCAGCGCCCCAGCACGCCCCTCCTTGCCCTAGTCCAGAAAGCGCCTGCGCGAGCCCGTCCGGGAGCGGTTCGAACGGCGAATGTCAAACTTGGAGTCCCGGCACTTCTGGCATATGTAGACCTCTGGGACGTTGGACTTGCGGATTTTGGCGCAGGAGAGGTGGATCCAGGTGTGGCACTCATTACACTCAATCATCGGCCGCCCGGCGAAAGGCTTCATGCAGAAGCAAGTGACTAGGTCCCACGAGTCATCATCTGCAAAGAGAGACGGCAAAGCTACGTTTGTCACGGCTAGCGCCTCTCACCTGCACTGGGAATTTACGCTCTAAATTTACGTGCTAAACAAATGACCTGGGCTTCAAAGACGGTCACTTTGCTGACTTTTCCAGGTCTTAAGAGAAAGTAGTCTCCCAGCAGTACAAGAGAGGCCGTGGGCCAGGAGAGGAGAACCACCTGCTTCTATCAAGTTGCAGTTTTTCCACTCGGTTTACTGCAAAAGCAGCCAAACAAGCCCCTCTTCCCCCCAAAAACCCGACCGCTGCTTAATTCTGCCCAGGCAGCGCGTCTTTGCATTACCCTCGTGCTACAAGTAAGGTACCAAAGAGATCGGCAAGGGCACCGCCGCTTCCGCCTGGCTAATCCTCTTCCGACAGCCAGGCCACCTACCCGAATCCACCATGATGTCCTCATCGTCGCCGATGCCGTCCTCATCCCGAAAGACCACCTGCTTGCCCTGCCGAATGACCGTTCGCTTGCCAACACTCTGGATCTCCACTGTCTGCTCGGCTGTCACAGCAGGGTAGGAGACGCTGGAAGGCGTGTCAGAGTCCCACACCGAGCAGTGCTCAGTCGCAGACTGAGGGTCACCCTCGGATGAGGGGCTCATGGGCGTCTCTACATAAGAGTCCTCTGCCTCCAGCTCTAACAGCTTCTCCTCGTAGTCCTCCTCTGCTGACACCTCTGTTTCCCTCCTCTTCAGCTTTTTCTTCTTCCTGATCTTATCAATTTGCTTTCGTTCCGGCAGGAAGTTGCCGGGTTTTGCCCGCTGGAACAGGGAACCGTACGGTTTCGCCCGTTTAAGCTGACTAAAGTTCTTTCTGTTCTTGGCGGGCAGGGAAACAGAAGAGGAGATGTCATTGAACCGGGGATCCCAGCTATCACTGTCAATCGTACCCCCAGTGCTGTTGGGAGGGCTGGGGCTGTTCCTCAGCGGCGTTTCCTGAAAGACGTCGAGAAAGGGGATAAGAGCATTACCTTGGAGCTGACTGGCGCGCGGTGCTGAGACACTGCGCCATTTCCCCCGAGGCGCCGCCTCGCACGGCCGATCTCGCCCAAGCGCGAGCTCCCGCTCTCCCCACGCGCCGCCCCGTACCCGGTGCCGCCACAGGGATCTCTGGCCGGGCAGAGCCACAGCCTGGAGCTGCCCTGGCCCCAGGAGGGCCGTGGGAGCAACTTGGGCTGTGTTCTCTGCTCAGCCCACCCCAAAGCTGCCACCCATCCCACCGCTGCCGGAGTTCCCCCTTTTGTTCCGGGGACAGGGCGCGGAGGCGCAGCCGATTTCACACAAGAGCCCGGCAGACGCTGCTGTGGTCGCAGGCCCAGGAGGGCGCCCGCCCGGTGCCCGGTGCCCAGTGCCCGCTCACCTCCTGCGGGTAGGGGATGTAGCCGGCGTAGGCCAGGACGAAGGTGCAGAACTTGTTGAAGTCTTCCACGGTGCGGTGCCGCCGGGAGGCGGGGGAGAAGTCCTGCGCGGGAAGGGAGGGGGTCAGCGGCGGGGCCGGGCAGGGCCGAGGGGGAGGTGCCGCCGCTCCCCGCAGCCGGGCCCCGCCCGCCGCCGCTCCCCGCGCCGCCCCACCCCCACCCCCCGCGGCGGCGGTCGCCGGGCAGCGCCGCCGCCGTCCCCCCACCCCCACCCCGCAGCCCCCGCACCCCCGGTCTCGGTACCGGGCCCGCAGGCGGGCCGCCCCCCGCGGCAGGACACGGCGGGGCGCGCCGCCGCCATTCCTCGCCCCGGCCCTCCGCGCCCGGGCGGCACAAGATGGCCCCGGCCCCGCGGCGGGGCGGCGGCGGCGGGGAGCGGGCACCGGCGGCCGACCGGGCCGGGCCGGGCCGGGCCGAGCCGGGCCGGGCCGAGCCGGGCCGGGGGAGACGCCCCCCGCCTCCTCCCCTCCCCCCGACCCCCCCCAGGGGCCCCGGCTCACCTCCGGGGCGAACGGGGAGGCGCAGGAGTCGGAGTCCATGTCCCGGCGCGGGAGGCGGAGGCGGGGCCGTGGGCGGCGGCGGCGGCAGCGACCGGGCAGCGCCGACACCCGCGAACCGCTCGGTACCGGCGGGAGGCGGCGAAGGGGCGGCCGCCCGCGCGGGGGCCGCCGGGAACGGTAGTCCTCCCGCGCGGGGCGTGCCGGGAGCTGCAGTCCGCCCGCGCGGGGCGTGCCGGGAGCTGTAGTCCAGGCGGGGGCGCGGTCGCGGCCGGGGGCGGGGCGGCGGGCATGCGCAGTGGCGGCCGCGGGGGCCGCCGGGAGCGGCAGTCTGGGCAGGGCCGCTGGAGGGCGGGGCCGGGGTGGCGAGCGGAGCGGTGAGCGTGGAGCGGAGCGGTGAGCACGGGGGCTGGTTACCGCTTACCGGGGCGGCTGTGGCGTCCCGAGAGGCCCCGGCGGGAGGGGGAAGGCCCTCGGTTTATCGCGGGGCAAGACCCGGCCGGGAGCGGCGGGGAGAGGCAGTGGCGGGCAGCGCGGCCGCCTCTCGCCGGCTCGTGAGCCGCGGCTCCGCTGGAAGCCGCCCGGGCCCCCCCCCGCCTCCCCCGCTCGTTCCCGGCAGCGCCGAACCCGCCGCGCTCCTCAGCTGCCCTCCCCGGTGTCCTCGGGAGCGCGGCCCGCCCGCGCCGTGCGGCGTTCCGCGGAGCGTGACGTGGGACCGACGCGTCCAGAGCGGCTTGAAACGCCACGAGTTCCGTGAAGAAGCGTTTCTTTTATTCCAGCGGTGTGCGGGGAGGGGGCAGCCGGGCAGGACGCCGCCCGTAACGCTCCGGAGCCTGGCCTTCGGTAACGGGCAGCGCCGGGAGGTGGGGTGCCTCCGGGAAGGAACCCCTCGCACCCGCTGCTGGGCCGGGGCTGCTCCCGCGGGGTGCCCGGCGCTGAGGCGCAACGGCCGCGAAGCCATCGGGCTCACAGAGCTCACGAGGCCGCCTTCATCCCGGGCAACCTCGACACGGGCTGCTCACAAGTATAATTAGACCACGCAGGGACGGCCGCTGGCAGTGCCAGCGCGTTATGCAACTGCCGCTCCTCCGTGACGGGGCAAGGAAGATATTTTTGAGAGCTGTTTAGTTTATCCTGCTTCCCGGCTAGAGGACGTTTTCCCTTGTGCTAACCCACCTTTTTCTTTCTTTTTTCCCTTTTCTCTGTTCTGCAGGCTGCTCTCAGGGTTGACGCAGCGTGTGCTCTTCCCACAGGCACGGCATGGCAGCCAGCGCAGGCAGCAACGGCGGTGGGACGGCGGCGGCGACGACAGGGGAGCCGGCGCATGCGGTGTCACTGCTGCGGGGGCTGAGCGCACTGCGAGCGGAGCGGAGCTTGCTGGACGTGACGGTGGTGGCAGGCGGCCGGGAGTTTGGGGCGCACCGCGCTGTTCTGGCCGCCGCCTCCGGCTACTTCCGCGCCATGTTCGGCGGGGCGCTGCGGGAGGCGCGGGCTGAGCGGGTACGGCTGCATGGCGTGGAGCCCGAGTGCCTGGCGCGCCTACTCGACTTCGCCTACACCGGCCGGGTGGGCGGGCTGGGCCCCGACATCGCCGAGCGCCTGCTGCGCGCCGCCGACCTGCTGCAGTTCCCCGCCGTCAAGGAGGCCTGCGGCGCCTGGCTGGCGCGCCAGCTGGAGCCCGCCAACGCCCTGGACATGCAGGACTTCGCCGAGGCCTTTGCCTGCCCGGCGCTGGCAGCCGCTGCCCACCGCTTCGTCCTGCGGCATGTAGGCGAGCTGGGTGCCCAGCTGGAGCGGCTGCCGCTGCCGCGCCTCCTCTCCTACCTGCGGGATGACGGGCTCTGCGTCCCCAAGGAGGAGGCCGCCTTCCAGCTGGCGCTGCGCTGGGTGCGCGCCGACCCCGCCGCCCGTGCTCCGCTGCTGCCGCAGCTCCTGGCCCATGTCCGCCTGCCCTTTGTGCGCCGCTTCTATCTGCTGGCCCACGTGGAGGGCGAGCCGCTGGTGGCCCGCTGCCCGCCCTGCCTGCGCCTCCTGCGTGAGGCCCGTGACTTCCAGGCTGCCCGTCTCGACCGCCACGACCGGGGGCCCTGCGCCCGCATGCGCCCCCGGCCCTCCACTGGCCTCGCTGAGATTCTTGTCCTCGTCGGCGGCTGCGACCGCGACTGCGATGAACTTGTCACCGTTGACTGCTACAACCCGCGCACCGGACACTGGCGCTACCTGGCCGAGTTCCCCGAGCACCTGGGTGGGGGCTACAGTGTCGCCGCGCTTGGCAATGACATCTATGTCACCGGTAAGGCGCGTGGGGCGCAAAAGTGCCAGCACTGAGGTTTCCTTTGAAAAGGAAAGGGTCCCTGCGGGTCCTAGCAGGGAGACTTGGCTTTTCTCAGGGTAGCAGAGAGCTGGAAGCTCTGCTCAGGCTCAGCGCAGCTGCAGCCTGAAGACAGACGTAGGGACTCCCGGAGCGGGTGCTGGACTTAGCAGCTGGTCTCAATCCGGGAGGTATTTTGTCATGACTGATGCTCCTGAGCACGTGGGCAGAAGTCACAGATTTTGCACAGGTGAAACTTTCTAACCACTCGCTCCAGGGGACAGGAGTGACTGGGGAGGGTTTTGAATTTCTGGCTGCAAAGACTGGTTTGGGTTCAGAGTCCTGTGAATCACAAGCCAAGCGCGTGCTGGAGGCAGAGGCGCGTCAGAAAGCCCCGGGTTCCTCAGCCAGCCAGCACCCGTGAGTCACGGTGCCTTCCCCCAGGATCCTGCCTGCTTGCAGTCCACTGGGGCTATAATTACCTCTGTCAAGGTGACGTGGATGTGTAAATTGGGCTGTTCATCTGCCTGTAGATGTCTCCTGTGAACTACAGCCCCGCAGCTGGCGCGGCAGCCCTGCGGCGGCTGTAGCAAACCAAGGCTTGAGAAAGCAGGCGCTGCAGAACAGCTTGCTCTGGGTGTGCGGGACATGCTGACAAAGATTTGAAGGGCAGGGCAAGTGCAGGTGAACAGAAAACTGCTTGTTCTGTAGTCATAAGTAGAAAACAAGGCTCCGCTTCAAAGGCAGGGTTGTAAAAACAATGGGCTAGCACGCAGCTCATTGGTATGGACGCCCTGACGTCCCATGGAAGCTTTCCAGAGCAATCCCAGGCTGGTCTGGGGGTGCCGATGCTGCTGGGAGCCCCGTCCTTCAGCAAGGCCGCTGCTGGTGGGGACCTTGGGTCATTCTGCTTAGTGTCAGCATTGTAGCGCGGGCAGCAGGGAGGGTTGGAAGGTTTCTGTGCTGGCAGCAGGAACGCTGCCTTGGCAGCCAGGCGCTGGTGAGTGTTAGTCTCTGCTATGTCACAGCAGCTTCTGGATAGCAAAGGAGCGGGGGTTGCAAAATGGGGAAGAAAATGGTTATTTGGAAGGGTGGAGGTAGTCAGACCTGGGAGACTTGTTTTAAATGAGTTGTGGCTGAATACAGACTAGGAATGGCATGGGAGAAATCCTTCCCGGCTTGCTGGGAAATAAAAAGTGCAAAACTTCTGTTAAAATCCTGGCGGTGCAGGCTACTGTGGTCCCCCAGTACTGAAATATTTTCATGATATACGGCCCTGGGAAGCAGAACAGTGTGGGGGTATGGCAAAGGTGTTAGCTGGAAGACAGAACAAAGATCCTGGTGCCGAGCCCAGCCCTCTCCCCCGCTGCCCTGCAGTACTTCCCCTTGTGAAACCAGGCTGTGAAATGTGGCTGTGCTGTGCTGCAGGGGGATCGGATGGCTCGAGGCTGTACGACTGCGTCTGGAGGTACAACTCCAGTGTGAACGAATGGACGGAGGTGTCTCCCATGCTGAAAGCCAGAGAATACCACAGCTCCACGGTCCTGGACGGGCTGCTGTACGTGATCGCCTCCGACAGCACAGAGCGCTACGACCACTCGGTGGACAGCTGGGAGGCTTTGCAGCCCATGCTGTACCCCATGGACAACTGCTCCACCACCTCCTGCCGCGGCAAGCTGTTCGCCATAGGCTCCCTGGCCGGCAAGGAGTCCATGGTTATGCAGTGCTACGACCCCGACAGCGACCTCTGGTCCCTGGTGAACTGCGGCCACCTGCCTCCCTGGTCCTTCGCCCCAAAGACCGTCACTCTAAATGGCCTCATGTACTTCGTTAGGTGAGTAGCGGGGAGCCGTCACCCCCCTGCCTGTGTCCTCGCTGGGCAAGGCCGGGGTGTCCCCAGGAAGGTCTGCGGGTCTTGCGGGTGCTCGCAGGAGAGCGCAGCGCTGGGAAAGGATGGCGGTGCTTCCTCTGGTGCTGCAAGTGGGTCTGCAAACTGCCACGCCGCTTTCCTTTCCTTCTGCTGTGCCGAGACCTCAAAGAACTATGCTTCAAATTGTGTACGAATGTCTGAATCTAAACGCGCGGGCTGGGGAACAGCCAGGTATAAATATGTCTGAAGTCAGCAGCGCTGCTTTGAAATAGACTTCTCGGTTTTCTTGGCTTCTGGTCCAACCCCCCCCTTGTTGCTATAAATAAGTGAGTAAGCTCCAAGAAAACGGTCAAGTGTAGCGCAGGAGAGGACGTCCTCCGTCTCAGCAGAGATAAGAGGACTGAAGACGAAGTGATTGGTCACTATTTTTAAGCGCCTTTCCAAATCGGGACTTCATTACCCGTCTGAAGCTGTCCTGGTGGCGCAAATACTTTGGTTATCCGCTTAATTAAAAATAAACTGAAAGGCACGCTAGGGCTGAAGCATTTCATCTTGTTGTGTCGACTTTGAGCAAACATAGACTTCTGTGATGGCCTCCAGATGCTTTTCAGTTTTTAATCTCCTCTTGGCTTTGCATAACGCAGCATTTTCTGCCCCAGACGTTTTATTTGAGTTGTTTGGGTTCAGCCAAGTGCATTGGTTCCTGGCAGTTGTTTGCAGGTAGCAGCTTGAGCGGTTTGAATTTCAGTCAGTCCTGGCGGGGGGGGCCTGGCTATTCGGCTACATGTCACAAGCCAATTCCATAGGTTTTCCTTTTTCTTACCTGTTTTAAAATACCGATGATTGACACTTCAGGATTTCTGATCGCTCAGGCATCTGCAGGAGTTAAGGAGCAGATTACCGGGGTCAGGTTTTCTCCCCTTGTTTCACGTGCTGCACGTGGACTGCTGCTCTGCATAAAGCTGAGAGAGAATCTTTGGAGGACAGAGGAATAGGTGAGGCATAAAAGTCGCAAACTCATTTTTTGGTTAGTTTTAATAGCTCAGACTAAAGCTTCTGACTGATCATCCCCTCTAGTGGGACTAGTTTTAGAACTATAAATATGGCACGGCCTTTGGCCACATCCTCTTTGGAGCTCCCTGCAACAGGATGGGATGTCCTGGCCTGACCGTCGCCAGTGCCTGGATCTGCCCGGTGAGAGCTCTGCCCTCGCTCCCCTTCCCGTCCATCGGGGTTTTCAGCCTCACACTTGGAAGTCTCTGACTCGCCTGCTGCCGTTATCCATAGTTAAAGTGTGCAGACGGGTCTGTGAACTGCGGGCTCGCAGAAGGTTAGTCTGTGAACACGCCTGCCATAGACACATCAAAAAAAGACTGGATTTGAGAAAGCCCCCAGGATTGCGCAGCGATTTCTGACCCAGCAGTGGCATAGCTGCACGGTGGACTGTGAGCAGGCTTGTGGGTCGGAGCAGCTCACCCGGTCTCCGGTCATCTTGTATGCCTTCCCTCCTAGGCAGTGTCCCAAAACTCAGACTTTGTACAGGAACCCTATGCTCTCCAATACATGCAGCAGGACTGGAGCAGAAGTGCTCATGGCGGCATTTTGGGCTGTTGAACTGGGGGTTTCACAAGGCAGGAGGTTTTTGGGAGGCAAAAGAGTAATTTTGTGTTCCCTCCTGCAGAGACGACTCGGCTGAAGTGGATGTTTACAATCCAGCAAAGAATGAATGGGATAAAATCCCTGCCATGCTTCAGGTAGGACGCTTACCAACCTACTGCGTGCCTGTCCCCGTTAAAAACCGGCTTAATTAACCTTTGGAACACAAAGTGCTCTTTAGGTTATAACCCTGTGCACATGGAGCGCGTTTAAGTGTATCACAGTGACCTGAAAAAAAACAATCCCAGACTGTGATCGCGTAGCCGAGTGAAGCCACAAAAGTGTCTCCTCCCAGTGCCTGGGCAGCGCCGGTTCCAAGCTGGAGCGACAGGCGCTGAGCCCCGGCCAAGCAACACCTTTATCATCTCTCTAATTGGGCAAAGCCCTCCTTTCTCATGGCCCTGTATATTTATCTGTCAATTGTAGGTTCACGTTGGGGGGAGCGTGGCCGTGCTTGGTGGGAAGCTCTATGTCTCTGGTGGCTATGACAGCACGTTTGAGCTCTCGGACGTCCTGGAAGCCTACGATCCCGAGACGCGAACGTGGAGTGTGGTGGGCCGACTCCCTGAGCCCATCTTCTGGCACGGCAGCGTCAGCATATTCCGGCAGTTCATGCCGGAAACCACGCAGGAGGACGACGGCATCACGCTGGACAACTCCATCAACTTGAACAGGCAGCACCAAAACCTTCACAACCAGAACCTTAACGAGCTTCGTTAGCAGGGGAAGGCGCTGTCCCTCTGGCTGGACGCGAGTTCGTTATCCAGAATCAGTGTTGCTTTGAGAGAAGGCAGAGGCAAACCGGTGCTTGGCCACAAAAACGTACTGATCGTAGAGGGAACGAAAACTCTGAACGTTTGACATGCCATTGTGGAGCCACAGCCGGCAGACAGCGAGGCCTCCACTGCAGCATCCCTCTGTGGGAGAAGGCGCCGCGCCGCCTGCAGAGGAGACCTGAGAGGTGAACTCTGAGGAAAGCGATCGCGTTGAATGTCACCGCAGCGTCGCAGCTTATGGCTTCTGGTCAGACGCTTTCACTGGGAGCTCCTTCACCTTGTAACGCTTCGTTTGCCACCAAACTCCTTTCTTTGGTTTCTTTCTCGGGAGGGGTCTGGTAGGGCACTGGTCTGGAACCCCACCTCCGGTCAGTGCCTCAGGGGAAGACCAACCTTCTGTGCGTGTCTCCTCTGCGTGGTTGGGGGGGAGAGACCTTCTCACGAGGTGAACGCGAGAACACGGCCCTTCCTGCCCTGTCGCCGTGCTCCTCGGTTCCCGTTCGTGCCTTCAGAAAGAACAGATGTCCTGTAGCACGTATCTCGCCAAGGCTGGCCATGAAGCTTTGCCTTTCCCTTTGAACCGTGGCTCTTCCTGTCTTTTGGTGGAGCTTCTTAAGTTGCAGCATTAAACTTTTGCAGGTATTTGCCTTCCTGGCTTGTCAGTAGCGGGGCTGACCTAGGCAGAAAAAAACGCTTCTTGTGGTGAAGGCTGTTTGCTGTCAGTTCTCCTGTGCCAAGCTCTCGGACGGCGCGCTGGGCTGGGCAGGGCAGGGAGGCTGCGTGCAGCAAGGGCGAGTTTTCCTTTCTTCACCATTTTGAAGGAGCTAAGTCAGTGCTGTACCATTTCATTAAAAAAACCCCAAACTTGCTGGGAAAGGTGAGCGCGGCTTCCTGGGGAGATTCACCGCAGGCTTGCAGAGTTGATGGCGGTGTTCAGGTACCATGATGCAGGATGGCTTGTGAAGGAACCCGCCGGACCTTTGGAGGGGTTTACTGCCTGTCGCCCCTCCAGTTTGCTGGAGCTCTTGGGCTTCGGGCAATCGGAAAACGCCACTGAGGCATTTTGGCAAAGGTGTAGACGTTAGTCAGAGTGTTGCGCATTGAAAGGTAGTTATTTTAGGGTTGGGGTTTTCTTCTTCTTTTTGTTTGAGGTTTGCTGGTGGTTTTGGCCTGGAAAGATTTGCCTTTACACTCACCCAAGTCACCTAGCTAGCTTGGGCTGTTTCCTCCAGCTACCTTAGCTGAAGAGAAGCTGTGCGCAGTTTACTTGTGGGATGTTTCTTGAACAAGCCAGCAGCTAAAACTGAGGTACAGCTCACCCAAAAACCAGTGTCGCGGCTTTGGGAAAACCATAGTGTGACAAGGTCCAAAGCCTTGCCTGGCTGCGTTCACTTGTTCCGACTTTTGTTTTTAACCAGTAGGAAAAAGCTTTGGACTTAAACTTAATTGAGAGGTGGAAAGGCCATGTACTTGAGTAGTGTCCAAGCCCCCTCTCTGCAACATCAGCATCTTCACAGCTTTAAAAACATCTGTTTTGCCTTGAATGCCATTTGGTGCCAAGCTCCTCCGCTGCAGAACTTGGGAAAGCCGCTCACAAATCTGGGCTGTTCTCCAAGGCCAAAACTTTGACAGTGCCTTGAATGCGTCAGCGGAAGGGCCTTGCCCCACTGCGGCAGCCCCTCGGTTTAAATCCCCCCCCGCCTTGGCATGGGGGGGACACACCGGGGCCGGCAATTTAGGGTGGCTCCTTCCCCTCTGGGGGTAACGGCCGCATCCCACCGTGCCACCCCGTGAGGCTGAAGCAGCCTGTCCCCGCGGTGCTGTGTCGTGCTCGGGGAGAGGCAGCGTGCGCTGTGCAGCTGAACTCACGTTGCAGACCGAAGTATTTCTGCCGAACTATAAATAGTGCGCATGCTGCGTCTCATACCGAAGCGCCTGCTGCTGGACCTGTGTCGTCCCCCCCCAAATTCCCCAACCGGCTGAACAGTTACAGATCTGTATTTATTTTTTTGTAAAATTCATTGTCTGAATCTTCAAGTACAGTTTAAATACCATCCTTTGAAACAAAGGCATTTTACATTTGCAGATAATGTATTTTTATTCTCCTAGTTTGTTTTTAAATTTACTTGCAGCAGTCAAGTTAAATAAAATGTGTTACCTAAATCTCTGTCGTCTTTGAGGGGAGGAGTGCTGGAGTAAGTTTTACTACAACATTTCTCGTTCTAGGCCCGAGGTACGTTTAAACCGGAGACTTTCTGCCTTCTGGGTGAGTAAAGGGAAAGGGGGGGGGCAAGCACGGCTGCAATTTTGGGGCATATTCCCCCACCCTGGGAATACTCGGGTCCCAATGTCACAGCCACCCTGGGCCACGTTGTTTCAGACAAATACAAATCCACCACCTGAAACCAGGAGCTTGGAGCATTGTCCAACTCCTTGAGGTGGTGCGGTTCAAGTCAAGCCACAGCTAAATTACCCCAAAGATGAGCAGATGCGGGCCATATCCTGCCCTTGATGCAGTAAGGAAACAGTAATAAGGATCAGAAGCTCAACAGAACAAAGTAGAAATAAGGCACAAATGTAACAGGGGAGGCGATTCCTGCGGGAAGGGGCAGAGCCATGCAAAGGGGAGTTTCTTCCCTGCAACCTGGGGCAGGAGCTTTGTGAGGAAGGAGGGAAGGGGCGCATGCACAACTTGAACAGAACAAGCGTGGCAGAGAGCGGCTCCAACTTTATTGTGTTTTGGTAGGAAGGAGGCGCGCAGGCAGGTTGCGCTATGTTTCACAGTCTTCGGGAATCGTCGTTGTTATAATTAGCGATTGCTCGATCACATCTGCCGTAGAGAAGTTCTCGTTTGAGCAGAGTCTCTGCACGGGGAGGCCCTCGGGCAGGGAGCTGTGGGACAGGGACTCCACGATCACCTCAGCTGAGCCCACCTCCAGCTCTGGTGGCGGCTGCAGCGCCACCACCACGGCCTTCTCGTCCTCAATGATGAGGTTCCGCAGCTTCCGCTGCCGGGGGTTGTAGTTCTCCACCCGGTCGTGAATCTCCATGTGGCGCCTCAAGTGAGCCTGCAAAAGCAAGAGGCAGGATGAGGGGCCCAGTGAGGGCCAGCTCCCCGGCATGGCGTGCTCGGTGGGGGGGCCCCGGAGCCAGGGAATGCCTCACCTGCCGCGTGAACTTGTAGCCGCACTCGGTGCACTCGAACTTCCTCACGCCCTTGTGCCGGCGGACATGGACACGCAGCTGCTCGACAGCTGGGAAGGGACGCGAGAGACCGTTGGGGGGGCACCACGCCGCGGCAAGGAGGGTGGTTCCTAAATGCTGCATGAAAGCTTGCCGCCCTGGCCCTTACCTTTGAAGGTTTTCCCACAGATCTGGCAGAAGTGGGGCCTCCCCTCCTGGTGCCGGCTGGCGATGTGCCTCAGCAAGGGCCCCTTCTCAGTGAAGCGCTGCTCGCAGAACTCGCAGCTGAAGGGGCGCTCCCCGGTGTGGGTCCGGTTGTGCTTGTCCAGGCTGGCTGCCGTTGGCAGGGGGGAGAGAGGCGAAGAGCGCCATGGGTCCGTGGCATGTGCCCCCCATCCTGGAGCACGGTGCTACTGTCCCCAGCCGTGCACCCAAGGGAATACCTTGCGTCCTGAAGGTCTTGCCGCAGAGGTGGCACTGGAAGGGCTTCTCGCCAGTGTGCGTGCGCAGGTGCATGTTGAGGTTGGCTTTCTGCGTGAAGGCGTGGTGGCAGAACTCGCAAACGTAGGGCCGCTCGTTCCTGCGGGCGGGGGAAGCGCTACCGTCATCTCTGCCTTTGCCAGCTTCAGCCCCTGGGGCGAGCGGCTGCTCCTTGCCCGGCGCTCTTGTAACTCAATCCTACATCACCCCGTCTCAGACTAAAGCCCGCTGGAGCCCCACAAATACCATTCTGCAGCCACGGGGCGGAATAACCAGCCCAGGCCGCTTCATGAACAGGAACTGGCTGGGCTGACGAGCTTTGGGCATCGCCTGTATTACTATGGTCGCACGCTCAGAGGAAGCGCCCACAGTCTGCACTTCCTCTGGAAGCAAGAAAAGCAGGATGGTGGCTGGCCCCTCACCAGGTTTCTGGGAGAATTTCAGCCCAGGACAGGGCCTTCGGGGGAGGAAGTGCAGCCAGGAGAGCCAGGGTGAGGTAGGGGAGGACACAGGTCGCATCATACCTGTGTTTGGCCTTGATGTGCATCTGCAGGCCGTTGCGACTCGAGGCCCTGTGCCCGCACTCCTCGCACACAAACAGCTTCTCTCCCCGATGCTTGAAGGCTTCGTGCAGGCGCAGCTCTGTCCGAGACAGAAAGCACTTGGAGCAGGTCGAGCACTGCAAGGCCACAGGAGAGTGCGGGGTTAGGCGGCTCCTGGCATACGTCCGCAACGGACCCACTCGCTGCCTGAGACCCATCCCTCCGCCACCACTTTGGGGCCCTGCCTGCGGCCAGCTGCAGCAGCACCCCTAGCTCCAAGGCAGCTTGGCAAAAGCAAAATGCTGGTCAGTGCTTGGGTCTATCAGAAAAAAAAAAACAGTGAGGACTGCTCCTGTACCCAAAAAACCTGTTTCCAGCAGCTCAGTAACTCTCCGCCGTGCTAAACGGAGCCAGGCAGGACAACAGGGGCTAGTCTCTCTCTAGACTGGGCCCAAGCGTGGGATAATTCCCTCTCAAAGCGCTGCTGCTGTGGCTCCCCTTACCGCGTGGGGCTTTGGCGCGCCGTGCAGCTTTATCATGTGGCTCTGCAGGTCCTTCTTCTGCATGAACTGCTGGGCGCAGGAGGAGCACTGGAAGGGAGGAGGGGAGGGTAAGTCACCTTCCTGCCGCCCCCAAACGGCGAGTTCGGCGCCAGGAGAGGACCGGCAACGCGCCGGGCAAGGGAGCGCCGTTCTGACGTGGCACACAAAAGCGCCTGGCTTTGGTGCCTCCCTGGAGCGCGTTCTGGCTCAGATGTGGGGAACAACCCTCGGTGGGCTGCCACAGGCTGGGGAAAGGAGCTGGTGCACTCAGCTGCCCCGAAACAGAAAGGCTCGCCCCCTTTTCCTCCCCACCAGCGTCTAGCAGCCATTAGGGAGGTGGAAGGCATCCTTCTGACCTTGTACGGCATCTCCCCCGTGTGCGACACCATGTGCAGGCGCAGCTCCATTCGCCTCTTGAACACCTCCTGACAGACCGAGCACGTGAAAACCTGCAAGAGACGAGGGAGGCATTGGCTGCCGCAGAACCAAGAGCCTGACGCGAAGCCAGCGGCTCAGGCCAGTGCTCAGGACCCAGTTATGACGTTTAACCCATGCCTGCAGCGGTCTGGATCTTTTATGGTACAAAGACTGTTCTTGTGTGCTTGAAAAGAACAGACAAAACGAGAGTTGTCTGGTAAATCAGACAAAAGCCGCTGCCATCCTCATCAAGAGAGGGACAGGGGAGGTCCCGGCTGCAGTCCGCACGCCACGCAGTGCTGATGAGGGGCTTTGTTCAGTAGCCGAGTGTGATGCGGACTGTGGCTGGAAAAAGGCTCTAATTCCACTCAGGCCAAACGGCACCCGCTTTCCAGACTGCCGGTGGCAGCACGCCAGGCGTACCTGCTCGGATCGGTTCATGCAATTTCTGGCTTCATGTTCCAGGAGATTCTCTTTTCTAAAATAACATTTGCCGCACTTGGAACATTCAAATGGCTTTTCTCCAGTGTGTTTCCTAGGGGGAACACAACCGGAGAGCATTGTCACGGCCAGTCTGACAGCAGAGATGTGCTAACAGGCCCAGCAAGGATGCTGGGAAGGGAGAGGAAAGGACCAGGCAACTTTTTCACCCCACAGCCCCAAAAGCCGCCTTTTACGCCAGCTTTGCCGATCCCATCGGAGTGCAGGCAAGCTGTCGGTGCTCGCCGTGCTCCGCAAAAACCTCCATTTTGGAGGGCTATAATTCGGCCCACGCTGGAGCTCGTGCCCTGCCTGCAGGCACCTGCTTCGCTCTCGAGTATCAACCCCGAAGCTCCCCGCGCCCCAGGCACGTTCCCCCACAGCCCGTGCTCATTTTGAAAGCCCAGCAGGATGATCGGCCGGCACATCCCCCGCACGAGCCCCTCAATGCCGCCTTTTTGAGCCAGGCTGGCTCTGACCTCCAAGACTGGAAACTCAGGAGAGTTGTCGTGGGTTTCGCAGACATGTAAACCCCCTCAGCTCCACGCCAGCCCGCCCCAGGGGGGCAGAGCGGCCCTCCCATGCCGTCCTGGGACACGTCGAGGCAGCGAGCCCCACCACAGCGAGCCAGGTCGTCCACCCACCCCGGTCGGGAAGGGGCAGAGCCTCGGGGGCATGCAGTGCAGCGCAGATCCCTACGCGCGAACGAAGGGGAAGGAAAAGTCGGAGCGTTTACCTGTTGTGCACTTTAAGGTAATATTTGCTGAGGAAGGTTTTATGACATGTGGGGCACTCAACCGGCACTGCTGTACCTTTTCTGCTCCCCGGCGTTCCCACCGCCCCCACACCGCCGGGCGCCTTCCCCGGGGAGGGGTTCTTTTTGCTCCGCAGGGACTTTTTCTCGGGAAGGGACTCGGCGTCGCTGTCCCCCCGCCCGCCGTCGCCCGCCGCCGCCTCCTCCGGGGCCGGGGGGGTGGCCTGCGAGGGAACAGGCGGCCGTCACCGCGCCTCCCCCGCCGGGCAGCCCTTCCCCCTCGCCCCCCCCTCCCGTCCCCATCACGCACCGCCGGGCCGCCGGGCTGCGGGGGCGCCGCGGCCGCGATGTCCGCCTCCCCCGGGCGGCTCGGGGCGGCGGCGGCGCGGCGGGGCCGCTGGCGGGGGGCGGCGGGGCGGAAGGCGCGGCAGAGCGCCACGGCGTCGGGCACGCCGAGCTGCTCGGCGGCGGCCAGCAGGCGGGCGCGGTTGTGGGCGGTGAGCGCCAGGCGGCCGGTGTAGAAAAAGTCGAGGAGGAGCTGGAAGGTGTCGGCGAGGCCCTCGGGCAGCGCCACCGGCCCGCCGGGGCCGCGGGCGCGGAAGAAGCGGGAGCAGCTGGCCAGCACCGGCCAGTGGGCGCGGAACTCTCGCCCGCCCACGCCCAGCGTCGCGTCGCAGAACTGCCCCGCCGCGCGCTGCCGGTTCAGCTCCCGCAGGACGCGGACGCTGTGCGCCGCCGCCGCCGCCATGGCCGCGCCGCTACCGGAGCCCGCGCGCCGCCGCCATCTTGGCTGCGCGCCGGATGTGACGTAAGGACGCGCCGGAGGTGACGCGCCGGCGCCGCGGCCAGAGGAGGAGGTGGTGGCGGGCCGCGCGGGCGCCTGTCGCCTCAGGGCCCAGCGGAGCGGCGGGTCGGTTTCCCCCCCCGGCTCAGGCGGCGGCCAGGCGCCGCGTGTAGCGCTGGATCGCCATCTGGAAGTGCTCGGGCGTGTTGAGGCGCGGCCGCAGGAGGATGACGAAGGCCTTCGGGAGGAAATAGCCGCCCAGTAGGGCGCCGAGCGTGCAGAGGGCGCTGAGCACCCGGGCCGCCGCCTCCTCCCGGCCGCGGAAGACGCCCTGTGTGCAGAGGACGGCGGCGGAGCAGGCGAGGTGTAGGAGCAGGCTGCAGGTGAGGCTCTTGGCCTCGTTGTAGCTGGCGGGCAGGTCCTTGCCCGCGTAGCTGAGGGCGAAGCAGCAGGCGCTGAGCAGCACGGTGTAGGCGGCGGCGGCGGCCCTGCTCGCCGCGGCGCTCGGGGCGCACTCCAGCGCCACCCGCTCGGCCGACGCGCCGTAGTCCCGCCGCGGCGCCGAGGGGCTGGCGGCCTCCGCGACCAGGCAGAGCACCGCCTGGGCCGCCGTGCTGGCGGCGATAAAGAGCGGCGGCCCCCTGCGCCGCAGCCAGGCCTCGTAGAGGGCCGGCCAGCGCGCGTTCAGCTTGAAGATGCAGATGATCTGGAAGGAGCGAGTCGCCACGCACGAGAGGAAGACGGTGAAGCTGATGGCAAAGAGGGGGAGCCGCAGCAGGCACGCCTGCCAGGTGGGCTCCCCGAAGTAGCAGAAGAGGCTGCTGCAGGCGCAGGCCAGAGAGCCCAGCATGAGGAAGCACATCTTCCCACCTGCAGACTTGACCACCGGCGTGGATGCGTTCAGGGCAAAGAGGACAGCCAGCCCTGCCATGAGCAGCATGAGGAGGATGGTGGGGGTCAGCAGTGCCCAGGAGAGAGGCTCAGACCATGACAGAAACTCGACGGTGCGGTTGAAGCAAGCTTCGCTCCTCGCCGGGGCCCACTCGTCTACCCTGCAGGGCTGGCAACCATAGGGGTCTGCAGAGGACACGAGCCCAGGCGGTGACAGAGGCACTTCGCACACCACGGACCCCGGTAAGACACCTGCCCTGGCAGACCACCCTGCCTTTGCTGCCCCCCAGGCTCTCTGCAAGAGCTGCCCCCTCCTTGCGTCCTGCTCCTTCACCTTGAGCGCTTCTGAGCCTCGAGTAGCAGAGAGGGCTCTTTCCCCAAAAGTCCAGTGCTCGAGTTGAGAGGCACGAGGCCCACAGGAGCTCAGAGGGTGAGCCGAGGCTCAGGGGCATGTGGGCAGGAAGGGGGTGTGCGTCCAGCATTAACCTGTGAAACTGGGATGGGTCTGCAGCAGCCCCCCTCCTGCAGGCAGGGTATGGGACAGCAACACTGACCAGCCATGTCTGGGGGCTCCCTGCTCCTGCCACTACCCAGAGCTGGCCCTTTCCCCCCACCCTCAGCCAACGCGTGGCTGAGGCTGCCGAGTGACCAGCTGCCAGCGAGGGGCTTCTCCTGTGGCCAATGATTCTGAGACAGGAGATTCCTGCCGCCCGTCCCAGGCAGGGGATATTTCCATACGGCAGCTGCTAGTGACCGCATGCTGTGGAAGCCCCGAGTGCCACCTGGGGCACAAAGGCAGCCACCGGGTTGAATTTCCCTCCCAGAGGATGCGGTGCAGGAAACAGCTGTCTGGCCGGACATCCCTTGTCCCCTGGCTGCGGGAGAAGGGGCTCTGCCAGCAGCGTCTCTGCTGGCTGTTTGCCTGCATGGGCCCACCTGTGGGCAGCGCTCCCTGAAAGCGCTGGAACCTGGGCTTTGCATACCCGTGGGTAAGCAAACGGGACTCGGAGCGACCGTGTTCAGGTCAGCTCAGAGGTTTTTACTGAACACAGGAAGGAGGAGAGAGTGGGAGGGAAGAGGCTGGGGGAACAGCGAGAGAGAAGCAAGGAGCTGACCAGAGGAGGAGGCAGGGTGTGGGCAGGGGAGCCAGGCAGGAGGGAGCAGCCCCCTGGGGCGTACTGACCCGATCTGTTCAGGAAGGTTCCTGATGGACAGGCCACGCAGCTGAAGCAGCATCGGTGGTGGCTCCGCTGCAGCCGCTTCTCCCCGGGTTGACAGGCCTCAGAGCACACAGAGGTGGGAGCCTGTCGGGAGCACGGCGAGAGTCAGGCAGGCAAGCGGGGTGGGCAGCAGGACACCTCACTGAGCGCCGGGCCCAGGCCTGGCAGTGTTTGGGCAGCTTGCTGCCAGCTTTCAGGACAGACCCTGGGCGGGAGCCAAGAGCTCACAGCATTGCGGTTTTTAGAGAGGTGGCAGGAAAGTGAGACCATTTAAAAGTAAAAGCAGGAGCCTTTTTGGTTCATGTGCCCTGCTTGTTTTTTGGAAGGATGAAAGCTGATGCTCAGAGCACGGTTTGTCTCCCCATACTGCCTCCGTCTGCCCTCATTTTTTTGTCCTGCTATGGGGAAATAGCCCAGAGCTGATGGTGTTGGGGATGTAGTTGGCTCGGCAGTAAGCAATAACTAAGATCTGGATGCGGAACAGTACCTGGCGATCTTGTGTGTGCCACAGGATTTTGCCCTGGTCAACACTCAGCCTGTCAGGGTTCACGCTGAAAGTTCCTATCACATCAAAAGCCCAGCTCAGGCCACTCCAGTTCCACATGACGATGTCGTAGCCTTTACGGATGTCTCCACTGGCATCAAAAGAGATGTGGCTCTTGTACAGGGAGAAGTTTACTTGCTTGATTTTTTGTAGGAGCTGTAAAACAGAAGAGCGAGAAAAGAGCCTTTCCCAAAGACAAGCTTCCTGCTGACAAGCACCTTGTCTCAGAGGGAGATGTGCTAGAGGGCCCCTTCTCTGCTCCAGCTCCTCTTTCCAACCCCCAACAGCTGGCCTGTGCCCAGCTGCAGAAAGTCCCTTCCAGGTTTCAACGAGGCGCTGGTGGTGGAGGAACAGAAGTGATCTGGGGTGGGGGTCTGGGTCTGGGTCCAGGCTGCTTCGACTGCGACGGACAGCTGGAGCCCACGAGGCTCTTCAGCTGGGACACGAGCCTTCCGGAGGGACAGAAAACCCCTAGGCACAAGGGGAAAATCTTCCCCATGTGGAAGGATCCTCATGGATCCACGAGGAAAATCCTTCCTTGCATTGCTCTTACCTGCCAGGGATAGACCGTGCCTTTGCTGCATGCCCCCGAGGCGCAGCCCAGCAGGTCGTGGAGGCCGTGGGCCACGGCGTACACAGCTGAGTACACGTTGAAGGAGGCTTGAGCGTCATACATGTCAGGGGCAGCGGCAAGCAAGCGGCAGCTGGTGCAGCGCTGGGTGCAGCGCAGCTGTGCACTGCCTCCAATCCCCCCACCTGCCTCTGTGCTGCCGGCACGTTTAGGTGCAGTGCTTTCCTCTGCTGTCTTCCAAGACTCAAAGCGTTCCAGCATCATGGATGCTGTCTTCTCAACCGACATGCCGATCACTGAGCCGATACTCTGGATGCCTGGCACCTGCCAGATGGTTTGGTCTAATGACCAGTCTTCGGAGCCCACCCACACCATGCCAGTGACGTTCCTCTGCACCACCACCTCAAAGAAAGGGCGGGCACTTCCTCTGTTGGCGAAGACAACGGTGACATTGACCCTGACATCTGTGAGGATTCTGACCAGGTTGCGGAGCTCCGGGCTGCTGGCGTCCCTGTTGACAGGGATGATGCCTCGGTAGGCGACACACACGTCGCTTGCAGTCAGCAGCTTGTAGAGGGCATCCAAGCCGTCCCTGCCGTAGGCGTTGTCGCTGCCCAGCAGTACAACCCATGTCCACCCAAACCGCTGCAGCAGCAGGAAGATGGCCTTCACTTGCTGTCTGTCGCTGGGAATGGTGCGCAGGAACGAGGGGTAGAACCGCTTCAGGCTCAGCGCCTCCAAGGAAGCTTCGTAGCTAATCTGCGAAGGGAGCCGGGAAAAAGGGGGTTGCGCTCCCCCAGGTGACGGGCACAGGCAGCCCGTCTCCCAAAGAGAGTTAGGGCTGGGCAGGCAGCGCACCCAGAGGGAATGTGCTCAGCTCTGAGCCCATCCTCCCTCAAACTGTCGCTCCTCAAGAGCCCTTTTCCTTGTCTGCCAGGGGAGCCGCGCTTACCTCTGGTACAAGGAAGACACCGAGGACGGCGGCAGTGGTGAGGGCCAGCTGGGTGCTGTCGGGCCCAATGACTGCCACCGCCTCAGGCTCGTAGCGGTGGAAGGTGGGGAGCACCTCGACCTCCTGCCCGCCTTTCCGGGCGAGGGCACGCAGCGTGGCGTGGAGGTTGGCGGGCTCTGAGCAGGTGTCGTGGATGTCGTAGCCCAAGGTGACGTTGGGCAGCAGGGTGCTGGAGTTGTTTATCTCCTCCACGGCAAACCGCATGGCCTGGGACAGGCAGTAGCCGTGGCTCTTGAAGGCAGCAGTGCTGTGCAAAGGCAGAAGTGGTTTTCAGGGAGGAAAAAACGCGGGTTTGGCGGGGGGGGGAAAGGGGGCGATGCGGGGGACTCACTCGTCGCAGCCGTCCTCCAGCGGCCGGGCGGCGGCCCGCGGTGCCGGGCCGTGCATCTGGAAAAGGCCGGCCAGGCGGTAGTCGCCGCGGCGGGTAAAGGAGGCAGCGGCCGCGCAGAGACAGAGCAGGGCGGATAGCGGCATAGTGGGGCGGCGCCGGGCGGCGGGCGGCGCCTCTTAACGGGGCGGGCGGCGCCAGGCTGAGGGGCGGCCCCGGAGGAGGCGGAGGGAGGCTGGGGAGGTCATGCCCGCGCGGCGCGGCCCGCCGGCCCGCCGCCCCCGGCGGGCTCAGTCCCGCGGGGGTCGGGCGGAGGCAGCCTGGAGGGAGTTCGCCGCCTCCTTCGCCCGTGCCGGCATGGTGCCGCCGGCCGAGGCGGGCCTGACGGCCGTGGAGGCGGGGGAGGGCGCCGCTGTCCTCCTCCTGGCGCCGCGGCAGGTGAGCAGCGACCGGCCCCACCGCTCCCTCCTTCCCTCCGCCGCCTCACTGCCCTCTCCCCGCAGACGCTGACTTTCACCGGGAAATGCCGCCTGCGCTGCCTCTACGGCGCCGTCCGCCTCCTGGGCTTCGCCGTCGCCTCGCACCAGCCGGGGCTGCCGGTCTTCTCTCCGGCCACCCACTGCGCGCTCACCCTGGAGGCGCAGCCGGCCGACAGACCGGCCGCCGCCGACCTCCGACAGCTCCGCGCCGCCGCCCGCGCCGCCATGCGGGCACACAGCGTCCGCCGCCGTGAGTGCCTGCCGGGGGGAGTGCAGGGGGGCCTGCTGGTGGCGGTCCGCCATTTTGTGTGCGGGGCGGTAGCCATTTTGCGTGCGGGGCGGGAGGCAGCCATTTTGCTTGCGGTGCGGGGCGTCCGCCATTTTGCGTGCGGCGTTGCCACCCCCGGTTAGCGCGGTCTGAGGGCGGCGTCTCCCCCCGTTGCAGAGGCGCGGGTGAAGGTGATGGCACGGTTCTCACCGGAGTGCGCCGTGGTGCTGCTGGAGCACCTGGACACGCCGGTGACGCGGTTCCTGCTGAGCCACCCGCCGCTGTCGCGGCTCTTCGAGCCCCAGGTGAGACCCAGTGGGTGTCATGAGGCCTGCTCCGCCCTGGCAGCAGTGCGGATGCCACTCCTTCCCCAGAACGGTCCTCATGGTGAGCACGAGGCAACCGCCTCACTCATTATGCCTGTCCAGCAACGCCACTGCACAGCCTTACACACATCTCTCTAAGCGATTTTTCACTCTTCCTTAGAAAAAGGAAGAAACGAGCTTCACGCCAGAAGATGCGGTTCTGGCATCTGTTGGTATTGTGAAGTGTAGCCCTGACCGTGGGCTGCTGGTGTCAGAGAGCATGTTCCTGGCACTGGAGGAGCTGATTCAAGCGTGCTGTGGTGAGTGGTATGTGCGTGGTGAGGTGGGGGCTGTGGTAGCCTGAGGAAAGGAAATACATGAGGCTTTTCCTGAGTTCAAGGTAGGGAGAGTGAGCGTGCTCTGTGACTGGCACCAGTTGAGTTTCACTGTTGTCCCCTAAATAGCAGGAGTCCTGAGCTTGTGCATCACCTCGAGTGGGTTTGTGTCTCTGCTGCCAGACAGGCAGCTCACCGCTGTAAAGGCGCTTCCCAATCTGACGTCAAAACTCTAATTTCACTCTCTTTTGTAGCAAGTAGGAAAAACAGCCCCTTACTTACCCGGCAACATTTAAAATACCATGAGCAATTGGGGTATTACATGCTGGCTTTTAGTGCTAGGGCTTGCTTCTCATTTCAGGGCCTTTTCCCTTTGCACCAGTATATTTAATGTGCTTCTCTTCAACAGAATTTTTTTCTGTTTAATTGGAATATATCCTAGGCAGACTACAGGGTCCGTAGGGGATTGGGGCTTTTTTTTTTTTTTTTTTGGTAAACAAATTTATGTAAACTGGGCACATCAGAGCAACTGACAGCATTGGTCCATTTCAGAGTATGTTTGTTTTTCCAGCGGAAGATGAAGGTGTGCCCCTGGTTCTGGTGTGTGGCCCAAAAAACACCGGGAAATCGACATTTAATAGATACCTAATCAATCTGTTACTGAATCGGTGAGTCTTCTCATGTTCTGCAAGTTTTAAGTACTGCATGGGATTTAGGAGAAGGAAAAAACCTGTCTGTCAAGATCCTCATAAAAGCTGTTGCGACTGGAAAGTGGATATCTTTTTAAAGGAAAGAAACAAAACTTCAGAAAAACAGGCATTCTTGTCTTGGGTTCCTTTCAGAAAAGTTGCCTACAGAAACATTTCTATTGAAATGCTACTAAACTGCTGTCTTAGAGCATGTGAATTAATTGGGTGCCAAGCAGTTAGGGTTCAGTAAGGAACTGGGAGTTACAGCGCTTAAAAAACCACAGCAAGTTACAATTTGTTAGTGTCTTTGAAGATTCTTGGCAGAGCGAGGTGTAGAAGCTTATTGTTCTGACCACTTCATGCTTAAAATAAAGTTGATAAAGTTTATAAATCCCATGTGGTTGGTCCCAGGGTGCCCAGTTAATGTGGGAGAGGTGGTACCCTAATGAGTACCGCCTCCAGTTATTGTTCTAGCTACTTCCCCTAAAGCTGGACGGGTCCAGAGCTCTTGTAACACAATGCTGAACTGTAGGTGAGCCTTTTGCGTTCTCACTTAGCACCCCCTCAAGTGAGGGAAGGAGGGAGACAAGTGGTGCTTTGATTCTGCTCAAGAATTTAATTTTGACGGCCTGGAACAAAATGAGATTGTGCTTCTGATGTGTTCCAGGTCGTGTCCTGTTTCTTTTTTCTGGTGGACGCTAATATGGGGGCTTCTTTCACTGCAGCCTTCCCTCGGTTGAATATATGGAATGTGACATAGGTCAAACTGAATTTACGCCACCTGGATGTGTGTCTTTAAGTAACGTAACGGAGCCAATTCTTGGTATGTGTTTTGCTGTTTTCTGCAGTTGCCGGAAACCCGTTTCATTTCCAGAAGGTGCTTTCTGAGTAGAGGCTGTGCTTTAGGGGAATTTGCTGCATATGGAAAATAAAAGAAAGGCTGTAAAAGTTTTCTCGCTGGGGCATCAAAGCCGCACGTGCAAATGTCCCTGAGTAACATGAGTTGTTTTCTCTGCTTTAAAGAGAGGAGAATATAGTTGTTTATAAGGTGGTGGAAGAGGCTGTGGCCTGTCAAAGTGGATTTTCAGCCTTTCAGGTTTGAAAGGTCTCTTTGGGAAAATCTTTCCCAGTTCTTGGTGTCCATAGATAAAACTAGCTTAAGAAATACAAAGTGGATCCACACAGGTTTTGGGCTGTTTTTACAAGTATAAAAAAACAAAAAAAACCCCCTACACTACGGCCAGAGAAATTGCTGGTATTTGTGGTCTGGTGGATTTGGGTCACTGTCTAAAAAGGATATGGCCAGGCAGGTTTCCTTTTTGGTTAGAAGACTGTTGTTTTAAAATTTTTTGAATGTGTAACTAGTGATTTAAAAAGCAAAACAAATAAGAAAAAAACCGAAACCCCAACCAAACCAAACTCCTGGCATGGAGCCTTGCAGGTGACAGAAGTTTCTCCCTAGGTGCAGGCCTGTGAAAAGAGGACAGACTATTTTGGAGGGGATTGCCTGTAGGTGCTACAGGGATGGGAGGTTTTTGATTTGACTTACTGAAACCACTAGAAGTTGGCCACTTGCTTTTTCAGGCCCACCATTCACTCATCAACAAACGCCACGTAAGATGGTGTATTACGGACAGACTAGTTGTGAGCAGGATACAGAACGATACCTCGATGTCGTGAAGTACGTGTTCAGCTCCTACAAGAAGGAAGTGCCTTTAGTCGTCAACACCATGGGCTGGGTGAAAGGTAAAGGGGATAAATCTGTTCTCGAGGTGGTGCGGAAGGAAGGTAATAATCTGCGAGACTGGAACCAGTAAATGCAGCTTGCCCCCCTTGAGCTAGTGCTGGTCTTCTGTAGCAGTGTTCCACCCTGTTCGTGCAGCGGCAGCAATCATGTTTTCTCTGCTCCCTAAAGGTGAGGGGTTGCTGCTTCTGATTGATATCATCCGGCTGTTGTCACCCAGCCACATTGTTCAGATGGACGTGTACGACTGGAAAGCCATGGCTCCGCTCACCCCGCAGTACGTCCACCTCACGCCCGGCCTGTACACCAAGGGCAAGCAGCAAGGCAAGTGCAAGCAGATGGGCGGGAGTGGAGCGGAGGACTGGAAGCCCTCTGAGGAGGAGGGAGATGCATCGGCTCCCGAGTATAAGCTGTTGTATGTCCATCCAGAATTCCCTCGAGCAGGGGTCGCAGGTGAAGCGTAAGTAGAGAGTTCGGCGCTACGTGGTGGGTGGTGTGCTTAACAAAATTGCGCGTGGCCCTGAGGGTAAAGGCTCTCGCTTTGCTTTTGCCTCGAGAGCTCCGTTAAATCGGTCAGAGCTTACCAGTTTCCTTACTGGGGGGTTACTTTTGGGTGGTGGGTGGTTGGGTTTCTGGGTGTTTTTTTCGGGGGAGGTTTGTGTAGGGTTGGATTGTTAGGTTGGGGAGGGGAGGGGGTTGTTCCCCCCTGCTCTGCTTCCAGTAACCACTAGCCGCTTGCTTCCATGCTGGGCACAACACCCGCTTGGACTTGCTGGGTATAGTGTCTCCTTTTTTGTCCAATTGACAGGTTCCTTACCCATTGTCTAGTAACAGAGTTTGTTACAAAAAAAACCCATCACCCAAACACCACCCTTGTTAATTAATGCCTTCTTAAAGTTGAAACATTGCCCTAAATCCTGTGATCCCTTAGAGGTAATAAAACCCGCTGTAAATTTTCTTCAGCAGCAGAAGTTTTAAAAGCTAAACTTGTGTGAAATAGCAGCTAGTCCTGCATGGCATGCTCCAGGTATCCAGTTTGAATCACTGCATGACGGCGTGCTACTTGTCCCTCACGTGTTGTGGCTCTCTTTCCAGGCGAGTGCACAGCGGCATTTTGCGTGACATGTCCATCCTGGGTTACCTGGGTCAGCTGCAGTCCCCAGACATAGGGGCCGTGCTCCCACTCCACAGTCTTGTGCCCTACCAGGTAATGAGCCTTTCTGAAAGGCTTGGAGACATTGCAGAGAGCCCAGCTCTGGGTAATTGACTGTTCTGCTTGTACGGCAAATGTTTTTGCAAGAGGGAAAAAGACCGTAATCAGCAAAAGGATAGTGACTTCATTCCACGTACCTAAACGTGAGGTTTTTGTTCAGATGTTGGTGTGTCACATGTTTTCTGTGTGTTGAGCTGTTAGCATGGAAGCCGTTGTGTTTGCTGCTGCGATAACGCCTGTCTGTAGGTGCAGGCTGGGGGCTTTTCAGGTCTTCGCTACTTAGCATTATCTTCTCGGAACTTGAACTAAAGCGGTGTTGAGCCAATGATACAATTTTTTTCTTCTTTCTCCCCCCTCAGGTACCTTTCAATGCCGTTGCGCTCAGGGTTATTCACACCGATGTTGCTCCGACCAATATCATGTATGCAGTGAACGCCGGCTGGGTCGGGCTCTGTAGGATACCAGATGAAATCAGATGCCAAACCGATGGGCCCGTCTTGCTGACGCAGACACCGGTCTGTGATTGCCTTGGCTTTGGTGAGCTGCCCGGGAAACCTCGCACTGTGTTCCTGCCTGTCGTGTTTTGACAGAGAGGTTGCAGAGTGACGGAACTGCCTGCTCTGTGACAATCAACTGAAAAAGGGGGGTCACAGAGCTGATGATGTCCTGGAGTTTTCATTAACTTGTGCTAACATCTGTGAGGAATGTTGCTGAGCAGCACCTTTTGGAGCTTCCCACCCCCCCCCCTCTCTCTCTCTCTCTCTCTCTCTCTCTCTCATATGAGAAACTTGCCAATTCACTTGCTTTCTGGATTCACGTTCTCACAAGCAGATTCTGCATGGCTTATGCCTAATCCCTGTAGTTGTCCATTGGTTTCCTTCTGCAACTCAATTTAAGATGACGATTCTGCTGGGAGTTTGATCCTGAGCCCCTTGGTTCTAGAAGAGCTGTTTATTCAAAGAGCTTCAGCTGCCTCCGGTTATACGATCCAGAGTGATCAGGTGGAGTTGAGTCTTAACTTAGTGTGTATGTTTTGTTTTTGTTTTTGTTTTTTTTTCAGGAATCGTCCGAGGAGTTGAGATGGAGAAGAAGCTTTACCACATTCTGACGCCAGTGCCGCCGGAGAACCTGCGAGCAGTGAATTGTCTGCTCCTTGGCAGTATTGCCATCCCCAACTGCGTTCTCGTGGGCCAGGTAGGAGCCGCAGTGGAGGAGGGTGGAAGCTGCCTGAGCTTGGGCTGGCGGGTTTTCAATTTTCTCATTTCTGAGGGTTAGGTGTGCCCAGAGAGGGCTGGGCATTGGCAGATGGCTATCTCTCTGGGAAATTGTCCTCAGTGCATAGAAATGAGGGAGAAGAGAGCGTTCTCGTGTTTCAGATACCAGAACAGGGCTGGTTTGGTGGTAGCTTGCTCCTTTCCACCAGTCTGCTCTGTTGGTCTGCAGAGGGAGGTGCTTCCCCTTCCCTGAAGGTATGAGTTCTGAAGTTGTTTGGTTTTGGATTTCCTCTTTCAGCAAGGAGTTGAGGGAGAGATCCCTTATGTCACATCTGATTATAACTACAGCATCCTGGGGTCTGGGAAGCTGAAAAAGAAGAAGCATTTCAAGAGGAGGGAGTATGCGTTCGAGTGTGATTACACCTAAAGCTGGGGGACTCGGATCATGGAATTGTTTCGTCTGGAGGCTGGCGAGAGCCAGGGGTGGTTGCAGAAGTCTGGGTGCTGCAGAGCTCCGAGAGGCCCCAGGCAAGGCTCCGGTGTAGGTGCTCCAGCATGTCCATTTTGATAATGTTTTATATTTTCAGTATGTATTTTGGTGTTTTGTAATAAACAGCTGTTAAAAATGTTGGTTTGGTTTGAATGTTCTCCCCAGCATGTGTTGCCTTGGACGTGGCTGACAGAAGTTACAGGTTAACAGGGGCTTAACCATCCAGGCACTCTCGCCTCAAATCGAAGTGGTTTGTGGCATGAAGTGGTTCTCCGTGAGATCCAGCCTTTGTTTGCTCTGCACTTCAGAGAACCTCACCGTGGCTGTAACGTGGCTGTAACGGCTTGTGTGGGTGGTTCTCCGCTGTGGCTCACTTGTGCCTTGGGCGTTTCACAGCGAGGAAGGGGCAGCTGGAGTAGCTCTCTGCTGGGTGAGGCAGGTACAGCCGCTTGAGGGAGTCAGCCGCTCGCCGGCAGCGCTGGCCCCACGCAGCCCTCTGTGGCTGAGACGCTGCTTTATTCCGCCTTGTGCCCCATTCGGATGTGTCGGGCTCAGATGGGACAAGAGGGAGGGACCGGTTACCCAGGCACCCTGCTGGGTTTGGGGTTGGTTTTTTTTTTTTTCTTTTCCCCAGCTCTTTGTTGGGGCAGCGGGTTGCTCCTGAGCGGAGGTGAGGCTGTGGGCGTCCCACAGAGGTGAGTGGGTGTCTCGGGACCTTTTGGGGGAAAACCCCAAAACTTCTGGCAGGTAGGACACTAATGGATCTGCGCTTGCAAAAATAACCCAGCTTCTCGAGGCGGTTCCCGCTCATGCGGCACAGCCCTGCTGGGGTCCCAAAGCTGGGGGGCATTCGGTCCTTGGCCTGCAGCCCCCACGCGGGTGCCTGTTCAGATCTCCGTGGCCAGGGCTTTCCCACAGAGGGAGGGGGGGATACAGCGCACTGCTCCATGCTGGATCTGTTCGGCTGGCGGCTGCTGCGGGCGTGAGTAATGTGCAAAAAATGCTTTTCTCTGGTTGGTGTGGAGATTTCCTAGTGCTCCAGAAACATGTACCTGTAAACCAACATATTAAAGGGGATGGCTAGCGGGGAGGGGCTGGAGCTGGAGAGGAGCTGCGAGGGGCTGTGCAGCATTGCTGCTTTTTATTAAAGAGTTAAAGCTTTAACTTAATCCAGGCCTAATTATCCCCATCTGGCTGGGTCTGGCAGCGAAGGAAGGACTTGGCCCAAACAGTGGCTAAAATAAATACAGGGGCCCTCGTGCAGCCCGGGGAAAATCCTGGGTGGGGCAAGACGGGAGTTCAAGTCACAGGGAGGCTGTTGGAAAAAGCACCGGGAAAGGTGAGACGGTGAAGCACCCAGTGCTGAAACCCCTGGGGCTGAGCACCCTCCTCGGTGCTGTCACCAGCACCCACCTCACCTGGCTGAGGGTGATGGACCTGCAGTGGCTGGGCAGGCCCCCCCCCCCCCGGAGCCAGGGGATGAGCGGGTAACCCCCACCCACCTACGCTGAGCCTCCCGTGTCTGGTTTTGGACCTTTCCAGGGGGACCAGCTGGCAGGGCTTTCTGGGGCCCTGAGGCGGATGCTGCAGGCTCGGGCAAGGGGCACCACGCTGCCTCCCGGCGCTCATCGCGAGCAGCAACAGGGTGGCCAGGGGCTTTGGATGTGTGAACCTGGGCGCAGCATCCTGCCAGCAAGGGTGGAGGACGTTTGGTTCTGCGATCGATAGGAAATTGGTTACTTGGTACCTAAAACATCGAGGATGTGCCAAGCAAAGCAGGATTGTTCTTTCTTTTAATGTGTTGGCATCTGTTAATTTTGCAGCAGCAATGTCTTTTTTAATTTTTGGCTACTTTTTCTGGCATGGGGCGCCAAGAAACAGCAAAGCTACGGGGAGCATGTGGCGCCTTTGGAAGAAGCAGCTGTTGATGCCGATAGGTTTGGGGGCTAGGGTGGGCTTAGCCAGGCTGATCGTTCTGCGTGCCGTTTTGGTTTTTCCCCTGTTTTAGGGAGAGTTTTGCAGGGGGCAGGACAAAGATGGTTTTTTTGTGGGTTTTAAGCCCTGTCTGGTGCTTTCCCATTTGCTCGGATCTAGTGGCGGGGAAAACCCCCCTAAAGCCCCGTGTGGGCTGGGGGCCCATGGGGGGTGCAGCCGGGGCTTGGGGCAGCGCATTCCTGCCCCCCCCAAAGCTATCCGACGGCAGAGCACTGAACAGCCCCCCTCTTCATGCCGATTATTTTAATCACAAGCGCGTCTTGTCTCTGCAGCCGAATGTCTTTCATAGACGGCGGAAAGTGAAATTTGTGCAATGTCTGTAGGAGGCTGAAGAAAGGCCCTTTGTGCGCCCCCTGCGCGGGCGCTGGGCAGCCTCCAGCAGCACCCTCGGCCGCCCCGCGGCTCCCGGCTGCCGGCGTGAATGCGCTGCTTGTCCGGAGACCGTGATCTGCTCTTAAAGCCGGAGCCGGGCTCCCCCGGTTAGTCCCGCCGGTGGCCCTGGCGGGGTGGGCACGGCTCCGGGGGGCCCCCCGGCCGCAGCCCCAGGATGTTTCTGTACTGGAGGAAGCGGGGCGCCTATGAGCTGGAGGCTTTGCCCGCCGGGCTGGCAGGCCTGGAGTACGGGGCGGTGGAGCGCTTCTCCTGGAGCTCCAGCCTGGACATCAGCGAGGAGCCCAGGGGTAGGTGGCCAGGGGTCACGGGGGGCTGGCAGGCTGTGGGCAGCCGCACTTGGCCAAAAATCTCCTGCCCTGGCAATGAGGGCGAGGGGCTGGGAGAAGCTCTGGCTGCAGCGGGGATGCACCGGGGAATGCGATGTGGATGCTGCAGGTGCAGCTGCGGAGCGCCAAGTAAACCGCCCTGTGCCACCAGCACCGCTCCCTCCCGGCTCAGGCAGATGTCTGAAACAGCAAGCTGCCACAGTGCGCTCCGGTGCAAGCACGGTCCGGTTTCAAACTCGTTTACCTACTGTCACCGGGAGAGCTGGGCATGATAACGCAGCAGGGAGGAGGAGGTGGCGGGGACAGGATCCCTCCTCTAGCCCCACAAGCATCTGGTGGGGACCTGGACACCCTCCCGCCTCCACCAGAAACTGGGGCTCCCTCTGTGTGCTCTCTGCTGAGCAGCTCCTGTCCGGCGCGCCTAAGGCCCCGGTGCGCGCGTGACCCGCTACCAGGGTCAGAGTTTGGGAAGAGCCACACGCGGCTCTGGCCGTGCTGGCAGCTGTGGCACAGGGCTGGTCCCTGGCATCGCCGGCCACTCCGGCTGGCCTCAAGTTTTTGGTGAGTTTGGAAAACTTTCCCTTGGGTGCGTGAAAGAATTTCTTATTTGTTTCCGTTATTATTCCCGATAGGTCAAGTGAAACAGCAGCGGCGGGGGGCGGGGGGCTGGCCCGGCACGACGGGCGCTGCGGGGCGGCCACAGGGACAGAGCCCTCATTGTGCTCCCGCCGTGGGGGCAGCGCCGCAGCCCCAGCTCCCAGCTCTCTCCTGGTGGGTGGTGAGCCGAGCCCTGCCCGGCTGCTCCCGCACCATCATCCAGCAGTGCACGCTGTGCCGTGGCAGCACTGCCTGTGCCCGGGATCTCTGCTGGGAGCTGGGGCAGCCAGCGCCGGTCTGGATTGACTCCCCCTCTGTGGGCAGAAGCAGCGGCTTTTTCATCACTGCCCAAAAAGGCGGTTTTTCCTGCAGACTGAGTCTAACCCCAGCCTTGGCCGCAGTCCCACTCGGGCCGGCACGGATGCTGTTTTTGTTGGCAGGAGGGATGCGGGAGAGGGGAGTGGTGCGGTGGGGGAAGCCCCTGTGCCGGCTGCTCTGCTGCTGTGGCCAGTGCAGCTGTGCTGCTTGGTGCAGCCGTACTGCCTGGTGCAGCCTTGCCGGCTAGCCTCTCCGCATCCCCTGCACCAGCTCCGTGCCCGGCAGGGCAGCTTCCCACTGGAGCCCTGCGGTGGGGTTGCCGTGTGGGAGGGTGTTCATGCTGCTCATTTGCCACAAGCCACTGGGAATCTGTTATTTTTAAACGATTAGACAAGACACATAACAAAAGCCTTCAAAATAGGATTTGTCCCCAAGGCCGATTTAGCTGTCAAAGCTTAACGTGGCTCCTAAGCCCCTTTGAGGGCTGGCAAGTGGCAGATTTAGCGTTCCTGCTGCAGCCCCCAGTCCGCGCTGGCCCCACAGGAGCTGGGGCAGGTCTGTGTGCTGCTCCTGCGACTTGGGGTGCCAGATCCTGAGGCTGCGGGTTGCACAGCACCTTCCCCCAGCGGGAATGCAGCACTGGCTATTGGGCATGGAGTTCCATCCCCCTGGATAGGCTGCGGGCAGGCAGGAGCAGGCAGGCCCAGCCACAGCTGAGCCCGAGTGCTTTGGGAAGCTCTTAAACCCAGGTTTGTGGTGCGGGAACTCAGCACGGCCCCCTGGCACAGGCAGGACTGGGAGTGGGGTTGGAGGGGGCTCACCATGGCACCCCAGCACTGACACCCCCCCCTCTCTCCCACAGCTGAGCCGTGCCCACCAGAGGAGACGGTGCTGTGCTGCCAGAACCCTGACTGCACCAGCGAGAGGAGAGCAGCCAAGGTGGGTCCTGCGGGGTGGTGGGCAGTGCCGGGCAGCTGCCTCCTGCCAGCGCCTGGTGTTGGTCTTGCAGGTGAGAAGAGGCAGCCGGCAGCTCTGCCTGACCTGCCACTCCTTGAAGCCCCCCCGACGTGGTCGGCAGCTCCCTGCCAGCCGTGTCCCCCTAGCCCGTGCTCGGCATGCGTTCCCTGGTGGTGTCGCGGTCCTGCCGGCATTTCACGGCACGGCAGCGGTTTGTCCGTTTCACCTAGCTGGTGTGAGTCAGGCTGATCTGCTCCAGCCCGTCTTTCCCCCCGGTCACTAACATGATGCCAGAACGGATTTAGGGTCCCTTCTCTCCCACTGGCTACCTGGGTGCAGGGATGGACCTTCATACAGGAGTCCCTGTAGTTCCTGTGCCGGACCTCGGGTGGTGTCTTTCTGGCACAGCATGGCAGCCCGGCCATGCCGGGAGGTGAACCGCTGCCCTTTGTTTGCACGGCTGGGGTGGCAGGGCCAGTGCTGGTGGGTGCTGGGCTGTGGCTGCCCCAGGACAGCTGGGAACACCGGGAGGGACCCACCAGGGCCACCCTACCACCTGCACCACACTCCTCCAAAGGTGCCTGGCGGGTACCATGAGGTGGCAGGGGGTCCTGGCTGGGCTGGGGGCTTGTCCTGCTGCGGCACGGAGCTGCATCACGTCCCCCCTCTCTTTGTGGGGCAGCTGCCCAGGGAAAAGCTACCGTGTGCCGGGAGCACGATGAGGCCGGGAGCTGATCCCTGGGGTGGGCAGAGAGGTTTGGGCATCCTGCCCAGTCCCTCCTGCGGGGACGAGCCCAGGACTGAGCCGCCGGCACAGGGTGGACTGGGAGCCCCACATCCCAGTGGGGTGGCTGCTGAAGGTCCCAGGGATCCCCACCAAGTGAGCGCCGGCTGCGGTCACTGCCCAGAGCCCACGGCTGTGCTCCACATCCCACGGGTGCCACGACAGTGTTGGGCTGGGACATGCGGTGGGAGAGGAGGAGGAGGAGGACTGGGCTCCGGGTACCAGGGCGTCCGGGGCGGGGATGGTGAGTCTCCATGGCTGGGGCCGCCTCATGGCCCGGGGTAGGACACCAGTGGGTGCCACGGCAGTGGGTGCTGCAGAGGGGCTGGCGGCCCCTCAGGGTGCGCGCGGGTGGTGGGAACGCGTCAGCTCTGACCTCAGCAGTGCCGGGAGGAAGGAGGGCAGGAAGCGGGGGTGGCTGGAGCTGCACGGGCGCTTCCTCCCCACAGCGGCACGGCGCGCTGCAGGCAAGCCCAGGCAGGGCTCCCTCCTCCCTGGCAGTCCCTCACACCCCTCCGCATGCAGGGTGGCAACGGGTGTCCCGCGCAGGGATGGGGACGTGCCAGCAGTGCAGTGGGGCTTGCTGGCAGTGGCCAATGGCACCGCAGTCCAGCCAGAGCCCCCACCAAGGCGGGTGCTGGCCGGGGGTCACGGGCTGTGCACCGTGCTGGGGGCCCAGCCGGGGGTTTAAAAATAACCCACTGTGAATGCCCGGTGGGGCTGGGGCTGCAGCCGGCGCACAATCGGAGGAAACGCGCCGGCTTCGAGCATTGTTTCGCTACAGACGCTCGCTTCCTCTGTCCTGCCATGGGGACACTGCTCTCGCCAGCACGAAGGGGCTGCGGCACGGGAGCGCGGCCTCCCTGGCACCTGGCGAAGCGCGGGTGGCATGGGCACAGTTGGCTGTCCCCCGGCTCCCCCTCCCCGTGCTCACCATGTGCAGCCTTCCCGGGGTCCCTGCTCAGTGCGGTGGAGCAGGGAGGGGGCTCTGCAGTGCAGACCCCCCCTGCCTCACAGCCATATCCTGCTCACGCTGCTTTCCCCACGCCCGCTGCGGCCTCAACGTTGCCCACAAGCGGTGTGCCAGCAGCAGTTCGGTGGTGCTGCCTGTCCCTCCTGCTGGCGTGCCGCGGCTGGCCCTCCCCGGCAGCCCGTGCCCAGCTGCCACATGCGCCCGCAGGTATGCCACCACGCGGAATGCCGGCGGCTGAACTGCAGCAGCCCCCTCAGCCTGTGTGAGCTCTGCGACGGCCACCTCCATGGCGCCATGCACTTCGACGGCCACATCCGCTTTGACCTGCCCCCACAAGGTGAGCCGGGCTGGATGCCACCAGCACCGCTGCTACTGGCGGCTTGGCGTCAGCGGGACGCGCTCAAGGCCGGCGCGGTGCAGCAATGGGAAGGGGATGCACTCGGGGCCGGCATGGCACAGGGATGGGAGTGGGATGGAGCTGGGGGTCCCGGCACAGACCAGCTCAACGCCTGTTTGCAGGCTCCATCCTGGCCCGCAACATGTCGACGCGCTCATGCCCCCCACGCACCAGCCCTGCCTCCGATGTGGAGGAGGAGGAAGAGGGACCGGTGGACAGCAGAGGGTGAGCCCCCGGCCCTGCGTGTCCCTTGTGCGTCCCCAGCCTGTGGCGTCCCCGTGACTCTGCTTGCCCTGTGCCCGCAGGGAGCGGAGGAGCTCAGCGCTGAAGCTTCCCAAGAAGAAGGCTTGGCGCAGGCACACGGACGTAAGGCACCAGCCTCTCTCCCTGGGGACTCGGTCGGGCAGCGGTGGGGCCCCGGCAGGTGGGAGGGAGCCCTGGGCAAGTGGCTGCCACCTCTCCTCAGGACCCCAGCAAGGAGTGTTTCACCCTGAAGTTCGACCTCAACGTCGACATTGAGGCAGAGATCGTGCCAGCCACGAAAAAGAAGTCCCTGGGGTGAGTCTGCCAGGTTTGGATGTGGGTACGGATGCAGGGACGGATGCAGAGACGGATGCGGGGCTCCTGTCCCCACAGGGAGGTGCTGCTGCCGGTCTTTGAGAGGAAGGCAATTGAGCCGGGCAAGGTGGACATCTACCTGGACCAGTCCCACACGCCGCTCTCACTCCAGTTCGAGGCGTACCGCTTCGGGGGGCACTACCTGCGAGTGAAAGGTATGGCGGGGGCCCGGAGGGAGGCTTGGCCACCCCGCGGCTTCTGGGGGACTCTAACCGCCCAATGCTCCCACAGCCAAGCCTGGGGATGAGCTCAAGGTGGAGCAGGCAGCACGGGATGCCAGGTCAGCCAGCCTGCCCATCCTGCACGCTACTGGCACTGCTGCGCTCCTCAGACCAGCACCGGAGCCGGTGCCAGGATGCCGGGAGGGTGCTGACAGCCTGGTGAGTGCCGGTGCCAACCCCTGGGGTGAGGGACTGGCAGGGCACAGGATCCCCCTGTAGCCATCCTTGTGGGGAAGATGGGGATGTGGGGCAGTGGCATGGTGTCTCCTGGATGGTCTTGTGTGGCGTGGGCTGAAGCCCCCCCTGGAGCCCTCAACAGCCAGTTTAGCTCCTGGCTGTGCCGTGCCGGCTGTGCTGTGGTGGTGGTGGTGCACGGGCAGCACCCTATGCCAGGTGTGGCACCTCAGCCAGTAGCACTGGCCCTGCAGCCATGCCACGTACAGCCTGGCACCAGAGCAAAGGCAAACAGCAGCCCCGGGGGCCCCGGCAGTGGCAGCCGCTCGGTGCCACCCTGGCCCCAAGGCTCGCCCTGGCCGACGGCCCTCCTCTCGCTGCGGCACCTGGCAGCTGCCTAGCACAGCTCGGTCCTGCCCCGTGGACCCTGGCCCCAGATAAGGTGTGGGGCCGGGCCACACTCCCCATGGGAGCAGGCTGCCACGCTCATGGGGAGGGGCTCCAGGGGTGCTGGTGGAGGGGACGCAGTGCTCAGCCCCACGCTGGTGGCCCTGGAAGCTGGCAAGCTGGCCGCGTGGCCAGGGCTGGTGGCCGCCCGCGTTCAGCAGTATGACACCTGGCTGTGGCACCGGCACAGCCCCAGCGGGGCCAGGGCACCAGCCGGCACCCAACTGCCCCCATGGGGGTCTCGGCCCCAGCTGCCTTCCTGGGGACAGGCAGGAGCCGAGCTGCACCAGGGTGATGGGGCTGGCAGCAGCTGTGGCACCTGGGGACGCAGCGGCACGGTGAGTAACGGGGATGGTGCCCGCGGTGGCTCTCCCTGCTGGGGACCAGGGACGTGGCAGGGCGTGGGGCCACGGTGGCGGCAGTGGTGACAACACGCTATGTCCTGTGGTACGGTGACAGGCAGGGAACCCCGGCCCTGCTGCCCTTTGTGCCAGGGCGAGGAGATGGAAGCGGCCGCGTCCCCACACAGCCCAGGGATACGTTGAGAGGCAGCCGGTGCAGCGGTGCCTGGGCTGGCAGGAGGTGCTTGGCCGTGACCCAGCTCTCGCGGCCGGCCAGGGGGGGCTTTGATCTCTGCCGGTGAATTGTTCGGCTCTGGTTAGCTTATCTAGCAAGGAGGGAAATTAGGTTTTCGGCGCTGGCCCCACCTCCTTTTGTTTCGGAGGAGCCCGGCCACAGCCTGCCCGGCTCCAGCTCTGCCGTCTGAGCTGGGAGCACAGCTCGGCAGGAGGCTCAGCCAGGGTGCTGCACCCCGTGGGATGCCCTGAGCCCCCACGACCGGCCGGGCTTGGCCAGGCAGCACCTGGGGCCCCGCGCTCCCAGGATGCAGGTAGGCAGGTCAGTGCGGGCAGGGGAGCGTGGCCGGGGGGACCCCGCTGCCCGGGGGTGCCATCTGGGTGTCTGTCTGTCCCACGGGCGCTCGAGGTCAGCCCTGCTGTAGCATTGTGCTGCGCCGTGCTGCTGCCCCCATCCCAGTGGCCTGGGCACGCAGTGCCGGGCACTGACCTGGGTGGCACCGGCTGTCCCTGCCGCAGGCTCCAGGCCGGCGGAGGAAGAACATGACGGAGTTTCTGGGGGACGCCAGCATCCCCGGCCCTGAGCCAGCCCTCCACGGTGGTGGCTCCCTGCCTGCCAATGGCACTGACACCTGGAAGAACCGCGCTGCTAGCCGCTTCAGTGGCTTCTTCGGCTCCGGCACCGGTGCTGCCTCCTTCGGGCGGGTAGGTGGGACACGGGCGCGGGGAGGGGGCACGGGAGCTTCCCGCAGCGATGCTAGGGAGCTGGGATGAGTCCCCCCAGGGCTCGAGCCCCCCCAGCTCCATGGGCAGGGTGAGGGGGTCCATGGCACATCCCCACGGGCCCCCTGCCCAGCCACTCTGCTCCCCACTTTTGGCCAGGAGACTGAGAAGCTGGAGCAGCTGGCGAGCAGGCTGCACGCCTACGGCAACTTTGGGCTACCCAAGCTGCCGCCCCAGCTCCGCTTTGACCGTGACTCCTGGGAGGAGGACGGGGATGAGGCCGGGCTGGTGCTGGAGGACAGCTGGCAGCAGATCATCCGGGGTGCGGAGGTAGGGCCAGAGGGGCTGGGGGGCGGCGGTGGCTCTGCCCAGCCACCAGCACGGTGCTGACACTCAGCCCGGCAGGCCCTGTCGCGCCGGCAGTGCCACCAGCAGGAAGCCATCTGGGAGCTGCTGCATACTGAGGCCACCTACATCCGCAAGCTCAAAGTCATCACTGACGTGAGTGCCGGCAGCAGCCGTGCTGCGCCGTGGCAGGGGGCTGGAAGCCATGGCTGCACCCCACCGGCTCCCCGCTCTGTCCCCGCAGCTCTTCCTCTGCTGCCTGCTGAACCTGCAGGAGTCGGGGCTGCTCTGCGAGGTGAGCAGTGGGGGGCTGCAGAGGCTGGGGACCCCCAGGTCGGGGATGGGACCCCAGTCTGGCCACGCTGGCAGGGCAAGGGTGCCGGCCCAGCTCAGCTGCCTGCCTCCCACCCGCAGGTGGATGCCGAGCGGCTCTTTGGCAACATTGGGGAGATTATCCGGCTGCACCGCGAGCTGTGGCGCGGTGTCATGGCCCCAGTGCTGGCCAAGGCGCGTCGGACTGGGGCGCTGCTCGACCCCATCGACTTCCTCAACGGCTTCAAGATGGTGAGTGGGGACCCCATGCCACGGCGGGGGGCCGTGCTCACCATGCCCTGCTGTGACCCCCCTGCGTCCCCCAGTTTGGCTCCCTCTTCAAGCCCTATGTGCGGTACTGCATGGAGGAGGAGGGCTGCATGGAGTACATGCGGGCGCTGCTGCGGGACAGCGAGCTCTTCCGCGCCTATGTGACGGTAAGGGGAGCGGGCCGGGGCCGAGGTTGGGGCCGGGGCTGGTGCCAAGGCTGATGCCTGCGTGCTGCAGTGGGCCGAGAAGCATGAGCAGTGCAGCCGCCTGAAGCTGAGCGACATGCTGGTGAAGCCCCACCAGCGCCTCACCAAGTACCCGCTGCTCCTCAAGTCTGTGCTGAAGAAGACAGACGATCCATGTGCCCGCGATGCCATCACTGCCATGGTACGGGGCCGAGGGCACGGTGTGGTGGGGCGCGGCATGGGGTGGTACCCCCCCCCCCCCAGCCCCTTACACTGACCTCCCCGGCCACAGATTGGCTCTGTGGAGCACTTCATCAACCACGTCAACTCGCGGATGCGCCAGCGGCAGGAACGCCAGCGCCTGGCCGCCATCCTCGACCGCATCGACTCCTACGAGGTGGTGGAGGGCAGCACCGACGAGGTGGACAAGGTAGGCTGGGCATGGTGGAGCTGCCATGCTGTGTCACCCCATGCCATGCCACTCAATGCCACCCCCTGCTATGCTACCTCATGCCGTGTCATAGCACCCTATGCCACCCTATGTCATTTCACGCCAAGCTAAGCCACCCCACCCCATGCCACGCTACCCCATGCCTGGGCATGCCATGCCACCCCATGTCATGCCTGGCACTGATGCCGGCAGCTGCTGAAGGAGTTCCTGCGGCTGGACCTGACGGCCCCAATCCCCGGCACCTCCCCAGAGGACACCCGGCAGCTCCTCCTCGAGGGCAGCCTGCGGATGCGGGAAGGTAAAGACAGCAAGGTGAGGACTGCGGGGGACGGGGAGCCTCGGCCCTGGCCCCTGCCCACCTGCCCCCGCCCCTGCCCGCCATGCCAGCTGCCGCCCACGGCCCCGCTCTTGCCTCCAGATGGATGTCTACTGCTTCCTCTTCACTGACCTCTTCCTCATCACCAAGCCCCTCAAGAAGGCTGAGCGCACCAAGGTGGTCCGGCAGCCTTTGCTGGTGGACAAGGTCGTCTGTCGGGAGCTCAGGGACCCAGGTGAGAGGCGCTGGGGGCGATGGGGGCTGCGGGGGGGGGGGTGTCCCTGGATGCTGCTGACAGCCCCTGCCCACAGGTTCCTTCCTCCTCATCTACCTGAACGAGCTGGGGAGCGCCGTGGCCGCCTACACCTTCCAGGCCAGCGGGCAGTCGCTGTGCCGCAGCTGGGTCGAGGCGGTGCGCAACGCCCAGGTGAGGGGCGTGGGCGGCGGGTGGGGGTCCCGCGGGCGCCCCGGGCCTCTCTGATGCCTCCCCCTCCCCAGAACCTGCTGCAGCGGCTGAGGCAGCGCCGGCGCCTGGAGCAGGAGGAGGATGAGGAGGAGGACGGCGAGAGCGGCGCCTCGGCCGCCAGCTCACCCACTGTCCTGCGCCGCGGCAGCGCCAGCCCGGACTCGCAGCGGTGGTAGGGAGCGGGAGGGGGGCCCCGCGCACCCCACCGGCCCGGCGCCGGCCCCCCCTCACCCTGCTGCCCCCGCAGCCCCTCCGACGGCTCTACCGAGACCCTGGCCGTGGTGGCGGCGGACGGCGGCGATGAGCTCTCCTCCCCGGACTGGGACGCGGGGCCCTTCGGCTCGACCTCGGACAGCTCCTCCGTCGGCACCGGCACCTCCGTCGGCACCGGCACCTCCGCCGGTACCCCCACCTCGGCCGAGGGCCCCAGCCGGCAGCTGCCCGCGGGGTCCCTGCCCGTGCCCCTGCCCCGCGGCGCGGCCCCCCCGGCCAGCGGCTGCCGCTCGTCCTCCATCGACAGCGCGTACGGCACGCTCTCGCCCGCCTCCCTGCGGGACTTCGGCCAGCAGCCCGAGGGGGCGGCCGAGGAGGGGCGGGAGCCCCCCCCGGCCCCGCGGCCCCCCTCGCCCCGGCTGCGCCGCCGGACGCCCGTGCAGCTCCTGCCCTGCCCGGCCAGGGTGCTCAAGTCCAAGTCGGAGGCCAGCCTGCCCCAGCTCCTGCCCCCCGGCCCCCCGGCCTCCCTCAGCCAGAGCCGCAGCCTCTCCGACCTCTGCGCCGGCCCCCCCCGGACTAGCCAAACCCCCGGCCCCCCGGCCGCCCCCGGCAGCAGCGGCAGCTCCACCTCCGAGCTCTCGGAGCCGGAGGAGCCGGTGCAGAGCCCGGCGTCCCTCCCAGGGGGGCTCGGTCGCGACCCCCCGGCCGCTGCCCGCCGGACCCTCTCGGACCCGCAGGCGGCACAGCACCGCAAGCTGACCCTGGCGCAGCTCTACCGGATCCGGACCGCGCTGCTGCTCAACTCCACGCTGACTGCCTCGTAAGCGCCCTCCTGCCCCGCACGCTGCCGGAGGATGCTCCGGCCCTCCCGGATGCTGGCCCGGGGCCCGGTCCCGGCGCTGAAGGCATCTCTTCCCCGTTCTGTGCCTTGCAGGGAGGTCTGAGAGCCGCCGGGGCGGCGAGGACGGACGCGCGGCCGCGCCGAGGAGCCGCTCCCGCTTCTAACCGTAGCGTAACGCTGGGGCCGGGCAGAGCGGGCGCTGGGATGCCGTGCCGGTGGGGACACGGACGGGGGTGCAGACCGGTCCCCTCGGCGAGGACGTGCCCCGGGCAGGGGCTGCCCGCTTCTCCCCGGCGCGGGGACGGAGGCGGCGCATGGCTCCTGCCGACCCCTTGTCCGCGGAGATGAGGGTTGCCGGGCGGGGCCCAGTCGGCCCTGGGTCGCGGGGGGCTGCGGCGGGCCGGGGGGCGGCTCCGGGGGGCGAGGAAGGGATGACGACGTTGGCGGTGGTGAGTGGGGAAGGTGCCGAGAGGGACGCGGCGCCGGTGGCGCGGTGCTGCGGGCGGCGCGGGGAGGAGGCTGGGGCCGGTGGCAGGAGAGGACGGTGCTGGGCTGGGGCGGGCGGTGGCCCCGGGGTCTGGCCGGGGCAGGGTTTTCCCCCAGTGGGGTGGGATGGGCGGCAGCGGACGGCAGCGCCCGGGGCCGGAGCCGCGGGGGGGACGTGGCGGCGGCCGGAGTTCCGGCTGCCGCCCCGTGCCGGGCGGTGCTCCGCGTCCCGGCCGAGCAATAAACGCAGCCGGTGCACGCTCGCTCCCGCCTCGCCTCGCCTCTCCTTCGGCCGCGGCGTGCCCCGGGGCTCGGGGAGGGGACGGAGCCCGGGGCGGGGGGGGGGTGTGGGGGTGTGTGTCTGTCAGTGCTGCTCCCCGCGCCCCCCGCATCCCCCCGGTCACGGCGGCTCCGTGCCAGCGGGAAAGGGAGGGCGGCGGCCGGGCGGCCCGCGGCGAGGCGGCGCAGGTCCCTCCCGCGCCCGGCGCTCCCGTCACACGGTTTCGCACCCTCTGGACTCATTTCCAAAAAAGCATTTCCTCCTGTCGCGGTCGGGTGTAAAAGCCTGTGTGGGGAGGGCTGGCGCTCACTCACCACGCGTCGTCGGCTGCCGGCGGCGGCGATGGGGTGCCGGGGCACCCTGCCCGGGCGCTGAGCTGCCCCGACACCCCGCTGCGCCCACCGCCCCGGTCCCCTCGCCGCCCCGGCATGACCCAGCCGCACTGGCCGCAAGGATGAAGCGCTGCTGCCCGGGGGCGGCTTGGGTGAGTGTGGCGGCGCCGGGGTCCTGCGGGCCCCTGGCACCGATTGCGGGGTGTCCCGGGGCCGCGGCCGCGGGGGGGTCTGGAGGAGGTGGGGCGGGGTAAGCCCAGTGCCAAGCGTGCCGAAAACGCTCTCCCCCCGCCCCGGCTGAACGCCCGGGACTGGGGTCCACCTCGCCGAAGCGCCTGCAGCGTGGCACGGCCACGGGGACCGCAGGCATGGCACAGCCACGAAGACTGCGGGCACGGCCGCGATGCAGCGGTGGGAACCGTGGGCTCAGCCGCGGGGCTGCAAGGCAGGGCACCGCCACGGGGACCGGCTGTGCCAACGGCCGGCGGGCCCGAGTCAGCGCCGCCGGTGGTGGCGGCTGCATGGGGCCGTCCCGGGGCTGGGCCGGGTGGGTGTCCCGGCACACGGGTGCCGGGAGCGAAGGCCGCCCCGGGGCCGCGTTACCGGCAGGGGTGGCGCTTGCGCGGCACAGGAAGCGGTGGCTGTTGGCTGTCCCCGCCGCGCAGCCGGCGGAGGGACGGCACCTGTGCCCGCGGGCACCTGCTCCCGCCGCCGGGGAAGGGGGCAGCCGCCCGCCCGCAGGCAGGGTCCCGCCATGGGACGGTCGTGCCTCGGCGGTGACTCAGACGTGCCGCTGGCAGCCGGGGCCGAGGCGGCCGCCCCGGTCTGCCGTCGGCGCTCTGCGAGCGGGGCGGCCCGTGCGCGGTTTCCAGTCCGCCAGCGCCGGCGGGTTTAATAGAAATGATTCAGCCACCGTAATCGGGGCCATCGCGGCTGGGAAATCCAGCCCCCGGCAAGGAATCCCCTGGCTCCCTGCCCGCGCTGCCGGCTCCGCGGCTGTCCCCGGCCCCCTCCCCTGTCCCGGGGCGGGGGGTGCCGACGCGGGCACTCCCTGGCCGCCCCCGCTGGGGCCGTCCGCGTAGCGAGGCTCCCCTGGGTGCAGCGCCCGGCTCCCCGGGGCAGGAGAGCGGTGACCTAGTTTGGAACGCACGTACGAGGCGCGATAGCATCGGGGAGAGCGTGAGCCGGGCATGGCTTCCTCTCGGGGAGGAAATCGCCTCCTCTGCGAGGGAGATAAACCCCAGGAAAGTCAACGCCGGCAGCGTTAACCCTCCCGCGCCCGGCCGTAGGAGCCTCCACGGGCTGGCCATCCCGTGAGCAGGAGCACCGGCACGGCCAGCGGCCTGTGAGCCCGACTTCCTCGTCCCCGTCCCCGGGGACACGGCGAGGGGCAGGCGGCCGAGCATCCCGGCCCTCGGTCCCCGGCCTCCCTTCCAGGCCAGCCTGGCAGCACCGTCTGCAGAACACGCGAGGGGCACCCGACGGCGGCCCCCGGGCACAGGCGGTGGCACAGCGGCCCCCGCGGCATGCGTGCCCCGCGGCGCCAGCAGGAAGCCGCTTACTCGGGTACGGCGGGGAAAGCACGGCGCAGGGGCTGCCGCGGGGCATTCCCGGCCCTGGGGCCCCACACCCGTGCAGCTCCGAGGCACGGGGCCGCGTCTCCGGCCGTCCTGCCCGGCACGGGCGCCGGTGTTCATGCGGCACCGGCCGGGCTCGGCTCTGGCTCCGGTAGCCCAGCGTGTGCGGCCGTTAGATTGGGGAGCACGGTGCGAGGGCTGGCCCCCCCCGGCTGCCTGCATCCCTGCCCTCTCCCTGCCCACAGGTGATCCTGGCAGCGCTGTGGCTGGCGGCGAGTGAATCGCAGCCCCCGAGGTGCCGGGACCGCTCCGTGCCGCGGGGGCAGCGGGTCCTGGTGCGGCCGCCCAGCCGCCCGCGGAGGCACGCCACCAGACCCCCCTGCCCCGCCGGCATGAACTGGATCGAGGGGGCTCGCCGGTGCTGCACCCAGTGTCCCGCAGGTGAGAGCCGCCTGGGCAGCACGGCCCGGCACGGCCCTCCGTGGCACACCGGGCGCGTCGCCCCATCACCCCGCTGTCCCCGCAGGGACGTTCCTGGTCAGACCCTGCTCAGGCCGCGGCAACGACAGCGTCTGCACCGCCTGTCCCGCCGGCACCTTCCGCGCCCAGCCCAACACCTTCTCCGAGTGCCAGGCTTGCTACGAGTGCGACCGCCAAGGTGAGCTGGCGGCGTGCTGTGCCGTGCCGCACGGTGCTGTGCCGTGCCGTGCCAGTCACCTCCCGTCTCCTGCAGCTTTCCAGAGAGTGCTGAGCAACTGCTCGGCCACCAGCAACGTCGCCTGCGGCTGCGAGCCCGGCCGCTTCCGCGACTGCCTCGACGAGCGCTGCAGCGACTTCTCCTGCCGGCAGTGCCAGCCCTGCACCGGGCGACTCATCCAGCGGCCCTGTGAGTGCTGCCGGCCGGCCCGCAGCGTGCCCCCTCCGGCCGAGCGCCCTCCGGCTGGGCCGCCCTGCTTGACGCCCACCCTTTCCCCAGGCTCGGAGGCGCAGGACACGCTCTGCGGCAGCTGCAAGCCTGACTTCTACGCCGAGGGCAGCGAGTGCCGGCCGTGCCGCACGTAAGCGCCGTCCCCGTGCCCCAGCCGAGGGCACGCGTGGGGCCCACGGCGTGGCGCAGCACGGCGCCCACGGCTCCCCTCTCCTTGCAGGAGCGCCCCGGAGACGTGCGGCAAGGAGTGCCAGCGGGCGTGCGGCGGCGGCGGCGGCGGAGGTGCGGGGGTGGCGGGGCCGGGGGCGGTGGCGCGGGGGACGGCGCGCCGGCTGTCTGACGGGGGTGGTCCCGCTCCTCCTTGCAGGCTCGGGGTTGGAGTACGTCCTGCTGGCGCTCACCGGGCCCCTCTTCCTGGGCGCCCTCGCTATCTACCACAAGAGGAAGCGGCTCCGGCACGATGCCCCGGCGGGAGCCCTCCCCGCCGCGCCGCGGGCGGCCACCCCCGCAACCGGGACCGCGGCCACGTCGTGGTGCCAGGTCAGAGCCGGGGTGTGGGACGGCCAGTGCTGGACCCAGCCGTGCTCCCTCCAGCTGACGGAGCACGCCGCTGGCACGGCGAGGCGGAGCCCCGAGCACCGGGCCTTACTGCGGGAGCAGCCCGGTGGTGCGGCACGGCCGGGCGGCGAGCCGGAGCCCTCCGCCCCCCCGGAGCCCCGCGGCGCACTGCTGCAGGGCAGCCAGCTCTACGCCGTCATCGACGCGGTGCCGGTGCGGCGCTGGAAGGAGTTCATGCGGGTGCTGGAGCTGCGGGAGGCGGAGATCGAGCTGGTGGAGCTGGAGGTGGCCCACATCCGCGACCAGCAGTACGAGATGCTGAAGCGCTGGTGCCAGCAGACCAGCGCCACGCTTGACCGCGTCTTCGCCGCCTTGGAGCGCATGGAGCTGGCCGGCTGCGCCGAGGCGCTGCGCCGGAACCTGCCGGTAGGCCCCTGAGCCCCGGCCCCGCCGTCCCGGCAGAAGGGAGGTCCCGGCACCGCCCCGGCTCGCCGGGCGCCTCGGCAAGCCGTACCCCTAAGTATTGTTACTTATGCCGTGTAGACATTTTATGTCAGTTTTACGTCCCCTCCTCGCCCCCCCCCCGCCCGCCCCCCCTATTTATGTCCCCCCCACGCCCCCGCACACCGGCTGCCCGGCCGCTCGCGGGACGAGCGGGCGCCGAGCCCGCCGCGAACCCATGGGATAGTTCTCGAGGCCGCCCGCTGCCGGGCGTGCCTGCCCCGCCCCAATAAAGTGGCGAGTTCTCCGTCCGCCGGGACCCGGCCCTTCTTCCCGGGGCTGCGCCGGCATCGGGGCCACCACCGGTGAAGCGGACACCCGAGGTGACGGGGGCGGGGCGGGGGGGGAGGTGGTGGGGTGGCGTGGGCAGCCCCAGGAAGGCGCGGGGCACTGCTGGCGGGGTTTATCGTTTTAATCGCGGGAACGGCAGGCGGTCCGGGGCGGAGGCGAGCCGGGAGCCGGCTGCGAGCGGCTCCAGAGGCGGGAGGGGCAGGCGTGGAGGCGAACGCGCTGCGGACGCGCCGGCGAGCGGGGCCGGGGGGGGGGGAGCGGGGAGCCGGCCGGAGCGGCCAGCCCAGCCGCGGCAGGGGGAACCGGGCGGCGCGCGAGGAGCCGGGGGCCGCACACCGCGACAGCTCGCGCTTGGCGAAGGGCAGCGCGGGGGGGGGGGGGGGGGGCGGCGGCGGCGGCGGGACGGGGGGGGCTACGGGTGCCCGGGGCGGGGTCTCCTCCGGGGCGGGCTACGCGGCCGTCCGCGGCGGGAGGAGGGTGCCGAGGCCCGTCCCGGTCCGCGGTGGGACCCGCTGGCCTCCTCCCGCCGTGAAGAGCCGGGGCGCGGCTTGGCGTGGCTAGTGCTTGGCTATGTCCCCCTTCTTGAGGATGATCTGCCGCTGCCAGGGCGCCAGCTTTGTCTCATCGTACCCGAGAGTCCTTAGCTTTTCCGACTGCTCCTTCTCCTTCTCCTCCTCCTCCCGCTTCAGCTTCTCCTGCTCTTTCCTGCTCGGCAGCGGAGGGCACGGGGCGCCGCGGTCACCGGAGCCGCCGGAGCCGCCGTGCCCGCCCGCCCGGGGAAGGGGCTCGCGGCACTCACCGTTTCTGCTCCCTGCGAAGGCAAAGGGAAGAGCGGGGTTAGCGGAGCCACGGGGGCGGGCGGCCGGTACGGCGTCCCCCGGCCCCGGCTCACCTCTCCTCCTCCAGCTTCTTGCGCAGGATGTCCCTCCTCCAGGCCGGCATGCTGGCCAGGCGCGCCTCCTCCTCCTTCTCCTGCAACAGACAGCCGCGTTACCGGCACCGCCCCGCCGTGTGCTGCCCACGTCCCGCCGGCGGCCGGGCTTGAGCCGCGCTCGCCGCCCGCCTGCTGCCGGCGCGGGGAGGAGGAAGGAGTGCGCGGCGCGGCCAGCCCTTCGCAGCACACCACAGCTTTATTGCACCGACACGCGGGGGCCCCACACCGCCCCGGCACCGCAAACGCCACGCCAGAGGGGCGCGCAGCCCCGGCGCTGCGCCCCCCCCGCACAACACACAGCCAGGCCAAGCGGCACACCGCAACCCCGGCCCGGGGCCGCGCGAACCGACACCGAGCCCTCCGCCGAGCCGCGCCGCGGCACTGCCCGGAGCCGCCTGAGCACACCGGGCACCGGGTACTGCTGCCCGCCGCCCCCCCCCCCCCCCCGGCTGCCCCCGGCGCCTGCTGCCGGCCAGCCCCGAGCCACGCCGCTGGCCCTGCCGAGCGTCCCGCCGGGCTCAGGTGTCGGACATCTCCGCCTCCTTCTCCTTCCAGAAGGAGAAGCTGCGGTCGATGAAGCGGCAGACGTCCTCCTCGCTGAACTCGCCCAGCTCCGGCACCGGCACCACCCCCCCCTCCCCGCCCGGGGCCGCGCTGGGGGGCTCCGGCGGGCTCTCCGCCACCGCGGCGGGGCCGTCCCCGAAAAACTCCTGCACCAGATCCTCGAAGCCGTCGAGCCAGCGGCGGTGGCCAGCCTCGACCCGCTCCAGCGCGGCGCGGTGGAAGCGGCGGACGCGGTGCCAGCTGTGGCTGCCCAGGCGGTCGAACATCTCGTAGCAGAGGAGGTGGCGGAACCGCCGCTCCTCGGGGCTGAGCGGCATCTCCAGCAGCTGGAAGTAGCCCAGCATGAAGAGGTCGAGCGGGAGGCTGTCGTGGGGCAGGGGCGACCCGCCGACGTGGGGCAGGAAGTGCTGGGGCCAGTACAGCACCGCGGCGCGGCTCAGCCGCCGGATCTGCCGCCCCGGCACCCGGCGGGCGACGCTCCTCCAGCGGGCCAGCAGCCGCCCCGCCGCCGGCCGCCGCCTCCCCAGCCGCCGCGGCCGCTCCTCCCCGGCCGCCAGCGCCCGCTTCTTCCAGTGCTCCAGGAAGAGGAAGACGGCGCGTTCCTTGCGCGCCTCGGCAAGCTCCCGCGGGCCGCTCGGCTCCGGCGGCGCCGGCCGGCTCCGCCGCGGGGCCCCGTCCCCGTACTCCTCCTCCAGCACGGGCCGGCGGGCGCTGCCGGGGGGCTGCGCCCGCTTGCGCTTGGGGACCCTGGGGAGGGGCGCGGGGGCGCCCCCCGGCCCCTCGTAGTTGGCTTTGAGGCTGCGGACGGAGACGCCGCAGCCCTGGATTTCGCGCCGGGCGTCGTGCGGGGCGCCGGGGCCGCTCCCCGTCCCCCCCGCCCCGGGGCCCTCCCGGCCCCCCAGGGTGGCCGGCGGCGCGGCCGGGCTCCTCGGCAGCGTGGGGGCCTGGCTGCCGCGGGTGGGCGGCTCCGCGACGGCGAAGCGCTGGGGCGCCGGGGCGGCGGGGAGCGGCGGGAGCGGCGGCAGCTCCTCCTCCGGCCGCCCCGGCGGCGGCTGCACCGGCTGCGCCTCCTGCATCACCCGCAGGCTCCCCAGCTGCCTCTCCAGGTGCCGCACGTCCTCCTCCCGCATCGGCTGCCCGGCGGGTCCCGGCGTGCGGCTCCCGGGCTGCGGCGGGAAAGAGGGCGAGGGGGCTCTGGCCCCTGCATGCGGGGGGGGTGCTCCCCCCGGCGCGGCCGGGAGCCGGAGGCGATGCCACCGCGCACGCCGTCTCGCCGGGTCCTGAGCCGCTGGGCCGTGCCCGCGCCGCGCTCGCCGCCGCACCGCGCCGGACTCCCCTACCTTGCGCCGCTGCTCCTCTTCCTCCTGCATCCGGAGCTGCAGCTTGCGCACCATCACCTGCCGCTTCCACTCGGGGATGGGCCGGCCCTGCTCGTCGTGGCTCGGCACCAGCGCCTCCGCATCCACCGCCGCCCCGGCGCCCGCCGCCGGCACCGGCGAGCTCCCGTTCAGCACCGGCTCCGGCGAGCCCCCTGCCAGGCAGCGCGGCGGCCCCGTGGCCTCGGGGGTGGCCGGCGGGGTGGGCGTCCTGGTGGGCGACGGGGAGGACGCGGGCGACTCTGCCTGCGGAGGAAGGGGAGGAGGGAGGGAGGGAGGGTGGGAGCCCGCCGCGCCCCGCCGCCGGCTCCCCTGCTCCCCCCGCCGCCACCTACGTTGGCCCCCGCCTGGCCGCTGCCGGAGAAGACGGTGGTGAAGCCTTTGCTCTGTGGCGTCGGCTTGAGGCTCTTCCCGGCCTTGATCTCGGCCAGCAGCTCCGAGTTGTCGCCGGTGGGGGACATCATGTTGAAGGACTTGGTGCCTGGGGGAGCAGGGCGGGCAGTAAGGGCCCCGCTGCCGGCAGCCCCCTGTCCCCCTCCGCCGGCTCGTGGGGCACGGGGGTTGTGGGGTGGCCGGCTGACTGCCCCCCACACCCGGGAGCCTTTGGGACCCCCGCTGGAGTGCCATCCCAGCACCCAGCCTCCCAGGTCCATGGGACCGGCACCCAGCTCCCCAGGTCCAGAGGAACCACACCGCAGCACCGCAGCTCCCTGGGTCCGTGGGACCCCACTGGAGCAACACTCAGCTTACTGGGTCCATGGGACCCTCTGGAGCAGCACCCCAGCACCCAGCTCCTGGGACCCCAGTACAGCCCCAGCTGTGAGTGCCACCCACCCCGCGGCACCGTGCTGTGACAGCAGTGACCTGCCTGTGGAGGGATGGGTCCGTGGTTGGTGGCAGCCCTGGCACAGCAGGACGGCCCCATGGCCATCTCACCAGACCCCCTACGCTCCCCGCAGCCCCCGGCAGCAACAAACTGACAGCGTGAGCCAGCCCCACTGGCACTGGGGCAGAGCGGTGCCCCCAGGGATGCCCGTGTCGCCCGCCCCGCGAGCACCCACCGTTTGTGCCAGCCATGCGCAGGTCCCTAATGACCCATGGTGCCGTGCCAAGGCAGAGCCCCCTCCCCGATGCCGGTGCCCGCAGCTCGGCCACGCCACGCCAGGGCCAGACAGCTGTGGGTGCTGATGGCCCGGTGGGGCGCGCGCACTGCCATCCAGCGCCGGCTGAGACCCTCCAGCCCTGGGAGCTGGTGCTAATAAAGCGGGCGCTGAGCGGTGGCCAAGCCTGCCGGCTGCAATTAGCAGCGGGGGAGCGGCCGGTGTGCTCACGTGGCGGGGTCACGCCGGCCGGCTGAGTGCAAACAAAGGCCCTCTGTGTGCGGGGCCGGTGGCAGGGCTGCAGGGGACATGGGGGGCATGGGGCACCGGCACCGCCAGCCCTGCCTGGTGGCTTCGGCAGCCCCGCACCAGCGCTCGGGGTGCCCATGTGGCATGCTGGCCCGGCAATGCAGCAGCGAGGCCTCAGCAGGCAGGAGGGTGCGGGCAGCTGCCGGTCCTGGTGGCCATCAATGCCCCCTGGCTCTGGCATGGGATGGTGCCAGTCAGGCCCCTCCGGCCGTGCCCCGCACTGGGGCACCCCCTGAGCAGGGAGGAGTGCGGGGCCGCGGTACTTACTCTTCATCTGCCTGAGCGCCTTTCCTCCTAGGGGGAGAAGCAGAGAGGCGGCGCAGCGCGCGCAGCAGAGGAAGGATTTGGCCACCGCGAGACAAGAGAGAAGAGAAGCGGCCAGCAGTGAGAGCAGGCGGGGGCGGGCGGGCGTGGGGGCCCCCGCGCCGACACCGGAGGAAAGAAGGACAGAGAGGCCGTCAGGAGCCGCGCGGCTGCAGCGCCATGAGAGGACACGCACCAGGGCGGCTGGCGCCGTGGTGCAACCAACAGGACAGTGCCTGGGATCGCTCCCTGTGCCTGCCTGGCGCCCTGCCACTTACTTCCCATGGAGGAGGAGGAGCGGCGTGGGCCGGCGGGGGTCTCGGCCGGCGGGGGTGGCGGCGGGGGCGGTGGGCAGGCAGCATCAGGCAGTGGTGGGGGTGGTGGTGGTGGCGGCAGCTCAGCGCCAGGCTTGCTTTCCCCATTGCGCATGGTGTCCGTTGAGATGGACGATGCCTGAAAGAGAACATGGGCAGACATCGCCCGGTGCCGGTGCCGGTGCCGCTGAGCCATGTGCAGGCTGATGTCGTGAGGCCGGGGCTCACCTCCTCGCTGTGTGCCATTCGCCGGGGTCCAGGCTGCTCGACCGTGCCGTGCCCCAGGTGCTTGTAGTAGTCGCCGGTGCTCGGCTGCTTGCCGAAATTCCTTGACCGCCTGGTGGAGTCGGCCCGGCGCAGGCCCTCAGGGCTGTTCTCGCGTGATGCTAGCTGCAACGGGAAGCGCAGCTCAGTGCCGCCATACCAGCTGCGACCAGAGTGGCCGTGCAGCAGAACCGTGGCAGAGCGGGGCCATGGGGCAGATGCCAGCCTGGGGGGACGGCAGGCGTGTGCCCCAGGGGTCTGCTCGGCACGAGGCTGCACCAGGGCTGCATGCCGGGGTGGCAGCATGTGCTGTTGGTGCCTGGCACCGTGACCCCATAGCCTGTGCCCAGGAGCCCGGCCGAGCCTCCCCCGGGATAACCCCCTGGGAACAGGAGTGCCGAGCCCCGGCCCTGCGGATTACCAGGAGCTTATCCCTCGCGGGGCCGGGGCCTGGTTCCAAACCTCCCTCTCAACGGGGTTCTGAGGCAGTGCAGCCTCAGCTCACCCCGGCGCATACCGCAGCGGCTTTGCGGGTCGTGCTGCCAAGAGCCGGTGCTGCAGGGGGCTTTGGCCGCACCTTGCGTTTGGGGTGCCACAGCAGCATGGCCCCGCTCCCCGTGCTGGGGGCCCCGCTATTTGCATTTCCCCGTGCGCCACCGCCGCTGCCAGCCCCAGCTAAGTCAACAAGCACCAGCTCGGCGCTTCCTGCTCTGGCTGCCGTGGGCACTGTGCCAAGCCTGGCTCCCGAATCCGGTAGCCCCAGCCCCAGTTTGGCGCGAGGGTCCGTGCCGCTCAGCCCCGCTGCATGGGGCACCTGCACCGCTCTGGCACCGGGCTGGCACACGCCCGCACCTCCCCAGGGCAGCCCGGCTCTGTAGCCCCAGGCAGGGCTGCTTGTGACCCTGGTAAGTGCTAACGGCCAGGGTGGGGCACAACGGGGTCCCGAGCCCCGCATGGGCCTGGCACACACTGCTCTGCCGAGACCCCCATCCTGCGTGCCCCCGTTCCCCATGGCGCCAGGCTCTGCCAGTGCCCCAGCCGTGGCCGTGCACCGGGCTCCCGTCCCCGGTGGGGTGGCAAGAGCCATGGTAGGGGGTCGGGGTGGCCCCAACCCACTGCATCCCTATGCCCCCCCAGCCCGCCCCGGGGGGCTGCACCCCTCTTACCTGTGCACGCCCGGCTGAGCCCTCTCAGCGCCTGGCAGCACCGGCTGTGCCACCGGACACCTGCGGCGGGCGACACCGGAGCCGGCTGCTCGGGTTACAGCCTGCGCAGCGCCCACGCCCAGCTCGGCGTGGTTCCGGTGGCATCGCCGGGGCCGTGTGGGCGCGGCTGCGATGGCCAGCCACACGCTGGCCTGCACGGTGCCGCCGGGTGCCCCAGCCGGTGCGGCGGTGCAGCAGGGCCGCCCAGTGCCATGGAGGCACTGGAGCATCGCCGGCCCTGGCTTGCTGCACTCTGGCTCTGTGGTGCGTGCCAGCATCGTGGGCACACGGCCTCAAGCTGGGACTGTCCCCTCCCGGTGCTGTGAAGAGCTAAGAGCTCCCCACAGGGGTTCGGTGCCCGGTGGCATGTTCCCCCCCGGGTGGCACGTCCCCTGAGCTGCGTGGCCAGCAGCAGCTGTGCATGGGACATGGTGCACGGGGCCGTACCTCTCGGCGCAGCGCCTGGCTCTCCACGTGCCGCAGGTTGTTCTTGGCCCGCACGTAGATGTCGGCGGTGTGGGGAGCAGCAGGGGGCGTGGGCGCGGGGTAGCCTGGGGGCGGCGGGGGCGGCCGGGTGGCAGGGGGCGGGGGCGGCGGCGGGGGGAAGGCAGGGGGTGGCGGCAGGGGGGAACCCTCGCCTGCTGGCCCCCGGCCCCGCGGCTGCATCTCGGGGTCCAGCATGTCCATGTATGCCTGCATGTCCGCCAGCGCCGGCTCAGGCACCCCTGCACAGGGGAGGGGGTCAGGGGGGGATGGCCCAGCGTCCCCCGCCCCACACGCCCTGGCCCCACACTCACGGGCAGCGGGGGCCCCCGGGGGGCCACCCCTCTTCTCCCCGGTGCTGGACTGGCTGGAGTGGCAGGAGTCGTAGTTGGAGAGGGTGCTGGCGGGGGAGCCCACCTCGAAGCGTGCCTGGGGCGCCGATGCCGTGGTGTTGGGCGACGACATGCCTGAGTCGGGCTGCCGGCCCTCCCCTTCTGCCGAGGGGTCTCGCGACAGCACACGGTGCTCCACACTCTGCCAGCACAGCCGTGTGGTCAGGCGGTGTGGCAGGAGCGGTGGGGCTCCGCACACTCCCTGTGTGCTTAGCGTACCATGTTCTCCACGGTGCGCAGGTACTGGGCGCAGTGGCCGTGGCCGTTGTAGTCGGCGAGGTCAGCTGCCGTGTAGCCGTCCTGGTCGCGGATGCTGAGGTCGGCGCCATTCACCACCAAGATCTGGCAGCACTGGGGAGAGGGGGGTGCGTGGCAGGGCAGGAGGGCTCGCCCCCCAACCCTGGCACCCCACTCACTGCCAGCACCCACCTCCAGCTCGCCATTCTCAGCAGCATCGTGCAGCGGCGTGCCGCCCCAGCCGTCGGCGGTGATCTCCCCGCCGTGCAGCAGCAGCCAGCTCAGCACCTTGGCGTGGCCGCGGCTGGCGGCAAAGTGCATGGCCGTGGCCCCCTCGGCGTCCCGCTCCGACAGGCTCACTGTCGTGAAGCTCATCTGCGCGGGTGGGTGGGCTGAGCACCGGTGCCAACAGCCCGCCACGCCACCACACTGCCACGCCGCACCCAGCCAGTGCTTACCAGCCAGACAATGACGGTGTTGTGGCCCATCTGGGCGGCGGCGTGCAGCGGAGTCATGCCGTCGTGGGCACGTGTGTGGGGGTCGGCCCCGCAGTCCTGCACCAGGTACTGGATGATCTCCAGGTGGCCCTCCTGGCAGGCGAGGTACAGCGGGGTGGCCCCCGTCTTGGTCTGGGCACTCAGCGTGCTGCAAGCGGGGCACAGCGCCCGTCACCCACGGCCACTGCCACTAGCAGCGTGCCGGGACAGAGGGGCATAGGGGAATCATGAGTCACAGGGACACAGGGACATGTAGGACACCAGGGACACAGGGGACATGGTGGCCAGGGGCAGGCAGAACAGCGCCAGGGCCGGGCAGTGTGGGCAGCGTGGGCTGGAAGCTGTCCACCCTGCAGCTCCCCGCTGGGTCCCCGTGCAGCGGCAATGGCTGCGGTGCGAGGTCACTAAGTTAATCAGCCTGCTTAGGCTAAGCTCCTTCCTCCGGCTGTTTTTGGACACTGCAATTTAGCAGTATTTTTAAATAAGCAGCTTAGGCAGCACTGGCCACAGGGAAGCCGGTGGGGAAAGGCTGACCTGCACCACGGTGCTGCCCGGCCCTGCCACCCCCCGCCGCCACGGCGGGCCTTGGCATCCCCACGACCCGCATTGTGCATCCTGAATCACACAGCCTGCATCCTGCATCCCAATTCCATATCCCCGCATCCCACAGCCCCATATTCTGCATCCCATGTCCCACATCCCTGCATCCCACATCCCCGCCGCACAGGAAGCTGTTTTATTAAGTGCGCCATAAAAAAACCCTGTTGAATATTTAAAAAAGAAAGAGCAATAAATACTCTGCTCTGTTATCGCAACGATCGTGGGCCCTTAATAATTGATCCCTGTAACCGTGAGACGGGCTATGGCCAACGCTGCCTTCCTGCCATGCCGTGCCACAGGGTGCGTGCCCTGTGGTGCCGCAGCGCCGAGCCCGCACACCGCTGGGTGCTCCCCAAGAAGGGGCTGGGGCTCAGTGGTGGCAGGCTGGGCCAAGGACAGGGGGATGGCGGGGGCACAGGCACACGTTCAGCCGGATTGCCATTTTCCACTAATCGGGAAGGGGATAAGCCACTTGGGTGAGCACCGGTAAACTGCTTTGCCAGATGGTTACGACCCCACGCCAGGCCGCCAGCTGCTGAGGACCCCACGGGGCTGGTGTAAAGATGGGCCGGGAGCACGAGCATCCTGCAGCAGCACCCGGGGATTGGATTTCTCAGCTGTAACGGAGCCTCTGGGCAGGCGCGGGGCTGGGAGCAGGGCCAGCCCTAAATAATTCAGGGGGGAAGGCGGTGACGGCAGTGGAGCAACCCCAGCAAGAAGCGTGAAAGCCAACATGGGAGGGCTGCTGCCAGCGCTGCACCGTGCTGGGGCTGACACCGCAGGCACTAAACGGGAGCCGTGGCTGGGCCAAGGCCAGGCTGTGGGCTGCAGGGGGTTAATCCCTACAGGTGCCCAGGGCTGATCCAGCACACCTGGGGCAAGGGGATAAAGAGCTGGGCCTGGGGCTGGGGAGGCTGCAGCCGGTGAGCAGAGGCAGGTGGTGAGTGCCATGGGGGTACAGGCACCCTGCGATGGGCTCTGTGGCCCTGCCTGGTGGGAAGGATGGGGGGGAGCCTGGGGGTCTGGGGTTGTGGCACCCGGGGACAGAGGGGTGCTGAGCCCCAGTTCACCTCCTGCTGCCTTGGGACCCCCTGGATGCAGGGGAGCTGTGCACCCCTTCTCATCCGCAGCCCTTGAGCCTGCTGGGCACAGTGTGGAGCAACAGCGCATCACCCGGCTCCACCTCGGTCGGGGCTGTATATTATTTCTAGCCGCCTCTGCCTACCACAGGAAATCAGATTAGGGGCTGCCTAATCGCCTGCCATGCATGCCTGGTGGGCTGTGGTGCCGTGTACCCCAGGGACCAGCCCGGCCCCAGGGACCGCTCAGGAGGCAAAGCAGGGACGCTGCCGCAGCAGTGCCAGCCAAGCGGGGCTGTCACGTCTGGTGATGCTCGCGGCCCTGGGTGGACGGAAAGGCCGCCTCTGGTGCGGGGAGCGGCCTCTCCTCGGCGGGTAGCCTAATCCATTTACATAACGGCAGGCGGACAAAGGCGGCTGTGTTATCACCCTGCGCCAGGAGCCCAGGGAACCGACCCGGCGGCTGGTGGCAATATTTCTGCCAGCACTCGCCACTGTCCTCCTCGCCCTTTCTGGGCCATAAAGAAGGTGCAGCTGGCTGCCCAGCCTGATAACGCTGCTGCGTTGCCCTTGGAGCCGGGGGACAAGGGTGGCTGTGGCATCCGTCCCCAGCGCTGGCGCCTTGCCCGGTGGCTGGAGGGAGGGATGTGGTGGTAGCGGGCACCCTGTGCCCCTGCCAGCCCCTCTCCCACTGGTGGGACAGTGAGCCCCCAGCGTGGAGCTCATTTTGCCCGCCGGCAGCGGGGGCCGTTACCTGGGGCAGTGTCCCAAGAGGAGTCGCAGGGAAGGGAAATCCCCTTTGGCCGCGGCGTAGTGGACGGGCAGCGCGCCTGTGTCGGTGGCTGCCGTGGGGTCGCTGCCTCCGAAGCGGAGGAGCCAGTCAATCACCTCATGGTGACCGAAGCGGGCTGCCAGGTGTAGGATGGTGGCACCAGAGTTGTCTGTGTCCTGTGGGAAGAAGCGGGGTGGCCGTCGGCACCTGGAAGTGTCCGTGGGATGGAGGACCATGGGTGGTCGCGGGGCATCCCCCAGCTGGGAACTGGCCCCGGGGAGGGTGGGCTGGCCGGGGCGGATGTCCCGTCTGCATGGAGCAGGGCTAGCGGGAGGGGAACGTGCCATCAGAGGGGCCATGGGACAAGCGTGTCTGCTCTCCATCGGGGCCTGCATCCACACACAGAGAGCGCTGCACAAAGCCCCCCTTGTTCTGCTGGCGGCAGGCAGCCCCTGCCCGTGGGGGCTCGCCGCGGAGCCCCGCTGTGCCGCCGGCCCGGCTGCCCTCCATGCTCGGCGGGGCGCGGGCAGAGCTGGCCCCCGGCCAGGAGGTTGCCGAAGCGTGCTGACCCCGTCCTTCCCGCTTAATCCCCGCGTCCAGCCCCTCCGCCGCCTCCTCTTCCTCCGGCCCGTCACATGTCGTTAGCTCTCGGCCGGCCCCGGGGCAAGCCGCTTACCGCCCCGGTCCTGCCGTTGTGTAACCCCGGGAGGGGCCGGCAGCCCCGGCACGGCCCCGAGAGTCTGTGCCCCCTCTCGGGGCTGGGCGACGCCGGGGGTCCCCCGGCTGCCAGCCGCTCTACACGGCGGTGTCCTGCCCGTGCCGGCCGGAACACTGGCTCGCCGGCGGCAGAGCTGGAGGATCCACGCGCGACCGTCTCCCCGCGGCCGCCGCCACCCGCGCGGGGCCAGGGAAAGCCTCCCCGGTTGCCCACGTCCACGGGAGTCCTGCCTCCTCCCCCCCCCCCACGCCCCGCGTCCCCGCTCGCACCTGCACGCCGCAGCCCCCCTGCGTGAGCAGCCACTGGAGACAGGCGAGGTTGCCGGTGGCGGCGGCGTCGTGGGCCGGCGTGGCCCCGTTGCGCGCCCGCGCGTCCCCGCGGAGCGCGGCCTCGGCCGCCAGGTAGCGGAGGCAGGCGAGGCGGCCGGCGCGGGCGGCGTGGTGCGCGGGGGAGGCGCCCAGGGCGTCCCGCAGCCCCGGCCGCAGCAGCCCGGCCGCCCTCAGCCCCCGCAGCGCCTCCACGTCGCCCTGTCGCGCCGCCAGCAGCGCCCGTTCCAGCGCCATCCCGGCCCCGCCGGCCCCGGCGGCGGCCCCGGCCGCCGCTTGGCACTGCGCGGCGCTCCCGCCCCGCCGCCCCTCGGCCCCGCCGGCTCCTCCTCCTCCTCCCTCGGGGCCGGCCCCTCCGCCCGCCCCGCCCGACGGCGCGGCGGCCGCCTGCTGCCCCTGCTCTCTGCCCGGTGCCGCTGCCCGGGCCCCCCGCGCCGCTCCCACCTGCCCCTGCCAGGGCAGCCGGGCTGCCGCCGGGACCGGGACCGGGGGCGGCCCGGGGGACCCCAGGAGCTGGCCGTGCCCGGCCGCCGGCGCTGCCGTCCGCGGCCCTGGGGGATGCTGCCCCCGCCCCGCCTGCCCCACGGGTGGCCCCGTGCCTCGCCCGCCGCCCGCCAGCGCGAGAGGCGCGGCGGTGATGGGCTCCTCCGGCACCCCCGACGTGCGCCTGCCGGTCCCGGTAGCACGGGCAGGAGCGGGGGGTTGCTGGGAGGGCTGCTCTGCCTCCTCCTGCCGCGGGGGGGCCGGCACCGCGGGAACCGACGGCAGGACCCGTGGGCAGCGCGGGCAGCGGCGGCGGTTTCCCCGGGCACGGGCAGCGCGGGCAGGCTGGGACACGCCCGGCGTCAGCACCACGGACAGCGGCGGCGGCGCGCGCTCAGCACCGAAGACAGCGGCACGGCCGCCCTGCCTGCCCTTCCTGCACTGCCCTGCCTGCCCTTCCTGCACTGCCTGCCCTTCCTGCACTGCCTGCCCTTCCTGCACTGCCCTGCCTGCCTGCCCGCCCTGCCTGCCCTTCCTGCACTGCCCTGCCTGCCTGCCCGCCCTTCCCTGCCTGCCCGCCCTCCCGGTTTGCCTCCCTCCTGCCGGGCCGCCGGCAGGACAGGGCAGGCGGGAAGGGCCGGGCGGGCAGAGCGGGGCGCCGTACCCCCTCCATCCCTCCCCATCTGCCCCGATCACCCCTGTCCCCGTGTGACCCCTGCCTGCGCTCGGCAGCGATCCAGCTTTGGGCCGCCGCCTCCACCCGCCCCGCAAACCCTGGGCGCCCCACGGAGCTCCTTCCCAACCGGAGAAAGCCGCCAGCGCCGGGGAAGGAGGGAGGCGGGGAGGCAGGCAGGGTGCACCTCGGGGCGGGCAGCCAAGCGAGAGGAGGCGGAGGGGCCGCAGCCCCTCCAGGCTGAGCTGAGCCCCCCGGTGGGGCCGGTGTCTGGGGCACCGCGACGGCACCCTGACGGCGGGGGCTTCGCCGGGACGCCCTGCTGCCATGTGGCGGCCAGGCTGCCGGCCGGGTGGGAGGGAAGGGGCTGGGGGAGGTTTGCGAGCTCCAGCCCCGCCGGCATGCCCAGCAGTGCCCGGTAGCGGGGTCGCAGAGCCGCGACCTCCCGCGGCCGCTCGCCGCCGGGGTGCTGCCGGTGAGTAAACACTTTTGCACGCCCGAGCGTGGGAAAGCGTCGCCGGGAAAACCGGCAATGTGCTGGAAACCTCCCGCCGTCACGGGCGTCTCCCGGCCGCGATTGGGTCATCGGGGGGGGGGTGGGGTGTCCGGGCACGTCCCCGTGCCGGTAGCAAATTGCCGCGTCGTGGGGCGGTTTCGGCATGGAGCGGGGGGCGCGGGGGCACCGGTGAGCACAGGGGCCCCTGTCCCGGTGGGGCACGCACAGCCCCCCGCGCGCCACCGGAGCTCCGCCCCCCGCGCACCGGGGCACCGGCTCCTCGGGGCGGCCCTGCGCGGGGCCGGCGGGCAGAGCGACAGCCCCGCCCCCTTGCCGGCACGGGGGCGTGGCGAGGCGCTGCCCGCCAATGGGACGGCGCGGAGGGGCGTTTCCCCCGGGGCGGGGCGTGGCGTGGCGAGGCGTGGCGGTGCCGCAGCGCCGTTGCAGGCGGGGCGCCGGTGCCGCCATGTCGGAGCGGGGGGCCGCGGGCCCGGGGCCGGCCGCCATCCAGGTCTCCAGGTACGGCCCTACCGCGCCGCCCGCTGCCGGGAACCCGGGGAGGGCTGGGCAGGGGAGGGCAGGTGGGCTGGGGGACCACGGGCGGGCGCCGGGACCGGGACCGGGACCGGCCTGCAACCGGGATGCTACCGGCGGTGCTACCTGCGCTGCTGCCGGCACCGGCAACGCTGCTGCACCAGGCACACTGCCTGCACCAGGCACACTGCCTGCACCAGCGACGCTGCCTGCAGGGCATGGCAAAGCGGCACGGCAAAGCAGCACGGCGCCCTTGCTCCGGAGGGTGGGCAGGGCAGGCAGGGCACACCCGGTTTTCCTGCCTTTGCCCGCTGCGGCTCCCTGGCACGGCTGCCTTGCCAAAGAGCAGCTCCTCTCCGGGCCGGTGTGCAGCCGTTGCTCCATCGCCACCGTGCCTCGCTTTCCCTCCTCCGGTCAATTATTTGCCACTCTGGCAAAAGCCGCCGCTGCTGCTGGGAAGCTGGGTCAAGCGGTGACATGTGCCCGGCTGGGTCTCTGCCGCGGTGGGGTGGCGGTGAGATGTGGACCCAGCCGAGCAGCCGGCTGCCCTGGCAGAGGAGAAATGCGTCCTTCCGCACCCAGTGGTGATTTAGGGCAGTTTCCACCGCCGCTCGCAGGAAGCCACATGCAGGCAGTGCCGGTGACGTTGCCGGCATCAGCGTGGTGAGATGGCCCAGCAGCTCATCCGGTAGGGCCATACCGGTGCCTCTGGGTAGCTGCACCGGGACTTGGGCTGGGGGCACAGCAGGGGGGTGCGAGTTCCCATGTCCTTCCCCCGGCAGGATCATGCGCCCGGACGATGCCAACGTCGCGGGGAACGTCCATGGGGGAACCATCCTGAAGATGATTGAGGAGGCGGGAGCCATCATCAGCACCCGTCACTGCAACTCGCAGGCCGGGGTGAGTATGGACCGGAGTGCCTGGCAGGCTCTGGCTCAGAGACTCTCCAACCCCCGCGCTGCACTTCGGGGGTCTGCTGAGAGCAGTGGGTCCCCTGCGACCACCGGGCATCCCTGGGGGCCCCCCCGTCATCCCCCCACACCGGAAGCATTTGCTCCTGTGTGCAAACTGCCCTGGTAGCCGGAAGCGTCCTGCTGAAATTATGGTTTATGAGCAGAAATGTTATTACCCTGCTGTTAATGTTTTAACTCCCACGAAGGGCGAGTTAGAGGCGGCCCCGGTGTCGGTTACAGGCAGGAAGCACAGCCACCGGCTGATAAGGTGGAGGTCGAAGTGCCAGAGCCATGCGCGGCATGGGCCTGCCCCGGGGAGCCGCCGGCTGCAGTCCTGCGCAGCGTGGCTGTAGCCGCTACCCTCGCCGTCCCGCTGTCTGCAGGAGGCCTGCGTGGCTGCGCTGGCGCGGGTGGAGCGGACGGATTTCCTCTCCCCGGTCTGCATCGGCGAGGTGGCCAACGTCAGCGCCGAGATCACCTACACCTCCCGGCACTCCGTGGAGGTCCAGGTCAACGTCATGTCCGAAAACATTTTAACAGGTGGGTGGCTGCTGGCAGCTCTGTCCCAAGACTCCAGGAATAACTGCGACAAGCCGAGAGCTCGTGGTGGTGACCCTGTCCTCCGCAGCATCGGGCAGGGGGGAGATCTTGCCTTGAGAGTGCTGGGGGTGGGTCGGTGCTGGGAAGGGAAGCCAAGCAGACTCCCTGGGGATTACGGCTCCATTGACTGTTTTTAGCAAAGAATGGAAAAATCCGCCATTAACTCCTCCTGTCTAATTTGCTGCCCGTGGCCTGAAAAAGGCCCTTTTTCTGCCGTTGCTGTGGCAACCAGCTCCGCTTGCCGGCATGGCTTCCCAAAAGCGCATTGTCACATCCGCTCCGAGCCAGAGCCCAGCAGGAGCCGGCAGGGCAGGGAGCTGCCCTGTGCCGGCAGCATCGCCAGCGTGCGGCCAACCCCGGACCACGGCGGTGCCGGTTGCAGGCAAAGCGCTGCTGGTGTCGGTGCGGTCACCCTCTGCCCCCCTCTCCTCCAGGGGCGAAGAAGGTGACGAACAAGGCGACGCTGTGGTACGTGCCACTGTCCCTGAAGAATGTGAACAAGGTCCTTGAGGTTCCCCCCATCCAGGTAGGATGGCTTGCTTTGCTCCCTGAAAACTGGAGTGTACCCTTTCCAGGGGAAAGGAGCTAACCTGGCCCCGTCAGCGCCCCTGGCTGAGCCGGTGGCTTTGCTGGCCCCATTCTTACTGGCCTTTCCTTCCAGTATGCGAGAAAGGAGCAGGAAGATGAGGGGAAGAAGCGTTACGAGGAGCAAAAGCTGGATCGGCTGGAAACTAAGCAGAGAAATGGTGACATGATCTTCCCCGTCATCAACCCAGGTAACCCGCGTGGTGTGTGGCCCGTGGAAATGTCCCAGTGGTGCTGGGAGGCCGAACTGTTCCCTGAGGCAACTCTGGCCATCCCTGGGCACCTGCGGCTGCAAGCGCATGCTCTGAAACGCTGCGTTGGGGATGGGGATGGGATTTCGGAGCCACAGTACGTGAGCGGAGGGGGAGCCAGGTGGGCACCTGTGATCCCTCACTGGGGCTGGAGGGTGGGATGCCCTCTGCCGAAACGCGGTTCCTGCCACGGCTCCTTGTGCTCCTGGGCAGTGGGAGCTAGTTTCACTCAGTGTAGGGTAAAAGCAAGCGTTGGGCGAGGGTTTTGCACGCTCTGCGGCTGCAGCCCCTCTCTGGAAGTCAGTTCTTAGCAAGAAGTTCATCAGCCAGTGTTTCACTGGGGAGAGGCGGTGCGTGGGGATCGTAGGGGGGGATGATGCAGGATGAAAGTTGCTCAAATGCTTTTTTCCCCTCTGTTCTCCCTGCTCACAGATAGGCAGACGAAAGGTAAGGCTCTATGGGTGCTGCCGCGCGGGTGTCCTCCCCAAGGAGGCAATGCCAAGTGGCCGGGCGCTCGGCTGGCTTCTTCTGTGCCTTTAGCACGTCTCATTAGATGGAAAATGCAGCCGTCCCTGAGAGTGGTTTTCCTCTGCCAGCAGTCAGAGGTGGATTTAGCGGCGAGTCAGATGTCGCCAGCATGTACTGGGTGGGGGGCATGGGGGCCGCAGTTTTCACGCCGAGGGAAAAGCGTGGCTGTTCTGGCTAAGCGGCAGGTGTGGCTGTGGCTGGTGGACTGAGGAGGGAAAGTGTACAGCCACGCGTCCGTCCAGTTCACCCGTTTGCTTTTGGGCTCTTTGAAAGCTTTAAAAGAAGAAATGAGTTGAGCTGGAACAAAATCGATGGGCAGGCATTCGAGGGAAGTGGCAGCCAGTGAGGTGGCAGAGAGCCTCTGCTCTCAGGACTTCTCGGGGCCAATTTAAACACTGGTTTGAACACACTTCAGCTTTGCACAAGCCAGCCCCATGCTTTCTTCCTTCAGACGGTTTAAGACAGGGGTGTATGGTGGCGTACGGGTGCTGGCCGAGCAGCTCTGACCTCCGCTTTGCTCTCTTTCTCTAACCAGAGCCGCACACTGTTGGCTACAGCCAGTCCAGCCTGATCCACCTGGTGGGACCGTCGGACTGCACGCTGCTGGGCTTCGTGCATGGAGGTGAGTGAGCGCTGCGCCATTCAACGGCCGGTTGGTGTTTCCCTGGAGCAGAAGCGTGGTTTGAGAGCAACTCATGCATCTCGGTGTTTTTGGGAGGCAGGCTCTGCCTCTGAAGGCACACAGGCCTGCTTCCACCATCTGTGAGGTTCAGTGCTGCTTCAGTTCAGACAAAAGCTTCGTCTTTTTCTATGCTTAAAAAAGTTCCTGAAAACTGGCATACTCGAACTGTAAATCCTACAATTTTGTCATTGTCTTTTAAACTGCAAATCTCCGATTATAAACATCCAGCGGACAATGACGTGCCCCGTGCCTCCGGAGAGGCGCATTTGTCAAGGGCTGGGTGCCGTTCTTCATCTAATTGTGTCCTTAAAAAAACCAAAAAACAAATAAAAAAAAACCAAACAAAAAAACCCCCAAACAATGTGGCTCAGAGCTCTTTCCATGCAGGAGGTTTGTGGGACTGACCTTGCCTTGCCAGGCTGAGGTTTGCTCAAAGCAAGCCAGGAGAGCAAGAGCTGGCCTAAATCTTAGCCCAGGTCTGCGAGGATGTCGCCCTGACGGTACTCTTGACAGGAGTCTTTGTGCTGGTACCGGGGCTTTCCTGCAGCTGGGATTCAGTCTCTGGTCCGACTCCTCAGCGTTGCTTTGGTTGTGCAAAGGCCTTACTGACCTACATGTGGTTTTTCCCAAACCCCGCTGGCTTCCCTGAGATGGGACTCTCTGTCCACCCCCAGGTGTCACCATGAAGCTCATGGACGAGGTTGCTGGGATTGTGGCCGCCCGCCACTGCAAGACCAACATCGTCACCGCCTCGGTGGATGCCATCAACTTCCACAAGAAGATCAAAAAAGGTACCGGGGGGGGTGGCAGGCGCTTCGCTCTCCTGCGGTGCCACATCCTGGCTCCCTTGGGTGCGCGCTCAGGATGCACTGGCAGAGAAATTTAGTCCCTGTTAGACTTGTCCTGTGCCGAGAAGCTCTGCTTAACACATGGCTTACACATAAAACACCCAGGACCCCTTGCTCCCTTCCTCTGAGCAGAAGCAGGTCCACCTGCTTAACCGTCCCCTCTCCGCTACGCAGGCAGCGTCATCACCATTTCGGGGCGCATGACCTTCACGAGCAATAAATCCATGGAAATCGAAGTCTTTGTGGATGCTGACCCATTCGTGGACGAGCCTCAGGAGCGGTACCGTGCCGTCAGCGCCTTCTTCACCTATGTCTCCCTGAGCAAGGAGGGGAAGCCCCTGCCCGTCCCGCAGCTGCTGGTAAGAGCTCTCCCCACCGCGTTGCCAGCCAGCCGGGCTAGCTCCTCTCCTGCTCCTCTTGGGGCAGACCGCAGCCGGCGTTTTGTCCAACAAATCCTCTTCCCTTTAACTATTCAGCAGAAAAATATGAGCATGAACGAGCCTTTCCAGAGCAGGCTTCAGGGGTTGTGGGTTTTTGTTTTTTAATTTCTGCTGAAAATCGCCCATGTGGAGATTGGGGATTTTTACCTGTCTCACGGTTGAGGATAGGCTGCCTGCAGGCTCTGCAGCTTTCCTTCCTGCCTGTGCTGGAGATGTGCGGGAAGGGACCCCGAGCAGCGATGGAGGCCCCCACGTCCCCGCTCCCCACTCAGCACGCCTGCCTATTTTTAGCTCTCCTGATGCCCGCAGGGCTTTGCTGATGCGGCGCTGCTGACTGGGGGCTGTTTCTTGATTAATAATTTATCCCGCACGGACCTCCTGCTCCGTGCAGGAATATGTTAGCTGTCAAAACACGTATTTCACAAAGCGCAGGTTTTCCTTTACATTTCCTGTCAGGGAAGCGTTTCCCTCCTGCACACACAAGGTGTGGTGTGGGAGAGCTGCGCTGCCCCGAGGCGGCTAACACCGGTGGCTTCTTTCTTTCCGTCGCTGGCAGACGGAGACGGAGGATGAGAAGCGGCGCTTCGAGGAAGGGAAGGGCAGGTACCTGCAGACGAAAGCCAAGCGGCAGGCGCAGATGCAGCAGGCCGCCCGGCAGTGATCCCGCCCCGCGTCTCGCAGCCTCCGCCCGCCAAACGTCCAGGTTCCGTTAGTGTTGTGTCCGGTCCGCGCCGGGCCTCGCGCCTTCGCCTGCCCCCGCGTGCCGCCGGAGCTGCCGCGGCGGTGCGGTCGCTTCGCTGCTGATCGGTTTAGCGCCGTAGACCTTGTGCTTTAGGTGGCTTAAGCGCCCCGAAAGCCTCCGGGAGCTTCCCGGTCGCTCGCCATTCACCCCTTGAGCCCCGTTTTCACCGTTCAGCCCCGTAAGCGAAGCTCCCGCCCGTGCCGGCGCGGGGCAGAGGTGCGTGGCAGCACGGGGACGCGCGAGGCCACGAGTCTTTGTGATGCTGTGTTACACCTGCCGGTACGTCCCACAACTGCACACCAAAGCTTACGTACGGTACCCGCGACGGGAACGCGCCCCCGTATCGTACTGAATGTCTCGGACCGTTTCGTTGCCATCTCTAGGTAGTTTCTCCGTGCACATCTAAGTTATTTAAGGAATCCTGTGGCATAAATAAAGTCTGTTGTCATTGACAGAAATAAAACGGCTGTAGCTTTTTATTTGCGTGGTCTCAAGCAGCAGCGATCCAGGCTCAGGAGCTTTACTCCAAACACCCCGGGCGGTGCGGCGCGTCCCGCCCTGGCCTTCAGGGGCCCGCCGGGCGGCGAGGGGACGGCGGCCCGGAGGTTTCGCCCCTCGGGGGGGGCTGTCGGCGCGGGGTGCTCCCGTCCGCGATGTTAAACACGAACCAAAAGCCAAACCGGCCCCGGGCCTGGGGGCGGGGCGGGGGGGGGGCGGCCCCGGGAGCGCCCCGCTCCCACCGGCGGCGCAACTCTCGCGAGAGCGGCGCCGCTCCCATGGCTGCTGCGCCTGCGCGGGGCGGAGCTCTCGCGAGAGCGGCGCGGCCGTTTCCAGGGCGACGCGGGCGGGGCGGGCGCCGCCAAGATGGCGGCGGCGGCGGCGGCGGCGTCGGGACCGCGGCGGGGGCGGCTGGGCCGGGAGGCCCGCGCCAGCCTGGCCGCCTTCCTGCTGGGCGCCTCGGTGGCGGCGCTGCCGGTGGCGCTGGGCTCCCCGCCCGCCCTGCTGGCCGCCCCCGGCCTGCGCGGCCGCCTGGCGCTCGTCCTGCACGTGGCGGGCGTCAACGCGGCGCTGCTGCTGCTCTACCCGCGGCCGCTCTACAAGGTGCGGGGGGGAGTTGGGCCCGGGGAGGGTGTGCTGCGGGGCGGGGGAGGCACTCGGGGGGGAGCGGCGGTCGGGGGACCCCGGGGGAAGGCCCCGGCGGGGCCCTGGCCCGGGGGGCGGCGGCGGCACCGCTTTCTCCCCTCCCTCCGCTTGCAGATCGCTGTCCGGGCCGGCTTCCTGGGCTTCGCCTTCGGCTGCGGGCTGCTGCTCAGCGCCGGCCGCTCCGCCTGGCGCCACTTCGGATGGTAAGGGAAGGGCCGGGGCAGCCGGGCGGGTGCGATGGCCCCCGGCCCTGCCAAGCGTTGCCTCTCTCCCGCCGCAGGTACATGTGCTCCCTGTCCCTCTTCCACTACTCGGAGTACCTGGTGACGGCCATCAACAACCCGCGCAGCCTCTCGCTGGACTCCTTCCTGCTCAACCACAGCTTCGAGTACAACCTGGCCGCCCTCTCCTCTTGGGTGGAGTTCACGCTGGAGAAGCTTCTCTTCCCAGGTCGGCCGCCCTGCCCCTCCCTGGCGCCCACCCTCCTGCCTGCCATCCCCCGGCTCTGCCCGGTAGTGCCGGCTGCACGTGGCTCGCCCGGGGCCCACCCGTCTGGTAGCAAAGCGCTGGTGACCCCCGCTTAGCTGGCATGTGCTGGCAGTGGAGGAGGGCTTTGACGCAGCATTAATCTCTTTGTGCTCAAAGCCTCTCGGTTTTGGCACAGGGGTGGGGGGAGTGAACCCTGCGCTCTGACACGCCAGGCCATCTTTGCCGTGTGGCGGGTCTTCAGCCCTTTTCTGCCTGTATCTTTCAAGCTGCTTTGGTGGTACAAAGAACGACGCTTCAGTTACTTCTGGGCGTCTTCTTTTGGCCTGGAATGAAATCAAATTGGCAAAAGGTCTTGCTGTTTGCCCAATCTAGGGGGCTTCCTTTTTTTAGGGAGAAAGGAGACGTTCTCCTTCCCCGCTTCGTAACAGCAGTGTGGGCTGCGGAGCTCCCCGTGTCCAGGCGAGCACCTCTGCTTGGCTGTGCTTTACGTCGGCTTTACCGTACACCGTAAAGCTGGGCTCTGCCTCGGCACCGGGTTCCCCTTAGGGTGACCCGCTGCAAGGACATACTGACTCTGTGTTGGGGGTGGCTCCGTGGCAGGGGACGCTATTTTAATCTATTTTTGGTGGTGGGTTGGCAGCGCATGGAACGCTGGCTGTGTTTTACACATTGTCGCACTTTGAGACAGGGGGGGCAGCCACCCATAGACCCAACCCCCTGTGACCCCCCGCACCGCGAGCGTGACCTGTGCGAACCTGTTGTGACCCGTCCTTATTCACTTGCAGAGCTGAAGCAGATCACCTGGCTGAGTACTGTAGGGTTGTTGATGGTGATCTTTGGGGATTGTCTGAGGAAAGCGGCCATGCTCACAGCTGGCTCCAACTTCAACCATATTGTTCAGAATGAGAAATCGGATACTCATACTTTGGTGACAAGTGGGGTGTATGGGTGGTTCCGGCACCCATCTTACGTGGGATGGTTTTACTGGAGTATTGGAACACAGGTATCGTATATAATGCGCTCAGATACTTTCATCTTATAACCCGGGTCTTTCTTCTTAATGCTCTCCCACACCCGTAACGGGATGCAAACTGCGGGCAGTCAGCGGCAGGGGTGGCCCCAGCGCGGATTTTGACACCTCCTGCCTCCCACCGGCACACGGGGTTCAGGAAACCCCAAGCGCTCTGCTCCGCACAGTTTTGGCAAGACCCTATCGCCTTAATTTTCTGTGTGGAATAAGCAGGGGCGGCACAGCCGGGGTTTGAGCTGGAACGCCCTTGGAGGCTCAGGGTGTGAGCCGCTGCTAGCCTAAAGCTGGTGTCCAGAGTTTCCTTGCATCCCTACGGCAAAATGCATTCTGTGAGCAGTTGGACTCAACCTTGCTCCTGCCAAACACCATTCCTGTGCCAGATGGCAAAGAAAACTCCCTCTAAGAGTGCCCAGGGCCCTGGCCAGAGGGCAAACTGGAAGCTAGCTGTAGTCGAGCTGTAACTCAGTGCTGCGTTAGTCACGTTCTTCTTGCCGTTGGCGGGTGTTGGCGTTTGGTTTTATTTCTCTGGAGAGAGATGCTGAAGTCTGTGTGCGGAGCAGCGTGGCCATGCTCGGGCTCTCTAGAGCCATGGTGCCGCTCTTAGCTGGGGTGGCAGGAACCAGCAGCTGCCCGCGGGCTGCTTTCTTCAAAAGCACTAATTTCTCCCCAGAATGAAATTCCACAAAAGGTGCTGGGATCTTTTCTTTCAAGAGTGTTTAGACCTCATGGCGACCTTAATAAAGGGTGACGAGCATGTGGGGGCGGGGAGCATCCTCGGTTCCTCTAGGAGGTGAGGGGATGCTAACCGCCGGTGTCTGTTCGCAGGTGTTGCTCTGCAATCCCATCTGCGTGGTGGGCTACGCGCTGGCGTCCTGGCGCTTCTTCAGGGAGAGGATTGAGGAGGAGGAGATCACGCTCATTCATTTCTTTGGAGAAGAGTACCTGGAGTACAAAAGGAAGGTGCCATCGGGTCTCCCTTTTATTAAAGGAGTCAAAGTGGAACTGTAACGCAGGCCAACACCGGACTAGCTGAGCAAACGCCCGGCTCCAGGTGCCGCGGAGCGAGGGACGATGCGTGGTGCTGGGAGGAGCCTCTTGGCATTTCCTGGCCGCCCAGGAGGAGCTGGCGAAGGGCTGCGGAGCTGGGCGCCCTGCCGAATCACTAGCAGATCAGAAGCTCGTTCGTCCTCCTCAAGATAAGTCCTTCGTTGCACATTCAGGGATCTTCTAGATAACTTAGCCTGTAGCGACCCTGAAGAGAATCGAACCCTCCTGCCTGCACAGCCGAATTGTACTGAAACGCCTCTGGAACGATTCTTCCGGAGAACAGCTCTGCCCTCCCGCTCCCGTGTGCAGGAAAGGTGCCGGTCAGCGGATTGTTCCTATGGCATAATTCGATTTTAAAGCTTTTTGACCTTGTGAGTCAGGCGGCACGGCTTTAATCTCTTTAGGCCTGATTCTGCAAGCTGGCGCTGGGGCGGCTCACGGGAGCAGGCCTCCAGCTCTGCTCTCCAGGCACAGGGGCTGCCTACCGACTGCTTGCCGGAGAGCCGGCAGCGTGGCACCAATCGGTTCTCCCGCGATTAACCTTCACAGGGAGCCTTCTCCGCTTGCCTCGTGCAGCTGGATCGCGAGCGCCTCTGTGAAACGTGGCAGGAGAGTGAGCCCGCTCCCTCCTCCCTCGGCTGCTGCCGTGAATTCGGGAGTCACCGTTTCAGCTGCCGCCTTCCCAAGCCTCCCCGCCAGCACCTCTGCTCCCGCTTCCAAATCACACTGCTTCCTATCCTGCCAGGCTGCCTCCGTCCTGCAGAGATCCCAGGATTCTGGGCTGGGAAAGGACCCAGCTGCCAGGCTTGCTGAGGGCTTTAGCGCTCGAGATTCTTGCCTGCTTTTTTGGGTGAAACCTGGGATGTTGGCGTGACTAGGAGATGCTTCTAGGGAAATTCTCCAAACGGGCAAGAAGTTTGGCTAGCTAACGCTATTTTAAACATTACCATTTTGGAAATGGTTCCTACTCGAGCTTTGTGGTATAACTTATTCTGTCGTTATATACCAAAGAGGTTCACTGTTTTCTTGAGTTTTACAGTATTCTTCCTAGCTGGAATGAAATGAGTGGCTTGTCAGCTCATGCTTTGGGCTTGCGGTGTTCCTTGGTGAAGGTGCTGTGGTGTGGCTCAGGAAAGGGGGCACTGATGGAAATTGCTTTGGGTTTGGGTTTGTTTTCTTTTTTTATAAAAAAAAAAACACCAAGAAAAAAATATTGTCAGCTTCTGTCTGGTGGTTATTTGGAGATCTCTTGAGGCACTGATGACACCGTTGAAACTGGGATCCTTATGTGTACAACTTCCAGTGGGTTTTCAGTACACCGCAGCATTGCATTGAAGCACGACCGGTGCTCGCGGTGACTCGCGGGGCTGCGCAGCTGCAGAGATGGGGCGAATTCTCCGTCTTTCCTCGCTTAACTGATGCAGAGTCCTTCCTCTGTATGCCAGAGCGTGTTCTACACAGAGCATCAGCTTAACTGGTACTTTGCCTTTTACTGAGCGTGTTTTTAGCTTGGGACAAAAACGCAAATGTGGAAATACACCAGCCGGAGAGCGCTGATTTCTCTGCGTCGTTACTTGTAGGCTTCTGCTCAGGCTTTTCTGTGCCTCCGACACCTGTCCTCAGGGAAGGCTGTTGTAGCCAGCGTGCCTCAGGTGAGTTAATTTTTAACTAGTTCTTGTAGGCGTTAACATTTCTGCTGTGAACCTGCACGAGTGTACTTTGAAACAAAGTGATTGTTGCTTGAGTGTGACGCGAGCTGACAACGGAAACTAAACTTTGTTCTCAAGTTGTTCTTTGCAGTAAACGCACCTCGATCCTAATTCGCGAGAGCGTGCCAGTGTTAGCTCTGACCCCGGTTCCAGCTGCGTTGTGGCAGGGTCTGCCCGAGGTGGGAGGTGTTGGCACCAAAACCAAGAGATAGAGTTCACCTAGAGCAACGTCTTCAGAGTGCTCTCGGTGCTTTTGAGACCAACAGCCTCTCTGAACCTTTTATTTTCCCAAATGCTGTGACTGGAAGCTCGTGAGGAGGCAGGAGCTCACCAGGCACAGGGAAGGTGTCCGAATCTTTAGTGAAAAGCTGGAGTAAGCCATCAAACCCTGCCCTCCTGTGCCACAGCAGTCCCTGAGCTTTTAAATGGCACAGATGCAGGAGGAGCAAAGCGCCTCTTTCCAGCACCCTGCCTGCATTTTTGCCTCCGCTGCCTGTCAGCAGTTTGCAGGGCGCTCAGACCCTGCGGTGAGCTTCCAGCTCTGCCCTACACCAGGCTTTTTTGGTTTGTTTTCCCCACGTTTGCAAACATTGTGGTTTTAAGGGCAGCTGGATGCCCTGAGCTGGCAGCCTGTTTTGTCCAGAGCTGCAGAATGAAGCAGACACGTACGCTTGCGCCCTTTTATTTCAGTTCTAACACACGAGAGGGAGAGTATAAAGACAATTCTTTTTCAGGCGAACAAAGTTGCCCTAAGGCAGCTTTTTGATAACGCTGCAGACACTGTGCCCGGGCGCTCTTTTCCTGCCTTCGCTCATGGCACAAGGCAAGAGGAGCCGGTCGACAACCGGGGCACAGCTTTTACGTGGTGACCGACTCCGCACACTCACTCGGTGTCGGGCTCTACAGTGTGAGCTCTTTCTCGGCGGTGCTGTCGGCCCTGTTTTCCTGCTGTCCCCTGCAGCAGTCTTTGCTTTTCAGAGAGGGGTCTCCAGCAACGCTGCCGGGCACACAGCTCTCCCTGGGGCTGGCCAGAGCCCGCTCCTTGCTGCCGGGCAAGGCGTCCCTGGGGAAGGGAAGGCACCTCGGCGGGGTCAGCGGCCGGGAAAGGGTGCGGGGGGAATTTGGCCATCGCCTACCTTGGTGCTGCTTCACTGTCGTCGCAGATCTTGAGCAGCATCTGCGCCTGTTCCTCCTTGGGCTCCCGGGGCTCCTGCAGCCTGTGGCGGGATGGGCTTGAGCCATGGCCGGGTCCCCCCCCAGCCCCAAAAGTCCCACCCCACACCCCTCACCTGGGCTCCAGCCGCTCCTTCACCTTGGCGATGGAGCGGACGTAGGGTGCAATCTGCTTGGTGATGGTGGTCAGGCAGCTGTTCTCCTGCCGCAGCTGCAGCAGGTCGTGGAGCTGGGCTGGGAGGCGAGAGGAGCGAGCTGTGGCCACAGCTGCCCCCCCGCAGCAGGAACGGGGGGTTCAGGGCCAGGGGAGCGGGGTTGCTGGTACCTTCATAGATCTCCTGCTCGTTTGCCACCCGCTGGTACGTCTCTTCCCAGACCTGGAAGGGGGAGAGGGAGCCAGGCAGCGTGCTGTGGGACAGAGGGACCGTGCTCTGCCGGGACCCTGCTCCGCCGGGACGTGCCGGCCGTACCTCCTCGAAGACGCTGCGCATCATCTCCACGGCGGAGTAGTGAGCTGCGATCTGCACGTCCATCTGCAGGGACTTCTGCAGGATCTCGCTCATGATCTCTGTCTTGATGAGCGAGTGGTGCTTGGTGAGGTCACGGTGCAGCTCCTGCACCTGGTCCTTCAGGCCCTGGATCTCTGTCTGCAGCATCTGGGGGGCCAGGAGGGGCGACCTCCACGTGAGCAGCACCCTCCTGTCCGGCCCAGCCCACCCCAGCCCGGGCTGTGCTCCCTACCCGGTAGGTGTTCTCGTAGTTGCGGCAGTGCTCGGCGAAGGGGGTCTCGCGCCCCTCGGCCAGCAGGACCTTGGTGCTGATGTACCGGTGCATCGTCGGCTTCCGCACCATGGGGCCAGTGGACATTTTATCGCTGGCGGGGGGGCAGCCAGGCACCATCAGGGTCTTGGAGCATTGGCCACCGGAGAGCCTGTGCGGAGAGGGTGACAGCAGCACGCTGCAGGCGAGCGGCAGCGGGGGCGAGGTGCAAGGGGCCCCACCGCTGGCTCAGCCCCATCACCCCTCACCCCCGGAGTGCCTGGGGACGTGCCAGCCCCCCACGTCCCTTCCCTTGCCCGAGCATGCGGGGTCAGTCGGAGGCGCCTTTTGCTGCCCCAAAAGTCGGGTTTCCGTGGGCTGCTCTCCTGATGCCCACGGCTTTGGAACCAGCTGCGGCAGGGAGAAGGCAGGAGCTGAGCTTGACATACTCTGGTTTCTAAAGGGGAGGCTGCGGCTCGCTCCCTCACCGCCGGCATCTCCTGGCCCCTTGGCAGGTGCCGCTGCCCCTGCATCTCCCCCAGTCCCGCAGCCTCCCACCACCCCGGCTCTGTTGCCCCACCGCCACCGGTCCTACCGTGCAGCGCCGCTCTCCCCCTGCCCACACCGGGGCCGGCAGCCCCCAGGAGCTCAGCTGCCCTGCAGCGCTGAGCCTGGCCAGGGGCGAGGAGCGGTCCCCATGGGGCGGCAGCGCCCGTTTGTCCTCTCCGGCCAGGAGCGCCTGGCAGGGCCAGTGCCACCGTGACATCAATGGGCCTAAATATATCCCGGGCGAGGAACGGCTGGGCACTTCCCTGAAATTCTGATAAAAATAGTGGCGGGCAAAGAGGCTGCGGCGCCGCGGGTGTGCGGGTGAGCAGGAGCTGGCCCCGGCACAGCACCCGCGGCAGAGGGGCAGAGCTCTCCGGGGACCGAGGCAGGGGGCCAGGCTGGGGAGCGGGGTGCAGGCTCACCCAGGCGCCCCGCTGCCCGCCCCGCTGCCTGCCCGCCCGCCTCGCTTCCCAGAAGTGTCACTTGAAGCCTCCGCGCCTGTCGTTCGTCAGCGCAGCTGTGCTCCACGCTGTCTCCGCGCCACCGCTGAGGTGACAGGCTCAAGGGCAGCAGCGGGGGCAAGCTTGGCATGGTGGGATGCCGAGGGGGATGCGTGGCACGGTGCACGGCAGAGGACACAGCAGCATGCATGGCAGGATGTGCCCTGGCACCGGGTGCCATCCCAGCACCTTACATGTTTGTGCCAGCGATGCCAGGACCGATGCTGCCGGCGCTGCCCACCACGGAGCGGCGGGGGCTGAGCATCAGCAGGGGCTCCAGGCAGCGGGCAAACTCTGCCTGGTACTCGCTGTTGATCTGGGGGGGTGAGACAGGGCAAGTGTGGCTGGGGTGGGGGCTGCCTGTGCGGTGCTGCAGGCAGGGGCTCGGCCCCGGGTGGGCAGCAGGGCTCTACCTTGCTGGTCTGGGCCGGCCGCAGGCGGTGTGGCAGCTTGACAATCCTCTGCAGCCTCTCCATCAGTTGCTGAAAGGCAGCAGCAAGGCACGGTGAGTGGTGTCCGGCACCCTGCCCGTGAGCCTGGCACTGCTGCAGGGTGCGCTGGACGCTCCGCAACGCCGCGGCGTGATGCTCCAGCGACCCCATGGCGCTGCGGCAGGATGCTCTGGCCACCCCGCAGCGCTGGCACCACTCACGTAGCCCAGGTCCAGGAACTCGGCTTTGTTGGCGGAGCTCAGGAAGGCCGAGCAGGTCACCAGGTGGACCTATGCATGGGGGGGTGTCACTGCCGGCACCCCTCGGGGCTGTGGCAGCCGTGTCCAGCCCGGGCCCCTACCTGCAGGGTGGGCAGCAGGGAGGCGAGGTGGGCGAGCTGCTCCTTGAACGCCTTCTCCTTCTCCTCATGCTGGCTGCAGCGGAACAGGGCAAGGCACGGTCTTTGTGGGGCACTGGGGAGCCGTCTGGCTCCAGGGCACCCCAAAATGCCCTGGGAGGGGGGGACACCCCTGGGAGGAGGCTCAGCCTGCAGCCCCTCACCTCTGCACAGCTTTCAGGAGCGTCTTCTTCCTCTCGGAGAGCTGCTCCTGCAAACGGCATGGCTGCCTCGTGTCCTGCAGCTGCTACGTGTGCCATGGCCACCCCAGTCCCCTCCCGCTGCCCCAACTTTGCCGTGCCCGTGCATCGGGCACCCGCGGGCGCAGGGCACGATGTGTGGGCGGTTGTCCCGCACCTGCATGCGGCCGAAGAGGGAGTTGATGGCTGCCTCCTCCTCGCTGGCACTGTTGCGCACCTCCTCGATCATGGCCTTGAGAAGGACGATGGCCTCGCGCGTGGAGGTCTGCAGCTCCTTCACGGCCTGCCCGGGGGCGGTGGGGCAGCTGCAGTGCTGTGGGCAGCACTGGACCCCCATTCCCCCCGCCTCCCCGATACCCGCTGGCCCCTGCCCACCATCACCGCCTGGTCCAGGCGCTGGCAGCCCTGCATGTACGCCGTCTCGATGTCGATGCAGTGCGCCCGGCTCTCCCTGCAAGCATGGGCGTCAGGGCACGGGACAGGGCACGAGGCAGGCGTGGGGCTGTGGCTGCTCACCCCTGCATGTCCCTGAAGCAGTTGATGCAGAGCATGGACTTCTTCTCGGTGGAGAACATGATGTAGGGCTCCTCATGCAGCGCTGCAAGGGACGGGGGTGTCAGGCAGCCTGGCACAGCACGGGGCAGCCTGGCACAGCACGGTGCGGCACGGCACTCACGGCACTTCTTGTGGATGTCCTTGGTGCGCTTGGAGAGGGAGACGATCTCGTGGCGGGCGAACATCTTGGCACGGTGGGTCTCCTCGCGGCACAGGGTGCAGAGGGGCTGCCCGCAGGTGTTGCAGAAGTACATGGTGTCCAGCTCCTGTGTGGGCAGGGGGGTGGCTGGTGGCAGACATGGCCCCGGCAGGGGTCCCCTGCCCACCCCGCCTGCCTGTCCCGCTGCCCTCACCGCCTTGGTGCAGTGCCGGTCACAATTGGCGCACTGCACATCCTCCTCGCCGTCAGCCGAGCTGTCCACCAGGAACTGCAGGAGCCGGTCCACGGGGGGCAGCCCCGTGCCCCCCCTCACCACTGAGGGGTGCCTGCAGTGACGGGATGGGGACATGGATGGGAACAGAGACAGGATCGGGATGGGGATGAGGACACCTGCCCAGGGCAGGCGGGGACATCTTTGGGGACACTGGGAGCAGTGCCACGAGAGGCTGCTGGCCACGTGCTGCGCACCCTGCCCTGGTCCCAGTGTCACCCTGGGCAGGGTCCGTCCCTTACCCGCAGAGCGGGCAGCGCAGGCGGCCGTCGCTGGCGCGGCCCCGCAGGCAGCTGGCGCAGAAGTTGTGGTAGCAGTCGAGCAGGCAGGGGTGCTGGTAGGGCTCGTGGCAGAGCAGGCAGACCAGCGGGTGGCAGTTGGCCTTCTCTAGCTCCGAGCAGCTCCCCAGCGGGGAGAAGATGCCGCCGGCCATCTGCAGGGCAGAGAGCAGCCCCCCCTGTGCCCCATTTAACCCCCTGTGCCCGGGGAGCCCTGCACGGCACCGCTTCGAGCGAGCACCGTGGCCGGTGCGGAAAGGACGAGTCCTGCCCCGGGGCCTGTGAGCTGTCGCCTATTTTTAGGTTATGAGCAGCACAGCATGAGGCTGCCCCGAACGCGCCCCTTCCTCTCGGCACCGTGGGCTGGGGGCAGCAGGGCCGGGTGGGATGGCCCCCTGTGCCGGGTGTCCCCCAGGGCGGGTGTCCCCAGAGCAGGAGCATCCCCTGGGATGGGGTGTCTCCTGCCAAGGAGCAGCCTCTGCAGCAGAATGCCCCCAGAACAGGGGTGGGGGATGCCCCGGGGCTGGGTGTCCCCCCCGGAGGGAGCATCCCCTATGACGGCAGCCAGCTGCCCCACGCGCTGGGGACCCCCCAGTCCCCGGCACAGGGGGGGCACCCTGGCTGGGCAAAGGCTTTACCTCTCCCTGTCTGTAAGCCGGAGGATCGGCCGTGCCGTGCCGTGCCGTGCCGAGCCGCTGCTCCCCGTGCGCCGGCTGGAATGAGCGCGATGCCCCCCCCCCCCCCCCCGTGACGCGGGGCCCCCTGGCACTGCCGGCCGGCTGCCGCGCCACGGCCCAAAAATAGCCCCGCGCTCCTCGGCACCCTGCGACAGGGCCGGCCCTCGGGGTGTGGGGACACGGGACGGCGTGGGCCCGGGGCGCACCGGGGCTGCGGGGGCACCGGCATCCGCGTGGCCTGGGGGTGCCGCGGGCGGGGACCGGGGTGCAGGGACATGTGCACGCCATGGGCAGCGAGGCAGCCCGGGGCACGCTGTGCGCCAGAGAAGCTCCAGCGCCCAGGTCCCTGCCGGCCCCGGTGCCCGGTGCTCGGTCCCCGCCGCCCCGCCAGCCGCTGCCCCGGCCCCGCCCACTTCCACATGGCCCCGCCCCTAGACCGAAGCCACGCCCAATACCCCGCCCACAGCTCTAAGCCCCGCCCCAGCTCGCTCCCCGGCCCCGCCCCGTGCACCGCCCAGCCAGGCAGCACTACGCGCTCGCGGGGCAATCCGAGCCGTGCGGGGGGTGGAGGGGGAGAGGGGGAAACCGGAAGCCATCGATTCTCTCAGCTGTCGGTTAGGGTGGCCTGCGCGCGGCGCGCGACGCAAGGCGGACTGCGCGCTGCCCGGCGGCGGCGTGGGCGCAGGCGGCGCGGCGGACGGCGCATGCGCCTTGGCCGCCCGAGGGTGTTTCCGCGCATGCGGGCGGCGCGGCCCTCCCTTTTTGCCCCTTCGCTGCAGCCGCCATGGCGCCCGTGGTGAGTCTCCGCCGGCGGCGGGCGGTCTGGCCGGTCTTCCCCCCGTCCTCCCCGCACGGGCCCTGCCGGGGCTCTGCCCCCCCCTCCCGGCCCCATCTGCCCCGGCCCGGTCCTCTCTGGCGCGGCGCGGCGTGGCGTGGCCCGGCCCGGGCCTGGGCCTGCGCGTGGGCCAGGGCCTCCTCCGGGCGCAGCCCGCCAAGCGTCGGGCGTGCGGCCGTGGTGGGGGGGGGCCCTTCCCTCTCGCCGCTGCCCCCGGCCCGAATCCTGGCCCGGGCCCCTTCCGTTCCCTCTCTCCCCCGCCTGGAGCCCGGCCCGGTCCCCTTCCCTCCAGCCCGGCGCTCGGTCTCGCCCCCTCCCCGCTGCCCCCGGGCCCGTTGCCTGGAGCCGGTCCCTCACGGCTCTCTCTTTCCCCCCGCTGCAGAAGAAGCCCGCAGCGAAAGGTGGCAAAAAAAAGAAGCAGGTGTTGAAGTTCACCCTGGACTGCACCCACCCCGTGGAGGATGGCATCATGGACGCCGCTAACTTTGTGAGTGCGGGGCCTCCCCGCCTCCCCGGGGGCGGACGTGCCGGCCCCGCTGCCCCACCGGGCCTTTCCGGGGGGGGGAGCGGGGGGGGGGCTGCTGGCTCCGCTCCCAACGGCGTACTGGCGGCATGGCCCCGGCAGCCCCCGCTGCCCCTGCTCTCCGCTTCTGCCCCTCACCACGGCACAGCGTAAAAGTCCGCAGCGCTGAGCAGCACCCCGCAGACAAAGGGAGCCTGGGTGGCGCTGGAGGCGAGGAGGGGTTTATTGTTTTGAAACACTTTGTAGGTAAAGCGCAAGTGTTTTCCTTACCTACTGAGCAGTGTTACCGTTCATCCCTCCTGGGGTGAGCTTTCTGTTAGGCAGCGAGGAGTGGCGAGGGCAGAGCGCGCTGCGTTCAGTGCTGATGAACCTGTTTTTATTCAACTGTACTTGAAAACGGGTTTGAAGCACAGGGCTGTGGCTGAGGTGTCCTCGGAGGATTCTAGCCCAGCCATCACTTCACTGGCCGTCCCCTCGGAAGGCAGGAATTGTGTCCCTGCCTCGCTAAACGTGCGGGGCCGAGTGGGCCAGTTGGATTAGTTCTGGAAGGTGTTGGCAGGCTCAGAGCCCGCAGGAAGGTGGCTTTCCTCCGCTTCCCCTGGGTGGAATGGCACTTCCCTCTCTTCCCCAGCTCTAACAAAAAGCCGAAGCGCCGGGCACAGGCGAGCTGGGGAGGCCTCGTCCGGCCTGAGCTGGCAGCGCCGGCTAGGCAGCGGCTTTCCTCTCTTGCAGGAGCAGTTCCTGCAGGAAAGGATCAAGGTGAACGGCAAAGCAGGAAACCTGGGTGGGGGCGTGGTGACCATCGAGAGGAGCAAGAGCAAGATCACGGTCACGTCGGAGGTCCCGTTCTCAAAGAGGTGAGGCAGCGTGGCAGCCCCATGTCCTGGTGGCGCCGGTCGCTCACGAGGCACGTCACTGGGCTTGCGCCAAGCCGTGGGCGGCTGCTGCCGGTGCCCGGAGCCGTGGTCGGTGGCTGCTGGCAATGGTTGGCCCCCAGCGGGGGGTCACTGGTGTTCAGATGGGAGCCTGGCTGGCAGGAGGGCCTGGCAGTGAAGAGGCATCTCGGGGCAGGAGTTGCGCCAAGACTTCTGGTTAAACGCTGTGATGCATGGTGCAGTGGCTGCTCATTCCCGAATGATCTCAGAGAGGGATGCGTGGTCAATATTCCTGCTGGGGCGGGCGGCTGGGGGGGACACGCAGCCGAAAGGACGCCAGGTGCGGAGTTCAGGGGTTGATCCGCAGCCAAGCTCTTCCACCCCTCGTCCCGCCAGGCTTTTGCCCGCTGCCTGTCCTTTGTCTGACTTCTGTAAGCGTGGCTTTTGCTGCGGCAGTGACGGCACGGTGAGGCAGCCGGAGGTCTGAAATGCTGGGGAGAGGAAAATTGTGTGTGGTGTTGGGGTGGTGCCCCCTCTGTGAGCACCCATGTTTCAGCTGCTGCGGCTCCTCTGTGTTGGTGCCGCACCCGGCACGTCCCTGCTGCTGCTGCGGGAGCCGGCAGCGGTTACCCACTGTCTGTGTGGAGATTCGCTCCGTGTGGGTCTGAACACGGCGTGCGGTGGCAGCCTCGGGGGACGAGGGGGGTCCCGGCTCCATGTCGTGGGGGTGCCAGCGTCCTTCCCCAGCAGCGCCGTTTCCTGGTGGAAGCTTTGCCAGGACGTGCCCGGTGGGACACGTTGTGCCTGGCGGAGCTGGAATCCCACAGGAAGGGGGATTTGTGTCGGCCAAAGGGGGTTCGCAGGGACGACGGGCAGATCCGGGGGTGCGAAACCGCTTTGCACCGCGCTTGTCCCCGCAGGTACCTGAAGTACCTGACCAAGAAGTACCTGAAGAAGAACAACCTGCGCGACTGGCTGCGCGTGGTGGCCAACAGCAAGGAGAGCTATGAGCTGCGCTACTTCCAGATCAACCAGGACGAGGAGGAGGAGGAGGAGGAGGATTGAGCCGGGCTGCTGCCCGGCGGCCATTTTGTACAGTTTTGCTTTCCTGGAATAAACGGCGGGGAGAGTTGTTGATACCCCGCGCTGCGCTGGCGGCTGGCGGGCCCGGGGGGGGATTTTGGGGGGGGTTTGGGGCTTTTCGGGGAGCGCCGGGGAGGGGCGGGGCTGGGGGCGGGGCTGGGGCTGGGGCGCGTCACGGGGTGGGCGTGGCCCCGGCGGCCGCCATCTTGGCGCGGAGCGGCCGCGCCCGCCGCTCGGCCCCGGCGCTCGGCCCTGCCGCCGCCCGGCATGCGGGGGCCGGCGGCCGGCCGGGAGCTGCTGGACGACGCGGAGAACGAGGACGACGTCTCGGGTAGGCGGCGGGAGGGGGGGCGGGGGTGTGTGCGGCGGCGGGGTGTTACCCGAGGCGCGGCCCGGCCGGGGGCAGCCGGCCTCGCCCTCCCGGCCCGGCCCCGGGGCGGGCTCCGCTGGGCGCCGCTCCTCCAGCGCAGCCCCGGTGCCCCAGGAGCGGGCGGGGGGGCTGTGCCCGGGCGCGGCGGCCGGAGCTGGCAGCTCTCCGAGGCCCGGGGCTTGGCCGGGCCCTCCCGCCTCAGCGCGGCTCTGCCTCCGGCTGGAGCATCGGGCTGCGCTCCCGGCCCGGGGCCTCCCCGTGTGCCGGCCCCCGCCCCGAGAGCCGGGTCCCTTCCTCCGCACCCCCCTCCGGTAGGACGGGCCGGGGGCTCCCGGCACTGCCCGGCTCCCGCCCCTCCCCGTGAATTCGGTGGAGCCGAAACCGGCACGGCTTGAAGTCAAACAAGAAATGGGTCCCGGCGACTCTGGAGCGTTATGACTGTATAAGCTCAGAAATTAAAAATAAAACCACTGACGTAGGCCTTAAAGAAATGCAAGGACTGGGCAGGGTGCTGGGTTTGGGGAGGTAACCGTGACGGGAAGGTGAGAGCCTGTGTTGGGATGGGTGCCTCTGCCTGGGGTCCCTGAGCTGGCGTACGCAGCCCCACCGTGTGCCCGTGGCACTCCCCGAGCGTGGAGCCACAGCAGAACCACCTCCCGTGAGCCGTGGCACTTGTCTTCCATGCGAGGCCTTCCTCTCCCTCGTTTGCCTTCCATTGAATCCGTTTTAATGGGCTCTACTTGGAGATCTGAAAGGTAAAAGCCTACCACTCCCTAATTGCCTGCAGACCCACATCAGTAAGAGCAGGCAGCGCCTGGGGGTGTCCCTGTGCCCCAAGAGCGGAACGCAGGCTGCCAAAACCTGGGTGTTTGTCTGCGAGCGGCAGCGAGGAGCTGGGTGGGAGAAGTGCCGGGGCAGGCGCTCCTGGGCAGGACCCTGCTGGGGCTCCCTCGAGGGGCAGCAGCGGATCAGCTGCTGGTGTGGGGGCCTCCGGGAGAGGCTGCGGAGCTCTGAGTCCTCCCTCTGAGAGGATAAACGCGAATGCAGTGTCCTGTGTGCCTGTGCAATCCGTCCGCGTGAGCTGTCCGTTTTGTCCCCAGAAGAAGATGATGGGGTGCTGGAAGGACTGGATGAGTTTTTTGCAGAAGAGCAAATCACTGTGCAGAAGAAAAAGAAATCCAAGAAGCTGAAAGACAGCAAGGCTGCCAAAATCAAGAGGAGGAAGAAGGAGGTAATGCTGCATGCTCTTGTGCTGGGCTGGGGGGCTCCTCTCAGCTGTGGTGCAGAGTCAGGCTGCTCAGGGTGCTGCTGGCAGGCACCTCTCGGGTGTCTGTGGATGGAAAGGGAGGTGTTACTGGGGCTTTCCCTCGCCGAGCAAGCGCTCTCCTGGCCCTGGGAGGTGACCCAGAGCCAGAGTGAGAGTGGTTCTTGTCCAGCAAGGATGCTCTGGGGGGGAAATCTGCCCTACGAGTAGTCTCTGGAGAGCAGCTGGGGGGAGAAATGGCCACCGTGCATTCTGGCAGCAATGTGGCTGCCCGGCCCCTCGTCAGGGGCTTGGCCGTGGTGTGTACTTTGGCATGCGCGATGGTACCGTGTGTCCCCGTTTGTTGAAGCCCTCTGCCTCCTTCCTGTTGTCTCCGGGGGCAGGCAGTCAATCTTTCTGCACGTCCTGTACCGACGCGGCATCTGGGTCTCGTGTGCCTGAGGAGGAAGATGCATACCCCTGCGTTGGGGGCACGACTGGGGCAGGGCCTGGAGGTTTCTGCAGACACTGGTGTCAGCCGTGCTTGTCCAGGGTGTTTTGCAAGTGAGGCAGCATAGGGACTTCTAGGATTTGGCACATGGAAGGGCTGTTGGGCCTTCTGTAGGAAAATAGAGATGTGGCGTCATGTCCTCGAGGATCAGCCTTCCCGAGGCTGCTTTGGGGGTCTGCTGTCTGTCAGGAAGGCTGACCAGCACTGCATGTGCTCTGCCAGGGCACCCGGCTCGGACGCAGCGTGATCCCGGAGCTGGGCTTACTGCTGTGTTGCGCCACACGGGCTCTGGCTCTCCCATCCGCACTGGACACGAGGACAGGAGCAGACATCTTGTGTGCTGGCCCTTTCGCTGACTAATGCAAATAGACTGCTGGGCAGGAGGGGCGAAGAGTGGCGGTTCTTCAGCCCCCTTCTTTCCCAGTGATGCTGTGGCTGAGGAGAAGTTGCTCACCTGGCACAACTAGGCGCATCTCCACCCCTTCCCTTGCCACACCAGGCTGAATGATGCCATCTCCTCCAGCCATCCCCTCCTCCAGCCGCTCCCCATGGGATTTTTAAAAACAGATTGGCTGGACGAGGTAGCACACTAAAGTGCTTTTGCTGCTAATGGGAGAGTGATGAGCTGCTGATTTAAAGAAAGCTGATTCCATCCTGCACTGTGTTGCCTGCCAGCCTTTTGCAGAAGTCGTGGCCCCGAGGAAGCTTTTTTCCTTCGTGGCCATGGTGACGTTCTTCTCTTTCTGCAGACGCCACACAAAGCTGGCTCAGGCCCTCTGCCTCCCTGTGCCTCTTCATCATTGGAAGCATCTTTTTTCTGTGCTGCTTTTTTGGGGGGGTGGGGGAAGGATAAAATAAACCCCCGTTGTATTTTCACCTCTGTTCATTTTCTGTCAATGCTGGCCTGCCTGAGCCCAGCAGCAATGTGTGCAGGTTGTACCAAGACTGACTGCTGCCTTACTGAGGGTGGGGAGAAAATAACAGGCTGAACATTGAGTGTGCTTGGTTTTTTTAATTAATGCCTTGTGTGGGCAGTGTTAACCAACCTTGGTTCCGCCTGTGGGAGACTGTTCCCTCGTTGCCAGTGAGAAGATGGTGCTGCAGCTGTCGTAGGCACTGAGCAGCGCCCGGGCTGCCTTTGGGATGAGGAGGTGAGAGACGGGGGCCTTGAATGAGGCTTCCTCTTCCTGAACTCCTTTTCAAGAGTTTTGTGGGGTAAATGGACTTTTCCCCTGCTAGAGGAAGGTGGGAGTGAGGTTCGAGCCTGTGATGTGGGGCTAGTGCCTACGCCGTGACCGACTGTAGTCCCCCATGGTTTTGTCATTGGTGCGTGGGGTGGGAGTGCTGCCACACCGCACTTGTGCAGGAATTCGCCTGCGTCAGCCGCAGTGGAACTCGTTCAGTTTGCGGCAATGCTGACGGAAGCCCTGGTGCAGGAATTGATGCTGCAAACCCCCAGAAAAATCTGCATAAAATACCCAGGCTGCGGTTTGAACCTCAGCATATGGAGATGAAGGTCCTTGTCAGAGAAGGGAGCGGAGAGGGGGAATTTCAACCTGTACTGCAGCAGTTACCATGGCAACCAATTATTCCGTGCCAAATTACAACTGTTTATAACCCTGCTGAAGCAAAGGCTCGATTTGTTCTGAACCGAGAAGGACCAGAACTCCGTAATGGCGGCCGAGCGAAGGCGCACCTCGGCAGCCGCTGCTTGGGGCGCTGAGAGAAACTCCCGTTGCCGGGGGGGAGCTCCGGGCGCTGTCCGCGGTGCTGGAGCCGGGCCCGAGCGCTGTCCGCGGTGCTGGAGCCGGGCCCGGGCGCTGTCCGCGGTGCTGGAGCGTCCCTCCCCGCGGAGCCGGGCGCTCCCCGCGGGGCTGCCTCCCGCTCAGCTCTTGCGCCCCTCTGCCTGAGGGCACCAGGTCCGGGGCGGGTCGGAGGGATGCCCTAATGCACGTGTCCTCTCCCTGGCTCTCTTGGGACTGAGCGCTCCACCGGCTGGTGGTGACATTCGTTAGGATGGTAATGTGGTTGCTGTCAGAGTTGTGCAGTGGGTCACGATCTCTCTCCCAGAAAGAAACCTAAATTAATATGACCGGTCTCTGCTCTAGCTCTCCCCAGCTTGGTGTAGCTAAGTCCTATCTGGGACCTATCAGAGCCCGGTCCCTCCTGACTGTGGGGAAGCAGAATGCATCTGTCAGCCGTCTAGCAGGCCCAGGACCTTCTGAAGTGGTTGGCTCACCTTGCTGCCAAAGCTGCGTGTGACCAAGTCTCCACTGGAGATGGGAGGTTTCGTGTGGCTGCCTGTCAGTGAAAGTGAGGGAATTCAGCAAGGCTGACCTGACTTAATCTGCTCTCCTGCCCCTTTCAAGACTCCCTGTGCATCCACCAGGACTGTTTTGTTCATATGACAGCTGAAATCCTCCTGTAGTCACACAGTTCCACTGCAGCACACAGTGCCCAGCTGACCAGAAAAAGAAAACAGCAACAAAGCAAAACCCAGCACAATATCGCTCCGGTGAGCCGAAAGATTGCACATGACTGAAGCGATCATCTCGTCCTTTCCTTAGTTTCTTAGCTATTCACACAGTGGAAGAGGAATGTGACTTTATTTGTGTAAAGCCATAAGCAAACACAAGACAGACCATCGTATGTTACCTGTATTGTAGCAATTAAAAACATTGTCTAAATGTTGCCCGTCTGAAAATTTAGGATCTTTTAGCGGAGCAGTTAGCTGCCTCTCAGAGGAGTTGCTCTTTGGTTTACTACACAGCTATTTTTAATATGCGCATTCACTTACTTGGATTGCTGTGTCCTGGTTTTCTGTTTATACCATCGCTCACCAAAACTGTACCTGAACGCTGTGGTATTGGCAGCGTCTCAGCACTTTCAGAGGAGCACGTTACAACATGGAGGCAGAGCAGGCATCCATCTGCACAGCTGTGGCTCAGCATTGCTTCTCTTCCCCTCCTCGGTGAATGAGTATTGGGGCAAAAGCATGAAGGTTCCATTCCACATACCTTGGCCTAGACAAGCTTTTCCAAAACACAGTTTTATCCGTATTGCGTGAACACTCTCTTTTTTCCAGTACTTCCACAGGGCGCGGGCTGCCTTGCGTGAGCAGATGTGTTTATAGCGCTCCTGGAATGGAGAGAGGGAATGGCTCTGTTCACAGGTGGGGACTTGGGGCAGAAGGTTGGCTAGGGATCGCAGAACTGCTCTGAAGGAACAGGTCCAGATAAAACAAGGGTTTCTTTCTATTTGTCTCTCCTGTGGTCAGGTGCTTCTTGCTGTTCCCAAATCTGATTTTCGTGGTGTTTTCCCCCAGCCCCCCAGTGTAACAGCAGGGTTGACCTTGGCTGGTGACAGCAGTTGCTTTGTGCCGACTGGGAGGGTTTGTTGGAGGCGGGGCAGGCCCTGCTCTTTCTCCACCATCACTTTCCGTTTTAGGGGAGCAATGATGAAATGTCAGACAACGAAGAGGAGATTGAAGAGAAATCTGAGAGTGAAGGGAGTGACTATTCCCCCAACAAAAAGAAGAAGAAAAAACTGAAGGACAAGAAGGAGAAGAAAACAAAACGGAAAAAGAAGGATGAAGAGGAGGATGACAATGAGGATGGAAGTCTAAAGGTACCAGATTCCTTTACTCTGAGCTGGTGCTAGAGGGCGAGACCTCGGGGTGTGGCCAGATCCCTGCGAGTTACTCGTTCAGAGCTGAGCCATGTTTTCACCTTGCGCTGGTGAAGAATTTCCCTTTATAAAGCATGGCAGCGTAAGCGAAGCACTCCCCGGCAGGCTGGGGATTTGGCCACGTGGCGATGTGCGCTCACAAGTCCTCACAGTACCTTTTGCGGTGACGAAGCTGGTGTGTTTTACTGTGAGGTTGGAGGCCTAGTCAGGTAGCTTGGATCTTCTGACGGATGGCAGCTTCTCAGTCTGAGGCAGCTTGCCTTCTTGGATCATCTACCCACATCCCGCCAGTAAAAGATTCATTGCGTCTGTTCTCTGAACATAGGGACAGAGAGCGGCAGAGCAGCTCGTGCTTAGGAGAAGGCGGCCCTGGGGGTTTCATGAGACGCTTGTCCTGGGTTTGGCGAGGAAGAGATTGCAGATGAGAAAACTGGGAGGGGAAAGGTGGTATTTCCCTGTTTATCTTATATGCGGAGGGAAATAGAGTTTCTCGGAGATGTCAAACCTGCCAAGGGTTTGTGTTGTGTTACGTGGCACAGGGAGCATTCAGATGGTGCCACGTTAATTTGCTTCTTGGAAGTGTGTGAAGCATTAGTTTATTATGTACTCGTGCATGCTCTGTTTTTTAAATCGCAGAAACAAATCCCTGCATGTCACTGACTAGGGAGAGCGTTTGATACAGAGCACGTGACAGACCCTGCCTCGTGCTGCTCACCTGCAGAGCCGCAGTCGTTTGCGTTAATGACGTCTCTCTGTAAATCTACAGGAGCCCAAGAGCTCAGCCCAGCTGATGGAGGAATGGGGCCTCGATGACGTAGATTACGTTTTCTCAGAAGAAGATTATCATACTCTGACTAATTATAAGGCTTTCAGCCAGTTCCTCAGGTAGGAAACTTGGTCTGGACAGGGCCTGGTGTGGTGGTTGAGGTTTGGGCGATGCTCGGTCAAGTGGGTGGAGTTGTGAAGTAAATTCTGTGTTGCGAGCTCCTTGTTGCTTCTCCCTGCCTCGCTAAGAATGTTCCTCAGGACCTCATTTTAATTGCAGGATTGACTGGAAAACAGCTGAAGTGTTTCTCTCTCCTCTCCCTCTCTCCAAAATGCCATTTTTTTTGTGTGTGCTTATTTGAAAAGTTTAATGAGAAAAACTGAGTAACAGTAACAAATTTTTGCTTGTACTGTGAGCCGTTCAAAACATGACAGGTATTTCAGGGAAAGACAATCTCTGAGGAAGTTTAGGTCTGCCCTCTTTTGTGTATGTACTTGTTTAAGAAAGCTCTGGCTGCTGCTGCCTTGCCAGCAGAGCTAGTGCCAGCGGGCCACAGCAACCTGCTGCTAGGAGGCATGTGTCACTGGTACATCTCTGGGGCTGAAGTACCAGCACACGACGAACCGGGGCAGATGCGCAGCGAAGCGTTCCTGTTAACCCGTGGATTTCCATCTCCCCTGCCCTGCAGGCCTCTGATCGCCAAGAAGAACCCCAAGATCCCCATGTCCAAGATGATGACCGTGCTCGGCGCCAAGTGGCGAGAGTTCAGTGCCAACAACCCGTTCAAGGGCAGCTCAGCAGCAGCGGCAGCAGCAGCCGTTGCTGCAGCTGTGGAGACCGTCGCCGTTGCCCCGCCGCTCGCCGCCAGCCCCCAGCAGTCTGCCTTGCCCACTGTCATCAGGAAGGCCAAGACCAAGGAGGGCAAGGGTAGGTGCCAACCGCGGTGGTCTGGGCGGAGGGGCCACTCTCACTGGTGGTGTACTGCCCGCCTCCCGGGCCTGCAGCGCTAGCCAGCTGCACCTTCGGGCTGGCAAAGGTGGGAAAGCATCTTCAGCAAACTGGGGAGGCGAAGGCAGTGCTGGAGGTGTGGCTGCAGCTCCTGTTTCCCTTGCAGAAGTCCTAGAGGGGCTGTGGTTTGTGAACAGTGGCAGATCACCCTGGTGGCCTCTGGACTTTTGGCAGTTGGGGGCAATTAATGCTCGACTTCATTCTTGTGTCTTAAATAAATGATTGGGCCATGTACTTCTGTGCCGTCTTCTCTCCTGGGGGATTCTGCAGGGTTGTAAAGCCCCCCAGAAACCAGCGGTATCCCCAGGGTCCGGTGTCCGAGCTGAAGAGGATTTGTAGGTTAGCAAGGCCAGGGCAGAGGTGTGTTGGCAGAGCAGCATGGTCTGGCCAGACAAACGTGCACCGTTTGGCAGTGGAGCCGGGTGCTTGGACTCTGGGATGGCAAGGAGTTCAGTGATGGAAGGGCACTGGCAGTAAGGCTGCAGCTCTTTTTCAGAATAAAGGATTTATTCTCCCGGCAGTTGGGTGGAAGGTGACTGACTTCAAAGCCCACTTGCAAGGAGTGAACCAACCGTCTAAATCTGCAGTAGCTCCTCTGGAAATAGTCTGATTTGTATTGAAAGGGGTCTCCTGCTGTAAACATTTTCCTATTTCTAACAGCAGGTGGGTACTGCTTTCCCCATGGTCGGAAGGGGCTGTGTGAATCGCTGTAGAAGTGGGCAGTAGTGGAAAGGGAGGGATAGCCCTTTGTTTGTGCTGTGTTCCTCCTCGGGAAGGTTTCTGCTCCACTTGTGCAGTCATCAATTCCTGATGCCTCGAGAGGTTTTGAACAAGCAGCTCGGAGCTGGCAGCTGACCAAGGGTGGGCTCAGCGCAGCGGTCCTGCCTCTCCACGGCCGCCTCTTTTCTCCCCGCCTAACAGTCCCCGAGTCCCTGTTTGGGGGGTGTTCACAGCCCTGTGTCCTTGAGCTGCGGTCCCTCTCCTGCATCCCAGGGCAGATGCTTTCCTTCTCTGATTGTCTGCAAGTGCCGGGTCCGGGCTTGCAGCCTTTTGCCCCAAAGGACGTGCTGTGTGGATGGTGGTAGCTGCTGCTCTGCTCCTTGGGGTGCCCAGTGCTCTCTCATCTTCCCTGTAAATCCTGGGGTTGGGAGTGATTTGGGGGACAGCTGTTTGTAGAGTACCAAACAAGTCTTCTGTTTCTCTAGGTCCAGGTGTGCGGAAGAAAATCAAAGGCTCCAAAGACGGGAAGAAAAAGGGCAAGGGGAAAAAGATGGCAGGCTTGAAATTCCGGTTTGGAGGAATCCCCAGCAAAAGGAAAAAGGGCTCCTCTGTAAGTGTGCGCCACCTTTTTCTGTGGAGGGCCTTGGGTGTGGGGGTTGCAGCGGGGAAATGCCAGGACAAGCCCTCCCCTGGAAGCGTCCCTCGTGTCACAGCCTCGTTTGTGTCTCTCTGCGACGCACTAGTCTCCGATCAGCACGTTTGTTCATCCCTTTGATATAGAGCTGTGTCCAGGCTCAGACTTGTAAAGACATCGTGTCTGGGCACAATTTCTGCTAAAATCATATAACCACATTTACCTTTAGTGATGAGGTTGGTAATGCCATCATTTCAGATTTCATTTGCAAAGGAATTCTTCAGGGCTTGTGCTCCAGCTGAACTGTACGTCAAAGAGAATTATCGACTGCTTTAATTACGTTAGCATAGCCTGCCTCTGGGCATCTGTGATCCCGCAGCATAGCCCAGGGGTACCGGAGCTTCCCAGTAAGAGCAGGGCAACAGGGCTCTGCTGCAGTCTGTGTGCCGTGATCTTGTCAGCACGTGAATATCAGGTGTGTTTTAAAGAACAGCAGAGCATTTTAAAGAATAAATCTCTTAAATAACTATTGAATAGAGATGGAACTCTTGTAGGCCTTGATAATACTGTTGATCAAAATCCCATTAGTTCACCCTTACTGGAGCTCACTGACTCTCTAGCTCTATTTGACATAACACAACCTGTTTGTAAATACCTTTGTGCGTCAGAGGCTGAAGCAAAAGGAGCCATGTGAGGCAGCCGCTCGCTGCTGCGTTTCTTCAATCACTCATCACGAAAAATTCATCCCATCTCTGGGTGCACTCTCGATCTGTGCATTCACCTTTCCGAGAGTTACAAAGAGGCTCCTGCAGCTGGAGCGCTAAGCACCTGATGAATAGTGTGCAAATCGGGGATTTGCATGCCTGAGTCTCCAGAATAAGACTTCAGACGCGTTGTTATGTTTTGACGCCATTGAATGCTGGGCCTGTTTAACTCCTTTCACGTTATAAGGAAGGTCAGGCGTGAATGCCTTTGCGTGCACACACAGCCGGGCTGACACAAGCTGAAACGGGTGTCGAGAGAGGGAGCAAAGTTCTGCCAAGTAGGGGAGAAGGGGTTCCCTGACTGCACAGGAGTGGGAGTAGGGGGTCGTCCCCCCACGTGTCTGTCTTCTGTGTGTCTCCACCCAGGATGACATTGTCACAGCAGCGGGCTCTTGCGGCTGGCCGATGCCTGTGAGATGCTGAGCCTTTCCCAACGTGCCTGGCCAGCTGCACCATGCGATATCTCCGCACTCTGTGCTGGCCGGGACGGCAGGCTGCAGGGAAAACCCAGAGCCCACCTCTTGTCCCGGAGGCCGAGCAGGGACTTGACGTGTTGATTTATGTATTTGAAATGTGCTCTGAGATTTGCTTGGTGATTGCACATTGACGGTGCTGTGAACTGGACCGAGCTGTGCCGGTGGCGTGCTGCGCACCGCAAGGTAATTGCCTTTGGGCTCTAGTGATAGTCCGGACCATGCTGATTGATTGCATGGCTGGGACGTCGATCTGATCGAGGAGATTTCCCTGCTTCCTAACGCCTCGTGACACCCTCCTATGAACCCCGTCTGTTGGTGCCAGGAGCACGCTTGCCCTGCCACCATCCCTGCTGCGCAGGCTAGGGTATTCATGCGGACAGGAGGGCGCCCGGAGGAGCTCAGCTGCTGGTCCATGATCCCACAGGGGTTGATGTGGGTCTTCGGGGGCTTGTTCTCTGGGAGCGGCTGCTGGGATGCCAGCGCTCAGACTGTGTGTGCGCTTTGGTTTTCCCCTCTGCAGAGCGAAGAGGAGGAACGGGAGGAATCCGACTTTGACAGCGCCAGCATCAACAGCTCCTCAGTGCGCTCCGAGTGCTCGGCTGGCCTGGGGAAGAGAGGGAAGAGGAGGAGAAAGAAAAAGAGGAGTAGGCCATCCTTTGTACTCTGTTCCTGTTCTGTTTGGATTTCCCTCTTCAGACGGTGTTTCCTGGCCTTGGCAGCTCCATCCAGGCCGTGTCTGGTGCTGGCTCAGTGGCAGAGGATGTGCTTGTGCTTGTGTGTGTGGAGTGCGAGGTGCTTTCCTGATGTCCAGGCCCTGCTGCTGGTGGGCTCGTACCTGGGAGAAGGCAGTGAGCGGATCCCGTCGTGGGGTGCTGGCTCACCCCTGCAGTGCCGGTGGCAGCTGAGCAGCCCGTCGGCAGGGCTTTTCCGTCGATCCGCTGTCAGCTTTCCCTCCGGGCTCCTCTCCAGCCATCAGCTGCCGCCTGGGGCTCATCTGCCCTCGAGTCAGCTCTGTGTTGCCTCTCGGAGTTGCTTCGGGAGCACCGTGGTTGTGGTGCTCTGCCCTGCCATGGTGCCGTGGCTCGCAAAGCCCGCCTGCCTTGTCTCGCTGCCTGCTCACAGCCCCAGGCGCCCAGGGCAGCTGAACCCCTGCCTGGCCCAGGACCCTGCCTGTGCTTTGGGCACAGGGGTGCGTCACGGGCAGGGTGGGCAGCTGGCACCTTGCCTCACATGTGATCCTGCCGGGATCTGTGCTCTAGCAGCAAAGTTCCAGAATTTGTGGGCAGCAATGTGGGGCTTCCAGGGAAGTGACTTTCTGAGGAGCAGCCCCTGGAGAGACAGGGCTTGTGGTGAGCTTCCAGTGGAGTAGGGCTGGCTGCAGGCGAGAAGGCGTTAAGACAAGGGGTGTTTTGTCTGCATGAGGTGTGCGATCAGGCAGCGGGCAGGTGGTAGATCTGTGGTAGCAATGTAGGAAGAGGGAGGCACGCGAACAGCGGTGGAAAGCATCTGTCAGGGTCTCCCAGCGGCTGTGTGGCCACAGTCGTGTGCGTATTCCTTCATCCCGTCCCTCGCGGAGGGCTGCGGCTGGATTCTGCGCGATGGCACATCCATCACGGTGCTGCCGTTGAGAGCAGTCCCCCGTGCCGAGCTGCCCCAAGCCCGGCTCTGGCTCCGAGTGCGAACGGGGACTGCTGGGGTGTGGTGCTGCCCTGCCTGGCTTCCCAGTGCTGGCCTGCCTGGCATCCCACGCCGTCTCTGCCTCCAGTGCCACTGCGGGACGCGTGCTGCTTTTCTGCCTTGTGTCCTCATTTGGGATGAGATGCTTCGGATCCAGGCACGTCCTTTGGCTTCTTAGCTTTGCCGATGGGTTTTTGCTTCTGAGAAATGGAAGGGCGGCATCTGGGCTGGGGGACAGTTAGGGCATGATGCTGGCCAGCCTCCCTGATGGTTGATGAGACGAGGCTGGCCGGCTGGCTCCTTGTCTCCCGTGTGAAGGGCATCGCTTCTCCTCCTGGCTTGTTGCTGTGTGAGGGTCGTGCCAGAGCTAGGCAGCTCCTGCCGCATGCTGGAGGAGCAGAAGGTTGGAGGTCTGCACCGGGAGTTTGTGGCAGAGCTGGGAATTGAGAGGAGCCGTGCCGGCGCTTGTCCTTCCCTCCCTCTTCCCATCTGTGCCGAGTTGAGAGAGCTCCTGCCTCTGTGCCAGTGAGCACCCAGGAAGAGCAGAGTAGTCCCAGGAGAGGAGGAGTCGTCCTCCTCCTCCTCCTCGGCCGTGTCACCCTTGCATGGTGCGTTTGCAGTTGGTGGCGCTGGTACCTGGGGAGGTTTCTCTGACTGGCCTCCCTTGCAACCTCTCCAGGTTCTGGCATTCTCCATTGAGAGCCTGAAGGAACCAAAGGATGATACAGTGTGGAGAGAGAAAGAGAGACAGAGGTGAGATGATGCTGTGTGCAAAGATGAACTGTGGTGCTGAGGGACAGAGAGGTAGGGGGATGTAACAGGAGGGGTCCGAGGCGAAACGCTTTCCTTATTTCCTTAACTGTATGGTAGAGGAGCAAGCGTCCTGTGCCCTCCCGGGAGAGCCGGCGGCTCTGCCGTCCCTCTGACTGTCCACCCGTCCCTTGCTTGCAGTTGAAGAAGGGGACGGCTACGAGACGGACCACCAGGACTACTGCGAGGTGTGCCAGCAGGGAGGGGAAATCATCCTGTGCGACACCTGCCCCCGTGCCTACCACCTTGTCTGCCTGGACCCCGAGCTGGAGAAGGCCCCCGAGGGCAAGTGGAGCTGCCCGCACTGCGTGAGTGGGGTCGGGGCCCCGTGGGTGCAAGCGGGTGGGCGGCTGGTGGAAACCCTTGGCGTTACGCTGGCTGCACTTCCCCAGGAGAAGGAGGGCATCCAGTGGGAGCCAAAGGAGGAGGAGGAGGAGGACGAGGAAGGTGGTGAGGAGGAGGAGGACGACCACATGGAGTTCTGCCGGGTCTGTAAGGACGGAGGGGAGCTGCTGTGCTGTGACACCTGCCCATCCTCCTACCACCTCCACTGCCTGAACCCGCCGCTGCCAGAAATACCAAACGGTGAATGGCTCTGCCCTCGCTGTACAGTGAGTGTTACCAGCATTCCTCACCGCATCCCTGCTCCCGCACCCCCCAGCCTGGGAGCAGCTCTCCTGGCTGCCACTGCCCCTCACCCTGTCCCCGTGCCCTGCCGCAGGGCCGCTGTCCTGCCCCCTGCCGTGGATCCCCTCCCGGAGGAGCATCGCTGCCGGTTGTGTGCGCCCGAGGGCTCTGGGCGGCTCTGCTGCCTGCACGCTCTGCCCGTGGGGATTGCTGGCTGGCGGCTTCCCTGCCAGTTCGCAGATGGGATGTCAGGCCCCCTTCGATGCACGGCCTCTAGAGGGGCCTTTCTTGCCTGGTGGCAAGACCCGTCCCTGCGGGGCATGCAGCAGTGTCACGGCCGCCCCACGTGCCCTCACTGCCTCCTGTCTGTCCGCCCCGCTAGAAATAGCGATGGAGTAGCTCTGCCCGGGGCCTGGGCATCGCTCTGCTTGCGCCCAGGTGAGGTGGCGGTGTTTGCGGGGTGAGCTAGATGCAGCCAGGGTCTGGGACCGTTTAGGTCACCAGGTTTGCTATGCTCGGCTCCCCGCAGCCCGGGGCGAACCCACGGTCGGTCGCTCTCCGCCCTGGGCTTTCCCTCTGGCAGCAGTTTTCGGCACAGGGGCGCTGCCGGGAGCCCTGGCCGCGCTCTCCCTGCCGTGCCTGGATGGCTGCTGTCCGCTCGGCATTGTGAGACCCCTTCTGCCCTCCAGGTCTGCCCTCCTCCCCGCGGTCCCTGACAGGGGCTCCCCTTAAACTCTGCACTCCTGCCTGTTTGCTTTTTTTATCCCCAGTGCCCTCCCCTGAAGGGCAAAGTCCAGCGCATCCTGCACTGGGCCTGGAAAGAGCCGCCGGCCGCCCCTCTCCCGCCCGTGCTGCCCACCCCGGACGCGGAGCTGGCTCTGCCCCCGCCGAAGGTGCTGGAGGGGATCCCGGAGCGCGAGTTCTTCGTGAAGTGGGCAGGCCTCTCCTACTGGCACTGCTCCTGGGTCAAGGAGCTGCAGGTGAGCCAGCGCGGTGGTGCCGTGCCCCTGCCCGGTGCCTGCCTCCCCCGCCCCGCCGCCCGTGGGCTGAGTGTGGCTCCCTCCTGCCGCAGCTGGAGCTCTACCACACCGTGATGTACCGCAACTACCAACGGAAGAACGACATGGACGAGCCGCCGGCCTTTGACTACGGCTCTGGGGATGAGGACAGCCAGAGGGAGAAGCGGAAGAACAAAGACCCGCAGTATGCCAAGATGGAGGAGCGGTTCTACCGCTATGGCATCAAGCCCGAGTGGATGATGATCCACCGCATCCTGAACCACAGGTGAGGAGCCGCATGCGGATGGGTGCGTGAGTGGGCCACGGAAAGAGAAAGGCACGTGCCAGGGTGCCTGAGCCCCTGGTAGCGCTGGCGCCAAGCGATGCCGTTGCAAGCCAGGGAGGAAACGGCAAGGGTGAGCCCTGCCGCGCTCCCCAGGACCCCTGTGACTTCTGGAGATGAAGCTTTGAGCCACGGGTCGGTGATCTCTGCGGGTTTTCTCTTCGTGCGCAGCTCTCACGCGGATGGTTTACGCCGTTAGCTGAGCCTCTGGGACTGCCTGCTGCGGGATTTCTGTGCTCGGCTGAGTTCTGCCCCCGGGGCCGGGGCGTTCTTGCCATCCTTCTGCAAAGCCAAAGTCTCGGGCTGGTGGAATTTCAGCTGCTGGCTTGTTTTGAGGACTCTGTTGCCTTGGAGGTTTGCTCCTGAGGTGAAGCCAGGGCCAGAAGTGAATCCGTGCCTTATTTTCATTTCTGCTATGTTGCACGTTAAAAATAGCGACAGTAAATTTTCCCAAAGGAGAATGCAGAGTTGTTCTGTTCTCCCAGCCGGATTGTTTGGGTCCCTGTTGCAGCCTAATCATTCTGTAAATGTCTGCCGCAGCCCGATACGGACTGTGCCCCGGGAGAGGAGTTTGGGCAGGTGCCTGACTCCCTTGCATAGCCCTGACATTGCATTTCCTTTCTGTGGAAGAAATTTCCTGCATATGAAACGTGCTGTGCAGATGGTTTTTTATGTTGAGCAGCTAGAGACGCCTTTTCATTGAATTTCTACATTTCAAGTGGCAACTTGAAATTTCAAGCGATAACTCTGCTCGAAGGCTGTTTGGCAGAAAATAAATAAAGCTGCCTGGCTAATTTTCATGTGAGCTTTACATCGTCTGCTAATAAGGCAAGAGTTTGTTCCCTGTAGACATATAATCAGACTCGGTAGCATGCTTATTCATTTTTCAGTGTAAGCAAAACTTCATAGAGCAGCGAATGCTGCAGGAGAAAGAGGGTGAGCGCTGGTATTCATCGAGTCCTAGTAAAACAGGAATATGAATTGTTTGGTGGAATGGAAGAGCAACCTTTAAAGCTTAACGATTTAACACATGCTGCAGGTTAATAGGCATTTCTGCCGGAAAGTGTTGATACTTTATGTTTTTCTGCCTCTGCTTGGATGTTGTGGTCTTGGAGGTAAAAGCAGAGGATGAAGCACCCAGTTTTGCGGACCCAGGGTTTGGTTAGCTGCTTCCCGGTGGCCGAGTGCCATTTCACCGATCGGGTTTTCGTGCCTTGCGTTACAGCTTTGATAAAAAGGGAGACATCCATTACCTGATCAAGTGGAAAGACCTGCCCTATGACCAGTGCACCTGGGAGATCGACGAGATAGACATCCCGTACTACGAAAACCTCAAGCACCTTTACTGGAACCACAGGTAGGGGCCAGCTGGGCGGTGGGGCCGCAGCCTGGGCGAGCCAGGCAGAGCTGGGGCAGCCTGCGCGGGCGTTTGGGACCACCGGGCACTCGTAGGTGCCCCCCTTTTGACCATACTGGCAGCGCTCGCAGGGACCTCTCTTCGGAGAGCGGTGGCTGGGCACTTCCAGAAAGCTGGGCCTCCTGAAACGCAGGTTCAGGGCTGCTGGAAATCCTGCCTACCTGCTGCTTTCCAGCCCGTGCTCCCCTTCCCCTGCGTTTATACTGCCCTGGTGTTCACGGTCTCGCTGTGCTTCGGGGCGGCTCCGTGGCGCTGCTGCCTGTCCGTTTTGGGGGAGAACCACAGTGTTCCGATGAGATTGCTATTCTCCATTTTGGATGATGTTGCGCAGACTGTTGGGAGGGGAAAATTAACTCTCCATGAGTACCCCTGCTAACTAGGCCAGAAAAGCTCCCGTGGGGAGAGAGGCGGCGGAGTTTGAGAAGCGTGTCTGTCCCTCGGCTCGGGGACTGGGAGAGGAATGCCCGCCTGCCTTTTCCTGATGCGCACTGGCTGTTGCAGGGAGCTGATGCTGGGGGAGGACACGCGCCCTCTGAAGAAGCTGAACAAGAAAGGGAAGAAGCTGAAAGAGGAGAAGCTGGAAAAGCCCCCCGAAACGCCTCTCGTGGATGTGAGTAGGAGCGGCGGGGGCAGCGCCACAGTGCGTGAGCCCAGAGGGAGGGAGGGCTGTCTGGCCACCCCATCCTGCTACGCTTTTCTCCTCTAGTTCCTTCCTGGTTTTTCTTTTTTTATTCAAAGCTCTGGGCTGGCTTCACTATGAGGAGCCCGAGGGCTGTGCTGTGCTGGGGACCGTGTCTGCAGCTCTTTTGGGGCTGTTCGGTGCCACAGGGCTAAAGAGGGTTGTGCTTGGCCGCAGAGAAAGGAGGGGGAGTTGGTTCTCACTGCTTTCCCTCATGACTCTCTCTCTCCAGCCCACAGTGAAGTTCGACAAGCAGCCGTGGTACATCGACGCCACGGGAGGCACGCTCCATCCTTACCAGCTGGAAGGGCTGAACTGGCTGAGATTTTCCTGGGCCCAAGGGACGGATACAATCCTGGCTGACGAGATGGGGCTGGGGAAGACCGTGCAGACTATTGTGTTCTTGTATTCCCTCTACAAGGAGGTGAGTGGAGCATCCAGCAGTCCCCGAGGTGGCCGGGAGCTGCTCGGTACGGGGAGAACAGCTTGGACTTTGTCTCCCTGGGCAGGGCCACTCGAAAGGGCCGTATCTGGTCAGCGCTCCTCTCTCCACCATCATCAACTGGGAGCGCGAGTTTGAGATGTGGGCACCCGACTTCTATGTCGTGACCTACACAGGGGACAAAGAAAGCCGGTCGGTCATCCGGGAAAACGAGTTTTCTTTTGAAGACAACGCCATCCGGAGTGGGAAGAAGGTCTTCCGTATGAAGGTGGGAGCTAAGGCTGTGCCCTGCCCAGTACTTAACCATCAGCAAGAAGGGGAGAGAGCAGAATTTGACCCAGAGAGGGAGGTTGGTTTGGTCCCTAATTGGGTGTTTTCCAAAGAGGGAAGCTGGTGCTGTTTACAAATGCAGGAGATTTGTGATGAGCTCCAAAGATTTCTGCCAGACCCTTTCCTGTTTCTGTAGTCCCCTGCTTGGTTCTGACCTGCAGATGGGTATAGATTTTCTGCGGGCACGACTCGTGCCTCGGCCCCGCTGCTGGTGCGGTGCTGTGCTGTGCAGTGCAGGCAGCCCCTCCCTCCTTGGGTCGTACAGCAGCAGCAAAGGTGGAGGCCGCCCCGTTCCCTGCTCTCCTATGCAGGCTTTTCTCTCCCTCTCCTTTTCCAGAAGGAAGCCCAGATCAAGTTTCATGTCCTGCTCACCTCCTACGAGCTGATCACTATTGACCAGGCGGTGCTGGGCTCCATAGAGTGGGCCTGTCTGGTGGTGGATGAAGCGCACAGGCTGAAGAACAACCAGTCCAAGGTAGGTAGCAGATGTTTGTGAGTTATTTTTGTGGTGCAGCCAATGCTGCAAAGATCCAACACCCCAGCACAGGCAGCGTGCTGCACTGTGCCTTCCTCCCCGGGAGTCGAAAGATGTCCTCACCCCGCACAGGCTCTGCCTGGGGCCCGCGTTTCGGTGGATTTGCTCCCTTTAACATCCTCTGGCATTAAAAGTCCGTCAGCAGTGGAAGAGGGGGCAGCCTGGCTGCCTGCCTGGCAGCCTGACAGCCCTTGGATGGGCTGTGGTGGAAGGGAATCCATCCCTCTCCTTCCTCTCCCCTTTACCTGAGGCGAAGCGTAGGCTCCGGCCCCTGGGACCTACGTGCAATCCCCAGCGCAGGAGGAGGCAGGCGGTGTGACCCCCGGACGTTCGGGATTGCTGCCCGTGCCCGATGGGGATGGCCCGGAGCAGGACGTGCAAGCTGCAGTCCGCTCTGTGTGCCCGGCAGGGGGGAGAGGTCACCGCCGAGGCTCCGTGGGTACAACCTGCGGAGTCCCCAGGTAACTAATCGGCTCCTCTGAGCAATTTTCACCTAACCTCATTTCTTTTCCCAGTTCTTCAGAGTATTAAATAGCTACAAAATTGATTACAAGCTGCTGCTCACCGGGACTCCGCTGCAGAACAACCTGGAAGAGCTTTTCCACCTGCTCAATTTCCTGACTCCCGAGAGGTTTAAGTAAGTTGCGCTAGTTCGCTCCCCGAAAAGGGAGAGGAGAGCGGCTGGGAGCCGGTCTCTGGGGTGGCTCAGCAGAGGTTTTCCAGTTCCCCGGGGCTCCTGTCTGTGCGGGGGTGCCTGGATCCAGTAACTGCTGTGCCACTGTCACTGGTCGGTGCCGGCAGGCAGATGGCAAAGCGCATCATCCCCGGGGTTTGTCCTAACAGCTACACGCACGTTTTCTGTAAACTCGAATTTTATTCCCATGGCCTACTGCTTTTTGGGTCCCGTGGGTAGGTATTGCCTTGTTATCGGTCAGGAGATCTGTGAGTGAGGAACTGAAACCTGCCTTCTCCTCCCTCTCTGAGGGGGCAGAGGTACTTCAGGGAACTTGTTCAGACCTCCCGTTAGCGCGAATTTCCCCTTAGCAATCAGCGCGGCTCCTCGGTCTGGCTTTCGCTCTGCTGGGATACAGGCACGGGGGGTTACCTCACCCTGTGCCATTAGAGCTCTGCCCTTGTTTTTCAGCCATAAACAAACAGACATCTTTGCTCTCGCGTCCCATTATCGCTCAGTGCTGTGTGGTTCTGGTTGCTTTCACAGTAACCTGGAGGGGTTCCTGGAGGAGTTTGCAGACATCTCCAAGGAGGACCAGATCAAAAAGCTCCATGACCTGCTAGGTCCCCACATGCTGCGGCGGCTCAAGGCAGATGTGTTCAAGAACATGCCGGCCAAGACGGAGTTGATCGTGAGAGTGGAGCTGAGCCAGATGCAGAAGTGAGTAATTCCAGCGCAGCTCCCTGGGGCGGCTGGCTTCCCTCACTCCGCTGCGTCTGCAGCATGGCGGGGCGTCCGTGGGGTGCGACAGCTCAGAGACACCCCGCTGTCCTCAGGCCTGCTGCGGAAGAGCTGGAGCCCTTTATGGCTCACCGGGGAGCGCGTTCAGCCTGGTTAAATTGGGCTCCGTGCAGTCCCGGCTGCTCAGCGGGAAGCGTTTGATGCTGGCAGCCTGTCGGTGTGGCTCTGCTAGTTCTGGGGAGTGCAGAGAAAACCCTGAGGCTGACCCCCCTTCTCCTGTTACCGGCACCAGGGCACCAGCCTGTGCTGCCAGCTTGCCTGGCATTGCTCGAGCATCGCTGCTGCTCTGGGGGACGCTTGCTCGGCTCCCTTTGTTTTGGGCTTCACTTCCTCAGCTTCAGCGGGTCTTCTGCCGAGATTGGGGCACTTGCAGGGAAGCGCACGTGGCTTCTTCCCGGCACGGTGGGGCAAGGCTCAGTTTCCACCTGGCAGCGGGGAGCGTTCCTAGCCGCTGTGCCCCCCAGTCCGTCCTGCTTACAGGGGCTATGATGTCTGCAGAGCAATCGAACAAACCTGGCCCCGGGCTGAGGGTGCTGAACCGTCGCTTTTAAAAATGTCCAGATGTCTCTTTTGAAGCTCCAGTGGTGCGAGTGGGGTTTAATTCAGCACCGTCCTGTTTATGCCAGTCCCACATCTGGCTGGACTAACAAGGGTGTCCGTCCCATGCCCGTTCCTGCAGGAAGTATTACAAATTCATACTGACGAGGAATTTCGAAGCCCTGAATTCGAAAGGTGGTGGGAACCAGGTCTCGCTGCTCAACATCATGATGGACCTGAAGAAGTGCTGCAATCACCCGTACCTCTTTCCTGTGGCGGCGGTGGTACGTCAACTGTATTTGCACCATGGAGACATTTCTCAGAATATTGTGTGTAAGCTGTCGGCGGGGGCTGTTTCCGTGATCTTGCTTTGGTTAATGGTGGGAGGTTTCACGCAAGCGGTTTCATACAAGGATTCTGTCTTTGAAACGCATGTGAATGTCTCTGTGAAGTGAACGAGTGTTGCCCTCGAAGAGGCTAACCAGGATGCCTTCACAGGAGGCACCGGTTCTGCCCAACGGATCCTACGATGGGAATTCTTTGGTCAAATCTTCTGGGAAACTGATGCTGCTCCAAAAGATGCTGAAGAAGCTACGGGATGGGGGTCACAGAGTTCTGATCTTCTCCCAGGTGAGCGTAGGGAAGGATTAATAATAAATACATTTTCAAAGGATTTTTTTTTTGTTTTGTATGAGAATTTTGTGCTAGGAACAGATAGAGATGAGTGGATGGCTGGGCTGCGTCCGGCTCTCTTGCAGGGGGAGTCCCTGTAATGTTTAAAACCTCTTTATATCTATGGGTAAAGAGGAGAAAGTAGTAATAGTGCTCCCCTTTGGGGGCGGGGGGGCATTCGGACTCGATTCCCCTGTGCTGGCAAAGCCGCCTGTCGAAGGCGAGACGCGAGCATCACTCCTCTGGCGATTGCCCGTCGGCCGTGCTCTGCCGTTGGCGGTACCGCCACCAGCTCGGGCTGCGGGCAGGGACCCGGCCGGGGCAGGTCTGCTCCCTGGGGGACGCGGGGGGAGCCGGGCTGTGCAGAGCCGCTGGTGCCAGGGTCGCCTTGCCCTGCAGATGACCAAGATGCTGGACTTGCTGGAGGATTTCCTGGAGTACGAAGGCTACAAGTACGAGCGGATAGACGGGGGCATCACCGGCGGCCTGCGCCAGGAGGCCATAGACAGGTTTAACGGTACTCGCGTTTCTGCCTTGCCGAGGAGAGGGCGCGGGGTCGGCTGGCTGTGCCCGGGAGCCCCCGCTCGCCCGCAGGGCAGGCGCTGGGGGTGTTGCCCGTGTGTCGGTTGTGGCGCAGCGCCGGCTGCTCGTACCGTGTCGTTAAGTGTCGTTTGAATCGTGTCCCATGATGAACCCTGAGTGTGCCAACGGCAGGCCGCTTAGTTTGAGGGACTCCTGCATTTCCCTTCGAGGCCTGGGTACACGGCAGAGTTTCCCTTCGGCTCTGGAGCTGCGTTTTCTCCAGTAACTGGTTCCCAGGAACGATGTTTTTTCACTCCTTGCCTTCCCTGCCTGTTGCTTGTTGCCTTAGACCGATGGTTCTCCCCAAAGCGCGGTACCGCACCTTTCCACGTAAGCCGCACTCCTTTCTGTCTCACCATTTGCCACCTGTGGGTTTGTCTTTCTCAGCTCCTGGTGCTCAGCAGTTCTGCTTTCTCCTCTCTACCCGCGCCGGCGGTCTGGGCATAAACCTTGCTACGGCCGACACAGTCATTATTTATGATTCTGACTGGAATCCCCACAATGACATCCAGGTTTCTGACTTTTCCTTTTCCTTCCCATATAGTAAGTACCTCTGTGGCTCTGCCTTCTGTTCGCACACCCTGCGCAGGGAAGTCGGTCTCTTCTCTCTCGAGCTGCCGATGCTTTCTGCTGTGTTCGTAGGGTGTGTTTCTGCTCAGCAGCCCCCTTCCCGCATCCACTGGCCTCGCCCTGGCCGGTCTGTGGCATGGGAGGGACCTGGCACGTAAACTGGCTCTCCTCCGGGCTTCTTGCTTCCTCCTGCTGCTCGTTCACAACCGGCTGCCCCCCCCCTCTTCTGGGGAGCTCCCACTTGTGTTTCCCAAAGCCCGGGGCGGACCCTCGCTAAGGGCTAAATGACAGCTGGAGCAGGGGAGCAGCCAACGCCTCTGAAAAGAGTGGAAAAGTGAAGAGAAATGCCTCTTCCTCCCGTGCTTCCTGGCCGGGAGAAGGTCCTCTCCAAAGCTGCGTCCACTGCTGCCGTCCATTTGTGCCAGCGTTTCCTTTCCCTGGGCCCTAGGCAAGAGGACGTGCTGGGGCAGGGCTGGCCTGGTGGATCTGCAGCCGGAGGGTTCTGGGGGACCGTGTCCTCGCTGCCTGCCTTCAGAGCGCTCGCTCAGGGGCCTGCGTGGGGAAGCTGGCTTGCCCGCAGTCAGCGGAGGGGGTCAGCGTATTCCGGCTGGCTCTGGGGACCCCCCCGGCTCCACTGCCCCGTAGCAGCCTTGAACGGTGACTCCAGCCCTGCCCTCGCCGTGCCTTTGTGCAGCCTGGGGGGTGAGAAGCTCGGGTCCCTCGGCCGGCGTGGCACGGTGCCGCCCTCGACAGCTTTGTTCTCCACCTGCAGGCGTTCAGCAGAGCTCACCGCATCGGGCAGAACAAGAAGGTGATGATCTACCGCTTCGTGACCAGAGCCTCTGTTGAAGAGCGCATCACGCAGGTGGCCAAAAGGAAGATGATGCTCACCCACCTGGTCGTCCGCCCGGGGCTCGGCTCCAAGTCGGGCTCCATGACCAAGCAAGAGCTGGATGACATCCTCAAGTTTGGGACAGAAGAGCTCTTCAAGGACGATGTGGAAGGTGAGGTCGGGAAGGCACTGGGGACGCTCTGCACGTGATGGGGCCCCATCTGAGCTGCCAGGGCTCGTCCTCCTCCTCTTATGCCCGCAGGCATGGTGTCTCAGGGACAGCGGATCGCCATGCCAGATGCTGTCACCCCTTTCTCTGATACGCTGTCAACCAAAGGGGGTGCAGTGACTCCCGGCATGAAAAAAAAGCACGGTGGCACCCCACCAGGTGTGTAGCCCCCCTTGTTGGGGCGACCTGTCCCTCTCCCTGGCCCTGCGCCCCACCGGGCTCACCTGGCTCTGGCAGTGGGCCGTCTCCGGCACGGCGATTTGTGCTTCTGTTCCCCTCGCTTTGCCCTCCAGGTGACAATAAGGACGTGGATGACAGCAGCGTGATCCACTACGACGACGCTGCCATCTCTAAGCTTCTGGACCGAAACCAGGATGCGACTGATGACACGGAGCTGCAGAACATGAACGAGTATCTCAGCTCCTTTAAAGTGGCCCAGTATGTTGTGAGAGAAGAGGATGGTGTGGTAATGTGATTAGTATCATGTCTTACAATCGCACCTCTTTGTACCTCCCTCTGTGTTTCCTCCGCTCCCTTTCCTGTTCTTGCGGGTGTTTTGGCGGGGGCAGGAGGACTCCTCCCGGCTCTGTGACTGCTGTAGATTGTTCCAGCCCTGAGGGTCCTGGGGCCGATGGCTCCGGCCGTGGGCAGAGGAAGCGCGGTGGTCTTTGTCCTGCGCAGCCCGGGGTGCGAGCCGGGCTCTGTCCTGCTGGCACAGGACCTCACTCAATCAAAGCGTCCATAGGTGCCTTCCGCCCCTCTGAAGGCGTTCCCCTGCAGACGGGGAACGGGCACGGTGCCGCGTATGTACCACTCAGCAGCCGACTGACTTATTTCCCTCAACTGTTGATGAAGCCAGTAGCAGGCTGCTGTTCTGGGAGGTCTCTGCAGATCTGTAGGTTTTTTCCCTCGATGCGAGCGTGGGCACTGCAGGGTGGGATGGACGGCAGTGTTCGGAGCAGCTCTTTCTGGGTGGGAGGTTGTCTCAGCCCCCTGACAACCTTGCACCGAGGTCAATACGTTTGGGCAAAGACCCAGGAGCCAAACGCCAAACGCCAGGCAGTGGCTCAGTGCCCTCCCTCTCTCCCTGGAGTGCCGTTAGAGGACAGGCATGGGGCGATGCGGGCACGTCTGTGGCTGCCCGAGCTCAAACCTCTTGTCTCTTACTTTGCAGGAGGAGGTGGAACGTGAGATCATCAAGCAAGAGGAGAACGTGGACCCCGACTACTGGGAGAAGCTGCTGCGGCACCACTATGAGCAGCAGCAGGAAGATCTGGCCAGGAACCTGGGGAAAGGGAAGAGGATCCGCAAGCAGGTCAACTACAACGACGCCTCGCAGGAGGACCAAGGTACGGCTGCGGCCGCTCGGCTGCTGGCCGGGCTCGGGGTGGGCAGTGGGCCCTGCGGGCTGGCTCTGAAAAGCAGCACAAGCAGGTTCCCTCACGGACGTATTGGCCGAGTCGTTGCTTGGCATTTCTCTGCAGTTTGGTAGACTGCGTGGCTCTGTACTACCCAGATTCCTAAACTCTGCAGGATAGGAATTCTTCAAAGATTTTTTTTCTTTTTATTTTTTGGTCTGTAAGCTCTGGTTTTGCCAGAAGCATTTTGGAAAAAAACCATGTCTGTGGGCAAAATATTTCAAATTGGGCCTTTTCTGTATAGGAAAATACTAATTTTGGAAAACCTGAGAGCGCGATTTCCTGCTTGTTGTGTCCCCTCTCGCTGCCTGGCAGTGGATGCCAGTCGCACCCGTGGGCACGCTGTCTCCTGTCCCTCCCGGACAGGATCCCACTGCTCAGGCACTCTTCTAACCCTTCTTCTAACGCCTTGCGGTCTGCAGAGTGGCAGGACGAGCTCTCTGACAACCAGTCGGAGTACTCCATTGGCTCCGAGGATGAGGATGAAGACTTTGAAGAGAGGCCGGAAGGTCAGAGTGAGTTAATGTGTTCGATACTCCACGGGATTTCGCTCTGCGGGAAGCCCCCGGCACTCAGGTGCAGCAGAAACATCTGGGTTGGAGGGACTGGCGTGCTTCTGGGCCTCCATTCCGGGGGAGGTATCCCCACTTGCCTGCCAGGTGAGGAGAATCCCAGGGCAGGGAAGCAACCGGCTGTTTTCTTCACTGGCCGCTGCAGGACCTTGGTCTGGTCCTCGTGGTGGCAGGATGGGGACCGCAGGAGGGACAGGCGTGGTGCCCCCTCGCCGGGTAAGGGCAGAAGGGTGCCCCAGCCGGGGAGGCAAGCGGGACGGGTGGAAGGGGCTCTGCAGCCCGGGCTGCTGCTCTGCCCGGGGGTCTGCTCCCCTCGGGAGGGAGCGCGGGAGGCCTGGGGCACACGAGCACTTCGGCCGTCCTTCCTCGCTGCCTGGGCCCATCCATCACTGAGGCTGCTTGACTCCAGGTGGCAGAAGACAATCCCGGAGACAGCTGAAGAGTGACCGGGACAAGCCTCTCCCTCCTTTGCTGGCAAGAGTTGGGGGGAATATCGAGGTGAGCGTCAGCCTCAGCCGGAGCACGACCCACGCAGTTGTGCCGGGGCTGCCCTGGGCTCGCGGGCTGGACTGCTCCGTGCCGGCTTGCCAGCGTGTTAGTCCCGGTGCAGCCTGCCCGTGACAGCCGCGAGGCTCCGAGATGCCACAGGCGTGCGAGGCCGCGTTGTGATCCCGGCGACACCTCCGCTCCCTGCAGGTTCTCGGCTTCAATGCCCGGCAGCGCAAGGCTTTCCTGAACGCTATCATGCGCTGGGGCATGCCGCCCCAGGACGCCTTCAACTCTCACTGGCTGGTCCGGGATCTGCGAGGGAAGAGTGAGAAGGAGTTCAGGTACGGGGGGGGTCCCAGGCAGGCAGGGCGAGGTCTGTCCTGGGCTCTGTTCGATCGCGGCGAGCACTTAGCTCAGGCGTTGAGGACAAACTCCGATCACCCCGTTGTCTTGCCACGTCACCATCTCTGGCCGTGCTCCCCAGGGCAAGGCAGAGGCTGTGCGGTGACAAAGCCCCAGTGCCTGCACACCCCCCCTGAGGTCTCTTTCTGGGGAGGCAACGCCTGTTTCATTTGAGAGGGCTGCTGTCGTCCTCTTTATGACAGGCTAAATCTTAGCGCGGGTGTGAGACTCTGCCCTCGCCCGCAGGTGACAGCAGACGGTGTGGGTGCTTGGCTCAGCGGGGAGTCCGTGGGCCCAGCTGGACCAGGGTCTGGCTTTCCTTCCGCAGGGCGTACGTCTCTCTCTTCATGAGACACTTGTGTGAGCCGGGGGCAGACGGTGCCGAAACCTTTGCGGACGGCGTTCCCCGGGAAGGGCTGTCGCGCCAGCACGTGCTGACTCGGATAGGAGTCATGTCACTAGTAAGGAAGAAGGTGGGTGAGTAAAATTTCAAATGTGCCATTTTGGGAATGTTCTGGAGACTTGTGGGTTTCGCGGGCTGCTGAATGCCTCTCACCAGGGATCCCCTCCTGAGTCTCCCAGGCTCGGTGCGCGTCCGTTTTTGTCATAAACGTATAGGTGCCGGTAACGCAAACTGCCTTTCAAACCCTGCTGCTTCTTTCCCCGGGAGGGACATAGGGTGAGCGGGTATTTAATAGCCTGGCTGGCAAAAAAGAGAAATCACTCCAAGACTTGCTGGGCCTCGGAGCCGTTGTCAGACGTCCCTGGCAGGGTGGGTGCGGCGATCCTGCCGCTCGGTGACTCTGCGGGTGAAGCAGCCTGAACGCGCCGGCTCTGCAGCACCGGGCTGGGACCGTCTCTGCTGCGTTTGACTTGGTGCTGCGGCCTCTGCCCCAGGTCCAGGAGTTCGAGCACGTCAATGGGAAGTACAGCACCCCGGATCTGATTCTCGAGGGCCCGGAGAGCAAGAAGTCCAGCGAGATTGTGTCGTCAGATCCCAACACCCCCATCCCGGCCAGCCCGGCACACGTGCCCGCAGGACCCGTGGCCCTTGCAGGTAGGGGTGCCTGGGGCTTCCAGGGCACGGTGGCCTTGGGCTGGCTCGGGAAGGGAGGTGGGCCAAGGCTCCAGAAGTCCTTGCAGGCATCCGCCTACCCTGGCAGTGTGCACGGCCCTCTGGGGCCCCGTTCAACAGCTTCCTTGCTTCGCTGTCGCTACAGACAAAATAGAAACACAACTCGGGTTCCCGGAGGAAAAGGACCAAGTGGAGCAGAAGCCCAGGAAGGTGTCTGACGGCCAGGTAGGGCGGCTTCTTTCAGCATCTCCTCCGGGAGACCTTAAGGCTTGGCTGATCTGGTGCGGGCGCTTTACGTTAAGGTGCCTGCGAGTGCCGAGAAAGTGGAAAGCGAAGAGCACCCGGAAAGCTGTGACGGCAAGGAGAAACCGAGGGAAGAGAAGCAAGAGGAGAGCGAAAAGGCTGAGCCTTCTCCTGAGCCCCTGGTGAAAGGTGAGTCTCTGTTGCTCGGATGAACGCCATCCCCGTGCGCGGGCGGCCCTCTCAGCTGGGGCTGGGATGCCGTGGGGCTCTGGCGCCAGCAGTGGCATCGATTTGAGCTGGAGGAGTTCTGCAGCTGAAGTGGTGTGGAGACCAGGGCGGGCACCCTACCACCCGGGATGCGCTGGTGCCCCTGGCTTTCCCTCTGCTGGGAGGCTCCAGCGCTTGCACCTTGCTTGGGTCTTTCTCTTCCCCACATCACGTGGGGAAACCTGAATGTCACAAGGTCCTGTAGCAATTCCTGAAAAAACAACAGTTCCAGGTTGTAAATGATGAGAAGTGCTTGTTGTGTGGGGCATTTTCTGTTCTTAGCAGTATGTTCCTCCAGACATCTCAAGGAAGAGGGAAAACTCAATACATTTTTTTGATAAAATGCAGAAGAATATTGTTAGAAGTTTTTCAAACACCTTGAACTTACAAACAATAGAATCAGTTTACCTTAAAAGGGAGAGTCTATCTGGACAAGTAAGCTGTTCCCCGGAGAGCATTTTGCACATCAAGCTTTTCTCACGGTCCCGTTCCCCTCTGCAGATGAGGGGATTCAAGAGAAAGAGAAGCCTTTGGAGAAGCCGGAGCTGAACAGCAGCCCAGGGAAAGGGGAGGACAAAGAAGTCAAACCAGGTGAGGCGGAGGAGGCTTTGGGGCGAGAAGTGGCGCGAAGGGTCTCCAAAGCCAGGCGGGTGCCTGGCGCAGAGGCGAGGGACCGTGTCGGTGGGGGGACGGCGAGGACGACTGTCAGAGCCTGCAGCAGCTGGTGGTGCTTTCTGGTGATGCTGAGGAGCACGAGCGGGAACAAGACCCCGCTGCGGTGGGCACTGCCTGTGCTTGCCGTGCAAACAGTAGGAATTGCTGGAAGAGGCAGGTGGTCGGCCGGTGCAGAGCAGAGCGCGGGCCGGTGGCTTTTCCAGCAGTGGCTTTGGCAGGGAGTTCCTCTGGCAGCTGGTGGGGCGAGGATGACACCAGTCAGTCTTTACGCGGGGTACAATTAGGCGCAATTTCTTGTGTTTGCCAAGCAGAGGACGCCAAGGCGGAGGAGAAGGAGCAAAGCGAGGCTCAGCAAAACGGTGACAAAGAGGAAGAGGAGGATGGGAAGAAGGATGACAGAAACATGAACTTCCGATTCATGTTCAACATTGCAGACGGCGGCTTTACAGGTAAGAGCAAGAGATGAGGCGTTGGCTGCTCCTGCAGAGCTTCTGCGCAGAAGCTCTGAGCCCAGGCAAGAAACACGAACCGTGTAAAAAGGCTGCAGAGAGAATGGGGCTTCGCCTCGCACCCAGCGTCTCCATTTTGTGCTGTGCCCGTGGCCGCCTGGGAAATGCCATCGCTCACCCCGCCTGACGCGATGTCCCCGGCAGCCCCGCTGCCTGACCGGGCTGTCTCGCTTCTGCTTCTGCAGAGCTGCACACGCTGTGGCAGAACGAGGAAAGGGCTGCCGTCTCCTCCGGCAAGATCTACGACATCTGGCACCGCCGACACGACTACTGGCTGCTGGCAGGAATTGTCACGTACCCTTTGACTCGGTGGGAGCGAGGCGACGAGGCGAGGGAGGCCTGCGCGGGGCGTGGGAGCTGGGGTGACGGTGCGGTGACGAGCCGGGGGGGGGTTTGGCGACGCAGCGCTGCTGCGGGGCGGTGGGCACGCCATCGGCTGGCCGGTTCTTCCCTTGACGCTCCCTCCGCACCAGTCACGGCTATGCCCGCTGGCAGGACATCCAGAACGATCCGCGCTACGTGATCCTGAACGAGCCGTTCAAGTCGGAGATACACAAGGGGAACTACCTCGAGATGAAGAACAAGTTCCTTGCCCGACGGTTCAAGGCGAGTTGCGGGTCCAGGGCTGGGAGCGGAGCAGGGAGCGGTTGTGTGGTTTGTCAGGGGCTCGTGCTTGCCGGAGGAGAGCAGGGACCCAGGGCTCGGTCCCGGGGAGCTCGCAGGCCGTGCGGCGCAGCGCATGGGACGGGGCTGGCTGCGCTGGGCTCCTCTCTGCGAGTGGGCTGGGTGCTCTGCCCGCCCCCGACACGTCCCATGCTGTGGAAATGTTGCCCAAATCCCTTTCTGGGATGCTCGGTGTCTGAATGGGGTAAGAAAAGGGCTAAGCCTGTTCCCTCAGGAGTTTTAGGGAGTGAGGTGAGCAGGGAGCACGGCAGGGCAGCGGCTCTCCGGTGTGAACCCCGTGGGCAGCTGGAGCCTGTGGAGCAGTACTGGTTTACGCTGGAGCGGGGTCTGGTCCTGAGTCCTTCCCCTCCTGTGCCTCCCAGTTGCTGGAGCAGGCCCTGGTGATCGAGGAGCAGCTGCGGAGGGCTGCGTACCTCAACATGACCCAAGACCCCAATCACCCGGCCATGGCATTGAACGCCCGTCTGGCTGAAGTGGAGTGCCTTGCCGAGAGCCACCAGCATCTCTCCAAAGAGTCCCTGGCTGGGAACAAGCCTGCGAACGCCGTCCTGCACAAGGGTGCGTGCCGGCAGAGGGGAGCCTGCCCCAGGGGTCCGGAAGGGTTTGCCACCCTGACCGTGGGGAAATCCAGCTGGGAGGTTGTCCCCGTCTGGCGTTCCCTCGGCCGGGAGCTGCCCGCTCCTCCCCAGCTCGCTTTGCCGGCGAGGGCGGTGGCGGGGGTCTGCAGCGCTCTTTGCCGTCGGCTCGCCAGTCCCCGGGGCTGGGACGTGCCCCCGCCTGAGCGCCGCCTCGCTCTGCCCGCAGTGCTGAACCAGCTCGAGGAGCTGCTGAGCGACATGAAGGCCGACGTGACGCGCCTGCCCTCCATGCTGTCCCGCATCCCGCCCGTGGCCGCCCGGCTGCAGATGTCCGAGCGGAGCATCCTCAGCCGCCTGGCCACCCGCGGGGGGGACCCCGCCGTCCAGCAGGTCAGCGGGGACGGAGCCCCTCGCCGGGGGTGGCGGTGGCACCGGGGCTGCAGGTCAGCGGCTCTTCTCCCTCCTTACCTCCCCAGGGCTCCTTCGGCTCCTCCCAGATCTACAACAACAACTTCGGGCCAAATTTCCGAGGTCCTGGGCCAGGCGGGATTGTCAACTACAGTCAGATGCCTCTGGGACCGTACGTGACCGGTAGGTCGGGGTTTGGAGCGGCCGCTCCTGGGCAGAGAAATTCCGGGGGCGGATTGTGGTGGGCCAGGAGCAACGCCGAGGGACGGCGGGCGAGCAAGGTGTTTCCTCTCCCACCACAGATATTTAGCCGTTCCCATGATTTTCCTCCGCAGCCCCCGTTTCCAGCTGAGGTAAGGCTGCGCTCGCCGCTCTCCGCGTTCCGTTCGCAGGGGCCTCGTGGGAAAACACGTGCAGACGTGCGATGGGGCGGGGGGGCCGTGCGAGGGCTGCGCTCTGTGCTGCCTCCCGAGTGCCGGTGTCGGGATGCGGCCTCTGGCTGAGCAACCGCAGCGCGTGCCGGAGCCCGGCTGACCGGCAGCTCTCCCCTCTCCTTGCAGCAGCCCCCGGGGGCCGCTCCCCAGCCCCCCAGCCGAACGCCACCCTGGCGCTGGAGGAAGGGCGGGGGAAACGCGGCGGCGTTGCCTGCGTGGAAGACGAGCTGCCGCCGGCGCTGCCGGGCTCTCCTGCTCCCGCTTCAAGTGTGCTTCAACCGATGTGACCCCCCCGCCGTCGCCGGAGCGGCTGGGACGGGGCTTTCATTTCCGTGTACATTTTTTGCACTTTCTTATTGAAGACTTGAAGAGTTTGTGTGGGCGAGGGGCTGAGCCGAGGCGGGAGGTAGTCGCGGTGTTTGTGTCTGGTTTTATTGGCACGTGTGGGGTGTGAGGGGAGGCCGGCGGGCACCCTGCTTCCCGGCCGAGCCGGCTCCCGAGTTTCCCTGTGAGATCCATTTCTACATCCTCGTGGTGTTTGAGCAAGTGCATGCCTGCTGCCAGCCCCGCTGCCAGAGCCTGCCCAGCCCCGGCGAGAGCATCGGCGTGCGCCAGTGCTGCCGCGGGGAGCCCCGGCACCATCCCGGCAGCGGGGCCGTGGCAAGGCTGGGGGTCCGGGCGTGCCGGGCTCGGGGCGCGCGGGTGGAGGCGACGCGGGAGGGAGGGAGGGAGGGGACGGCCGGAGCTGGGATGGGGACACCCGCAAGCGTGGTGACACCGACTGCGCCGCGGCGGCGGCCTCTCGCCGGAGGCTGACGGCAGCTGTAAGCGACGCCCCCGCATCCCCTTCGTGCTCCGTGTGTCCCAGTTTCTGTTCTCTGTGTTTTAATAAATCCTTTCGGAAGGACGCAGCGGGAGCCTGGCAGGGTGGGGAGCGAGGGCGGGGGTCCTGCCGCGGGGCGTGGGACCGTCCTGCGCACACGCGTGTGCACGCACGCGCAGGGTCTGTCGGCCGTGGAGCTGCCCCGGCTCTGCCACCCGTGGACCGACACGTACGTGTGGGTGTGTGCACGTGTGCACGTGTGTAGTGTAAGTTTTACTTGGGTGCGCGTGCATTTACATATACGTACATCGGTCTACGTGTGTATGTACGTATACACCTCTACAGGTATGTATAGGTGTGGATCCATATCTATACGTATACATACACGTAGATATACATAGAATTGTGATTTTTAGATCTCTGTGTGTGCATATCTAAGCGTACATAGATATAAATAGGTGTTGGTATATAGGTATCGCTAAAGGTATAGGTGTTCAGGTACAGCTGTATCTATGTGGGTGCGCATATATATACACACACATCTGTATATTTTTATATGCGTGTGTATATGTTTTTGTGATTTTAATACGCGTGTGTTCATATGTGCTTACATACCTATGTAAGTAAATATATAGAGGGGTGTGTATATATACAGGAATAAGTATGGGTAAATAGGCGTATATATGTAGGTATGGATGTATAGATCGATATTTACGTAGGTGTACATACGCATAGATGTATCTCTGTGTATATACACATAAATGTATCTGTAACTTATATATGTATATATACACACATACGTATGTAGATATATCTATATACATATCTGTACCTATATGGATATATAGATCTGTGTGTGTATCTATGCAGACACATATGTATTTGTAGCTTTTATATATTTATACATAAGTGTAGATAGAGATACAGATAAAGGTGTATAGATACAGCTATGCATACAGTATACATGTGTGTATACGCAGATACACACATGTAATTTTATACATATGTATGAGTGTATATATATGTATGCCATCATCGGTGTGGTTCTGTAGAGACAAGGAGGTATATAGATAAAGGTATGTAGGTATAGACAGAGATAATTTGACACATGTAAAGGGGTGGGGGTGTGTGTGTGTGTGTGTGTCTGCACACAGACCCCCCAGGCGTGTACCTAGGGCTTGAACGTGCGGTCTGTGAGAGACCGTGTGTGCGTGTGTATGCACCCCCCCATGGCAGGGACAGGAGTGTGGCTGTATCTGTGTATATAGTAGATAAACGCTCACACGTATACGTATACACGCTGTGCGCAGAGCGACAGTGTTGTACATAAATTTGTACTTTTGATATTTATGTGTGCCTGTATATAGGGCTGTGCGTATATACGTGTGCGTGTGGATACGGATAGATATGTGTATTGGCAGAGATAGGTGTTTCCACACAGAGTACACAGATACCTATCTATCTATATATATCTGTAGTGCTAACTTACAAATATGTATATGTCCATGTATATATATAGGCATATGTTTATATATAGGTTCAGATAAGAGTATGTAGTTATATAGCTATTGATATAGATACATCTGCACATATATCTGTGTATATCTGTAATTTTCATAGATGTGTGCATTTATATACATAGAAATATATATGTAGCTATATCAATATATTTACACGGATAGGTACACAGCTATAGATCTACATATATGGATATATACATATAGCTATACATGTCTGTATACACAAATACACATCCACATTTCTATGGTTGTATACATATTATATATGTAATTTTCATAGATGTGTGCATACGTATCTACATACCTCTGCCTGCCTGCATAGGTGTGGGTATCTGTACACGGGTTGGTGGAGGGATGGAGGGAGGGACAGGGCTTCAGCTCTAGATCCAGCTGTAGATGTATCCGTGTGTGCGTATATACATTTGTAATTGTGTGTGTGCGTATATAGGTGCATCTATACGTAAAGGTAGCTAAAGGAACTTGTGGATGAAGCGTTGTATCTACGCAGCTGCACGTAGCTGTCTGCACACAACGTGTACAGATACAGGGATGGCTATATGTGCGTGTCTGTACGTGCACGCTCACGCGCTCCCCCCACCCCGATCCCTGGGCGGGTGGCTGCCCCCCCTGCCCCCAATCCCTCCCCATCCCCCGGGAGCAGGTACTCCCTCCCGTGGGCCTGCAGCCCCGCGGTGCCGGTGGCAGGTTGGTGACGCCGGCGCGACGCGGGCAGGGCAGAGGCGAGGGGCGGAGCGCAGGCTGGGGAACAGCTTCGTGTTGTCGGCCTCGTGGGCGTACAGCACCCGCCCGCGCCCCCGCGCCCGCCGCCTCCAGCAACGCAGGGGGCGGGAGCGACGCATGCAACGGGTCCCCGTGCCGCGCCGGTGGCGCCTTCGGCTGCGGGCAGGGCGGCCGGGCAGCTCGGAGCTCGCCCTCGTGCGCTCCCCGCCAGCGGCCGTCCCCGTGCTCCAGAGCCACGCCGGGTGGAAGCGGTACGATGGTCCGGGGCAGCGGCGGGCGGGAGCGCTGGCTCTTGGCGCTCGCAGCGTCGGGCTCGCGGTGCAAACCACACTCTCCACTTTGCTCCAACAAAGCGTAAGCAAGCGAACGGGCGGCGAGGGCTGCGCGGTGGGCGGCGCGCTCGGGCGCGCGCTTAGGATCTGTAGTCCTTCTTGCTGTAGGGTTTGTTGCCCAGGATGCTATCGATCTCGTGGACGATGGAAGACGACAGCTTCGGAAGGACCTGCGGGGGACGGGGGTGCCGTTGGGAGTTGGGATCGTGGCACTGGTGCACGCGGGAGGATGCAGCCACCAATGGCACGCAGCCGTGCCGCGCTCACCGCCTCCGCCCCGCCACCTTGATGCTACAAGCCCCAGCTTGCCGGCTGAGTGACCCAGTTACGGGGAGCCTCGGTTGGGCTCCTCCTCTGCCTTCTTAGCCCAGCACAGCCTCATCTCTGCTCAGCTTTGGATCAAGAAAACCCGTAATTTTTGTTTCGGGCCAGGTTCACGACCTCCTTTGCCAACGCAGTGCATTGCAGGACTGCAGCAGCACAGCGTGCACGGGCAGGGTCTGCTCGCTTCCCCGCAGCAATGCCTCCCCCGGCGTGCTGCCGACGAGGCGGGGAGCACTGACCTGTATTGCTCCGATGTTCTCCATCAGCTGGTCGGCATTGGAGGCGCCCAGCAAGACGGAGCTGACACCCTCGTTGCGCAGGCACCAGGCTGGGGTAGGAGGGAGAGCAGAGCCTCAGCGTGGCCCGGCGTCCCCCGTGGCCCCCCCGGCCCCCCCCCCCCAGCCCCTTACCGATGGCGAGTTGGGGCAGGGTGCAGCCCAGGCGCTCGGCGATGGCCTGCAGCTCCTTCAGCTTCGCCTGCTGCCGCCTGCCCTCCTCGCTCAGGATCTTGTCCTTCAGCCACTGGTATCCCTGGGGACGGGAGGGGGCTCGGAGGGGGTGTCACGGTGGGATCGGGGTGTACCGGGACTTTGCGCGGGCAGGGCATCCCCAGGCTCCCTGGGTCGTGACTCCCGGACCTCCTGCTCCCATGGGGACCCCCCAGGCCCTGCTCCCCCCGCTCCCGTCCCGATGCCCCAGCCCCGGCCGGGCTCACCTTCAGCGAGGCACGGGAGTAGGGGGGGATCCCCCCGTCGTACTTCCCCGAGACGATGCCGCAGGCCAGCGGGGACCAGGTCATGGCTCCGACGCCTGGGGCAGAGCACAGCGGGCTGTGACCTGCTGCCCCCCAGCTCCCCCGGGGACCACGGCACAGGGGCTGGCCAGCCCCAGGGACGTGGGGTGAGCCCCGCCGGGCTTTGGGGAGCACTGTGCTTTGGGGGAGCCAGGGCGGGACCCCCGCTGCTGTACCTATCTTGTGGAAGAGCTCAGGGAGCTGCACCTCCACCTTCTCCCGCTGGAACATGTGGTACTCGGCCTGCTCGCAGATCGGTGGGATCAGGTTGAACTGCCGGGCCACCGAGTACGCCTCCTGCCAAAGAGCCAGGACCCTCAGTGCCCCGCCACCGCCCCCCCCCCCCCGATTCCCCCGCCGACCACTCCCCGATCCCCCTGGCCGAGCCCCGAGAGCTGCCGCAAAAAATAATTAAGGCTCAAGCGCATCTGCAAGCGCTTGGCTGCTGACAGCTGCTGTCTAATTAAATCAGCATCACCGGCGGCACTGGGGCTGCTCCGCCACGGCTGCCCCCGGGCCCCTACCATGATCTCCATGGAGCTCCAGCGCGAGGTCCCCCAGTACATGGCCATCCCCTGGTTGATGACGTGGGTCATGGCTCGAACCGTCTCTGCCGGGAGGGAAGGGGAGAGCAGCAGGCGGGGGTTAGCGGGGCGCCGCGCCAGCAGAAGGGGGCTCGCGCCGCACCGACGGCTGGCGAGCATCCCGCTCCCCGAGGCAGAGGTGGGAGGTGGGAGCTGGGTTGTGTCCGGAGGATGCTTTCAGAGGAGCAGGACGGGGACCAAGGGAGCAGCCGCTCGGGGTGGGCCGGGGGCCACGGCTGACCCTGACGTGCCGCTGGCTCTCCCGGCACAGAGAGCAGCCCAAGGCTCCTGGCACCGGCCCCACGGGGTACCAGCACCAGCACTGTGCTTGGCACCGCCGCAGGGGGAGGGACCCGAAGCATCGCCCATGCACCGAGACCCAGGAGAGGGAGGGAACCCCGGACCCTGTGCGAGGGCCGCGGGGGTCTCTGGGGGCAGCCGGCCCTGAGCCATGCGGGCTGGGGCCAAGCAAAGGCGCTCCTGCAGCCAAAGGCGGGCAGCGGGGAGAGCGAGGGGCGCGAGGCTCGTCTGGCCAGCGCTGGCGTGTGCGCCCCGGCGTGCTCACAGCTGCCCTGGCGAGGAGGGACCCTGCCGTGGTGCCCAGCGCGGCTGCAAAGGGTGCCCCGTGGTGAGGAGCCCGGGGGGGCTGGGGACCCTCTTTGCTTTCTTCCCCTTCAACTGCAAGATGGTCCGAAGGGGCAGGGGGTGGTTTCATTGTGCTGCTGCTGCCGCCTGTGCGTTTTACGGCAGGGTTTGCTCGGGGCGGGGGGATAGGGATGGAAATCACAGAGGAGTGGGGGTTCTGCCCCAGAAAATGCCGCTGGGACACAGGCAGCGGCTGGCGGGCAGAGTGCGGGCAGGGAGTACCTTCTACGATGAAAGTCCTGGACTTGGAGGAACTAAATGGGTCCCCTGGTGATAAAAGAGAGATTGAGAGAGAGCGGAGTCGGCTGCTGCTGGCAGAGCGGAGCGAGCGGCTCACTGGGATGGGGGCAACGACCAGCTGCCACCCCACCAACCCACCCCTGCCGCAGCCCCAGGTGCCGGGCTGGGGGCAGCAGAGGCAGAACCGTGGCGTGGGCTGACCGTGGCGGAGGAGGGGGGGGTCTGCTCGGGAAGGGAAAATGCCCTTGAAATGAAAGCCTGGCGCAAACCAACCACGACGGTGATGAAAGGCGGCGGGGAGGAGCGCGGCGCAGCACCCACCTTCCATTGGCGTGTTGGGGTCGGGCCGGTTGGCGAACACCACGTCCACGTACTCCAGCTGCAGCCGCTCCAGTGACGCCTTCAGACCTGCCGCACCGACGGGACCGTCAGGAGTGCTGGGCTCTGTGCCGCCAGCGGGCACGGCAGCCGGGGCCGGCACAGCCTGGTGCCGAGGCCGGCAGCGCCCAGCGAGTAGCCCTACCTTCTATGATGTGCTTTCGGGACAGTCCCCTCTCCGTCTCGGCCCTGGAAAAGGAAAGGTGAGTGAGAGCCTGGCGTGCTCCGGCCGCTCTGCCACGGGGTGGGCGCGCTACCTACTTTCCTCCCCAGAAGATTTTGGTGGTGATCACCAGGCTGGACCGTCTGCAGGGAGAAAGAGAAAGTCACCGTTGACGGCACCTGCAAAGCCCCGTGTGCCCTGCCCGCTCCCTGCCCGCTCCCTGCCAGCTTTCCCCAGCCCATTGGCACCACGGTGACCGGCTCTGCCGCACGGGAGTGAAGTCCGGCTTACCTCCACCCTTTTTTCTTGATGATGTTCCCCAGCACCACTTCGGCCCTACGAGAGAAGGGGGGTCAGCTGCTGCGGCCATGGTGCAGGCAGCCACAGGCAGCCACAGGCAGCGCGGGACCGCACGAGCCATCACCCCCCGCGAGCAAGCCATCGCTGCCCCGTCCTGGCAGCCGCTTTGCAGCCGGCAAACCCGGGAGATTCCCAGCGCCGCTGCAGCTCGGAGGTGCCGGAGGCTGGGGCATGCGGTGAGGCCCCTCGTGCTGCTGCCGAAGCAGGGTACCTACTTGCCGGCGGCGTAGACTTCTGCCGTGTCGAAGAGATTAATGCCGTTGTCGTAGGCTAAAGTCATCAGCTGCTCCGCCATCTGCGAGGGGAGAGCGGGGAGGGTCAGCGAAGGGGGTGAGCTCTGGCATACCACGTGCACCGAGACCAGCGCTGCGGCTTTGCCGGCCCCATCCCCTCCCCGCCTGGCTTGGGGTGCGATCCTTACCTCATCTGTGATCTGCCCCCCGAAAGTCACCCACGTACCTGCAGAGGAGAGAGGGTGCACGCACGGTGAGCACCGACCGCTGCTGCCCCGAGCCCCCGGCCACCCACCCCAGCTCCCCTGGCACAGCCCCGGCACGCGGTGGCCACGGTTGGCCCCGCCACGTGCGGCACGGTGCTCCCAGCGCAGCCCGGTCACTTCCAATCACGTTGGAGGAGAAAAAGAGAAAATAATTTGACAACTTCTGGGCCGCGTCTCAAAACCGCCGCCAGGCCGGAGGGAAACCCTTTCCTTCCCTTGGCAAAGCGTCGCTGGAGCAGGCGAGTGCCGCCCTTGCCGGGGAGCGCTGGCAGCAGCTGTGGGACAGAGGAGCCGCGGCAAACCCCGGCACTTACCCAGGCCCAGGCAGGACACGCGCAGCCCAGACTTCCCGAGGTTCCTGGAAGACAGAGACCTGTTAGGAAAGCCGCCAGAAAGCCCCAAAATGCCGTCTCATGCATCCGCGTGCCACCGAGCGCCCTGTCCGTGTGGGCTGGGAGGTGCGGTGGTGGTCCCTGGTCCCTGTCCCCATCCCCATCTGGGACGATCCCGCAGCGAGGGTCCCCCGTGACTGATTAAAAAGCCGTCCTGGTCCAGGCACGCTGTGGCTCACCAGCGGCACGGCCGGCCCCGGCGCAGTTGATGCCATTTGCTGCTGTAGCCGGCAGGGTAATCGGAGCGGCAGCGGGCAGTGACCCGGCTACAAGGCTCCCTGTGACGAGGCCGGGGTGCCTGGCTCCCCCGACAGCGCCGCGGGCGCAGGGGGATGGGGCAGGAGAAGGGGAGAGGGCACAGCGGCGGTCAGGCCCGGAGGGTCCCACATGCGGCACGAGCTGTGCCCGTTCTCTGCAGCGTGGCACAGGGGAGCGCAAGGCTCGCATGAGGAGAGGGTGCTGGGAAGCCGAGACGGGTCCTGGAGAAACGGAGCACCGCCGAAAATTTGGCCGGCACAAGGAACCAGGGAACAGCTTTTGGGAAGGAGGCCGGGCTGGCAGACGCCTTCACCGCGGTGATGTAGAGCCAGTTTCTCGTTAAAAATGACAAAGGCTTGAGGAACGAACGTTAAAATAAATAAAGTGTAGGTGAGCCGCGGCAGCCCGCCCGCGCGGGTGTCGCGTAGCAACCGGGAGGCACCGTCACCGCCGGCATCGCCGGTATGGGCACGGGGAGCTGGGCAGGGAGCAGCCGTGGTCCGATGGCGGCGGTGAATCGCGAGCTGAGCCGAGTCCTTCCGTGCCGCTGCGTTATTGCCCAACATCTGGAGGCGCGGGCGCTCCTCCCCAACCCTCGTTATTTTTAGAGCGTTTCATGGCGTGGAGAGGCTGTGGCCGTGGGGTGGCCGCCTGACGGAGACGCTGGCAGATATTGGGGGAGGCCAAGTGTTCCCCGGCGCTGCCCCATGGCCTCCCTGTCCCGCCCGTTTGCACGGAGCATCCCCCTGTGCCACCGTCCCCCCCGCAGCTGCTGGCGGGGACCCCCGAGCTGGTCACCCAGCGCCCGGGAGAGGGTGGTCCCCCGATGCTGCTGCTCCGGATCGGGACGTGACCGCGGGGCACAAGCGCCAAGCCCGGGGGGTGCTGCAAGGATTCAGCATTTGAGAGCTGGATGGGGCCACCCCGAACCCCAGCGCCCTGACGAGGGGACTCGGCTGATTTGGACGATGATGGTGGGTGACGGCTGGACTCATCCCAGCACTCTGCCGGCCTGATGCGCTTCGCAGCCCAACGCCGGTCGCATCTGGGCACGCAGCAGCTATCAGCTGGACCGCGGCGTGCACGCTCATCCCCGGGGGGAGCCCCCAGCCCCGCGCCTGGGTGCACGCTCATCCCGGGGGAGGGAGGGAGGGGGAAGCCCCAGCGCTCTGCTCCGGTGCCAGGGATGTGGACCGCATTAACCCTGCGGGTGCTGGCTGGGGGGCACAGCGTGCACACACCGCCCTTCATTTCCAAGCCCCCCATGGGCAGCCGAGGGCCAAATCCTGGCTTACGGCTCCACGCATGCTTCACGGGGGGGCGAGTCTCCGGCAGGGCCGTACTGATGCCATGGCAGCCCGCGGATTAACGCGCACCGCCACTCTCAGACCCTCCCCGCTCGGCAGCCTGCCCGGCTCGGCAGGCGCTGGGGATCCTACTAATCCTACCCCAAATTTTAGGGTCCCTCCCCCCCCATCCCGCTGGCTTTACGCAAGGCTGGATCAAAGCCGCCCTGAGAGGGGACAGGAGCGAACAGCGAGGAAGGCGACGGAGGTGCACGGTCAGCACTTTTAGCACCCAGAAACCTACGGAGCAGGACGCGAGCCAGGGAGTGGGGGAGTGCAGCACAGCCGGCCCCCCAGAGCCCCCCCCACCGCCCGGAGCTCGGTGAGGAACAGAGAAAGCACCGAGCAGGCAGCAGATCTGCCGCCCGAGCAGCGTGCCCGTCTCCTACCGGTATTTCATCCCCGGCTGCTTGACGCTGGACTCGCTGGAGGAGGGAGCGTTCTGCACCGAGAGCTGCCCCAGGCTGCGGGCCACCATGGCCACTGCCCGGAACTTGCCGCGGGTGCCGAGGCTGGGACTGCCGGCATTCTGCCGGTTCAGCCGGTCCTCCGCGCTCCGGCTCTTGATGCTGTGCTCGGAGCACACAAAGGAGACCTGCATGCTGCTCCGGCGGGCAGCCGCGCCAGCTGCCTAAATTTAGCCGGCGCCCCCGGTGAGGCGGGGAGCTCCTCCCGCGCCGCCGCTCTGCCAACGTGACGGCGGGGGGCTGCGAGGCGGCGGGCGTGGGGCCGGCTCCCGGCAGCCCTCCTGCCCTCAATATTTGATGAGCTCAGGAAGCGAGCGAGCGGCGCCCGGGCAGGTGGGGGGGCGGGAAGGGGAGCGCCGCAGCGGGTGCCCCCCGAAGGGACCCCCCCACCGAGCATCCCCCGCGGGCAACGCTTCCCGCCCGGCCCTGGTTCACGGCGCAGCGGGGGTCCCGGGGGCGAAGGGGCCGTTTGTCTCCCTCCGGCCGTGCCGCGGTGGCGCAGCATCCCTCCTCGCAGGCCGGTGCGAGCCCGACGCTCTCCCGGCCGGAGCGTGTGCACATCGCCAGACACAAGACTCCGGGGGCAGAGCCCGGTGGTTTGCCGAAGCTGGACGGGGTGACCCCCTCGGTGTCGCATCCCCCAAATTCCGCCTGGCCCGAGCTAAGCGGATTGAGGTGAAACCCAGCCTGGCATCTCCCGCCGAAGGAGGGATGCCAACCGGCCGTGCTACAGCACCGATTCGGGGCCGGGGCTGCTGCCTGCTGCCCGCTGCCCGCGCCGGCTGTGCCCCCAGGGAAGCAGCAAGGAGCGGGGCAGGGGCTTGGCTCATGGGGGAAATTACGCACGTTCAGCCCCGACCTAATGAGAAATCTTGTAATCTCCTCCGCTTCCCTCTGCCGCAAAGCTCCTTAGCCCGGTAATCCCGCCAGCGCCAGCGCCGGCCCCGGGGTGGGGGGGACCCGGCAGCAATTGGCAGCTCCCCGGAGGAGGAGACACCCCAGAGATTTTGGGGGCAGCGGGCACATGCCCGGAGGAGCATCGTTGGGGGTGCCTGTGCCAGCCTCTCCCCATCAATTAATAACCGCCCCATGAATATTAGATGAGTCTTGCCACCGTGTAAATGTTACCTCTGTTACCGTGAGCGGAGGGGAACCTGACCCGCGGTGCGGCACAGCGCGGCACAGCACGGCACAGCACGGCAGGAGCTGGCACAGCTGCTGCCCCCCCGGGCACTTCACTGCAGTGGGAGGCGAGGGGCACCCCTGGCACCCCTGCACTTTCCTGGGGGGGAACAGCCGCTGTCCCCAGCCCCGGTGCCCCGGCCCAAGGCCCGGCTGGGTTACGGGGGTGCCCCATCGCCCCAGCTGCGACGCTGGGGGACGCGCTGGGAAAAGCAGCCGCGTGCCCTCAGGGGAGCCGTGGCCGACGGCTCCGGCTGCCCGGCGCGTCCTCCCGGCACGGGCGGGTAACGAGGAGGACAAGAGTCGGCTGAAATCCTGAGACGCGCCCGGGTCCCGCATGCAAAATTAATGGAGCACCAGCTCTGCAACAAGCGCTCGATGGACGGACAGAGCGTTTCTGCAGCTCTTCGCTCCAACCGCCCGATCTTTAAAAGCACGGAGCGTGTTTGCGCTTGCAACTTCCCAACAGCAAAAAGGAAAATCAAGTGAGACGCTCAAAGACCATCGAGCAAGCAAGAGGTAACGGCGCTGCCCCGCCGCACGACATCACCTTTTCTGCCGAGGACACCGGCTCCTCCCAACCTCGGCGCAGCACAGGGCAACCGGTGAAATCCTGCAGGCCAGGCTTTTCCCGATGAGGTGTAAACCCACGCTAAGCAGCGTCCCTGCTCCGTCCCCACATCTTGGGCCAGATGCGCTCGGCCCTCGCCGCGTTCGCCACCCTGGCCGGCACCGGCGCTGCCTTACCTGTACTTCATGCCGGTGGCGCGGGCGGTGCTGTCGGCCAGGGAGAGCCCGTGCATCCGCAGGAACTCCTCCAGCGTCTTCGCCCGCGCCGCCGCCCGCACGTCCCGCAGCCGCCGCAGCTCCAGCCCGTCCGCTGGCTGGGGGGCCGGCGGCAGCCCCCACTCGGGGGGGTGCCGGCTAGCCACGCTGCGCAGGCTCTCGCTGTACGTCATGGAGAGCATCCCGCCACCCGAGCGTGGGCTCTGCGGGCCGGCCCCGCCGCCGACCGCTCAGCGATGCTATGGAGAGAGCTGGGAAAGTGCCCTGCCGCAACGCCGGGCTCTGCCGCCGCTCGTGGGAGAGCCGTGCCCGTGCCGCGATGCCGGAGCCCCAGCGGCACCCGCCCTTGCGAGGACCTGCGGCGGGTCTGTGGCACGGGGAGGGGAGAGCAGGAGGGGGGGCTTCAGCGGGGCAAGGGGAGCCGAACAGCAAAGGCAGGGCGAGGGCGGCAGCGCGGCAGGGCCATGGCACAGCCTGTGGCTGGGCGGTGATGGGCAGCGGGGGCTGCGGCGGGTGCCCGCCACGGCCACCCCGAGCTCCGCGAGCTGCTGCAGCCTGGCACGTGCCCCGGCTGTGCCGCCTCCCGGCTCACACCCGCTGGGCTGCCACTGGTTTGCATCCCCACCAGGGCCGCGGTGGGGCCCGGCACCCCACCGGGGAGGGGAAAGTGGTGGCACAAGTGCTGCCGGTGAGAATCCGGCACCGCATGCCGACGGAGGGGTGGGAGAGGCCAGGAGGGTAAAGGTGGCCCGGTGGGGCTCCCCGGGGAGGGTGGGCATCCGCAGAGGGGGTCGTAAGTGCTGGTGGTGGCTGCCGTGCCTGTGGCAGGCTGCCGCAACCCGCGCCGCCAGCCAACGCCTTCCCCGCAGCCACGGCAGCGACCTCCCAGCCGGTGCGTGCTGCTGAAAATAGCCTGCCGCAGAGCGGGCTCCTCACCCACCGGTGGCACCCGCCGCCTCTACGGCTGGGATCTCACCCGTGGCGGCGCCGGCATCGATCTCCCTGCCGCGCTCTGCAGCGTCCCTCGCACTCAGTGTCTGAAAGGAGCGGGGAGCGGGGCCAAAACCACGGCGCTGGTGCCGAAGCGGCCACTGGGAGCTGGGAGCACACCGTGCCGGAGCTGTGCCGGCATCGTGCTGCGGCCAGGCTCCCACCAGTGGTTTCTTCTTTCCCTGCGAAGCTCAAATTTACAGTAGCAGGAGCCAAAAGCAAAGTGCACTTTCCCACTGAGGTGTGACCTCAAGAAAAAAGAAGAAAACCCAGAAGATACGGAACAGCAGCTGGCAAGGGGGGGACAGGACCAAAACCCCGGGGAGCTCCTGCGATACCAGCGCTGCCGGAGACCCTCCCGTGCTCCTCCTGCTCCGCAGCAAGGGCTTGGGAAGGCGGGGAGACACGGAAAGGGACCCCCTCTCCTGCAGCAAAGCCAAACGAACCCTGGCCACAGCCTCCTCTTCCTGCCCTGCCTCAAAGCCCGAGCCGGCACCGCCAGCACCAGCCCTTCTCCATGGCTGCTGGGTTTAATGGACACAGCACCGGGGGCTCCTGCTGGGCGTGGGCGCAGCACCCGGCCCTGGGGGGATCCCCTGGTCCCCGGCAGGACCACCTCGCCCCCGGTGGGATCCCCTTGCTCAAGAGCGGCCAGGAAAATTCCGAGCCGGCTGCACGGCTGCTCTACAGCTTCACCGTGCCGCAACGAAACGGCTGCAACAAGCAGAGCCGGGGGGGGTTTGGTCTGGGCTGCTTTGGGGAGCGGGGTGGGAATCCACCGGCCGCCTCATTCCGACATCTCCCTGATTTTCGGCTGAGCAACGTTACGGGGTGGCAGAGAGAGCGTGGAGGCAGCAGGTTCGTCCACGGGCTGTTCGTTAGCCGAAATCCTGATGCTGCCCGAGGGACAAGAAGCAGCGGGGGCTGCAGAAGCTGCCGAAGCCCAAGCAGCCGTGCCCGAGCGGGAGAGGCTGTTTTGCGGGGAGGGAGCGGGGATGGGACACAGACCATCAGGGCGCGTCAGGGGCACAACAAGCGGGTGACGGTCGGGCGCGCAGGGTAGCTGCTCGGAAAGGCGGCTGTCCGGCCCGGCTTGCCAAGCTGGGAACTTGTTGGCAACCAACAGCCTGCCTAAAACCAAGAAGACCCCAACCCCCAAACGAACCCCCCCGCAAGCCACCACATCCCGAATCACCCCGCACAGCAAACCCTCCCTGCTGCCCGCAGCGGGCTGCACCCCCGGCTGCGCCCATCCCCGCTCGCCGCTCACGCCGCCGGCCCCGACTCACCCGCGCGCCGGGGATGCTGCTCATCAACAGCAACGCTCTGGGCGGCCGGGCTGCCCCGGGGCAGCTATAAGAGACGTGCGGCCGCCGGGTTTTTTTGCATTAGGGCAGCGTTGGCGCTTGGCGTCCAAAGCAATTGGCGGCTGCGGCAGGCCCCCCCAGAGCCCAGCTTTCTCACCGCGCTCCATTAGCCCTATTAGGGGATTTTCTTCCTCGCAAAGGGGAGCTAAATTATTCATGGCCGCTTCGCTAAAAGCCCGGGGATGCGCCGCTGCTTTATCAACGCTGGCATCGCTGCCGCTGCCCGCAGCCGCCCCTCGCCTTGCAGCGACAGGTCCCGTGCCATCGGCACGCGGGGCACTGGGGACAGCCGGGGGCACTGGGGGCCGGTCCCTGCAGCCCTCCTGCGCGCCCCACGGTGCAGGGTCGGAGCTGGGCTGTGGCAGGACCGAAACACGGGGCTGGGTGACAGACACGAGTGGCAGCTGCCTGCAGGCAGCCCACGGGCAAGGTGGCTCCTGCCTGTTGGCCTCGCAGCCTTCTGCGCCAGATGTGCCCAGCGGTTCCGGTGCACGGCTCTGCCTGGCCGGTTCGGCAGCCAAAACCCTCCCGTGCCTTGGGCTCGGCAGTGCCGGCGGCGGCACATCACCGGGACAGGCACGCTCGCAGTGCCGCTGAGCCACCCCGGTGCCGGCCAAACTCTGCTCCCCCCGCCACGCACAGGGACGGAGCGGGGAGGCCACGGCTCCCTTGGGGGGCAGCCCCCCGTCCCCTGCTGCCGGGCTGCTGCGGCCCTGGGAGCACCAAAACGGCTGCTGGCACGGTGTGCGGGAGAAGTGCTGCCTTCATTTCAGACGGTAAAAGGATGGGGGGGGGGGAGCGTTGCCTTCTGTGCCACTTAGTGACGCTTCTCTTAATGGAAGGAGCAGCGGAGCGGCTGGCTGGGTTCCTGGAGCTGCCCTCGGGAAAAGCCAGCGGGCTCTTCCTGGCGCAGCATCGGCGCAGGATGCCCACCCGAGCCGAGGCCCGCAGCCCCGTGGTGGCTGCCCTCCAGCCACGCTCCGGCCACACTCCGCTGCTTGGGGAGCCCGGCAAGGACAGCCCCCCCACCTACCCAGCTGCACACGCGGGGTCCCCGTGTCGCTCTGCCAAACCCATGAGCTGGCAAAGACGCGGCGCCACGCCGGCGATGCTCGCCCCGCATGGAGGGACCCCGGCACAGCTGTGCCAGCAGTGCCCGCGCCAGCAGTGCCCTGGGCATGGGCAGGGGCTACCGGGGCTTCGGCCGCGTCCGCTTGCCGGGGGGGATTTTTGGGGAGGGGACGGTTTGGGTTACCTGTAGAACTGGAGCTGGCGCTTGGGGCTCCCGTACCTCGCGCTTCCGACAGCAAAGGGGAGAAAGAAGAAAGATGCCACAAACCCCGTTAGAAAGGCAGAGCGGGAACGAGCGGCAGAGCCGGCGGCCGTGGGAAGGGTCAGTGGCACCCGTCTGTGCCGCATCACGGGGGGCACTGTGCAGCGGGCACCAGCATGCTCCCCAAAAGTACCCACTCTTCCCATGGCAGGCATCAGCGCCCAAAAATGCTGCTGCCGCTGCCTGTTTTTTCGCAGTCCTGTAAGTTTTTGCACTAAGCGTGCTGGGGTGGTTTTGGCGTACCGTGGCATCCGTCAGGGTGCACCCCTGGGTTTGAAGCCCCCCCCCGGACGCTACTCCGTGCCTTTACCTGTAAATCATCCCTGGGGAGCCCGTCTGCCGCAGCGAGAGTCGCGCCGGGGAGTCAGTGGTGGATTCGGGATACATGGAGCCAGCCTGGGCTCCCCGGAGCCGCTTGCCGCCTCACCCCTGCCACAGGGGAAGAGAAAAAGAGGAAGAAATGGGGTTTTTGGGGCGCGTGCATGACGGTGCTTCCTGTTGCAGGAGCTTGTAAGCCGGATGGGCGTGTGGCACAGGCAGCGCTGCGGGCAGCAGCGGGCAGGGCACGGCAGCTCTGCCGGCCCCAGACCCCAGGGCTCCCACCCAGACCCGCTGCCGATCCCAAGCCCATCCCATGCCCTGTGCCGACGACTCCCCAACTCGGTTGCTCTCCCCAGATTTCTGGGGCTCCCGCGGAGGGCAGAGCGGGGCTGATTGCTGCCCACCTCGCTGCCTGCCCGCTGCCCACCTCGCTGCCCACGGGAGGTGAGCAGGGCATGCCATGGGGCAACCCGGCTGCGGCAGCGAGGCACCGACCCACACCATGGAGGTCTTACGACATATCAGGAAATGGTGAAGAAGCATTAATGGGCTGAAAAATTAAATATTTTGCGGGTGTTTAACACTAAAGCAGCCCCCAGAGGGTCCCTCTGCAAGGGACAAGCCAAGGGAACGAAAACACCTTGGCTCTTCCCGCAGCCCGCACGTAACTGTGTGAGCAGGGAGGCAAGAGCTGCGAGGGAAAGGGGGGCTTGCCCCCAGGCACCCCCACCCTCCCTGTCCCCATCCCCATCCCCATGCCAGGGGGGCACCTGGCATGACTCCTGAGGAAGCCGTGGTCCTGCTCCCGCTCCCCATGCCTCAACACCGCCAGCGGTTTCCAGGATCACAGAAAACCGCAATGCTTGCCTACAAAACTGGGGCTGATTTTTAAATTTAACCCATCCCTCTCTAGGCCTGGGAAATGCCATCTTTACGCCGCTGCTTTTTCCCCCAGATGGGGACTGAAAGATCTCCGGGTGCGTGGCCCGGCACAGCCTGCTCATGTCCTGGCATGTATCCCGCCTGCATCCCGGAACAGCGTGCCTGCATATCGCATCCTGCCTGCATCCCAGCAGGGCATGCCTGCATCCTGCATCTCTCCCGCATCCTGCATCTCTCCCACATCCTGCGTCCCTCCTGCATCCTGGCCCAGCGTGCCTGCATCCCGCATTCCCTCATCCCTCCAGCATCCTGATCCAGCGTGCTCGCAACCCGCATCCCACATCCCTCCAGCATCCTGGCACAGCATGCCTGCATCCCGCATCCCTCCCGCATCCCGCATCCCTCCCGCATCCCGCATCCCCCCAGCATCCTGGCACAGCATGCCTGCATCCCGACGCAGCCCCTGCAGCCCACGCGGCCCAATGGCAGCGGCTGCGGCAGCCGAGCCCGTCCCCGCGGAGCCGCCTGCCCGCCCACCGTGGCCCCTGGCCCCGCTGCGGCCCCCAGTCCCGGTGCAGACCCCCATCTCCCTCCTCCCCCAAGCACCGCAGAAACGCGGCTCCTTTTGGCCACAGCCACGCCGGGGCTTGAGGCTGGGCTCAATAAAGCCAGGTTTATTTTTGAAAGGGCAGGAGGCAGCTGCTCTCCTGTGGCCCCGCACCGTTGCGCTGTGTGTCCCGAGCCCCCCAAAGCCATCGCGACCCCCTCCCGCTTCTCCCAGGGGCTGCTCGCGTGACCTTCACAGCTCCCCACGGCCCTCGCCTGGCAGCGGGCAGCTGCCTGCACCAACACAGGGTCAACAGTGGCCACCGGCCCGGGCACCGTCATGCATGTTTCTGCAAGCTGCTTCATGCCCGCCCAGCATCGCTTAATTAGAGGCAGCATAATGAAGCTGAAGCGAGCTGGGGGGATGCCTGCAGGAGGGACAGCCGGACCCCTGTGCCCCAGTCGCAGTGGGGGCAGCCGTGCGGCTTCCTTGCCTGCACTGCCACAAACCGGGACTCAAACTTATTGCAGGGCTTGGGACTGGCTCTGTGTACGTGTCCCGGGGATCTGTGGTGCGATGAGCTCAGCTCCGTGATGAGCTCAACTCTCCGCAATTTCCAGCAGGATCTGACACCCCTCATCCATTACCTCGTGGTAATGCCGGGGGGGGAGCCGAGCGCGGTGGCTGGCAAGTCTCCGGCAGCATTTCAGGAACTTTGCTGGGAAGTGCTGCTGGATCGCCGGCACACGGGGCAGGGCTCTGCATCCCAAGGAGCCGGAGCATCCCAGCCCCCGGGGCCAACCCACAACTCCGGGTGCTCCAAGTCATAGGTGCTGCCGAAAGCCCGGTCCCCGTCGTGCCGACATTTTGGTGCTTCCCCAAGACCACTCCAGCACCGTGCGCCTGCAACTGCAGGAGTTTCTGCAGGGCGATGCAGGGAAAGGGAAGAAAAGTGTTTTCTTCTGCGGGGTGTGCCTGGGACCAGGGTGCGAGGGGCACCCCAAGAGCTTGTGCTCCCACCTGGCTCCTGCTCCATCCCCATCCCTGGCCAGCACAATGGCGCTGGGGAGAGCCCGGGCGCTGGGATGCGGGGAGGATTTGTGGCTGGGAAGCCCCTGGGAGCAAAAGCTCTGCTGGGCCAGTCCAGGGATGGTCTGCGGACCGCAGCCTCCCAAATACACTGCTGTCACAGCAAGAGGAGGTGAAACTGCCCGGAGAATTAATTGGAATATAAGGGCGAAGCCTCCTCACCCACTGATGAGCCTGAGCCCCCGAGGGTGAGGCACTGGGGCAGGGGGAGCTGTGGGACCCCCACCCCGGGCACCCCAGCATCCTGCCCAGCTGCTCAGGTGAGGGGTGTGGGGGAGACGGCGCTGAGCATCTCCCCACTCCGGCAATCCGTCTTCACATTCCTACCCCTTTTTTACCCAGTTTGCAAACAGCACCCTCAGCAAATGCCCTCCCCCCCCCAACACCCCACGGGAACGGTGACTTTAGCACAATTACTCACGCTGCCCTGCCGTCACCTGCCTGTTTGTGCCCCGCGCTGGGTCCCGTGCACCCCCCACCCGCTCCCGGCCCCCGGCACGCAGCCCCGATGCTGCAGGGATGCGCAGAGCAGCAGTCCTGCCCCTTCCCTCTGCCCGGGGAAGCCTCTGCTGCAGAGCAGCGTTCCCCCCCCGGCTGCCATCGCGGCGCGGGCTGCTTCCGGCCGCAGCTGGTGGGCTCGAGCGCGTTCACCAGCCGGTCATTAAGACACCGACCGAGGCAGGCGTTGGGGGTTTAGCTGTGACACGTGAGGTGGCCTGTGACCGTGCCAAAGCGCAGGCACTCGGCGCTGCTCGGCCCCCCCAGCCAACAGCAGAGCCCAAACCCACACGCGACACGTCAGACGGGGTTATTCCTGCTTTGCCTTCCCGTACGCCAGCACAAAAGCAACGGGGTGCGTCAGGCCACCGAGCACCCGCGGGTCCCCGACGTGCAGCACCGTCAGTGCGTGCCCCTTCCCCATGAGCCGGTGGGCAGGCTCCCCGCTGCGTCGGGGGCACCGGCCACCCCAGCACCACACCTACCTGGCTCTGGTGCTCAAACGGAGATGCACAGTCAGGAGGCAAAAAAAATGAGATAAAACCTCAGCAGAGCTGGAAGCTCTGCAGGTTTCAGGAAGCGGCGCTGGTGCCGGTGCAGAGTGGCTGCGACAGCCGGAGGCAAACACAGTGGATGACGGTTCCTACCCCATTCCCACTCTGTCCCTGGGAAGAGGTGTCTGGCGGAGGAGGGGAGGCTGAGCCCCTGGCACCCCGGGATGCGGCAGCACCCAGGGACGCTGCAGAGCCGTCCCTGCCGCTCTCACATCCTGACTCGGCAGGTTTGGCTCCGCTGGTGGCGTGCAGCCGTGGCGTGCAGCCTGGCTCCCCCATCCCGCCGGTGCCTTAACCGTGTCGGTGCCGCAGCCCGGCACCAGCAGCGTGCGTGGGTGAGCGAGTGGCTGCCACCCGGCGCCGGCCACCCCTGCGCAGCTCAGGCGAGAGGAGGCTCAGCCGGCAGCCGCAGGGAGTCTGGAGCCGAACGTTTCCATCACCGGATGCCTTTAAATCAGGCTGGGTGTTTTTATTAAAGAATAAAATGCGGGTGTCCGCAGGCAACGCTGCGGGGCTGCCTCCCAGCACTGGGGCTTGCCCAGCCACCACGTCCCACTGGGCTGCCACCCGTCCTCCTCCTCCTTGTCCACACACACCAATCACACCTTCTCAGCGGCTTTTGCTTTTTGGCCATCTTGGGCAAAAAGCCCACCCTGGAGCGCGCGGTTCGGGGACACCCCGGTAGCTGGAGCACGCCGGACCCGGGGGCAGCAGGGCACTGTAACCCTGCAGCGATAACAGCATCGATGCGGCTGGCAGCTGGATTTACATGAAAACCAGAGGCCAAGCCAGCAAAAAGGGGTCAGGGTTTCGGAAACGTGCAGCAGCGCTTTTTTAATTTATAAATTAGGAAAACTCGGTGCCTCTCCATCCGCTGAGTCCCGCTCAGCTTCACTACGGCACCCTGCCAGTTTCTCTGCCCTCCTGGCACAGCTCTGTTGGCTACGGGGCCAGCAAGCATGGTGCCCGCTCCGGACCGCGCCGGCACTGACAGGGACCCACTCAGCACCGCCTGGGTGGGTGATCCCAGCAGGATGTCGGCTTTCCACGCTGCAGCAGCTCTGCTAGCAGTGTGGACAGGCAGGGGAGGCCGTAAACCCCATCCCGTTTGGGGAGCGCTCCCCAGCACCAGCACAGTGGCAGCTTTGCTTCCCCAGCAGACGCTGGAAACCACGCACCAAGTCGTTCTGCTCTCGCTCTGCCACGCGCCCGACCCACAGACCAGCACGCTGAGAGCGGGGACACGATGGCCGGCCCTGCTGCCCTCCTCATTAAAATAATAATAATGAATAATAAAAAATAAAAAAAGCAGCTCTGGTGCATCTTCCATTAGCAGCTGCGAGCAGAGGCGTTTCTTGCTAACCAGCTGGAAAATCACTGCATATATGCAGTATGTGTATATATATGCAGTACATAGTGGATACGTATATTGCCCAGCTTGCCTGCTCTGGCACTCACCCACGACGCAGCACCGCAGCTCCCAGCGATGCTTTTGGAAGAAACGTGTGGTTTTTGGAAAGCTGGCTCGATGCCCTACCCACGCAAAGCCGACGGCGACCCGGTCTCGCCTCCCAGGGCGCGGAGCATGGCTCTGCTCTTCGGCCGAGGCTCTCACCGGGGCGAGAGCCCAAAGCGCCCGCGCGAACGGTCCCAGGACGCCCGCGTTAGCCACGACAGCACGGCGACCCAGCCGCTGGCTGAGCGGGCACGGCACCAGCGGGGCTGCTCCATCGCAAGGAAAACGGCCTTGAAAAGCAGAGGCTGGAGAGGGGCTCGTGGGCCAAAGAGTTTCGGGCCCGGCTGAGGGAAGGGCTGGGCTGCAGGACAGGGAGTCCTCGGGAGAGGGGTCTTCCTCTCCAACGACCCTACGTGTCATTTCGGTTAACGATGCCGCTGCCTTCCGTAGAAAATGTGACGGTTTTGTCTCCGCTGTGCGCAAAGCGGCTCCGATTACAAAACCGGGGAAGATGTTTTGGGGAGAAGCCCCCACATTTACGCTCTGCCAGCACGTCGCGTTACCGGGGCTGAAGCACGACGAGACGGGCTGCAGGCCACCGGCGCCCGAGCGGGGATCCAGGGTCACCTCGCCCTGCTGGGGACAAACGGGGCGGGCCGAGCCATCCTCCCCGCCCGGAGCGGGGTTCCCGGCGGGACCGGAGGGACCGGGGCCCTGCGGGATCGGGGCAGGGATCGGCGCCGGGCAAAGCCAGAATCGGAGCCGGTGAGCAAACCCGCGGCTCTGCGGGAGCGGCAGGGCCCGGGCAGCGGGCGGGACGGACCGGGGCCGCGCATCGCACCCGGCGCCCCGAGCGTCTCCCTCCGTCCCCGCGGAGCGCCGCCGAGACCGCGCCTGCGCCGGCCGCCCCCCGATAACGCCCGGCAGCGCTGGGAGGATGCCCGGGGCGCGGCCGACGATCGGAGCCGACCCTCCGCGGGAAGGGGCACCGGCTGCCCCGCGCAGCCTCCCCCGCCGCTCCCGGGCTACCAGCCAGATGTTGCCGGAGCGCCGGCCCGGTGCCGGGGCGTGCGGCGGCCCGGCCTTACCGTGCGTCTGCCCGCGGCCGTGCCCGGCTCCGCCATCCCCACGGCCGCCCCCAGCACCACCCCCGCCGTGCCGTGCCGTGCCGTGCCGTGCCACCCCCGCCGTGCCCGCCGCCATCCCCGCGCCCCCCGCACCTGCCCGCCGTCCGCCGCTCCCCACCGCTCCGCCGCGGCGCCCTCGTGGGGGGCAGGCCAGGCCCCGCCCCGCCCCGCCCCGCCCGCCGCCGATTGGCCGCGCCGCCCGCCTCTCCCGCCGCATGCAAATGACGGGAGCCCCCCGCGCCGTCCCCATTGGCTGCAGCGCGGGTCGGGCCCAGCGGCGAGGCCCCGCCCCTCGCGGTGCGGCACCATCGCCCTAGTAACCCGATGCTGAGCCGGGCGCGACCACCCGCGGGGGGGGGGGGGGACACGGCCTCCTCCGCCGCCGCCGCTTCCCCGCCGCCGCCGCGCTCCGCACCGCTCCGAAATCTTCTCCCGCCGCCTCTCTTCGCTGCCCGTCGGCGGGGGGGCGAGCGAGGGAGCGCGGGCGGCGGGGTGGTGAGCGGCGGCGGCGGCGCGTCCGTGTCCCCCCCCCCGGTCCGGCGCGAGGTTGGTCGTGCCCGAGAAGATGGCGTCGGGGCGCGGTGAGTGTGCGGGGGGGGGGGGGGCTCGGGCTGGCGGGCGGTGCGGGCACCTATAGCTGCCTATGGGTGTGCGAGCGTGTGCTGGCCGCCTCGCGGGTCCGCGCGTGTTGCCCGGCACGCGTGTCCGTGGCTTTACCCCGCGGCATGGACGACCCACGCGTGTATGCATCCCCGGGGGGCATGGGCCTGGCGTGCCTGTGGCGGGGGGGTGTGTGTGTGTGTGGGGTGTGTGTGGATGTATGTATGTATGTATATATGTGTGTGTGTATGTATGTACGTACGCACGTGTGGGCTGCGGTGTGTGCGCGTGTGCATTTGGGTGTCTGTGGGTCACACGCGTGGGGCTCTGTGCGCGCACGCGGGTCGTGCCCCGCGGGGGGCTGCGGGGGTCCGGGGGCCCTTTCGGCCGCGTCTCATCGGGCTCCGTGTTTCCCTCCCGCCTCCAGCGCAGCGCCCGCCCCGGCAGCCGCGGGCGGGGAGAAGCGCGATGGGCGAGTGGGAGCGGGTGTTCCTGCGGGGCCTGGCCCTGCCGCCCCCCCGCCAGCGCGGAAGGGCCCGCCCGCCGCCATCCGCCGCTTTCCGCTGCGTGCTCGGGGCGCTGGAGGGGGCTGCCCTCACCCAGGTACGGGGGGGGCCCGGCGGGGCGGGGGGTGTGTGTGGGGGGCAGCGGGTGTGTGTGGGGGGCAGCTCTGCCCCCTCGCTGGGCCCGTGGGGACGCTCCGTGGGGCCGCCGGCATCTGCCCCGGTTGTGGGGCTGAGCCCGTAAGGGCGTGGGGGGGTCGGGACGAGGTTTCTTGTTTTGGGGGGACTAACTGCAGATGTGCCAGAAGCACAAACCGGAGCCGTGCCTCGATCCCGTGCGTTTTCACCTGCAAATCTGAGGTAGTGTTTAATTAGTTTCTAATTTAATTTCTGTTAATTTTTCATTTAGATAAGTATTTTAAAATTAAAATCTCTAGGTAGCCCTGTAAAGGTCTGACACCCTATTTTTTATATGCTTAATAGTCAGTTTTCCCGCTTTTTGCTTCGCTCCTTCGACCTCTGGCTTTCAGGCCGGTTCTCCAGCGACGCACGAAGCCGTGTGCGGCCACGTGCCTGATCCGGGCGTCGATTAGAAAACGGGAATTATTTGCCCTCTCTTACCAAAGTGTGTTTTCTGCAGCTTGGGGCGCTGAGCCGGCCCGAGTGCCGTCGCCTCCCGTCCTGTTGTGCCTTGCAGGGAGCCGAGTACCAGCTGCGCCTCTCCCTTTTCGACGCCACCTACCACCGCTTCTTCGGGAGGACGTGGAGGAGCGGCTGGAGAACTGCCCGCGCCGTCCCGCCGCGCCTGCCCAGGGCAGCTTTCAATGAGGTAGGGTGCCGGGGGAGCGGCCGTGCCGGCTGGGTCTGGGAGCGTGCCGGCAGCCCCCTGGGGTGGGGTGGTGAGAGGCGGCGGGGGCAGCGATCCCGCGGGGAGGCTGCTGGAGCTGCAGGAGCCGGGTCGGAGGAGGGAGGTGTTTAATGCACGAAGGGAAAAGCCGTCTCTGCTCGAGTTCAGCCTGGAGCTGCTCTCCTCTGGTGCTGGTTTACTCCACCAGTCCGGTGAAGCGGAGCGCGCGGTCAGCACGCTGAGCCGTGAGCCTTTGAAAGCAGCAAGCCCTAAGCGTGCACCGTCGTCGCTCTGTCCTTCTGTCTGCCGCTGAGCCTTCCCTGCAGCGGTGCGTTCCCTTGCCTGCAGGCAGCAGCAGCAGCAGCAAGCCCTCTTCCCTTCCGGCACGTCCAGACCCTTTGCCCCGGTGCATCCCAGGCGCTGCCCGGTTATTAAACTTTTACACGTGGTTTATTGGAATGGGAAATTGGGGTCTTGGGTTACCTCCGGGGCTGGGTAACCGCGTGGGAGCTGCGGTGTGCTGCCGTGTGCTGCCTGCTGTGATCAGAGCCGGCGGCAGAGAGCAGTGTTACTTCACAAATGGGAAGGAAGGGGAGGCGCAGCCTCTCGCCCTCCAGCACAGCACTTTTCCCTGCTTACCTGGGAATTAAACTCACCCAAAGCTGAGCTTCCATTGCTGCTGATACCAGCAGTAAATCGGGGTGTCCCCTTACTGGGGAGATCCTGCTGCCCTGTAGCATGGACGACAGCCAAGATGTTTTCTAATGAAAATTTTGTTTCCATCTCCTCCAGCACTCTGTGCTGTGGATGAAGCGTAGCGCTGATTGGAGCCGTGCTCCTTCATTTATTTAACTCGTTAGCGGTATCTGAAAGGCATTGACTTGTGTATTTCTTCCCCAAGTGTTTTAATTACTGGCCAACCCCTGCCTGTTTGAAGAGAGATGGGAGAAAAACTGTAGCCGAGCTAGGTGCCGCACAGCACCTAATTCTGCAGTCGCTGAATCGCGTTGCCCATCCCCTGCAGCCTGCCCGGCACGCTCACGGTGCAGCCGCAGCGCTCGGGGCCTTGCGAAGGCGAGGGGCAGAGGAGAGGCAGCCCGCGGGGTTCAGGGGAGAGGAGCACGCTGTCGCAAGCCCCTGTTAGTGTTACGGAGGGAACGGCGAGCTTGGTTTTACAAGGGATCCACTTTAAGGGCTCTCTGTGTCTTTGCAAGGCCAGGCATCGATCTGCGGCCAGCGGTCATTATTTCAATGTTTTGCAATAAAAGATAATAGAATAACAATTTATTTCCCTGGCTGATGCGGTAATGTCTCTCTCCGTTATCCCTTCCTGACAGCCTGTGATTACAGTAAATGTTTTCCCTGGGACACCATGGTAATGAGTTTTTAATAGAAGGATTGACCTAGCTTTAAATCCTGTCCCGGGGAGGTGACCTGTGTCCTGTCCCCTCTGGTCCGGGCCACCCCGCAGCAGGAGGGTTTCCAGCTCCTTTGGCTTTTCCGGCATGGGGCTCGCCATGGTGCTGCGGGTTGGGGGTGTGCTGAAACCCTGCTCTTACGGGGTCTGCAGCCTGTGAGTTACTCTGAAAAATGGTTGTTAACAACCAAAAATAAGAATAAAAAGTTAATGATGTTTGTGACTTAAGGAGGTGAAGGTTTTCGAGCGCTGCCAGAGGACATTTGCCATGAGCCGCTGCCTGGAAGTTTCCGTGGATGTTCTGGTTGTGCCGCGGGCTGTCCAGATGCAACAGGTCTTGCTCTGCCTGCAGCTGCCGCCACCAGCTCTGAAATCCCCTTTCTCTCTCCTTCCTGTCCCAGACCGTTTACTTCCACACCTCCTTGAACCACCCCGGCATCACCGCCGTCGTGGAAGTGGTGGTGACGGCCGGCAAAGGGGACGGGGGCTCTCAGCATCTCTCCTGCGGCTTTGGGTTCATCCCCCTTTTCGGCAGCGGGTCGGAGGCGACGGACCTGGCTGCTGAGGACAGAACGTAGGTCTGCCCCGGCACCGCGTGATGGGGCTCACCGGGAATTGGGGTGGCAACGTGCATGGCGCTGTAGGGGGGAGAAAGGGTGGTCCTGGGGCTGCGGAGACACAGCCAGCATTTATAGAACTGCAGTTCTTTGCTGCTGGGGAAGCAGCGATGGGTTTGTAAGCGATGCCTGCCCTTTCCCTAAAGGACAGGGCTTTTCCCATGGGGACGGAGCAGGAGAGCGCTGCTTGCTGTTGAGCAGAGGCGTTGCAGCAGGTCATGGCGTGCTCCAGGGTGGATTTACTGGCCGCTCCCGGCGTGCTCTTGTCTTTCAGGCTGAAGCTGTACCACGGGACCCCACGCGCCCTGCTGCACCCACGCTTCCAGGACCCCGTGGAAAGTAAGCAGCAGCGAGATGTTGCATCTCACTCCTTTCTTGGCGGCCTCTCTTATAAGAGAGTATCGTCTGTGTCTGGTCGATGCGATGCGTGGTCTGTGCCCTGGCAGTGCTAAGTGGATGTGCCTTACTGCCAGCCGGGAAAAGCCTGGCCGGGCAACCCCAGGTTTCACTTTGGTCCCAGCATGTGCGTTTGTGGATAATGATTTCTTCAACGGCAGCGCCGCGAAGCCGTCTCCCCCTGGTTTTGGTGATTTCAGGATGTTTTCTCTTCTTCAGAGAACAAATACCTGACGGTGATGGAGAAGAGCCACCTGCAGTACACCCTGAAGCCCCACCAGCCCCTGGAGACGATATTTCACCTCCTTCCTGAAAATCTTCTGGTGTCTGGGCTGCAGAACATTCCCGGTGTGCTGCCGGCGCGCGGAGACACAAGTAAGGGCTCCTTCCCTTCCCTCACTGCCTGCCCCGCTCCCGCTCAAGGCGGCAGGTCCCCGGGGAGGCTGCGGGCAGGGCGCTGGCGTGGGGCTTCTGGGAGCAGCGACGGGTTCTCTGCAGCGCTGCCCCTTGGCAAGAGCATCTCCGGCTGCGAGGGCTGGCAGGGCTGCAGCCCTTGTGTTTCTAGCGCATCCTGAAAGATGTCAAAATAGCTTCGGTCTGTTCTCCTTCATTAATTGCTTCGCTCCTGGGAAACTGCTAGGGATAAGTGATGGTCGCTTTAATTACAGTCGTTTGGCAGAGTCTTAGGAGAAGCCCTTGCAGCTTGTTTAAAGTCATCCTCCTTGGCGGCGGGGCTCAGGGTCACGGGGGATCTGGCAGGTTCGAGGGGACAAGCTCTTGCACTTTCAGCCCTCGTTAATCTTTCCTTGTGGGTAGCAGCCTTGCCGTTCAAGCTGCTGGGATTAAAATTATCCAATCTGAAGATTGAGAGGGTAAAAAGTACTCTGAATTCTGCAGCTGAATTATTCTTCAGCTTTACTGCCTGGAAAACCCAACTGCTAGCCATCGTGGGGGTCGTAACTGTTAACATTAAAGCTGAGCGAGGTCTCCAAAGCAGCCGAGCCCCCGGTGCTGTGAAGACCACCGCTCGAGAGCAGAAGAGGGGAGAGCCGGCGTCCTGCACGGCAGTGCGCCCCAGCGCAGAGGTGGCGGTGGCTTTAAGTAAACCGATTGCATGCGTTGACACCGAAGGCGTTGGGTACTTCTGGGTCTCTCCTGGGTGTAAGGATGCGGATGTGCCGGGGAAGCTGGGGATCCCGTGTGCGACCACGACCTCTCCCCGGTGCTGCTTTCGGCTCAGGTCCAGCAGCAGGTGCCCCTGCGGTCCCGGTGACGTCCCCCTGGCTGTGGCGTGACCTGTGGCCACTGCCTTGTCTTTTCAGATGACTGCTTGCAGAAACCCCGGCTGATGAAGCCGGTCACCTGCTATCTGGAGAGGCTGTCCGTCCAGCTGTACCCTTCCCTGGAGGAATTTGAGGAAGAACTGCTGGACTTACTGAACAGCGATCGCTTACTGAAGGTAGTGCTGGTGCGGTTATGGCAGGGGAAAGCACGGTGCCCGAGCAGTAGTGCTGGCGCTTCGTTTTCAGCAGAGCGGAAAGCTTCAGATAAACTAAGCTGAAGGAGGGTCATTAAGCTGAAGGAGGGTCGATTTAGATTAGATGTTAGAAAGAAATTCTTTACTGTGAGAGTGGTGAGGCACTGGAACAGGTTGCCCAGGGAGGTTGTGGAGGCCCCATCCCTGGAAGTGTTCAAGGCCAGGTTGGATGAGGCTTTGGGCAACCTGGTCTAGTGGAGGGTGTCCCTGCCCACGGCAGGGGGGTTGGAACTAGATGATCTTTGAGGTCCCTTCCAACCCAAACCATTGTATGATTCTATGAAATGATGCTTGTGTATTTGTTTCACTTGGAGTCTCTGATTCTTTGTGCAAACCTTTTGCTTTGCTGCTGGCTTAGCATGCTGGTGCTCTGTGTTGGGTTTGTTTTGAACATCCGGACACTAATAAGCAGAATCTGGGTTTGCTCTGCTATGGAAAATGCAAGGATCAGATGCAGTACTCATCATAGATAAGGTGCAGTGCTCATCGTAGTACATCTCTTCGGGAACAGCAGCACTCAGTGTGCAGTAAGGACTGCTGGTCAGATCCTTCTTTATTTGCCAGATTTGCACCAACTCTGCCATAAAGACAAAACATTTTAATATCCATCAGCTGCTGGGGGGTGGGGATCATTTTTTGGATTTTTCTGACAGATTGCCTGAATTTTCCTGGCCACGGGTGGTGCAGGGGGGGATGCTGTGCCACCCCGTGCTGCCTCGCTGCCTGAGCTGGAAAACTTGCCTGTTGCAGGCTAATGCCGCACCGGATGGCAACGAGGTGACGGTTCGGGAGCGGCGGCTGCACGTCGGCGTCCACAATGGCCTGCGCTTCATCCAGGCGCCGCAGGTGGCCGTGCTGGTGCCGGAGGCGGAGGCGGCGCAGGGCGGCTGCGCGAGGGTGCCGGGCTCCAGAGCCAGGTAACGGGGAGACCCTCCGCTGCTGCTTCCCTCCTGCCTCGGGCACTGCCCACAGCCGCTTCTCCGTCCTGGCGCAGGGGTGCAGGTCAAGCCCTGGTCCTGAGGAGCCGCATCCACCTGAGCGAAATGGTGCCTCACCCGGCGTTCGGGGTCTGCTTCCAGCTGGAGTACGTCTTCTGTGCCTCGGGCAGAGCCGGCGGGAAGGTAGGGCTGAGCGTGCCTGCGCCTCGTCCCTTGGTAGAGCGGGGAGTGAGCCCTGCTGAGTAACTCCATCCTCTGCTCCGCGTTGCCGTCCCGCACCCCCAGTCCTTGCTGTGCAAAATATCCTGCAAATGGGCCTATTGAGTCATTTTAATTACACGCGGTTACATTTCCCCACTATGTATATGGAGAAGTGTAGCCTGCAGTGGTCCCATAGTCTTCTAGTGAGCTAATTTGGAAAATTTCAGCTTTTTTTTAATTTAAAAAAGGCTTTTCTTTAGAATTTAGCATCTATGCCAGAAAGAAGTTAACCCCTCCTGCTTTTTTTTTTTTTTTTTTTTCTTTTTCCTTCCCTGAACGCTGAGTTTTTTTCTGGAGCTTCAGCCTGATGTGCTCTGCACCTTAAAGCCAGGAGAAGTCTCTGTACTGACTGCAGAGACCACGCTCCCCAACGCCTACTTACTGATCACTTATATGTACTTCAGCTTAACCCTTCCACAGGTTAAACCCGGCTTAGCGGGCTCGGTTATCCCCTCCAGAGACCCTTTGCTATTGCAGCCCGTAGTGTGGCTGAGTTGATGGCCGTGGGTTCGTTAGGAGGCCCTGATCGTCCCGCTAAGATGCTTATTGAAAACACAGCGAGTGTCGTCTCGTTAGAGCTGTCCAGAGCAAAACTGGGGGGAAAACCTGGGGTATTGATAAAGCGGGACGCACGCGCCAGGCCAGAGGGATTTGTACTGGGGGGGGAGAAGCTGAGCCATGCCGTTGGAAGTTAGGCGTTGGGTTCAACTCCTTAAAAAAGCTGAAACCCCAGGATCCGTGGAGATCTGGGGCTCCAGACGCAGATCTGGTTGTTTGGCCGTGCCGGCAGCACTGGCTGGGGCGGTGGCAGAGCCGGTTCCCCGCGGCACAGCCTTGTGCAGAGCGGTTAATCCTAAAGCCGCTTGCCGAGCTGATCACCTTGTCCTCCCTGCCATAATTAGCAGGCTGTGAGGGTGATTGCGGGCGCTGGTAGAGACCTCTCGCTTCGCTTCTGTGCCTCTCTTTTGGCGTAAGGGGAGGCTGTGGATGCGCCGGGTAAGTGGAAGCCTTTACGCCACCTTTCCCGTCTGCCGGGGTTCCCCAGCCCTCCCCCGTCTCTCTCCCCAGGCCCTGTCCGGCAGCGCCCGCGGCGAGGGGGCTGACATGTGCTCGGTGCGCTGGGCCGTCTGGAGCCCCGTCCTGGCCGCCGGCGAGGCGGAGGTGGTCCTGCCCCTGCGCGGTGGTGCCCGCCGCGGCCCCTGCCAAGCCTTGGTGTACCGGAGCCCGCCGGGCGGCAGGAGCTCTCGCCAGGTAAGGGCTCGCTTCTGCACTGCGAATCCACGGGGACGCCGACTTCGGCTGCTGCAAACGTGCAGACTGAGCTGTCGCGTAGTTGGTCAGCGCAGTTATTGATCGCGATACTTTTTGGGGGCCACTATCACCTGAGGTGGGTTATTCCGAGTGATGTGCACACAAAAGAGACCTGGCGCCCCAGAGTTGATCAGCAAGAGGAGGCTGGGGCTGGGGAGTCACGGGGGGTGGCAGCCAAAACACGGCTGCGGTGCTCAGCTGCACGGGTCGCTCCCTGCCAGGGAGGGATGAGCGTCTGCAGAACTTGCTCAGAAAACCCTTCTGCCAGGGGGTGTGTTTTGCCTCCGCGGGGATGGGGTATTTGGTCAGCTTATTAAAGCACAGCCCCTTGCTAGCTCTGCCCCCGGCTTGCACCGCCGCTCTCCAGCTGCAGGGCACGGGGGTGGTCTCGGAGGTACGCGTGGCGTGCTGCCTGAAGGGGTTTCGCTTCCAGTTCCAGGGGAAGCACACCGAGTCTGGGACTGTCCAATTCCATGTTTCCACCGACTCGGAAGAACATCTTGTAACTGCTGCAGAGATCCTACGTAGAGACAGGGACGAGTCGGAGAAGCCTCCTACGCCATCGCTGAGTGAGTGTTTTCCAGATCGCTGACATTTAAAATATAGAGTGTGACACTGGTGTCTGCTCAGGAGAAAAAACACGACTGCACCGAGTCCCAGCGAGCTAGTTTGTGAATTACCAGGGCGAACCAAGTTTCCATTGAATTGAGTTCGGCTCTTTGTTTTCTAACTTGCAACGTCGCCCTGTGATAGTAGCGCTGAGCCAGGTGCAAAATCCCCAGGGATTTCTGGCACGGCACCTGCCCACTCCCGTTTCGGGTCACTCTGACGGTGTTTGGGCTCCCGTGCTCAACACCCAGAGCGGCTGGACGGGCGCAGCGGCTGCACCAGCAGCACGTTGTTCTCTGCCGGTGCCGCTGCTCGTCTCTCTGGACTCCGAATCCCTCCAGACGTGAGGACAGGAGAGATGTCAATTACAGACTAAGGAAAAAGAATAATAATCTTGTTGCGCCGCCGCTCAGGGAGCGTGACAGCAGCACGCGTTCCATCGGCGTGCACGGGCTGTGCCAGCGCCTAGCCGGGGAGAACCAGGCTGCGTGTGCGTGTGTGCACGTACACATCTACGTGTAGCGCAGGGTGCCAGGTGGTCGGGGTTTCAGCGCCCGTCTGCTGTGCGTGTTGGAGGCAGAAGGAGAACTGCCGCTGGCTTGGGTTTGGGCGCGGAGTAGGGTCAGTGCCCCGGGCTCCTGGAAATCCTCTCCACCTTCTTTCTGTCTAACCCCACCTTTTGTGAGCGGTGGAAAACAAACTTCCCTCTCCTCTGCAGTGTTTAAATACGTTTTATGAGCTTGTCCAGCTCCTCTGGTGAGCAGCGGGTAGCTGCCAGCCCGCGGGTCGAGGCGATGCCCGGTGCGGCGGCTGCCTGTTCCGGCGCCGGCTCCGGTGCTGCTGTGCCTTCCACGAGATGGCAGTGGCACCGTGGCTTTGCCGCAGCAAGTCCTGGCTTTCTGCCTGCGAGGAGCTGGGTTTGCTGGTGTGAGGGGCTTTGGAGCAGAAAGCTTCATGGGTGAAGCGAAGGGGTCTGGTGATGTTGGGGAAGCGCTGGGTCAGGCTCTCTGTGACGTGGCTGCTCGAGAGGTTTTCCTGGACGCCTTCCAGCCGGTGGTGGCCCGGGCATTGGGAGTTGCAGCGTGGTGAAGGGAGAAGTGAGCGTGCACCGACGGTGAGCTTGCACCCGGCGCTGGGCTGGCACACCCCGGCTTGGGGGGAGCGTGCTGGGGTGCCCGGTGAGGGGTGATTTTGGGGGGTGAGCTGCGTGGCGATTCCCTGGCTCCAGGGGGGCTGGCAGCACTGGGGAGAGCTCAGGAAGCACGGTGGTGGTCTTGGAGCCGTACGGCGAGGTGAGCAGCTGCCCGTGAGAGCCAGCCTGTACCCTGAGCTGCTGAAAAGAGCATTTTGTTAACTTGTTGTAGTGCTCCGTTGGAACATGCTGCTCTCTGGCCCTTTTGGCCAGGGGAGGCTCAGCCGGTGGTGCTGATGGTTCTGTCCATCGTCTCTTTACCAGTGGCCAAAGCCCTCCTAACCGAGAGAAAACGGTTGTCTTAGATGTAAGGGAGACGGGGCGCTTTCTTTTGTATGGCAATCAGCAGGAAATAGCTGGAATACGCATGGTGGTGAAAGCAAAATAAGGTCTCGGCATCACGTGGATGCAGAAATACAACATCTGTGCCCCTGGTTTGCTCCGAAGGACCCGCGGCTCAGCGGCACAGCGAGCTCAGCTGTGCCGGCGCGCGAGCCGAGCAGCCAAATATAAACACGATAAAGCTCGTACCGTTTCGGGGCACGAATGCATGAACAGATGAAGGGAGTGACAAGGAATAACGGAGGAGCGATGAAAACCTTAAGTATCCTAAAACTTTCACGTCTCATTAAGCATCCCACTTAGGCAGTGCCTCGTGGCCGTAGGGGAACTGCGGCACTGTCTGGGGACAGAGGAGCTGCCTTTTACGGCAAACTTACTCTAATTCCCGGCAAAATAATGGATGGCTCTGGAGATGCGCTACGTTTTCCCCCGCCAGGCAACGGACTTGTTAGAAAAATAAGTCAAATAAGTGGTTGAGAAATGGTAAGGCACCTCAATAAGCTGGTCCCACCCCCCAAAAGCAAAGGGGAGGCAGGAGGGGGCTCGTGGCCGAGGACGCAGCTGCGGCGGTGGAGCTGGGGGGTGACGGCTCCGCTAGAGCATCTCTCCCGTCCCTCTCCGCAGGTCTGTCGGCCCCGCCGCAGATGGCAGCCTCCCCGCGGGGACCAGGGGTAAGTGCCACGCGGTGGCGGGCAGCGGCGTTCCCGGGGGGTGACCCACGCGCTGAGGACGTGCTGCCGGTCCCGTCCTCTGCCGGTTTCCTGGCTGCTGCGGCCAAGAGGCACCGAGCGTCCTGGTCAGATCCCCCTCCTCCGGGGCAGCAAGGTGGACCCTGCGTACAACATGCTGGGCACGATTCCCTGAGCTCTTTTCACACCCCAAATGTGTTTTTAAGGGCAGTTCTGACTTTTGACAGCCCAGATTTGCTGGGTGCTATTGTCCCTGGTACGCGCTGACAGTGACACACGGTTTCTTCGTGCGGAGCTACCAGGATTTAGGGAGAGCTGTGAATACTGAGATCCCTCTTTATGCTTTTTTATATCTTGATGCAGGGATCAATGCACACAAATATTTTTGATGAAATGAAATGCTTCATAAGACCGCGTTAAGCGGTTTGATCTTCCTGCTGTGTTTTCTCATCCCTCCCCTTGCCAGGGAGGACGCAGCAGCTAAGTAGGAAGCAGAGGTGCGAACCCTCCAGCAGCCGAGCCGAGCCATTTCTCGGCAGAGCGGCGATGCCAGAGCATGCGGCATCTGAGCCGCTTTAGCGGGGGGGGGCTGCTGGCCCACCTTGCCACGGGGGTCTGTGCAGGGCGGGCTGCCTCGGGGGGCTGCTCCCTCGGCGCAGGGCTGCGGACGCTCACGCTCGCCGCTCTCCCAACAGCTATCGGTGTCCCAGCTGTCGGCCTCACCGCGAGGCAGGGGCCAGTCCCCGGCGCCGCACGGCCGCAGCCCTCGGCAGGAGGGGGGGATCACTCACCTGGAGGCCGACCTCGGCTCGCCGGACCCGGAGCCCTGTGCCGGCGACCAGCTGCGGGCGCTGCCCTTCGCCCCGCTGCAGGTGCCCATCGCCGCCGTGGGGCTGCAGGCAGGCAGGTGATGCTCGGCCGCCCTTCCCCGGGCTCCTGCGCCCCATCGCCCGGCCCTTCCCTGGTCTCCTGCGGTCGCTTCCGCGCAGCTCATCCCCGTTTCTCCGTCAGCTCCCGCACGCTGCTGTCCCGCGCCTCCCTGGCACGCCTGCATGCCGCCGGCTTCCCGGAGATCCTGGATCGCAACCAGGAGCCAGTAGAAATCTCGGAGCCGGTGGACCCGGCGAGTTTCAGCCCGCAGCTGGAGGAAGCCGACCCTCTGCAAGGCAACGAAATAATCCTGCAGTTCCTGGCCTTTGGCAGGTGGGACGGCAGCTCTTCATGGTGCCTTCTGTGGGCAGATCCGAGGGGCCTCCTGGGGGCGAGTCCTTTCCCCAAACCCCCCAACCCGGTTCCCCGCTCGAGCGGGAGAAATTCTTACAAAGGTGCCGCTGCCTCCAGCGCCTGCTGTGGAAGCAAAGCCCCGGAGCGTTCTGCGGTGATGCTCTCATCCTTTCAGGGCACTCTTAAATCATATTCCAAGTGTTTTTGTTGCATCCATTAGCCACAATGTGATGTAAAAGCTGATTAATGCAGGGTTTCTCCATAAATGCATGCAGAATTGAAAAAGTTGGCACCCGTGGGGTGGCTTTGGCTGGGTAAGGCCCCACTTGTGGTTTTTTTCCCGGATGGCAGTGTGCTGTGCGAAGGTAAAACGCTGCCTTTACTGGGCTCCTCCGTCACAGCATATGGCAGGAGACAGCTGGAATTATGAAGCTTTTTGGAAAGCCGAGGCCAACCATATGCCCGCTGTCTTCAGAGAAGTCCAAATACTTGCGATGCTGCCGATCTTCTCTTGTTCTTCTGCCTCTCAGCGGGTGCCAAATGCACGAGGGGCTCGTGATGGGGAGGCAGCGCTGCGCCACGAGCTAACCCAAACCCCTCTCTCTCGCTCAAGGGATGCCCGGGACGGCGCAGAGGGGACGTGGCCTCAGACCATCTTCCTCACCTTCCAGTTCTACCGTTTCCCACCGGTCACCACACCGCGGCTGCGGCTGGTCAGCGTGGATGGGGGGCTGGCGGCCGGGCAGGCTGTGCCGGCGCAGCTCCTTGTCCAGGTGAACAAGGATGGGACCCTCGGCACCGGTAAGCTCTGCTTTTAGCATCCTCGTGCGGCCGCTCCTTCTGTCAGTCACATTTGGGCTTGCCCCTGGGCTGAGGAATGAGCCACTGGCTGTTTAATAGCAAACCTCCGCTAGTTGGTTCAAATGTTCAAAACATCCAACGTTTTGAAGTAAACCACTGGTAAATGTTGGTGGCACGATTTGGCTGTTGAGGTTGCTGGCTCCCGCTGCGGCCAAGCGCCTTTGAAAAGAAAGGCAGTGTGTGAGAGCAGAGCGCCCGCAGTGAGCGGCTCTGATCCTCCTCGCTGAATGCTTCTCTTTGTTTCTTTCTGTGTCTTATTAAATTCGGGTCCCAAGAGCACCAAGCGCTTGTGGCTGACAAAGCTCCTTCTCCACCTGGAGCCGTTCATGGAAAGGAGAGGGGGGTCTGTGCAGACCGAGTGTTTCTGTGGGAGGGTGCCAGTCCCGGGGGACCTCGGACACCGCTAATTGACCGTCAGGTTCATTAAGTGGAGGAGAGCGCGTGTGCGAGCAGGCAGGCTTCTCCGGAGCAGGAGAGCATCCCTGTCCCGGAAGCTCTGTTTCCATGACGATGCCGCCTGTCTCGCAGGACCGCCGGGCTTGCAGCTGAAGTACATGGTGGATCCCGCTTTCCTGCGGCGCGGGGAGCAGCGCTGGTTTGTGCGGTACCTGGCCGAGCACAGCCTCCAGATTGACGTCTGGGATGGAGACTCCCTGCTCCTTGTTGGCTCCGCTGCCGTTAAACTGGAGGTACTGCTCAGACTGGAAGTCGTTCCCCTCAAGCCCTTGGGACTGCCAGTGACAGAGATGACCCCCGGTTAGCGTGCAGGAGGGTTGGGACCAGCCTGACCCTTCCTTTGTCCTGCGTTGAGACGCTGTGGCATTGCCCTGGTGCCGTTAGTAACCCAGCTGCTGTCAGCCCCTCCGTGTAACCCCGGCTGATGTCAGCCGGACAAGCCCCTAATCGTGGGATTTGTCATCTCCTCGAGAGCGATGGCAAAACGTTAGCTTCCTTCCACTTCCTGGGACTCCTGCCGCCTTCTAGGGCTGACCCCTCCCCAGGCGGGACAGCCAGAGACGTCCTTACCCAGACCCCTTCGCCCCCCAGACCTGCCTTCCCTGGTAACGCGTTACCCTCTCCTGTCCCTGCTTGTCCCCAGCCCCTGCTGCGCCAGGGCCGGGCGGCCGTCAGGACCCACCACGAGCTGGAGGTGGCCACCACCGAGTACGAGCCGGACGTGGCGGTGATGGGCCGGGAAGCGCTGCGGCACGGCGCCCTGCGGCCCCTCGGTGTCCGCGTGGCGGTGAGGGGCCGCCTCCACCTCTGCCTGGCCAACGTCGGTAAGAGCCCGCGGCTCGCGCAGCCGAAAGGCTTGGGTGCTGGTGCACCTCCGGTGCTGGCCGGAGCCCCTGTCTTGGTGCCAGCCACTCGGCTCCGGGCACTGCCGGGCTGCGGGCAGAGGCGTGTGGCTCCGGGGTTGCGCTTGTGGTCCCTCCTGCCTGCTCGGCTGGAAATGCTGGTGCAAGGCGGCCGGTGGCACGGGGGCAGCGCCGTGCGGTCAGGTGCTGGCAAACAGCACGGGGCTGCGGGAGAAACGGGCGGCGCACGCAAGGCTGTACCCGAAAGCAAACCGCGCTTGTAAGGATGCTATTCTTCCCAGAACCTGCTGGGCGCTTTTATTTTATATATTTAATTCCCCATCCTATAAATGTGCAGTGACTCCAGGTTTTAAAATCTTATCTTCAGAAGAAAGATTAGCTCCATTATAAGATATCTTAAATCATCGTTTCCGTACTTTGCCTGCAAAGGGACGATAAGCTCCTGGGAAGGAGAATGAGATTCACAACCCAGGGATAGGTTTAACTCGCACCGTGTGAAAGGAGAGAGGGAGGAATCTTTTTTAAATTCAAAATACTGTTGTTACAAACAGCGTTGAAGAGCTCGCTGCCCTGCCAGAAGGACAGGGCGGGGATTTCTAGGCCGGGTAAACACCCGGCAGCTTTACAGCCGGGTCCGGCTCTGCTGGGCGCACCTTTGCGGGAGAGCGTTTGCCGTGCCGGCGACAGCACCGGAAATGAAAACCGGAGCCGGTGAGGGGCTCGGCAGTGAATTGCTCGGCATGGCGCTGGGCTTTTGATGCCGGTCTGTCTCTGGGTGGGCGGCTGCGTGCGGGTAACGGCAGTAGGCTCTGGAGGGAGCGCCGAAGGGCTCGCAGAGCCTCGAGAGGAGCCTGGTGCTCGCTCCTGCTCTTCTCAAGTGTCTGCAAAGAGCTGCAGCGGGGATAGAAATTTGTGGTAGATTTTACAAGGATGAAACAGCGATGGTTTCCACTCACCTCCCCCATCTCTGCTCCTGGCAGGCCACCCGTGTGAGGAGACCCCGGGGCAGCTGCCGTCCTCGCCGCCGTCCCGCTCCCGCCCCGTGCGCACGTCAGACAGCACTGGCAGCGTCCTGGCAGGCAGCTGGTTCTCCCCGAATGCCGCCGGTGGTGAGTTCTGCCGGGCTGGGGCTCAGCCCGTCTCCCCGTGCGGGTTCGGGTCGGCAGGGTCTCTGCCAGTCTCTGCCCCTCCGGTGCTCCCCTTCCCAGCCCCACGCTAACGGGGGTGCCCCGCCGGTGCCACGGTGCTCTCTTCCCCAGGCGGGCGGGTGTTGCGGGCACGGAGGCTGGCTGAGGTGGACAGTGAGCTGGCGGCCGTGCTGCGCAGCCGCCGGCCAGAGGCAAGGCTGGCTCCCCCGGCTGTCCCCAACGAGGCTGCGGCCGCCCGCCGGCGCAAGCTGCGGCGCATGGCGCTGGTGCGGCAGCAGGAGGACGCCAGCGGCGGGAGGACGCCCCAGCTCTCGGTGAGGAGAGCGGTGCCGGGGGCCGGGGATGCTGCGGCGGCTCTGGGCTTACGGTCCCCTCTGTCCCGGCAGGGCTGGCAGGAGCAGCGCGCCCGGCACATGCAGGACCTGCAGATCATCGATGCCTACCGGGAGCACGTCAAGGGCGAGAGCATCTCCCGGATGCTCAACCAGGCCATCACCGCCACCCACACCGTGCACGCCGTGCTGGGGACGGCAGAGTTCTTTGAGTTTGCCCTGAGGAACCCCTATGGCGTCCAGCACACCGTGACCATCGAGGTTGACCACCCTGAGCTCAGGTGGGGGTCGAAGCGGGGTCTCTCCTGTGTGCGTGGGGAGATGCCAGGGTGGCACTGGCTCCCGACCGGTCCTCACCAGCATCTCCACTGCTCGCTCGCTTCCCCAGCGTCATACTAGACCCGAGGGAGTGGCGGCACTTCAAGGAGCTGACCAAGAGTGTGACGCCAGTGGAGGAGGAGATGTTCCACCTCCGTGATGACCTCAGACCTCAGGTCTACCTGCGCCCCAATGAGACCGTCCGCATCCCCTTCAAATACCAGACCTTCTCTGCGGACCCTGCGGTCGTCGCAGCGCAGGTACGTGCAGGCCCCCATTTTGAGGGGGAAGTGTTTCTCTCTGCCGTGTTTGCTTGCGTGGGGCAGGGTGGTCCCGCCGCAGGGAGCACTGCGCAGCCGTAGCCGTGCTGCATCCCGAGGCAATCCGGTCTTGCACCTCGCAGGGACCAGCAGGGCTGGGTGCCGGTGCCGACGTGGCCGCCCCCTCCCTGGGGGAGAGCGGGGCTGGGCGGACAAAGCACATCCAGGTGAGGGAGCCGGGCGAAAACGCCGCTCGAGGGGCTGCGCGGGAGGAGAAGCGTCCCTCTCGCCAAACTCTGTCCCTCCCGCCGCCCCCCGGCAGGTCTCCTTCCAGGTGAGCGGGGGGAAACCCATTGCGCTCCTGCGGGTGAAGGTGGAGCCACAGCCCCACGTCGTGGACCAGACGTTCCGCTTCTACCACCCGGAGCTCACCTTCCTGAAGAAGACCATTCGGCTGCCCCCCTGGCACACTCTCCCCGGTGAGCCTGTGGTGTGTCTGGCAGGGCTGGGGGTCTTCCTCGTTAGTCAGCTTCCACGGTTCATACGGGCCTTCCTGGAGGTGTGGGTGGCATGCGGGGAGCTCACCTCTGCTTTCTTGCTGCCTTTGGCTCCACGCTCACTCTTCATCTGCTTGCCTGCATTAATTTTATGTTTAATTCCCCGCACTGGTGTGCCTGTGCCCCGTGCTGGTACCCTGCGTAAGGGCTTCTGGTCTGCGGCTGGGGGGGGCGCAGTGCTGCAAGCACAACCAGAGAAAATGCCGAATTAGGTTTCACCTCGCTGTCTCTCCTCCGCAGGTGCGCCGGTGGGGATGCCGGGGGGGGAGCCCGAGATGTTTGTTCGCTGCAGCGACCCTGACATCATTTGTGAAACCAAAAATATGGTACTGGTTATGCTTTGACATCAGTCTGTCCTTTGTGTCCTCCTGCTGCGGGTTGTATCTGTCGGCAGAGAAATGCCTGGCGCCCACGGAGCGTCCCCGTTTGTCAGCCCGTGGCAGTGAAACGCCGGCAGCGATGAAGCCGGAATTGCCCTTCATTCCCAAGTAGAAGGAGCTGTGTTGTTTTTGTGGTTGAAGCCGAACGCCGTGCCTTATCTCCGAACGCGGGGCAGGGCATCCCCCCGCTGGGTGACACCGGGGCGGTGGGGAGGGCTTGCTCTGCAGCTGGGGGAGGCCGGAGGGAAAAATCAACTTGCCCACGTATGTGCAGATGGCGACGAAGGATAGTTGCTAATTGCTGTTGCAGAAACGCGTTAGTATGGTAATTGGATTATGGCTTGTTAGAAAACTTGGGGAAAATTTGCCAAAATTTGATTACAGATGCGGACCTGGAATGCAATAGTCATTTGTATCCTCTTTTGTAATTAAAAATACTGGAAGAGCTCAGCCAAGCTGTATAATAACTTAATAACATAGCTTAACTGGATGCTGAAAGCATCTGCTTTCGTAAGTGGGTTGGTGGCGGGTTTTTCCACTAACGGGCGGGAAACCCCAGAGTCCTCGTTATCTGGTTTGATCTCCAGGTTAACTGTTGGAACTGCGCTCTGATTTCTGCACAGGGGCCTGGGGAGCCGCAGGACATCTTCTTAAAAGTCGCCGGAGGACCAAGCCCGCAGATCAAAAAGTTCTTTGTTGCTATTTATACGTAAGTAGCAGGACCCCAGAAAAGCGGGAAAGCCGAACCCCGAGCGCGTGGCAGGGCAGGAGGGGAGCTCGCGCCGTCCTTTCCTTGCTTGCGGCTTCCCAAACTGTTTGCCATTAGGGTTTTGTGTCGTTCCCTTTTCCTCTAAATAGTCCCTGGCCAGAGCATCCCCGGTGCGCACGCTAGTGCCTTGTGAGCCAGCCGGGCTATCTCTGCGTTAGATGGTGCTTTAGGGACCAACGCGCGTTCCTTGGAAGAAGCCGTCGGCGAGCCCCGTCCGTCCGTCTGTTTGCCGCAGGGACGCCTGGCTGGCGGCGCCTGTCCAGATCTGGCAGTTCTACCTGCACTCGCTGCAGCGCCTGGACGTCAGCTGCACGGCCGGGCAGCTCGCCCGCCTCTCCCTGCTGCTGCGGGGCACCCCGGCCCCGCGCAGGGTGCGGGCGTTCACCTCCCACCCCCAGGAGCTGCAGGTAACCCCCCCCGCGGGCTCGGGGCCGGACCAGCCCGGTGAATTCCCTTCTGGAAAGGCAGCCCGCTCGGAATTAGGAACAATTTGCTGCCGTAAAGTGTTTGCGATAATTATCTTTTGATTAGAGCTGTCGTGTGTAGGATCATTGGCACGGAACCCCAGAGGGCAAATTATCTGCGTTAATGAGACTATCCGAAGACTAACAATTTCTCTAGAATCCGTTTGGCCATAATTGCGAACATGAATAATAAAAGGCACAAAAACTCCATCGCTGTCCCATAAACAAAAGCAAAAGTCTCCCCGGGGAAGCCTGCGAGGGGAGGGAGTCCCCGGGCGGGGGGAGCGGCTCTTACCCTTCGTGTAGCCGGGGTTCCGTAGTGCTGGCATAGCTGCGCAGGCTTTTAGGAGCAATCGGGTCTAGTTCATACTCAAGCTGGACGCCGCGGAGGTGCGATAGGCCACCGTGGGCGGCTGCAGCTCCTGATGTTGGTTTCTGCAGGTGGATCCGGCCGGCACCTTCCTTCTCCCCGCCAACGGCATCCAGGACCTGTACGTCGGCGTGAGGCCTCGGCGGGCCGGCAGCAGGTTCATCTACCTCAACCTGGTGGACGTGGAGTCCCACCAGCTGGTGTCCTCCTGGCTGCTCTGCCTCTCCTGCCGGCAGCCCCTCATCTCCAAGGTATGGAAAAACGTGGTGGTGGTGCTGGACCGGCGGTCGTGGTCTGGCCAGTAACCCGGGGCGGTGCCTGCTCCTTCCTCTCTTTACATCTGTGGGTGTTTTGGCTCTTGCCACCCTGAGCACACGTTTGGCTGCTCGAATAATCTCGCCCCAGCCCGAGGTGAGATGTCTTTCCGGCTGCGTTGAAGGCAGCCCCATGCTGCGGGGTGTCACCGCTGAAGTGTCCCCGGTTGTGAAATTAAAGCTGCGGCATGCTGCTTTCGATTAGCCCTGTGCTGGCAGAGGCCTTGCCTCGGATAGAAAATTAGATTTCTTGGCTAATGTCTTCCTTTTAAGAACGTTTTCCCAAACCCCTCGGTACCGGGGGAAGTTCAGATCGGCGTTTAAACCGGAGCCCCGGCCTCCTGCCGCGTGCCAGCCTGCCTCCGGTGCCGCGGGGCGTTATCTGAGCGAGCGCCACGGCTCTGCCCGGGGACCTCCGTTAATGAGCTGGAGAATGAGCTGGCCGGTCCCAGCTGCTCCCCCGGCCCTTTCTCGTTCGGGCTGGTAATTATGGCAGCGTGAGGAGGATGCTCGTGCTCGAAGGGGGTTTCTTTGTACCTGCCGGTAGAGATCAAACGTGAGGGGGGGACGTAAGGTGTGTTGGCGCGGGGGGCAGGTCTCCGTGGCCAGTTTGGAGGAGCGCCCGTCGTTCCCTCTGCCCCGTCCGTGCTCTGTGCCGCCTCTGCCACGGCTTGTGCTCGACCCGCAGGCCTTCGAGATCTCGCTCCCCGCGGGAGGCGGGAGGGGCTGCAACAAGCGCATCACCTACACCAACCCCTACCCCTCGCCCAGGCTCTACTTCTTGTGCACCAACCGACCCGACCTCCTCCAGTTCAAGGAGGATTCCTTCGAGGTACGGCCTCCTGCCGCCGGCCGGCCCCCCCTTGCCGGCGCGATGCTCGAGGGGAGCGGTGCCGTGGGAGGGCCGTGCCGGCCTGGGGAGGGTGGGCGCCTGGAGGGCTCCTGGCCCGGTCCCACCACCTCTCCTCACGGCCGTGCTCCCGCAGGTCGCCGGCGGGGAGGTGTACACCATCGGCTTGCGCTTCGCCCCAAGCCAGGGCGCGGGGGAGGAGGAGATCCTCATTCACATCAACGACCACGAGGACAAGAACGAGGAAACCTTCTGCGTGAAGGTCCTCTACCAGTGAGGCCGCCCGTGGCAGAGCGGCTGGTCTCTGCACCAGCGCCGCCTCGGGGATGCCTGCGTCTCTGCGATGGGGGGCGTGAGCCCCGTCCCCTCGTAGTCACCGTACGGAGCTGGGAGGTCTTGCTGTCGGCCGGGATCCCCGGGCGTTGCCGTGAGCGCCGGTGGTGCCACGCGGCTCCATCTGTGCAAATCGGGGCGAGCGAATGTATTGGTTACCGTGCGTCATGACCACGGGGCGTCTTTATTTTTGTTAAGCGTTACTATATTTTAGGCATGTTGGATCTTTTTTTAACTTAAAGAGTTTGCAGATCTGATTCTGTGGAATATTTTTAAAGTATTTTGTATTCTACAATGAGTTTTGTACATGCTGAACCAGTTTTCTGGGGTTTTCGATACTTTTTTTACTCATCCTTGATCAATTAAACTTGCTGTGCAGAACTGGCAGCGTGTGGGGGCATTTTCTTCCGTGGGAGGTAGAAACTTTGGGATCCCGGTGCTGCCTGGGCTTCGGTGCCATCAGCCCTGCGGGGGGGAGTGCAGGGGTCCCCTGTGTCACCCCAAATTCCCTGGAGAAGGGGAGGGGAAGGATGGGGAAATAGCGTGGGCTGACAGCTCCGGGGCTGAGGGATGGCGGCCCCCTCCCAGCACGCTGTAATCTTGCTTGTTGGGTACTAAAAGGCCCCCCCAGTTCCTCGGCAGTTTGTGGCACACCTATCGCTTGTGCCGTGATGCGTTAGGTTCACTGCACGGAAGGGGACAAACAGCGGTGAGGAAAAAGTCAGCCGAGGCAGGCAAAGGGGGGGCCCTGCCCCGCCACCATGGCTTGGTGGGGGACAGAGCCCCGGCCGGCAGCCCGTGACCCCCCGGGAGACTTGTGCCCCCCTTGTGCCTTCTCCTTACGGGTCCCAGGCCGGTGCATTAGTAGCCCCAATGAAGTCGTGTGCCGAGTTCCTCTGCCTCCCTAGGACTGATCGGAAATGACAGCTAATATTTTATAAATGATTACACTGTCTGCAGCACAGAGAGGCCCCTAAGTCGGGTTATTAAAGTAGATTAGCTGAATAATTTTCATTACATTTCCATACAACGATACTTCTTGAGGCTTATGAACGAGCTGGTGCCGTACCCTCGGCCGTGGCTCGAGTGCCAGGCATTCACAGCCGCCGGTAAACGAGATGCCGGCGGGCAGGGGATGCCGACGCAGGGGCTTGAGCCGAGCTGGCGGCTCAGCAGTCGCGCTGCCGTTAAACGTGAGCGGCTGCTGCAGCGCGTGCCTCTCGCTGATACACGTTAAGGTGCGCCCGGCTGTTTCAACCCCAAATCTGCAGAACTGGCGAGGCTGTTGGAGAAAAGCTGATCCGATTAGAAACGCGGCCCTTGGAAATGCTGCTGCTGCTGCTCGAGCACGGGGCAAGCGCAGGAGCTGCGTCTGCTGCCCGGCTCTGGCAGGCAGGGGCCGGGATGGGGCCGCTGCTTGGGTTCACGCTTGTTAATGAAGTCATCGTCCCCGTTAATGACAATAAACTCGTAGCACTGCGTGCATAGCATGCAACTCCTTGTTCTCTTGCCATTTCATTCATGTCAGGAAGAAAATTGAGTTCCTGTAACGATATAATTAATTCACCCCAAAAATCTTGGTGCACATCTCATCACGGAAGCGCTCAGGGAAGGAAAGCTTGGGAAGCACTTTCTGTGGTTTCGATAACTCTTGGGACTGCTCTGCCCTCTCGGGGCAGGCGAGACCCTTCGGGGACCTGAGCATCGCTGCCTTCGCCTCGCCGAGCTCACCCGGGCAGCCTCAGTCTCCTCGCTCTGCCTCTCGCCTCCGCGGGCGGCCGATGGGCACTGATGCTGCTGGATCCGGCCGGATTCCCGAGGCAGCGCAGCACCTGGGGATCAGATCCTCAGAGGGACCTGGCGAGGGGCTGCCTTCCCCTGCGGCTCCCCTGGGGCTCTGCTCCCGGCGTTTCCCGAGGAATGGAGATCCAACGCTGCTCCGCAGCAGCTCGTTAATTGGGCTCATTTGGTGAGGTGAAGGCAGGAATGCGCTGTGTCGCTGCCCGGTGCTTCAGCCAGCCTTTGAAGGCTTTCCACGGCCGGTTTGATTCCACTCGTGCTTTGCCTCTCCAGGCGCCTGGGTCCCGGTGGGGTTTGTAGCCATTGCTTGGAGGCATCCAGCACGGGGCCGGCTGCCCAGCGCCACGGGACGTGGGCTCCCCTCTCTTGGGAGCGATGCTGGGAGCCTGGAGGGATGCTGGCACGCGTGCTGCCGCTCTGCTGCTTGGGCGCCTTTCTCTGCCCTCCTCGGCTGCGGATGTGCCGCGGGGAGGTGACCGGGGTGGCTGGGCTGGGACGGCTCCTGCTCAGCTCCTGCTGCCTCCGTGGGCTGCGTCTCCCCGTGAGCTTTGCCAACCAGCGCTGGCATTTCCCATCCTGAGCGGGGTGGGTGGAAAACCCATCAAAATTCATTTGCTTACCCAGACAGGAGCCGTCACTGGCGTGCTGCTGTGGCGGCTGAACTTTACTGATTCGCAGAACAAACAACCTTTCTGGGGCTGTGTTTGGGACTCGGGGGAGGCAGGAGCAGGCAGAGGGAAAAAAAAAAAAAAAGAAAAAGAAAAAAGGGAGTTGGGTGCAAAAGCTTCTGCAGCAGCAAAATGCCTTTTCAGACTGGGCAAAGGCTCCTGAGATGCCCGGGCATCAGCAGGGTCTTCCTCGGCCTCCAGCTTTTAAACCCAGCTTATTTTGCCCATTATGGGGCCAAAATTGCAACTGCCTGAGAAATCCCTAATTAAACAAAGGCTCACCATAACATTTGCTGGGAGCTTGCCAGCATTGTAACACGACATTACCGGGTATCTTTATTAGCTGAAATGAGTATTTAGAGTCTGCCAAACTGAAAGCTGATAGACTCGTTTGAAAGCGGCACTGCAGCACCAAGCAAACGCTTCTCCAACCTGCCGGTGAGGCTTGGCCGCGGCGGAGGGCGGCTGCCGTTGCCCTGCGCGGTGGGAGGGGGCCGGGAAGGTGCCCTGGCATCGGCCCTGCCGGCGTGTCGTGGCACCTTCTTACGGCAGACACAGCGTCCCGCTGATGGAGCCGTGCCGTCGCCTTTTGGCTAGCGTTGGCCAAGCGGCAAGGCACCTTCTCCTCCCGCGGGGGAAGCCGATGGCAGCCGGGAGAGGCAGATCTGGCTCTCGGAACATATCCTGGAACGTAATTTCATTGTCAATTAAGTGACAACACATGGAGGGACAGTTACACCATGAATCTATTGCGGTACGGTCTCTGCTCCGGGTGCTGAGTGTGGCTGGCGGTGCTGCCGGAGCCCAGGGTGACCGGCAGGCCGATGCCGTGCCTTGCAACAGCAACACCGTGGGAAACCGCCGCTCCGCTCCGTAAAACTCCCGGGAATTCCCCGAGGAGCCCGGTGGGGTTGGAGGAGGAGGAGGAGGGCAGAGAAAACCCAGCGGGCGCAGATGCCTTCGGGGCGGTTGCTGGCACTGGGATTGAAGGGAGCAGTCGTCCCACCTACGGAATCAAAACACTTCGGTGTTAGAATGCGTCGCCCTGGCATTTCCAGCTGGAAGTGTTTTGATTCTCAAGTCTGAAATGAGTTTTTATTTTGAAATGCATTATTCATTTTCTTTTGAAAGGTCAAAATCTAAATGAAATGCTTCAATTCACCCGAGATTAATTTATTAGCTTTTGTCTTTGGCAGGCACACGGTAACTCAACCTGCCGGCTGCGTGCCGTCGCTGAGTCGGACAGCGCTTGGACAACGACTGCCGGGACCGGGACCGGTGGCTGTCTGGTGGCTGAAGCCAGACGTGATTCCCGGTGCTCGCCTTCCAGAGGGAAGGAATGGTTATCTGGCCACACTAAGGAATATTTGTCAGGCCAATTACGAGTCTTTCTTGTCCCCTGGAAGTTCGGACCCTGAACTTCTCTGAAGCGAGGTGTAAGATGTTCTTCGGCAGAGAAAAATCCCCTTTTGGTTCCTAAGACATAGCCCAAATACGGCACAGCAGCCCCAGCACCGGGGAGGTTCCTTCCCTGTTTGTCCCACAAGTTTTCCTGAAAGGCACCACCGACTTGATACGAACCCGATTTAATGGTTACAAAACCCAGAGATAAAGCTCTGCTTAATGGATTTCTTTAAGATCAAGGCTGTAAAATACCAGGCTCAAAATCCTTTCTACAACAAGAGCAACTATATTAAGTGCACTCAATCAAAACCGGGCTGAAGGTTCCATACGTGAACCAATGGCTGTAGGAAATGCATTTCATTAGCATCTCCAGCAGAAGGGAGGGCTGGCGGAGGAGATGAAAAGCCTCCGAGCTGCGGCTGCTGCGCTCCCATTCAGCCGGGATGGATGAGATGTGAAGGGCACTTTCAAAACATGTCCTCGCTCTCTAAGCGGGTCCTGTTGGGCAGAGGGTGATGGACCCGTCCCTTCGAGCTCCGCGGTGAAAGAGCACGACGGTGGCCTTTGCCCGGTGGGAGCCGGATGCTCTTGGGCAGCAGCCGGGGCTGGAGCACCGGACCCGTGGTGAGCGGAGCCTCACAATTACGTGTGAAATCACTGTGAGAAATGCCGGCTGCTTCCCCGAGGAGCTCGACTCCTGCCTGGGTTTAGAGTCGAGCGGGGCTTCTGAGTTTGCAAGGGGTTTCGGGGTCTTTGATGGGATTCTGCAGCCATGGGGTGAAGGAGACAGAGCCTCTCCACCGCGGGCTGCTCTGGGCAGGCACGGCAGCGCTGAAACGCAGGGTAGTTTTTAATAATAATTCGCAGCTACATAATGAGAAATCTGTAACATTTATAAACTGGTGGTTGCTTTTAAATCATTTCCCTTCTTCCTGTCCCAGACTTGACATTTGATGAAGAATTGGGGCTTTGTGTTCATTTACCAATTAATTTATCGCATAGCGGTGGGAAGCAGCGTCCACCTTAGTGAAGGTCACTGACATCGAGTGTTTACCTCTTACTTCCAAATACCATTAAGCTTTTTAAACAAACTCTGTGGGTGCCGTAGGCAAAGCAAGCACCTCTGGCGAGATGGCTCCGGCTCCTGCGGCAGCTCCCAGCGGCCGGGGACAAGGTGTTCGTGGCAGAGAGACCGGATCATCTGGCTCGGCGGTGGGAGTCCGGCGGGGAGGTCTCCAAACCAGGTACAGCAAAGCGTGCGCCCCCGAATTCACGCTTAGAGAGCACTTGATTTTGGGGACACGATGAGCCGAGCACCAACAGCCGCTCATCACCTCCCAGCCCAAACAAATATTTGATTCTCACCCGGTTTTTCTCCGGCTTCCCACCGCTCCTGCTGCTCCGCGAGCTGTTCGGCCGGGGTGCCCCAAGACTCCTCCTGGGGATGCTGGTTTTGCCTCCTGCAACAAGACCCATTTATTGGCGTCTCTCAATCTCTGCAGCTGGTAGCCGGTGCGCGTGAGTGGACTATGCCAGGAGGTACGGCTTATCAAATGTCATGCAGATCTTATCTCAGGGGGGAAACATACTTCAGTAATTAAATTAAATGAAAAGTCCTGGATAAAAGCCTCGGAGGCTACGGCCTTCTGTTTATCTCCAACATACACATGGGGTGGGAGATGGGACCGGAGATGCCAGAGGGCTCGGGCAGGTCTCTGCTAGTTGCAGTGTGCGGCTCCATGTATGATGGAGCGTCTTCTACTTCCATGCTCTGTATTTTCTCCCCGAAGAAAGGCATGTCCTTTCTCACCCTGCAAGTTTGCTGAGTGCCAATCGCCTGGGTGGCTGCTACCAGCATCTCCAGCGGTGCCAGCCCGGAGAAGACCAGCTTCAGGGCTGCTGGGCAGCCGGAGGGGCAGGGGCTGCCCTTCCTACCCGGAGTTACGGCACACGTGGTTATTCACTGCGTGCCGGATGGGACGGGCTTTGCTTTTACAGCTGGAAATTTCTGGTGAGTCACCTCTTGGTGTCTGACGCGGTGTCACCCAGGGTTTTGGGAACAGCCGTGCCCTGCTGTTACACCCGCTTTCCCGGAGAAAGGCTGTAAAAGAGATTTGATCGTAAAAGCTGTCCTCTGCCTTCAGTGCGGGCTTGGACTCCCCGTGGGACGGAGGCTAACGTTTACATCTGCTGCTGCGGGATAACTCCAGGATTGCTCGCTGCCAGCCCTCGCCCGGCGTGAGCCCGGCTGCGCAGGCGTCAGGCCCCTGCCTCTGCTGACACGGCAGCACCCGCATCACCCCATGCTGCCATGGGACCCCCCCCCCGGGGAGCTGTGGGATGGAGACCTCTGCTCGGCCTCAGGGGTCTCTGGCTGGAGTCTGTTGGATGATGGGTGCTTGAGCATCACCAACGGTCTTGGGCTTTGGCTCTGTGCAGCTCCTCAGCCCACCCCATCCCATCCCACCCCATCCCATCCCCATCCCATCCCATCCCACCCCATCCCCATCCCATCCCACCCCACCCCATCCCATCCCATCCCACCCCACCCCACCCCATCCCACCCTGCCATCAGCCCCTGGGCTGGGTGATTAACTCCAACGCTGGCAAACTGGAACTAATTAAGCTGGGTGAGCCCCGTGTGCTGCTGACAGTGGCCGAGCGCGGAGCGGCCCATTTTGACCCTGGGCGTACCTGCCCAAAACCAGGCCTGCATATTTCTCGAGCACAGCTTTTGCAAACCTGGGTGTTCTGCTGGGCTGGTGGGGGAGGTCCACGCAGCGTGGGGACAGCGGTGGGGTTTGCCTTCACCCGCAGTGCGTGCCAGAGGATGCGCTGAGCTCTGCCTGCGCGGACCATCTGCCCCTCGCTTCAAATTAATGAACAAATTTGGGGGGGAAAAAAAAAAAATCAAAGTCTTTTCATGGATAATTTGCGCACAGAAAAAAGGGGCCAAATGAAAGAAATAAATCCTTTGCTGTGACGGGCTCGCCCAGCTCGGCTCCCTGCCTTTTGGAAGCAGGTTTTCAAGCCTAATGTATCAGATATACTCTTTTGGCACCCATTTTCAGAGAAGCATCCCACCCCTGCTGCTTCTTAATGCAGCTCATCTCCTGCCGATTGCTCCCAGGGTCTCAGCCAAAGCAGCACTTCAAATTAAAGCCTTCCCCGCCGCTCGGCGCGGGTTTCCATGGAGATCCGAGAGGATGCTCCTTCCTCCTCCTCCGGAGCCGATGGAGAGGCAGCCTCTGGGGATGGCCCGTGGCGGGGCCGGGGGTCCCCGAGGAGCCGGCGGCTCCACAGCCGCGTCCACCATGTGTCACCGGTGGTGAACCCAGCAGCTTTGGTGTGGGCATCGGTGCTGCCACAGCTCCTCTGCTCTGCCTGTAACACGCTGGGCTTGGTGCCCGTCCCCGCCGTCACCCCTGTGTGAAGAGGAATCGCTCGACGGACGTGGGTTTGTCCCTGGGCAGTTCCCGGGACCTCTCCTCGCGACCGGCGTCTGCGCCTTGTGAAAAACGGAGCAGGCTGTCGGTGGAAGTTATCCCGCACATCGGAGCCGACCCCTTGGCCGGCGGAAGGTGTTACCTCCAGGTGGGGACCAACCTGACCCTTTCACCGAACAAGCATCAGTTAATTTGTTTGTAGCATCTTTATTTAAACTACAAACAGCCTCGGGTCTCCTGGGAGCCTGTGCACGGCACAGAGCTGTGTGGCCGAGGCCGGGCCATCGCAGGCGGTGGCGGGTTTGGTGGTGGAAATGCCCTCGCACACACGGCTGAATTAGGCAATAGCTGCGAGATCTAAGAAATGATAGTAATTACAGGAACAAAATTGTTATTAATGTACTAATTTACTTGGGAGCCAGGCTTTATGTAATTACACTCCAGGATCAAGCTAAGGTTAATGCATTTACCTTCCCGGGTACTTCTAGACACTGAATTGTTCTTCCTTTGCCATAAGACACAAGCGTGTGTGTTCCTGGCGATGGGGCGACGGGGCCGCGCGTGGGGGTTGTTGCTCTTGGCTAATTTTGCTAACGAGGGGATTCAGAGCAGCGACTCCCCTGTGTGCCGGGCAGCCCTGTCTGTGTGTCGGGGCATCCCGGGCTCGGCCGCTTGCCGGAGCCTCGCAGGGCACCTTTAAATGGGTTTTCCATAGTGAGTGCACCCGAGGGTGAGCTGTTCCAGCTGTTTTTGGCTGCCTGGAAATAACCCCCGACCTCAGGCTCAGCACCGATGCTGCAGCCACCCAGGAGTGGCAAAGAGAGTACTAAACCGGACCTGTTCATGCTTAACACGCTAAAACTTTGCAAACACCTCTGAAACCTTCGGATCCCAGTGAAAAGCTTCTGCCCGTGAGGATGCTTTTCCCCAAGCTGGGCCCTTTTGCTGTGAGAAGCTGCAGGAGGGCTCGGCTGCAGCATCGGTCTGGGAGGTGGCGAGTCCTTCGGCAGCCGCTGCTCGAGCCGCCGCGGACACGGGTGCCCTAGAAACGCCAGGCTGGAGGAGGGATGCTCACCCACGGCGGTGGGCGGCGGGGGGCCCGGGGACCGGCAGGGTGGGAGCAGCGGCACGCGCAGAGCCACGTGCTGCAGCCCTGGGACAGGCACCGCTCCGTCGCAGGCGAGAAAAGAAAAGAGCAGGGCAGGATCTGGCGAACCTCGGAGTCCCCCTCCTCAGGGATGCCCCGGCTTCTTCCCCGGCGCCTCCGGAGCTCCCTTCGTCCCTGGCATCGCCCAGACCCACCTTTACTGAGGGCAGGCTGGGAAATGTCAGCCGGGTTTGCCAAGCGTCCCGCAGCGCCAAACCCTCCTGGCTGCACCGTCTGCCCGAAAGCCGACGAGCCCACGTGGCGCGGTGCTGCTTGCTCGCGGGCTGCTCGTCAACGGCCGCCGAGTGTCAGCAGGGATATTTGTCCTGGTGTCACACGGGGAGGAGAGCGGCAAGCTGCAGAAGGTCAGAGCAGCCCTAAAAATACATATCTGTACGCGCGCGTTATGTATTTTTGGCTCCTTCATTATTCGACACGCATGCTGCTAGTTAAAAGGCTGGAGAGACCTGAGCACAGGTAACCTTTAAGAGGAAGAGAAAGGTTTAATAAGGTTACGCTGGGCCTTCAGGACCCCTCGGCTTGGCCTTTTGCTAATTTGCAGGGAAAGCAACGTGTGAGTGGTTGTGGGGAGCGCGCTGGTTCTCCCTCCGCTGCGGAGCAGCCAGCTAGCAAGGGAAATCTGCCGAAGGGGAGCTGAGCAAAATCTAAAATAATTTCCCCGGAAATCAATGGGGAGATTTATTCCTCTCTTTAAATGGGAAGGAAAGACAGTTCTGGGCTGTGCGTCAGGCCCGGTTAACCGCATCGTGTAAAACCATTTTTACAACAAACATAAGTTTGAGTTATGTGTGTTATTTTTTGCTAACTGTTTGCACATGGCTGAATTTCATGATGACAGAAGCAACTGCGCAAGGTTATGCAAATGAACTACTTAATTAAGTAGGAGTCACACAAAATAAATACCAGCTCCAACAAACGCCCTCCGTTTTCCTTCCGAGTCCGGGTCGCTTCTGAGTGATCGTCTCCCGACTGAGAAACCTTCTTCCCGGGGGAACTTCTCCGCTTTCCCACCCTTGCTCGGGAGCAGGCTGGGAAGAGATGTCCCCATCCATGTCCCCATCCACGTCCCCATCCACGTCCCCATCCCCGGGGCTGTCCCAGCCCGTCCCCCCCCGTCCCCAGCCCACCCTCTCCGACACGATGCTCTGCCCAGCCACCCGCAGCTCTCCTTCCTCCGGACCCCATTAATCACCCTCGAAGGCTCCTCATACATTATCAGGCCCAGATGTTTCCCACTGTATGCTACAAATGTTAATTATCTCCTAATTACTTATTAGCAGAGGCTGGGCTGGCGCAGAGCAGGGTGAAATCCAGCCAAGGGCATTGGCAGCCCTGGGGGTGGTACAGGAACCGACAGCTGCTGCTGCCGGGGGCTTCCCTGGACGTCCTTATTGCCCCGAATATTTACCGAAGGGTTACCCTGGCGGTCCCCCGGCATGGGGGTGCCCCGCAGGCCGTGTAATACCTGGGGGCTTCGTGCCTTTAATCTCCCAGGTGAGGCAGGTGGGTGGGCGCGTGGTCACCTTCAGGCCAGGGACGTCACGCAGGCGTCAGCCCACCTCGCTGCTCCGCCGGCCGCGAGGGCCCCCGGAGAGAAAGTATAAATGTTGGCTTCGGAGCAGCTATAATTCTCCCCGCCGCGATTAGATATAAAAAGAGAGCGCCGCGCTAGCTTTGATTTGCAGTACATCATTAACGAGCGCAGGCAGGGGAGGGAGGGGAAGGCGATGCGGGGGGCAGGCGCGGGGCTGGGGTGGTCCTGGGGCTGGGAGGGATGCTTCGGCGGAGGTGGGACGCGCGGCGTGCAGCCCTTCCCGGGCAGCGCGAGGAATCCTCCCGTTTGCACGGGCATCGCCGGCAGCGAAGATCCGCTGGGAAAGCGTGTGCCTCGGCAGGCAGCGGGCAGCTCCGGCCTCAGGATGAAGGCGGTGAGAAGAGGCGTGCCGCGACAAAAGCCGCTCTAAGGCAGGGACAGACGCTGGGGCTCACGCGTCTGTTGGCAGTGACGGACGCGGGGCGCGTCGGTGCCGGGAGCGGGTCCGGATCCTGCAAGTGCTTTGGTGTCTCCGGGGTGTTAACTCTGACCACGTGCAAAAGCGTTGTGGGTTTGCAGTGCTCCTCCAGAGGTTTGCAACACCTCGTCCAGAGGTTTTATGCTGGTTTGCCTGATGATTTCGCAAATACCCATTTCCCGTGAAATATCGGCTCGCCTTCCGCATGGAAAGGCCGTTTTATTCCAATCCGCAGCAAAGAATGATGAAATCCATTACCGCTGATGCTCTGCAAACGTCTATGGCACGGCTCCCGCGAGCTCGTATTTCCTCCTAGAGACTGATAACTTGGGGGCTGCTGGCTTGTGTGGGATCTTTAATCTTTGGAAGTGCCACATAATTTAGATAAAAGAGGTCTGGTAAATTTTTACCTCTTTTTCTGGCATCCAGAAATGCCCCCAAACCCGGGTCTCAGTCCAGCGTCGTTTCCCTTTCTGTTCCCGAGAGCGGAGGGCGAGGGGCACCCCACCATCACTCCCCCCGCACCCACTGACTTCTCCCCTGCTTAATAATTGCGGCGGGACTCGTTTCACTTCTCGTGCTCACTTATGAGTCCTCTTGTCAGGAGACCGTACAAATTCTGATTGCTCACGGTAATTACGCTGATGACTGTCCCGGTGGCGCTGACCTCGTTTCCAGCCAGGCCAGGATGCAGGGAGGGAGCTTTTCTCCTAGGAAGATGTAAAGAGGGTGTTTTTTTTTCTCTTACAAAGAAATAACGGCGTGGTGAGGACGATTGCCTCCCCATCCCTGCGTGCTCCCGTGCAAAGCAGCCGCCGGAGCACCCAGAGCCTCCCCGCTGGATGTACAAAAGCAGCCGAGCAGCCCCAAGCGCCCCGGCACACGGGAGGATGCGGGAGGATGCGGGAGGCTTGGGAGGGGGCTGGGGGGCTTAACCGGGGTGGGGGCTGCTCTGGCGTAGCTGTTAATTTGAAGGCAGCGCTGCACAGATGGGAGCGGAGGAGCCAAGCTGCCACCGAGCGCCATTTGAAGCTCCCTGCGCATTTTGCACGCTCAGAAAAAGAAAAAAATCAAATCCTGCTGGCAGTTAATGGAGTATTTGTTAAAAACATCCCTTTCTCCCAAAGTGCAGAATTTAACGTTCTTCCTCTTCCCCGCCGAGGGGGCACCGCTGGCTGGGAGGGATGCGGGGGCAGCCAGTGCCGCGCTGCGCTCGGGACGGATCCTGCCCCCTTGTTTGGGGGTACGTCCCGTCCCCGACAGCGGGTGTTTGTGCCAGCACTGAGAGGGGGGCAGAAACCACCGCTGACCTGCATCGTGTTCAAACCTTGGTCCGGGAGCCCGAATATCCTCCCTGGAGCCTGCGAAATTCCTGCGGATTTAAAGCCCACCCTCCCATCGTGGCGTTGGCGTTTCTGCGGGAGCCGGACCCTGCGTGGGCTGCAGAGGGTCCGTTGGCGGAGCAAGCCCCGCTCAGGGAGCAGAGCCGGCGGCTCTTTCCGTTGGCTTCTCTGGCTCTGCCGCAGGACTCCCAGGGGTGGGATTGGAAGGGCTTGAACGGGGAAATGGCTTGTTTGGGGAAGTTACAGCCCAAATTGAAGCCATCTGTGATGCCGCGCACTTTCTGGCATCCAGCACATCCCCAAGCTGTCCTTCGTGCTAAATTACCTCGCCGTGGCAGCCGTGCTGGCGTCACTGCCCTTCGCCCACCGCAGCGTCGCACGGGGACCGGGCAGAGCATCGCCGGGACGGCACCTGAGCGCGGGCTGGAAAAGCCTCGGCCCCTCCGGCTGCAGGCTGGCCAGCTTTGTCAACACGGTGCAAATGGTATTTCAAAAAAGCCAAACCAAACACAACCAGGCAAGCAAAAAGAACAACTTTTGTGGAAGCTTTATTTTTAGCTCCCTCCAGTGCAAAAAACAAATTAAAGACAGTATAAAACCCTACCCCCAAAATGCAAAGAGTTGGAAGCCAAATGTCACGGCAGCTTTGTTCCCCTCCGGAGGAAGCTCTGGCGCTATCAGTTTAGAAGCATTACATTTGCATATTGATGTCCCCTAATTTGCTCTTTGGGGGCTGAAATCTAATAACTAATGAAGAAAGTCTTCCTGTGCATGCAGAGGAAACCCTGATTATGTCACAGATGCGCTAAGAAAAATAATCAGACATAAATCAGCGTCTGTCCCGAAGAAAAGGCTGCCCGTAATTAAAAACTTCGCAGAGACAAAATCCCTTCCGTGCACGTCCAGGGGACCGACCCGCACAGCCCCACGGCCACAGGGTGGGCTGGAGGTGGCTGCGAGTGGCCGTGGGCGACACCGAGTCCCCAGTGCCGGGACGTGCCCTACCGCAGGGGGGTGAGGAGGGACGCTGGGGGGTACTGGGGGGGTGCTGGGGGGGCGCTGGGGGGGCTGGAGACCTGCTTGGCTGTGCGGCGACGAGAGGCATTGAGCTGCGTGATGGGAATGGGCCGGTCTTAGGGAGCGGGGACCGATGCAGCCAGTGCTCAGGGACCCGCTGTTACCGGCGTGAACTGTGGCAAGAGCTGAAAGGCCATCGATGGGGGCTGGACGGCCAGCCGATGTTAACGGCTACGCTGCCAAGTGATGAATCCCTTCTGTTCACCCTTAATTAAATTTCTTTTAGCAACACAATAGCTCAGTTTTGTGCCTGCCATTTATCAAGAATTAAAGTTATTGGCATCGCTGTTGGCAGGGGTATCGATTATGAGATGGCAATAAGGCTTGCAGGAGGCGGCGGTTGCTCGGCGTCCCGCTGCACACCCGGTCCCCAGCCCCAAGAATGGAAGTGCACAAAAACCGCCGGAGCACCTCTCTCTGTTGGAACTAATGGGACGTGCGGGGATCCAGTGGCTTTCATGCAAATTTCCTGTGGGCGCAAAAATTCAGCCGTGGCAGGAGGGGGCTGGACTCGGGGACTGCGCGCAGCACACGGCGGCCGGAGCATCCCTCTCGCTGCTGCCGTCGGAGCAGAGCTCGCAGCCATGGCAAGAAGGGGTGAAAACGCGCTGGGCTTGGACCAGGCGCCACCACTTATTCCTTGCGGTGTCTGGAGTGCTCTTATCTGTCAAGGGCTGCAATTACATATATTGTTGTCAGTAGCAAATAAAGATTAAGTTGTCAAAAAAGATCGAGAGGCCGGGTTTAAGGCTGCTGCCTGAGGTAGGAGCCGTGCGATGATGAGAACTGCCCGAGCGCTGGCCACGCAGACGCCCGGCGTAATGGAGAGGGTGAGATCCTGGAGGGAAAACGTGCCCTTGGTTTGGCCGGGGCCGGAGCACGAAAGTCATCCTGTCAGCTCGGCGATGTGCGGCAGCAACGTGGTTGGAAAAAGCAACCCCAAGCCTCGCTTCCTGGCGAGTCCCGCCGGTGAGGGCCGGTGCCGAGCCAGAGTGGGAATCTGCTCCGCAGCAGCCAGCCGGGAGGGAATTACGGCCGCATCCCTGCTATCGGTCTGCAGCAGGCGGGATTCAGCTCCGCCTGCCCAGCCCAGACACTCGGCCTTTCTCCTTCTCCTTGCGTTGATTTTCAGTCTTGCGAACAGACGCGTCACTGATGCCCGCCGGTGCGACGGCAGCCCGGAGCCTCTGCTCCAAGCAGCCTCCTGCAAGCACGTCCTGTGCCGAGCATCCTACGTCCTCGCATTTGCCATCCCCGGTAAATATTGTATGGCTCTTAACTTGGAAAATGCTTCCCAGCGTTTCAATGCATCAGACGGCTCTTTAGCCTCCAGTGCTTTAACTCTCAACGGTTTATCATTACTAATTCCTTCAGTAATTATGGTAATAACAACAATCATGGAAAGCTCGTTGGGCTGTGACGCGTGTATATGCGGTGCTGTTCCATGCAAATTCCACTTGGGATGTGTGGTGGTTAATGAGACCCGTCCGTATGGCTGGGGAAACTCCTGCGGGATGGCGAGCGCCGGGCTGGCGGGTTGGCAGGGCAAGGGCAGAGCGGCGGCACCGCGGCAGCACCGGGAGCGGAGCTGGGCAGTGGTTAGCTGCGTAACGTTCGCTTCGTGCTCCGCGGGCAGTTACCCTATTTAAATGGCAAATATTAGTTACGCTGTCAGACTTCAAGGGTGACTGGGGCTTGTTCGTCCCAGCAAGAGTCGAGTTAAAATGCAGAACCGCATTTCAGGAAGACAAGTCTCAGTTTATTGAAAGAAAAGCTGTGCAAACCCACGGTCACAGAGCCACCGGCTCCGCTCCTGCTGCCTGCTCTGCCATGGGACCTGCCGGGGGGGATGCTGCTGCCAAACTCTGCCGGGGAAATTCCTGCCCAGCTGAGTCCCAGGTTCCACTGAAAGTCGGCAATTTCAGCCCAAGTTATGGGACTCGGGTTGAATGGCAATGTCAGAGCCAGGCTTACTGGACTACGTTATCTATCTCTAACATCAACTCCTCTTAAGAAAATAATAACGAAAAAAGTATTCCGCTTTCTTTTCTTTCAGCTAATACATTTTAAATAAATTATAGGATTCAAAATGTTAAAAGTTTAATCGGCTCCCCTATTGTGCTGAAGTTCAAAAGGAACATTTATCAGTCGTGAGTTTGGACCGCAATTTGTACGTGTGGCTGAAAGCTTTTTAATTCACTCAACGGGAAACAATGAGCAGAGTTGATTAAATGGGAGCTGGTAATTTTTTCCCAGCCGTCGGCAGTTCAGGCACCCCCAGAAAGTTTGTATTGATACACCTGGAGAGACCGTAGCAGATTTTGTAACAGACTTTTACAACGTACTTTTGGATTATTCACCCCCATCTCGCCTCTTCGGACCCCTTTATCCTTCATGGCGAGAGCGCTCAGGTTCGTTCCTTTGCCCTCCCCGCACAATCTTTCTTTCACCTGCGCCTTCGCTTTCATTGCCTGATAAAGGACAGGCCAAGACCAATATAATGAAGCTCCCGGTGCCGCTGTGTAAAGTCACCCCTTCACCACCCGTAATTAGGGGGCTGGTGCTGAGCGCGCTGAGCAAATTCTTCTAATGCAGCTGCCTGTCGCTGTCTTTCCAAGTGCAAGGCTGGTCAGGCACGTGCCCCTTCCCGCTGCAACGCGTAACCACGCAGCCACCCCATTCACGTGCCGGAGCTGTTGCCGGCGTTGCCAAACCTGCCCTGCATGGCCAGTTTGGTGGCGGAGCCGCGAGCCGGCAGGGTGGGCAGCGCGGCCCTGGGCAGCAGCAGGCAGGGACATCCCGGCGGGGCGTCCCGCGGGGGGCGATGAAGCCCAAAAGTTGGGCGATGAAGCCTGTGGCATCGGGCAGCGGCTGGGGAGAGGCAGCACCCGGGGAGAGGGCAGCTCTGGGGCTTTCCTCATCTCGGCTTCTCCGCCGGCTCCAGCAGACGCAGCTTCTCCCACCGCCGGCCCGTGTCGGAGCTGTAGCTCTGCGGGTGCCTCCAGCGTGCCCAGGACCTCAGATGAAGGATGCTGCCCGCGAAGCCAAGTCTACTTTATTATGTTATCGAGAAAGCGAAATCCTTTTCCATAAGTGGCCCTACATTGTTAGCAGCAAAATAAGCAATTGCCGACATCCAGAATTGCTGTTCTGGAGCACGAGCCTGAATCCATTTTAAATGCTGAAGACACGCCAGCGTGGTGACGTCCTTTCGTCCGTCTCCTGTGCTCCCCTTCCCCGTCCTGCTCGCCCGTCAGAGACCTCGGCAGCAGCTGAAGAGTTAAGAGCCTGTTTCTCCCACTGCCACTCTTCCTTCTACAGGGAAGACAAATGATTCATTATATTCCCCATCATTTTCTCTGATGCCTGGCTGCCTCCCATCGAGATGTTGGGTCTGCACCATGGCAAGTCATTAACGTGATCTCCAAGAAGAGCCGTGGAGAGTAGTATTTCCTATTTGTACGTGGTGATTCATGCCAGGGGCAAACCAGTGTGATCAATTCTAGTTTTCTTTCAGATCTTTACAAAAAAGCCTACATATAGAGACACGGCATGAAAATATAAACAATGACATCCAGCTTTTACCAGCTCGAAAGGCAAAGGAGAGCAAACTCTGACTGCGAAAGGTTTTGCAAACCGGTAGCAGGGAGGAGATGCCTGCCGACGCCGGAGGGGAAGGTGCACAGCAATGCCGCACCTGCGCTGATGGTTTATTGTGGGGACTATCAGCTTCCACCCTCCCTTGAGGTAAATATTGAGCTCATCTTCTCCCGGGCAGTATTTCCCTCTGGGATCCACGGATGATAACATTCAATTGAGCAGAGTCAGAGCCTGGCAGCTACGGGCAGGGCAGCGCAAAACGCAAAGAGCAAAATGCAACACTTCCCGCCGAAGGTTTTGCACAGCAAGAGCTCTCTGTCAGAAAAAGCCCTGGTCTGGGAGCTGGCTGAGGAGCTTTCCCCTACCAATGCTCCATTTTCACTTACAGGAGTCACTCAGTGCTGAACCGTACGTCCGACTACCTGCGGTTGAGGTAATACGGGTGATATTGTAATGAAGTGCAGCCTGGCTGTGCGAGCAAAACGCTCCAGCTATTGATATCCAAATACGGAGGTTTTCTAGGTGGCACAAACGAGCTAGATTTCACAGCCGGAGTCAGACGAGATCTGTGAAAAATCCAGATCCAGAGACTGGAGAGGGGCTGGTGCCAAGGGCAGGGAGTGACAGGCCAAGGGGAATGGCCTGAAGCTGCAGGAGGGGAGATGGAGATGGGATGTGAGGCAGAAATCCTTCCCTGTGAGGGTGCTGAGGCCCTGGCACAGGGTGCCCAGAGAAGCTGTGGCTGCCCCTGGCTCCCTGGCAGTGTTCAAGGCCAGGTTGGATGGGGCTTTGGGCAAGCTGGGCTGGTGGAGGGTGTCCCTGCCCATGGCAGGGGTGGCACTGGGTGGGCTGGGAGGTCCCTGCCCACCCAAACCCGTCTGGGGTTTGATGATCTTCCAGATGCAGGGAAGCGTGCTGCCGGAGTCTCCGGCACTGAAGGGATCGGCGAGGGATTGATTTTCTAAGCGAGATCCAGGCGCGTACAACGGGACGGTGACTGCGGCCAGCCGATCAGAGGGCTGACCTCCACGAACATCTAAGACCCCAGTGCCAATCCTAAACGCCCGTTCACTCCCCAGCACGTGCCCGAGCCCAGGCACTGCCCTGCGTGGATGAAACGCTTCGCCGGCTGGGAGAGGAACAGCAACAGCAGTGATTAACAGCAGGACCTATTAATATACGAGGAGCAATGCGTGCTTTAGCTTCTCTCTGGAGGGCTGTGTTATTCCTGTTATTATTTTTAACTGTCCTCTCCTGGGCTGCTCGGGGCACCGGGAAGAGCATGCCTGAGATGAAATGGAAATTGCACGTTTTAAGTAGCCGGGCAGAGAGGTGGAGGCAGCTGCGACTGCTGGGGCAGCAGAGAAGGGAGAAATTCGTCATGGAAATGAGGGCTGCCGTGGTCCCCCCGTATCAGCCGGCACCAGCGAGCCGTGCAGGGAGGAGCTGGGACCGTCGGAGCTGCTGGGCTGCTCCCGAGCCGCGTCCCTGCCAGCACATAACTTACCGGTTTGTTTTGATAGGCAGGAGCCATTCCTGTTCACAGACATTTAATGTAATGTGGGAATTAGTAATTTGTGATAGTGGCTGAAATCACTTTCAATCCATAAAACATAAATACAGCAAAAGCAAAGAAATGAGCCATAACTCTCCCTAATGGAAACCCCGGCCTCCCTGCTTTTTATGGTGCAGGAAAAAAACGGCCCCGCTATTTTCGATCATTAATTTTGTATTGGCCCGAACTGTGGTGCTGCTGGTTTCCAAAGCACTTTTTGCAAAATAATGAGGCTATTTATTAGTGGCAACGAGGCTGCACAGAAAGAAGAGTTGAGATAGTTTCTATAGTAACTCCCTGCTAAAACATTTGACACTCGCCCCGGCTAAAGCTGTTCTGCCGCCCTGACTGCCAGGCTGAGCGGAGCAGCCCCCGGCTGCAGGTTCGGCGAGGAGTCCCCGGGGTCCTTCTCCTCCGGCCGTTACGGGACCCGCTTCGAGCCGTTACCAGCACCATACGGGTGCCTGGCGCGGCCCGGCGACGGGGGCCAGGGGATGCGCGGCCCCCGGGACGAGATGCAACAGGTCTTTTCTCCCCATGCAGCATCTTTCTGTCTTCTTCCTCATCTGTGGGTCACGTTTTCATTGGGTTGAAATGTATGTTCTCAACCCATCCTCCTCCTCAGGGAAGAGGAGCAGGAGGGGAGCCGGACGGCCGAGCGCAGCCTGGCTACTGAGCATCCCGGCGCTCACCGGGAGCGTTGGCCACCGGCCACCCCTGTACAGAGAAAACCGAGTCGGGGCTCACGCTGGTCTCTGCATCGCAGCAGAATTTCCAGAAGTAATTGGATTTGGCCATTCAGTTACTTCCACAAATAAAGGAAAACACAATTATTCACATTCGCCACTCGGATACCGTGGAAACTAAGGACAAATTCCATTTTTCTTATACGCAGCTCTACAAATGGTTTGGATTGAGTTAGAAAACAATAAAAATCCCTGGCACCGCCACGTGCACACATTCGAGCAAACAAAGCAACCAACCAGCCCTTTCGAGGTGCTGCAATGCAACGTGTTTTCCTTCCAGACGCCAGCAGAACGGGGCGCAGGTATCGCTGTGTTACGCGGCAGAGCATCCCGCTGTCGGTGGTGGCAGCCCGGGCACCCGCCGTCCCTCGGTGCTGCTCAGCCGGGGCTGATGCGGGATGCGGCCGGCTCCGGAGCACGCCCGGCGGGGACCGGCTCTTCTGCCCACACATGCGGGTGCAAGAGCGAGGCAGGCATCCTTGCATAAGGAGGCTCTGAAGCCCTACATCTCTCGCCATCCAGCTCCATTTGGGTAGCAAATAAATTCCAGAAAATCCTGGATGCCTGAAGATTAAGAAGAGGCTAAATTTACTGAGGAAACAGTTATTCACTTGGCCCTGTGCGACAGCTGGACAAACAGGGCTTGGGGAAGGAGGATAAATCAGTCCCGACCCGTCCGTGTTTCCAGGGGGAGCGGAGCATCCTCCAGCCTGCACTCCGGCTCCGGCTCGCCGGCTTCTCCCGTCCCCCGTGAAACCGTTATTAAAGCTGGCAAGCCATCATGAGAAATAAAGATTTATCATGGCGTAATTTCCCAGGAGGGACAGAGATTAATGCCGAGGAGAGGGGAACCAGCATTCGTTTTCTGTTTGGGGAGCGGAGGAGCTCTTCACCCCCCCGGGCCCCTGTGCTCCTGCCAGGAGCCAGCAGCGGTCCAGCCAGGGAGGGGGGGGCACAGCCTCGGGGCTCCATCCTGACCCCGCTGGGAGCTGACCCACCCCGGGGGAGCATCCCGGAGCATCCTGCTCAGCACTTTCATCTGCTAACCTGACGGAGCGGCACTAAACCCAACGGCAACACAACCTGCCGGCGGCACGGGGCGCGGAGCAGAGGGGTCCCCGTTACAGCCCCACGCGGACTCCCTGCTCCTGCCGCACTGGTGGTAACGCCGCGGTGCAGCCCTCCCTCTGCTCCCCCGAGATGTGTTTCTGTTCTTCTGCTTAGCTCTCAAAAGACACGTGTCCCCGTCACGGCCGCCTGTCAGATGCCACTTTGTTCTCTCCCAGCTTTGCAGGGCAACAACAGATGCCTGGTGCCGGGTAAAAAGAACGACGCGCGGCCTCATCTGGCCATCGCTCTGGGCACAGTCACAGGTTGCACAGGAACGTGCCATGATTGTAACGGTTTGGAACCGAGAGGGATTTGGGGGTTATTTTTGGACGGTCTTTGCCCAGGGAAGGTTCCCTGATGTTACCCAGAGATCTGCAATGCACAGCAGCAGAGTTCTGGGCATCACCGGGAGATGCCGGCAGCGGGAAGGCAGCTGCCCGCACGGGGAAGGCAGGAGGGGTATCCCATGGATGCGGACCCGAAAGCCACAGCACCGCGGGAGCGCAGGTCAGTCCGGCAGCACCCGTCCCATTTCCCAGCCGGGTTCCCTGAGTGCCGGCAGCAGGACGGCCTGCCTGAGCCCCCTCCTCTGCCCCAGCAGCATCCCCTGCCTGTCCCACCGTCGGACCGGCACCTGCCAACGGACACTCCCCCCACCCGCTTTGTTTTCATCAGCAGCAAAGTCAGGCGTCCCTAGGTGCCAGCCTGCTAAAAAGCAATCGTCATTGCTGTTTTCGACAGTTATTCATCAAAATCAGACGCAAGCTATTCCGCTCAGGATGGTTTCCCTGTGCTCAGGCTTGCCTACCCCTGCCCCTCCCCACTGCCTTGCTCCTCTCCCGGGGGGAGATGAAGGCTCTCCTCCTACCTCCTCAACACCCTTTTTTTGGGGGGGTTTGACAGGAAAAGCAAAGCACTGCCAGAAACCTCCAAGATGGGACTGCAGCCACGGGGGAGGTGGCTGCCGCACAGCTCTGCTCCGCAGCAGGGACTCAGCACCTCTGCCTTCTGCTTTCTAAAAACGTCTTAAACGTCACCCTTTTGAGGCCGCGCATGGCGGCGCAGGCTCCGGCGAGGGACGGCAGCCCTTTGCACGGCGCCTCGCGGGGGGCCGTTACGCTGGTGGCATACGGCACAGCCCCAGCTCCGAGCACCAGTGATGGATTTCAGAGCAGGAACAGAGCTGTGCTCAGCCGCATCGGTGGGAGTCGGTGCTGCGCGCTGCCGGCGTGGCGCGTGGAGCTGCCGGCGCCTGGCCCGGCGCGGGTAGAGGGGAGTGCCGCGGCGATGCTCAACCAGCTGGGAGCAAGGGGAGAGGAGGAAGACGAGAAGAGCTGCAGAGGAGTTGGGTCTTGCAGTCACTTATTGATTTTTACAGAGAAAAAGATAATCTGTGGACTGAGGAAACTGCCACCACTCGTAGAGTGGGACCAAAGGGCTCTCACCAAAGATCCCTGGTTTTGTTATTGCTCTTCACGAACGTGCTTCGCGGGAGGAGGGAACACTTGTAATGCATATTTCAATTTTGGCTGCAAAAATTTCATCATTATCATTTCAATTAAAATTGCTCTTTGAAGCAGTTTGTCTTCAGGCTCAGCCACACGAATCTTTGCTTTCATGAACGTGGAAAACTTGAAAAATAAAAATGACCCTATTTTATCCAGCTCTGTTCCCTTCTCTCGGCACCCCGCGAGGTTTCCATCGTCGGAGCGTGCAAGGACGGCTGCCTGCGCCCAGCGTGGCTGCACAGACTCGCTGCCGCTCCCGGGGAAGCTGGCCACGCTGCGCTGTAAACCTCACTACTTGGATGTGCGGCGAGCCGGCTGGCTGCCGCGGTGCTGGCCGAATCGGCTCGGTGCCAGCAGCCCCCCTGTCAAGGCAGGAGGCAGCGCCAGGGGTTTGCGGTTTTAAAAACAGCAATGTTTTGGCAGGAGCGAGAAAAGGCACTGCAGAAGTTTGGCTACGATAGCGCGCGGTGGCAGGATGGGGCGGGATGCGAAGCACGGTGTCCGTGGCCCGAGCGCATCCCTGGCTTGCTCCGGGGCAGGGAAGCACTCACGCCGGTGAGATGCCGAGGGAGGTGCGTGCAGCCCTGTTACCTCCCACCTTACGGAGAGCTAAAAGTGAGTGAGAGCTCCTGTGATATCCTTCTGGCTTTGGCGACGGGTCGCAGGAAATTGGTGGGACCCCGCGGGGGTACGGCAGGAGGACGGGGTCCTTCCCGTGAACGCTCACCCGCCTCCCCTGCCTCTGCTGGGGATCCTGGGGTGGACCGTGAATATCCACGAGGCGGAGATTATTCAACGCTTCCATAAAACCAATTGATGTTCAACACTAATTTATGGATATACTGAATTATCTACCGCAAATGGAAATAGGATTTAAGAAGAGAAACGAGGAGAGGCACCTACAATCGAGTCAATCTTCTTTGCAGAGAAGCAGGAAGAAGGAACGTGGAACGGGAGCCCGATAATTTATGCATCTGTGTGTCCCGTTCTGTCCTCAGGAACGCAGATACCACTGGCTGCCTCCTGTCCTTCATAACTGCTCACAATGTCATCTTTTTAATGAAAATTAAGTGCTTTGGTTGTACTAAATAGAAGCTGTGCGGACATGTCTAATTGCAGCACTGGGAGATGGCAACCTCATTTGAAAGGAAGCAAGTCCCGGGAGGATTCAGCACGGACTCTTCAAAAACAACAGACGCCATGGACTGAGAAGGACTAAAAATATTTTTCTTGCATCTGTGTGAGCCCTTTCATTTCCTCTTCATTTTCTCTAATTTTCTTTGTCTTCAGCTTTAACCGATTTGATGCATCCTAATTACAAGCACATCTGCGTGCTCCTGCGGCGTCCCGGCTGACCCACACGGGTGTCAGGGCCAGCGGTGCCGGACCCCCCCTCTCCAGCGACGCGGGGCCCAGCCGTCCCCAGGGCAGCGCTTGCTGCAGGCAGCAATCCCGGGCTGGGATGCCCAGCTGGTTTTCCCAGGCATTCCCAGTCATTTCCCAGGAGCCGAGCGCACGGTCGGGATCGCACCCTGTGGGTAGGACTGGGGCTGGCTTTTTCAGGTGAGCCATCACTTAAGAAAAGCCTGTGTAAATCCAGTGCTCAGAAGTGATTTATTCCGCTTCTAATATATGATAGTGTTTTTCATCCTGATCTTAAAGAAAATCCGTCCTCGCATTCGAGCTAAAAGCAAATCCCTGGCAAGATTAAGTTAGCCTAGAAAAACTCAGCCCATAAGCAATTACCCATCCTTTCCGAGGTATTTTGTCTCCTGGCATAAGGAAATCGAAATCCCCAACCAACGATTCATGGGAAGAAGCAGCTCCGATACAAGAACAAAATGCGTGTTGTGTCCTTTCTTTAATCAAGTTAATGGTCATCATTTCACATGCTAATGTCTCCTCAGTGGTCCATCAGCTCCGTGCAGCTGCAGCCGCCTTCAATCCGGCGCAGGTTACCTAAGAGACCCAATTACGTGCTTTCCTCTGAGCATCGCAGATAAAACCCCACCACCGACCGCTTCGTCCGCCGCAAAGCTTTTCTCCGGCATCACATGTGGCAGGGGAATAACTTCAAGGCTTCGGGTGAAGGAACGAAGGGCAGGAGGGCTTGTGTCCCACTCGGTTCCCCGGGAGGGCTCGGGAACGGGCAGGAGGCTGCGGGTGCACAGGGGTACCCCGGCCCAGGGGCCGAGCTCGCTCCTGGGGGGCCTTTAGCAGCCGGGAGTGACTCCAGGAGCCGCAGGCTGTGCCACCGGTGGCCCAGGGCCACCAGCCCTGCCAGGCTGGTATGACAACACTCATTGACATTTTCATTGCCATCTAGTGGCAATCACTCACAGCTGCTTTTTATCCTCCATTTTCTCATACAATCGATAATAACCAATAATGAAATAACCAAACCCAAATATGCAGTATTTTTCCCTGAAATCTTTGCATGGAGCTGCTCGATGGACAGGGCTTTGGGTGCCTGCAACGAAAGGCGTTAATCAAAGGCAGAGCAAAGAGGTGGTCAGTGACAAAAAGGATGCACCAGTTCTCCGGATTTGATTCCAAGAGTTCAGTCCCACCTTTGCCCGAGCGGAGAGGCATCCACGCTCCCGTACACCCCCCAGAGCCACAGCCGTAACCGGCAGCAGACTCAATTTTCCCTGTATTAGCCAGGCAACGAGCAGACCACGCGGCAGAGTACAGCATGGGTGTAAACTACGCTGTGATAGAAGTGCCGGCCCTGGGTGGTCCGGGCACACAGGCAGGGTCCTCTCTGGCTTTCTGGTGCTGTTTTGGTTGAAGACGGGAGGGGTTTGCACATCCCTCGCAGCCCCAGCCCCCAGCAGCATCCTCGCTCCTGCAGCCACTGGCGGGAGCATCCTCCCGGACAGCCCCTCCGGCAGGACCTGCGTCTCTGCGGCAGGATGAGGGGCAGAGACGGGGACGTGCCCCCCACCGTGCCGGGACACCCAAGCCCAGAAGGAGCAGATGGATGCAGCACCCTCACGAGAGGCTCCGCGGCTCCTCGCAATCTCCAAAGGCTGCAAGATAAGGGGACTGCCAGGGAAAAGCCGGACCAGAAAGATAAGAGAGCTTATTCCGTTCAATTATTGGGCAGATAAGGCAGCACAGGCAAGCCGGGCTCTCCTAATCCATCGCAGCGAGCCGCGGAGGGTCAGCCTCTTCCAAAGGAACCGTTCCCCGGAGCCTGCTGCGGCACTCGTCGAGGGCTGGGTAATTCCTGCTGCAGGCAGGCAGAGCCTGGCCGCCCCGCTGTGAATCTCCTGCCCGAGACTTTACGAGCCTGGGACCGCTCGGACCCATATTTCTTGTGAAATACGGCCCTGGCATTTCTCACGACCTTTGCACAAAGGTTAGGAGGGAGCTTGATGAGATTTTCTTGATGACTGGGAGTTGGGATGCACTGTCGACGGGGAAGATGGAGCTCTCTCCCGGGAAGCGGCAGCGTTGAGGGCTGGCGAGGAGCGGGGACTGCAAGGTCGTCCTCCCGCAGCAGCGATCCTCTGCCAGGGCTCTCACGCGGCTGCTGCGAACACGGATCTGTCCCGGATGCCTTCCTCGGCGGGGGAGGACGGAGCTCTGCAGCAGCCTGCCCTGCCCTTACCAGGGGCCGGGAGGGATCGGCAAGTGCCAAGGAGGGAAAAGCACACAGGAAACGTCTTGTCTGTGGTTTCACCTGGGTGCCTCTCATTTACTCGCACAATTAATTGGAACCATAAATCTGCAGCTGCAGTTATCCGCATGCACAGGACTAAGGGTGGTTATTAAAGTCTTTCCTGCATCGGCTCCCTCGCTGGTGGCTGAGACCGGTGCTGGTGAGCGCAGGGCCAGACCCTGCACGCCTACAGCTCTGTCACCGTCTCGGCCCTCCCTTACCGGTCGGCACCTCAGGAAGCTCATTCCTGACAGCATCTTCCCCCGGCGAAGGGATCCTGTGCCCCCCCGGCATTGCCCTCCCGACAGAGTTGTTAATTAGCCGTGGGCTGGTACCACTCTTAACGAGCGCTGCTAGCCCCCTCCCCAGGACCTGCTGGCCGGGATGCCGATGCAGTTTGTAGGAGCCGCTTGCACGGTACCACCGGTCCAGGGCTTGGACCAAATCCCCTCCCGGGGAAAAGGGCTCGGGCAGCTTTGCCTCACAGCCTGCCAAAAAAGTCCAAAAAAATGCAACGCAAGCCATCCCCAAACCACTGCTGGGCTGATTTGGAGGCACAAACGAGCCGTCCCTTTCACCGCCCGTAACTGCGCACGCTCGGATCGGGCCAGGACACAGCTTCATGCTTTGGGGAAACTTCCTCAGATTTTTAATTATCACAGGCAATTAAGACTTTAATTCTGCCAGGCTCCAGCTGCTGCAGCTGGCACAGCTCCAGCAGCCCAGCCATCCTCTCCGAAGGCTGCGCTGGCATGCTGGGCTCAGATGAGGAGCTCCAGGAGGGGTGCCGGTCACCGAAGCCACCGCCGGGTGACAGGGGCTCCCGGCGCGAGCGAGGTCCCGCTGCACGGAGTCGGCCCGTGGTGGCACGTCGGTGGTGCCCAGAGCCGGGCGAGCGGCTGGGGAGGCAGGCGGGGGGCTGCCGGGATGCTCCCGAGAGCTGACGGCCGGTTGTCGGGGGAGTCAGGGCACATGTAAGATGCCAATTACGCTGTGAAAAGTCAAGTATTTTATGGAAGGCAGAAGGATGAGGAGGAAAAAACAAGAGCAGCTTTAAAAATAGATCAAGGTAGCGAGGTGAGAGACGTGGCTGGGGAAACGAGAGCCCGTGCGAGGAGCGGTGGAGGAGAAGCAGCGTAAGGTGGAGGGGAAGCGGCCAGCCGGGTGAGGACGGACGGACAAACCGCCGCAGCCCCCAGGGAAACCTCCCCGGGGACCGGGAGGCTCCGGCCATGCCGCAAAGCCGTCCGCGTGGCCACGGAGAGAGCCGCGCTCGGCCGAGGAATGCCGACACGGCAGCGGGGAGCCGGGCCCCTAATGGACAGAAAACATAAAGTAATCCGGGTCCCACCGCAACAGCTTTCCTCTCTTCACGGTGAAAATTTCTTCCATAGCTGATCTAGCACAAGCTGATACAGTTGTAATACGCACGCAGGGGGACGTGTCTCTCCACGGCTGCCTTTTGCGTTATCACAAATAAAAATGACTACAAAGACCGGAGGAAGCACGAGCTCGGCCTCATCTGGCATCCCACAATGTAATTAGTTAGCGCACATCAACTGGAGCCTGAAATATGGAGTGCAGAAATCAGAGGAGCTCACCCAACGAAACGGAAAATGAGAAAGCCTCACCCAATGAACGAGCTCTCTAAATATAACCAGTGCTGCAAAATTATGTCAGAGAATAATTCATATGCAGAAATAGCTCTAAAACTTAGTGGAAGCATGAGCAGCTAAATAGAGCAAACCCCAAGGAACAATAAGGAAACTGCACAAACACGACGGAAATGCAAGAGCAATAGAGCGGCAGCGATAAAAAATATTCCGAGACAGTCCTTTAAGTCGCGCCACTGCCCTGGGACGCGGGGGGAGCGAGGAAAGCCTCGGGAAGAGGCGGGAGGTCCTTGGATTTGCTTGTGCCAAGCTGGACACCAGAGAAACGGCCCTGTTCGTTTTGTACGCTCAACAGACAGAGATTTAGTCCTTTTGTTTCCTTACATATTGCTTCAGCGCATCCCGGGTGGTACAAACGCTTCGCCTGAGCGGCCCTCGGCCACGGGACACCTCGTAATTCAAGGGGCTCTCCGGCATCCCCGGGTGCGGGGAAGGCTCCAGGAAACCGCTGGAGTCGAGGCAAGGAAACGTGGGGATTGCGTGGGTCCGCTGGCCGCCCGCACCGGTGCTGGGGGGCGAGATCTAACCTGCCCCCCCTCCTCCCTCCCCTGCCCGGCCCCGGGGCTCCTCTCGCCGGCAGCACAGCGGTGATTAATTCCCGCAGCTCCCTGCGCCGGCTTGTGCCGAGACCGGCACTTTGGGGTTATTTTGGACACTTTCCTTAATTTAATTTGGTGCGATTCGATTTGATTAAAAGGTATTGATTGGGGGGAGGGAGGGCTAAAATTGTGGCCATTTGTCAGTAGCCGGGAGCCTGTGAAATCTCCTCCTCGTTAATAAATCAGGGCCGGCGCTATTCGGTGCGCAGCTATTACCGTTCAGAAACACAGTCAGGCTCTTTCCCCTCTGGCACCTGGTGAAGGATTAATGCCATTAAAAGCTGCGAGTGTTTCCAGCACGGAGCTGCTGCTGGGTCTGGAGAGAAAAGCCCCCCAGCCGGAGGGAGAGACACGGCCCCACGCGCTCGGGGTACCCCCAGGGTGGCCGAGGCCATGGGCGATGCACCCCACGCTTGGATATGGGTGGGATGCCCCGTGCAGGGAAGCGATTTCAGGGGGTACCACCACCCAGCTCCAGGGAAGAGCAGGAAAGCTCCTCGCCTGAAAAGCCTTCCTCCTCCTCCTCCTCCTGGGCAGCAGAGGCTGCTCAGACACACTGCCTCCGGAAAAGGCTCTGCCCCAAGATGCAGCAGCAGCATCTCCCATAAGGTGCTCCAGCATCTCCCATAAGGTGCTCCAGCATCTCCCATAAGGTGCTCCAGCATCTCCCATAAGGTGCTCCAGCATCTCCCCACGCACGGGGCTGGCGCGCCCGCCAGATGCGGACACGACTGCCGCTTCGATTTAAGCGCACTGTCCACGGGCAGCTTCTTCAGCAGCTGCGACACTTAGAAAAATTACCGAGCAACACTTACTCGCTCTTTAGCGGCATATTGACACAACTCGAAGGGAAAGCAGGGACTGAAACGACTAGACGTAAGACTTCTCAGGCATTTGTATTATTTTCAGCACGCTATCATAGCTCCCAGAATGGGGATGTCAAATGGCTTCCTCTGAGCATTTTGTACGTCTTTAAAAATGAAATGGGCTGTGCTGATGCCTTCAGATGTCTAATGGGCGATACGAGTGTAAAAGTGCCACTTCATGTTTTGAGATGTCACTACAGTAAATCAATCCTATTTTTGCTGCTTATAAACGGCAAATATTTTCTCAGGGCTACTTCAGCAGGGAGGGAGGAGGAGAGGAGCCGGGGGGCTGTTGGCAGAGCTGAGCGCAGCCGGGTCGGCCTGACAGTCCAGCTGGGCTGGCTCCGGCATCCCACGGAAGATGTGGCTGCTCTGCTCGGCCCCCCCAAACGTCAAAGTGGCACACGAGGGGCTCGGCACACACCCAGCGCCTCGTACGGGCTCTGGTGCTGCCCAAGACGACCTCTCTGTACATCTAAGTCTTTTGTAATAGCTCAGCGGGAGCCAGGGGAAGCTTGACAGGTCGGCGCAGCATTAAAAATGGCCCGTGATAAGACAAGGGGAGGAAAGAGACAGCTGTCTTGCAAGAACTCAGCTCTGAAGGGCACAGAAGGGAACACGATGAACTGATCCGCTGTATCACACACGCACGCTGTTGGGTGCGGAGGAGAAAAACTCTCCCCGCCTGGGATTTTTCTTTAAAGGCGGTTGGTAGCATCAATAAACGCCCAGACCCTGCTGCAGGGCGAGGTGAGCGGCAGGGGGGCGATCACGCAGGTCTGAGGGTGGGAGCCGTGGGACCCCGAGGTCCCGGAGCCGTGCCCAGGGTCTGCAGGGACGGGGGAATCCGCTTCTCGGAGGTGAAGCTGCCTGAAGGGCTTGAGGAGGAGAGCGCCCGCCGGCTCCTGCCCACGGCGCGAGTCTCCGGTCCGGAGCAGGAACAAGCGACGGTGCCGCTGAGGGGTGCGTGCGGGTCCGTCACCTCCTTAACTCCTAAAAGCCTGCGCCTGGGCGATGTGTCTCGGTGACTAACGCACTCATAATCAAAACGGACCGTAATCATCATGGCAGTAAAGTGATCCTTGCATTTTCCTATTTACTAATCTCCAGCTTCTCCTTGTGACCTTTACTTTAAAATGTTTCAATATAAATAATGCACTCCTGTGAATATATTCTTCTGATTATTTCCCAAAGCTCTGATTCTCCACGTGTGACGGTCCCTGAAGTGGTAATTTGTTCTCTTTCCTGGTAATTGCAATTTTAGAAATAGCTTTTTCAAATGCTCACAGCCAGATATCTTTTTAGAAGACATTTCCTTCGTTTTCCCCTCCGTGACATCGTTGCTGCCCACGGTGGCACGTGCCCCATGCAGCCGGGCTGGGGATGCCTCGGGGGGAGCGGGGGGCTCTGCGGGTGCCCCCCGCCACAGACCAAGAGGTTCGTGCTGCCCCAGGAAACTCCATCTTTCTATTAGGCACCTCCTGACCTCGTAGGGCATCTACTAGGAGTCCCCAAATAATTTCAGATTCACTCTTATTAATTCCAGCTGCCACAGATTCCGTTACTGCAGAAACGCGCTGGTGGTGCGTGGTGGGAAGAGAGCCCGGCACAAAGATGGGGAGAATTAGGCAGAGACCTGCGCTCACAAGCGGTTCATCCCGAAGGCAAGAAACACATTGCTGTTCATAACTTAAGAAAATGACCATTCCCACATGGGGTAAATGGTTTGGGGCTCTGGATCTGGGCAGGGGCCACCCCCCTGCCTGAAGGCAGCCCCCCCCCCCGCCGGCTCGGGCGCAGCAGCTCGTTACCCACAAACGAAGCGCTTGCGGCAACCAGGGTCTTTGCTTTGGGAAGGAGAGGGGGTCTCCAGCACGGGCTCCTTTCCCCCAGGGAGGTGCCAAGGGAGGGCTCTGCTCTCGTTTCGGCCATGCCGCAGCCCCTGGGCTCTAACCTTTTGTAGCCAGTTCAGAGAAATTGTTGGTGATTAATTTAAGCTGAAGGTTAAGAGCCAACATAAGCTAGAAAGTCAATGACTAATCTATTAAGCTCCCCAGTAACTTAATTTACATGTTTTTAATGATTACTTCCTACCTGGGCACTCTGAAAACTAATTGGACTTGAATCGTTAAGTGCATTCAGAGGTGGACTCAAATTAATAAGTACCACTCATGTCTGCTTTTAGATGCAAAAGAAAATCAACTTTGGCGCGCGGGGCTGCCAGAACGCCTCATTGCTATGCAAATGCTGCCGCCTCTCCCCGTTCGAGGGGTGTCTTCTCCCTAATAACCAGGATGCATTAGCCCGGGGAGCCAGGTTTGCTGCACCCGCTGCCATTTAGGAATTAAAATCCCAATTAAGGGCTTGATGCACTTCTTGAAAATTGAGTTTTTCTGTCCATTGTAAAAGACAAATCTGCTCGAGACTCCAAATGGGGCTCGGGCCAAGCATCGCTCCCAATTAGTCAGTGGTGTTCTTGGGCATCCGAGGGACGGCGCGGCTGCCTTGATGGTTTCTGTGCTGTCAGGTCATGAGCTAACCATCCCTCCTCCTCCGCCAGTTCACCTGCAGATGACAGCGAGGGTCCCAGTCTCCCCGCTCCCCAGCTGACACCGTCCTCCGGGAGCAGCAGGCAACGGGGACATAATTCAGTGCCGCCGCGTCGGCACGGTCAGCGTGCCAAGGGGGTAGGAGCCCATCACGCCTGTTCGTGTGCCCGCGGGAAAGAGGTGGTCACTCGCATGGTAACACCGCGTCGTGTTTAAGGGGCCCAAAATCCGCAGGGGAGACAGAAACGGAGACGCCTCCTGTTTCTGTACACGCAAGGAAAGCTCTTGCTTTGAGAAGGCTGGCGGTAAGGGAGGAAATGTGGCTGGAATGAAAAGCACCTACTTAAGAGATAACATGAAAGCTCTTTTAATATAATTTAATGGCAAAAGGCAAAATGAGGCTTTGAGATGCGGCGCCGGTTCCCTACTTAAGGCGAGGATGAACACTTGTGTTGGATCAATCCACATGAGGATGAGGAGAAAAAACCCAGCGTGGTATTTATTTCCCTGAGAAGTCCGGCATCTTCGCTGGAGCCGCAGGAAGCGAAGCAACTTCGCTCGGCCTCAGAGGCGTAGGGCTGTCCTCGGAGCGGCACCGCACTCATCCGAGCAAAACCGGACCCGGTGCCCATGGGCGAGAGCCAGCTCCGACCTCCGTAACCACACGCAGCACCCCGCGCCATCGCTGCTTGCACCGGGAGGGCGACCAGCCGGCAGGTTACAGACCGCACAATTTAATCATAGTGAAATTGAGAATTTCACAGTTTGCCATCAATTAATAGGCGAGCAAACAGAACGCAGTGCTTGTATTGGGGAAGATGGTTCCCCCTAAAGAACAGTTCTTTTAATGAGGCTCATAATAATACTCATTAATTTGTGTATGCCTGAATTTTCAGGTTCGCAAATGAGAAAGGAAATAGCTTTGCATTACGGTTGAGTCATATACACAACAGCTTCCCTGTTCCCCCTCAGCCTCAGGTGGGTCATTGAGAATTTGTTTTACTGATTAAAAAAAGTTTCTCGGAACAAACCCCGCAGCCCAGCGGGCGCAGGGCAGCCTGGAGCAGCCTCCGGCCGGGGCAGAGCAAGAGTCTCGGGGTCGCACAGCCCTCGCTGCTTCCTCCCCTCCACACTCATCCCACTGAGTGCATCCAAAGCTTTCTGTTTCTGCAGCAACGGGGTCTGCAGGTCAGCAACACGCAGCAGGACGAGGGGCTTTCTCCCCTTTTGCAGGAGCAGCTCCTTTCCCTCTGTGCCACAGGTGAGGTCCCGGCTCACCGCCCCCCCCCACCCCGGTGCGGGGCACATGCCACGGAGATGCCTCCCGGGACCCCCGGGTGCTCGACTGAGCCAGCCTGCAGCAGGACTGGTCCTTCCCCAGCACCGGGGGCAGGAGGAAGCCTTGCTCCAGCCTGCCAGGCTCCCCTCCAACACAAATAATGGCTCTGACAGAGCGCGCCGCATTCCCTCGCCGTCCGCAGGGGATGGAGCGTTTCATTGTGGGCTTTTTCATTAGCTCACAATACAGGAGCTGTACAGCTGCCGTCTGCTCCCCCCATGGCAAGGAAATTATGCACCTGGGCTAGCAGCCAGCATACAGAGGATTTATGCTTTCCAAGGTCTTTTATTAACTTGACAACATATGGCTTTATCCGCAGAGCATCTCCTCCTCCTCCTCCTCCGGGATGCCGGGGCTGGACCGGGCTCTCCCTGGCTGCCCCATGCCCCTACACCGGGGCACCCTGCTCGGGGGAAACACCGAAGGAAAAGAAACACGCAGCCCTTTGGGGGCAGGGGGGACGTTAACAAAACAACACGAAACTGTTTTCTTATTTAAAACCATTTTTAAATTCCTTTTTTCCCGCACAAATGCAAGCCCAGAGCATTGAAGTAACAGTGCTGAATATTTAGGAAACTCAGACATTTTCTTTTTGGTATCGGTATTTGAATAGGCACACCTGAGGATGTGCTGACACAGGCTAAGTTTTGATTCCACCTCCTTCTCCATGGAAACCTGCACCGAGATGGGTTTTCACGGCACTGGGGCACATCCCCACACTGGCAAGAACCGGCCCCTTAAACAACCGCACCCCAGAGAAGAGCCTGTGCTTTCTTTGCATTCATAGCCGGTTTTTATTCTTGCTGACGCCCAACCCACCAGTCCATAACGGTCCCTTCGGACCCGGAGGCTGCCCGAGCCTCTTCAGTCAATGCATGCATATGAGCCCACGCTTGGAAAGCAGAGTTACGATTGATTTTTGTCTTTAAGAGTCAGGCTGCATTGATTTCTCTCAGACAGGAGCTTTGCATCTAATGAAATGCAGAGATCCTCTTGGAAATGCACTGTGGCTGGCAGCGGGGCTATGGGCAAGGAAAATTGCCCTCATTTTTAAAGCTTTTAGTAACTCCGAGAGAAAACCCCAACGGCCGGGTTTCTGCAGGTGGAGGAGCAGGAGGGAGGTGAGGAGCAGCTTCAGAGAAGGCAGCCCCGCCAGGGAGAGACCTTGCCGAGGCGTTTCTGTGCCTCGATGTGTAGGAGGAATGTCTAATGATGTTGAACTTAAACTGGCTGGAAAAATGTCATCCTGCTGCCTGGCTTTAGACTCGTCTCTTCCCTCTCCCAGCTAAAACACGCCCGGATTGCACCGAGCTAAACCCCTCCTTGCTTGCAGAGAAGCCAGAACACCAGAGGCAATGCCAGACCTCTGAGCTGGCTGGTGAGAGTCGGCACCCTCCAGGCCAGCACCCGTCCCGGGGGCATCGGCGGGCCAGGAGCGAGGTACCCCGAGGGCAGAGCCGGGGGAAGGGGCTACATCTACACGCCCCAACGCAGCCGCTTCCTCGGCCACGACCCACAGAGGAAAGCGGCAGGTTACGCTGGCCGCAGGAGCACAGAGGGGTCCCTTGGCAGGGAACCTTTAAAACGCTCTCGAGAGGCACGGGTGGGAAGAAATCCCACTTATCTCAGAGGAAGAAACTCATCTGCCACAAGTATTGCTTCTAATTAGGCAGATGTGCACTGCTTTGCTGCAAGTCAGTGTGGCAGAAGGGTGCTGAGAATTGAGATTTATTCCTCTCCCCCATGTTTGAAAGTCCCCAACAGAACAAATCCCTTCGGTTACCGGTACAGAAACCCGCTCGGCACAGCCTGTGTCTCGGATCAGCATCGCAACGGCTGTCGGCTGCAGCCCTGCCTTTCCCTTCACTCTGCATCCCAGGATTTCTCCCCGGGGGGACAGGACCCCCCCAAAACTTCAAGGCTCAGCATCAGCAATTGAGACCACCAGACCTCCCAAGCTCCCTGGCCGGCAAAGCCCAAACCCCGACCCACCTTGTGTCCCCAGAGCTGGCCCAGGGCTGAGCACGAGGAGGCTTCACGTGTGTTCGACGAAGCTTGCTGCTCCTGGGAAATCCTCCTCCCTGCCCCACACCAGCGTTTTCCTGGCTCTCCGATGGCTTTGCCAGTGCGAAACCTTTCCTGAGGGCAGCAAAGCCGCAGGGGTGCAAAGCCCGGCCGCACACAGGAGCCTGCGGCAGCCCCACCAGCAGCCGATGCTCAGGGGTTTCCTCGGCAGATCGGACCAGGCAGGGATTTTCCAAAGCCAGGCTCAGCGGGAGGAGTGAAACCGGCTGGCAGCCCTCGCCCCAGAGCCCTCTCCCTCTGGCCAAAACCCTCCTGGGCTTTGCAGCAGCCCTTTGTAGGTGAGCTGGGGGTGGTGCTGAGTGCCCCCAGCTGTGCCCATCCCCAGCTGCGGAGGGAGCACCCGGCCCCTCCGGCCCCCCCGTCTGACCGTGCCGGGGTGTTTGAGTAACGGTGCTGGAAACGCCGTTGGAAGCTGCGCGGGGACCGGGGGCTGCCATTCACACGTGGGTGATCCGTTGCAGAGCGGCCGAGCCCCAGATCAGCCCGGTGCAAGCTGAGAGCAAGCGCTGGCACGGCTTGCTGCGGCTGCTCGCCTTGGGTCCAACCCTGCCGCATCCCGCCGGATCTTCCAGCCTCTTTGGGCGACAGGCTTGGCTTTTTCCTTGCCGTACCCGCGCATTTTCCGAACTTTCCCAAGCCGCCTGTTTGGAGCGGCAGGCTCTCGCACACTCAGACCTGCCGGGTGAGTTTGTTTACCCACGTGCCTTAAAGTGCGGAGCACGAGGCTACAATGGCGCTTGAGTGGCGCTGAGTGTTTTCAAGAAGATTGCACCTGCTGAAGCAGTAATTAATGTTTATTTTATTATGTTCTGGGGAATGATCGGCCAACGAGATAATTCGAACAAAGCAGAACTTGTTCCGGTTGGACACTGTTTAAAGGCTGATTCCTTGCAAACTGGCCCGTGCAAAGGACTAATAATTAGAGAGAAGGCACAAGCAGGAGCATACTCACCATTTATCTGCCTTTTATGTAATTAAAATGATGGAAATTACGGCTTAATGAGTGGAAATTGGATGTGCTCTTGAGAGTTTCACACATCCTGTTCTCCTACCGAGCGCCGTCTCCAACCACGTCCCTCCGGCCGTGTCCCCAGCCTCAGGCAACAGCGGGATTGCAAAGGAACCCGGGTCACTTGGGCTGAGAAAGCCGGCAGCGACGGTGCCGGCAGCGTTTCTGCCTGTCCGCGGCGGCGCTGCCCGCCGAACCCTCGCTCCCGAGGGGCTGCACCACCCGGGCCCGGGTAGCGAGGGCTGGGAGCGGGGCTCCTCTCAGCCAAGCAGTCCGGCGTGAGCGCTGCTTCCAGTGATTAATTCTTTCCTAATGTCTCATTAAATTACACACAGTGAAATCCCTGTGTCACGTTATAAGGGAAATAAACCTCGATGAAGGCGGAACACGCAGCAGCCTGAAACCCACTCAGTTTTGTCCTGCAGCCGAGCGCTGAGGGGTACGACGAGGGACAGGCTGCTCTGCTGCAGCGCCAGGGGCCGGGGCGGTGGGAGCCGCCTGGTGCTGCCGGCAAAGCCCCGGTGCTGCTGTGCCACAGCCCGAGGCATCGCTACCCGGTACAGCATGGCGGGACTTGCCACCACGTTTCATTCCTTCCTCTTGCTTGCTGCATCTAAATTCCCCTGATGGGGAGAGATAAATTCTGCCTGTGCCGGAGCGGCAGGATGAGCACGGCGTAGTACACCTGCTCGCCGTATCAGTCCTCTGCCGCGCAGGGACCCTGCGGAGGGAGGTGCTCGGTGCGTCGGTTAAATGATGAGAAGAAAATTGTCCTCCATCTGTTGCAATAAATTCCACTGCATTTATTTCTCTGATTAACTGTACAGGGGCGTAATGTATTATTAAGCCCATGGAGGTAGAGCGGGGGAGCCGGGGTGCCGGCTGGGTGCCAGCATTGCCATCCCACCAGGGACCCTCCTGCCGTGCCGACACGCCGGCGGTGCCGAGCGGACCCACGCATGGCGGCTCCCACGCCAAGGGGCGGCTTCCCACTCGGGCTCCTCGGGGGAGCACCTTCCACAAGATGGAGCCTGCGGGCAGACGATGTGCAGCCGGGAGGATGCCGGATGGCGAGCAGCCGTCCATCCGTCTGTCCGCCCCGATGCACGGTGGCCTGTCTGTCCGTCCATCTGCTCGTCTCCCAGGCGGTGCCCGGACAGGGACGGAGAGCGGCTGCCTTGGCTCCTCTCGCTTTGCCATGCAGGCTGGGCTGGTGCGGGCCCTTGGGCGTGTGCGTGCGTGTGTCTGATGACTTCTGCCAGCGCTCGACAGGCACAAAAACTGCCCCGCAGGGGATTTTTTGGGCTTCGCATCCCTCGCACAGGATGGTGAGGCTGCCTCAGTTTCTCCTCTCGCACCACGGGCCGTGGCTCTCACGCGGGGTGAGTTAAGCTTTATGTATCGACAGCTCGCTGCTTTGCCTGTTAATCCCACGAGGGAAATGCAAAACCAAGGCGGATTAAAATAAATGCCAGAGCCGAGGAGAAATGTCAGCGGCGGGGGGGGCTGCGGCGGGGGGCCGGGCGCCCCGGGGAGGGGTCCCGCTGCCCCAGCTCAGCTCACCCACCCCTTCCGCCTCCGAAGGAAACCTGTCCCGGCTTTCCCCGAGCTGGTTTGCACCGGCGCTGGCCAGCCCTGGGAGAAAGGTTGGTGCTGGCTCGAGCGGGACTTCCAGCCACCCTGTCCCCGGGCTGCGTTAGCTCCCACTTTTCGCTAGGAAAACCTGAAGCGGAGGGGAGGGCAGCTCCACTTACTGTAAGCGGCTTGGGGAGAAAAATAGCGTCGTGCTTCACGCCATTTCCACATTATGCTAATGCACATCTGTTGAATGCCTCCTCCCCATCACGAATTCCAGCAGGTCCTTTCTCCTAAGTGGGAATTACTTCCATGCGCTGTTTTTTTAATTACTCGGTGCTTAGGAAAATAGATCAGTTGGATGGTTTGGTTGCCGGCTGCGGCGGCCCGGTGATGCTCGGCACAGGCAGGGCCCTGTGGTGGGCGATGCTGAGGACCGTGTGGGGCGATGCTGAGGACCGGAGAGCTGGTGAAGCTGGCGGCTCATTCCGGCAGCGGACGTCCGTCCGGGCAGCGAGCTCGGGCTGCCCAGCACCCCCCTGGGCTCCAAACCTCACCTGGCCCTGGGAAGAGCGGACCCAGTCCCGGGGGCTCACTGCAACGCAGCCTGCCTTCGCCAGGAGCAGAATTACACCGGGAAAGGAGCCGGCCCTTCCTACTGCAGACCTTCCCAAACAGGCTCTGTGCCAAAACACGCACAAACGGGGTGAGGAAGAAACGGGCCAATAAAACATTCAAGGAGTGAAGTAAAAAGGGCAAAACAGTGAGAGCCTCATTTGTTTGCTTCCTTTGCAGGTCGCCTTAAAGGCAGGACGACAGGAGAAAACCATCAAATATCTGATAAAAAAGAGTAAAAAGGAATGAGCTGGAGGAACAAACCCCACCTAGACGTCAGCCAGACGGTACGGCCAACCAGGCAGGAAACCTCGGGCTTCCCCTCTGCAACCGTGGGATGAGCCGCACCGCCGGCCTCGGCTCAGCTGGACAATGCCGGGGTGCCGGCACGCGAGGCAGCGCCGGACGGCGAGGGTGGGTGCAGTGGGACGGCAGCACTTCATTGAAGCGAGTATAACTGGAGAGAGGATTTGGAGGGCGAGAGGAGACGGATAAGCGGTGACAGGGAACGTGGAAACACGGCCTGCTTTTGTCAGCCTGAGGAAATCGGTGCGGCGTTACTGGAGATGCAAAGGATGCTCGTGATGCCCGGGCTGGGACCGGCCGGGACAGCAGCACCGGCACCGTGCGGGCACGCCGGAGCCAGAGGACCGCAGCACCGCAGCACCACGGGCGTGCGGTTATCGGCTCATCCTGCGGTTATCGGCTCATCCTTCGCTTCCCGGCTCTGACGCCGGTGCCTCGGCGAGAGGGATCTGCCTGCGGCGCGTGCCCTCTCTCCCACCTCAGGCCGGTTTATCTCCCTTGCCTTGCCGCCGCTGCGCACGTGGCTTTATTTAGCAAATGCTTCCAGCGTGATGCTCACCTGCGCTGGGACGAAGGCTGCTCGCATGGGGTGATTAACGAGCGAGACAAAGACCTTCTCTCCTGCCCCGTCACCCTTGAAAACCGCCCAAGCACGCAGACTCAACAGAAGCAAATTTCAGGGATTTTTTTTTTTTTTTTTTTTGGTGCTGTTCTCCAGATAGGTCTGTGCTGAAGTCCTTGCCGTGATTGCCGTCTCCAGGTTGGGCTGGATTTGAGAATTTTTATTTGAACAATAGGTCAAATGTGAATTCACCTCGCTCCAGACACAGGATATTAGCTCCAATTTTGGAGGCTTTTAGCCTTCTTGCAGAAAGGGAAAAGAAAGAAAATCCTCACTGTCTAATTATGTTGGTTACAGGCAATCAGACTCTCAGTCATATTCTGATGACTTTTATTTGACACTGATTGATTACACTTTAATAGCCGCCCTGAGCACTTTCTCCGGTTGTGAGAAGAGAAGTTTGGCGAGTTCCAGCGAGCACTGCGGGCTCGGAGACGGCTGCGGTCAGGGCTGCGCTCCCAGCGTGGAGGTGACGGACCCGAGCACCGGCATTTGAACAGCCCAGCGGGAACGGGGTTTCCAAAGAGGAGAGGAGCAGCAAAACACAGCTCTGAATACGCTCTAATATCTGTCACCAGGCTGCAACGCTCGTATAGCCGATAGCAGAGCAGTACTCACGTGGAGAAGTTCGATGCGACCGATAAAACCCGGTTAGTATTTTTAAGATAGAAAGGCGTGTCGGTTTTGAACACGGATGCTGAATACCTCGCAGTAGGAAAGGATTGTGTTGGCGGCTCGAGCGTCCCGTGGCTGTTCACGGCACACGTGGAGCTCAGCGGGGCCGTGCCACCATTTCACGTGCTCCCCCCGTGCTGGGCAGGAAAACCTCCCGCTGCCGGAAGGAGGGGGAAAAGCGCGATGACAAATTCTTACTTTCTAAGAAAATGTTGATCCTCGTACACAGGGAAAACGTCGCAAAGCGCTCGAGGACCTGCTCTCGGAAACGGGCACACCGACCCCTTTCCAAACCACAGAGACCCCGGGCGCCATCCAGGCGTTTTCCTACGCGCCGGCGGAAGCGCAAAGGGCGATGCCCCCTCTCACGGCTGCCGCTCGTGGGCCGGGCGGTGCGGAGATGGGACGAGCCGCTGCCCGGGGACGCTGGGCTGGGCGCAGGCGTGTGCGGCACCCGGGGAGGGAGCCGGGCACCCCAGCTCCTCGCTGGAAACGGCGCTGCTGCGGGCTGCGGCGCCCAGAGCCGAGCGAGTCCACCTTGCTCCTTGGGAATTTGACAAGGTTTTCTTTCCAGTAGTTTTTTTATCCCGGTTTGTTTTTTCAAACAGATTTTGTTTTGCACACATTGGGAACAACAAGTCCAAACGTTTCGCTGTTGTGGGTTTCCGATCTGCTGCAGAGCGTGGAAACCTGCCGCTGCCTGACCTTGGCTTCTCGCCTCCGAGGGCGAGAGGAGCAGGACGATAGCTGCTGGGAGCAGATCCTGACACGTCCATCCTCTCGCCCCCCCCCCCCCCCCCCCGAAAAGCGGGGCGCCCGCACCCCTTCTGTCTGCTCCCGCTGCGGGGCAGGGCTGGGCGCGCGGGGCTGGACCAGCGCCGGCAGCTGCACGGCGAAACGCATCCCGAATCCTTTCAGAACTCGGGCAAGCCACTTGCGTAGAGTAATTGAAATACAGCACATTGCAGCTCCAATTCCTCGCGCCGTGTCTCAGCGGAGGGCTGGAAGCAGATAATCACTTCCTTTCGCGGGGAAAGTGTCGGCAGGGTCAGGGCTGACGCATTGTAAATCAGCGTCTTGGCAGGAACGGCACCTTGTTTTACTGAGCCCGCTCTTGCCAATTTGAAATGGATGTGTTATTCTGCAGCCGGCTGCTGTGGATGCTGCTCTTCGGGCGATAACGTATTCCCTTCGGCACCCAAACTTTAACACGGAAGCCAAACCGAAACGTGGACCGGTGCTACAGCATCGCCACGCTGGGAACCGAAAGATGAGGCGGAATACAAATGTTTTCTTTCTTTCCTGAACACGCAGCTAGCAGCTGGCCAAGATTAGCTCCTCGAATAGCCGACGGTAAATGCCTCATCCCGTGGTAAACATCGATTCGGAGACCTGGGGCAACACAGGGAGGCTGAGGCCCCCGCCAGCTGCCCGCGCTTGCCTCCCACCTGAAAAGAAACGCAACTTTCCCCAGGCTCCCTCGGTTTTTTCTTTTTCGGCAGAGCCTCTTTCCTCCTGACGTGGACACCTGCGAACAGCCGAATCGATTTAACGGCCCTCGGAGCTCCATCCGACTGCATTTTGCATACGTCGGCTGTAGCTTTACAGCCTGGGAAGGGCTGAACCGGGGATGCCGTGACCCCGCAGGCAGCCGGACGGCTCTCGTGGGGGACGCAGGCTCTCCCGCTGATGCTGCCGCACGCTCGCAAGGGACCCCAAGCACGTGGGAAAAGCTGGATCCGAGCCATGCCCGCGGCTCTCCGCAGGAAGGGGATGGCAAATCCGACAACGGGGTTTGGATTGGAAACAGCCTTGGAAACACCCGGCAGCGTAACCTCACCCAGCCCGGGGTCAGCTCCGCTCCTCGCTTCAGCTGCCTCGCACCGATCCGCGCTCGGAGGGTTTTCGTCTCTAATTTCACGATTTCTGACATTTCCCTAATTGTCTCCGGCTTGTTCCTCCACGCTCATTTCTCAGGCGAGGCTTCGACCCCTGCGAATCTCATCTGCCTAATGGAGGAGGGAAGAGCCGTGCTCTAACAGCGTGGCATTTGCAGGCGCATCCCGTTCCGGTGCCCAGCCCGAGCTCCGGCAGCACGGACCAGGGTGCTCCCGCCCTCGCTCCTGCTTCCAGCCCAATAACTTACGGCTGCGCTAATTTTCTCCGTTGCTTTGACTTTTTCTCCTGAGCACTGATGATACCATGGGAAAAGAACTGCCAAAATATAAAAGCTCTCCTTATTAGGCAGTAAACGATGTTCGAGCCTGAAGAGACCTTCAGAAGAGGTTTTTAATTGCCAGCCCGCATTGCAAGCCTGGCCATGCCTGCGTACCCGCAGCTGAGGAGGGGGGTGACTGTCACAGTCTGCTGGGCTTTGGGAGGGAACTGGGTCCATCCTGCTAAATTATGCTCTTTGACATCCCCCCACCGGCCCCATTCCCCTCCGGAGGCCGACCGTCCCTCCCTGCGCAGTGGTACGAGGTGATGTTCGGGGTATGGCACTCGCGGGGGGAACCACAGAAAAGCTCAGACCGGGCAATTATTGTAAAACAAATATTTGACATAAAGGTGTCTGGCTCGCGAGCTGCTCATAAAGATGTATAAAAGTTGCTTTTCTTCCCTCCCGCGCCTCTCCTCCTTTCTCCCGGCAGCCGACGTGATGCCCGCAGAGCCGCGGTGCGGGTGAGGCTGGCGCGGTTGGCAGGTTCGCCGCACCGATGGCGCGTGACGGCACGGTCACCACCTCCACCGCAGCCTCGGCGAGCCCGCGCTCTGCTCCGCTCGCAAGGGACCGGCAGCGACACGGCGGATCTGGACCAAAATGGTGCATTATTGAGGTGAGCAAACGCGTGGGCTGGAACCCCACCGTCCTTCCCCTCCCACCCACCACCTGGGTCCGGCCGCCAAAGGGAGATGTCGGCTCCATAACGAGCACACAAGAGCGATCTCTCACTGTCTGAGGCAAAGAAAAAGAAATGAAAAACCCAAAACAACTCGCAGTGAGAATTTAATCATGAATTCTTGGTAGTGGAGGCAAAGCATAAGCCAATAAATAGGAGAAATACGTCTGACAAACTCTGCAAGGTAAAGACGTGAAAGGAGTGAGCTGCACGTAGGAGTGGGTAGGATGATGAAAGGCTTTAGAAGTGCCTAAACAGGAGAAAGAGCGTGGGGAGTAATAAAGCAGGGGCTTAGCGTGGTTTTAGGGAAGCTTTAGGCTTCGGCTGTGGTGATGCTCTCGCCCACAGCGGGGAGAGGGCTGGGACAGACAGGGACCGTGCGAGGGACGCTGTCGAGAGGAGCCCGAGGAGTTTGCGGAGGAGCCTTTGCCGGACACGGGTGCGGGCATTGCCCTCCGGCGACAGGACGGTTTGTGCTTACTACGAGGGGGGCTGAACTTCTGGAGCCCCGGTGCTGCCCCGCTGCAGGACCCCGGCAGCGCCTCCGGCCCCCGGCTCGGCGCGGGGTGGGGAAGATGCTGCTGCGGCCGCACGTCGGCATCCATCCCCGGCGGGGAATGGAGGGCGAGACCTTGTAAGACCCAGCCCTGCTCTAAGAGTAATACCAAGTACTTTTGGTTATCTGCAGCTGGGAACACACCCAGCTTCAGATATTCCGGTCTATGTAATTGAATTATTTAGGCGCTGGCATGGCGTGATGAAATAGGCTTTCTTCCTATTTTTAGGTTTCCATCTACAGGGCTGGAAATTACAGCCATTAAAATGTTCTATTAGTAATGATATATAAAAGGGAAAAAACTGATCAGACTTTTCTAGTGCACATAGAGCATTAGGATATCATTAATTTTAATGATAGAGCCCAAAATTACAAAGCTATTACAATCATACTTGAAGTTTCCAAAAAAAAAGAAAGAGAATCATTCTAAATTATTGCTAATGAGTAAAAAAATATTTAAATCATATTTAACGGACCTTAAAATTATAGCCGATATTGCCGTGAGGCAGCGGCGGCTTTGGCTGCATTTGTTTCCCGGTGCCGACAAACAATCTGTCCCGCGCGAGGAGGCAGCGAGGGGCGTCCGGGAGGATTTGTAGGGGGGGAGGCTGCGCTCCGCGGAGGGCTGCTTGGGGCTGCCGCTGCCCCGCGCTCAGCCCTTGCTCCGGGGCTGCCCGCCGTCCTGCAGCACGCAGGCGCTGGCGCAGCGCTCGAAGATCCGCGCGTGGTTTACCTGGGAGGCGGCGTGCCTCGCCCGCCCTTTTCTGGGATAAAAGCGGTTTCCGAGTCCAGCAGCTGCTGAGCGAAAAACGTAATTACCGGCCCCGTGTGCTCTGAAGTAGCAGCAATTAATGTCCCTTGGAGGAGCGCAGATTTTTATCTACTCTTTTAAAAAATAAATGGCTAAGGAACAAAGGCTTTCCACAAAGCAGATGGGGAAAAAGAAGAAACTTGAAAACAGAAATCCCGAGTCCGGAGGCGGCGGCAGCGGCTTTTTGTGCTCCTCTACCTGCCTGCCGGGCGCGAGGAGGGAGGCAGCGGTGCGGGAGGACGGGCTGCGGCACTGGGGAAAGCGGCTGCCCGGCGAGGGGACCACACGCTCCGGGTGCGCCCCTGGCCGCCGGGGTCCTGTGCCCCTTGGGACGGGCTTGCAGCCGCTCTCCAGGCGTGCCCTGGCCCGGAGCAGCGATGCACCGCAGCCGCTGCCCGTCTCTCTGGAGCAGGGCTGTGAACGGGGACGATTTACTGCCTTGCCCTTGAAAGCCTCGGTTGTCTCTAAGTTGCCAAGCTCTTGACTTTCTCGTGTAAAATTCTGTATTATCCAAACGCACTACAAAGTTTGCTGTCTGAGTTCAGATCCCTCACCGGCGTGCCTGCCGTGCTTCATTTTGTCGAGACCGTGTAGAGCCAGGAGGCAAAACCTCAAACAAACGTTGGCCAATATTGGCGGGTGTGTTTCCAGCTGCACTAACCCGAGGGTGCAATTTCTCTCCGTTACTGAAGTGTGTATCGTTACCGAGCTGGGGCCGAAGCACGGAAACCTCTCCCAGCCGCTGCCCGGGTCGTTCCCGGGGGGTTTCCAGCTCAGTGCCCTCCTTCGGTGGCCCTGCTGCAGCAGCAGAACCGCCCTGCGCAACCTCCCTCCTGCTTTGGAAAAGCCTCTGTGGTTTTAACCCACCCGCAAAGGTTGGCTCCAAATCCCCCGAACGCCGGGTCTGGGGGAGAGGCGCCCGTGGGACGCTCCCGGCCGGATCCCGCAGCACGGAGGAGCAGCGGGACACAGGCACCGTGCGGGACACGGGCATCGCGCAGGGCACGGGCATCGTGCGGTCCAGCCCTCGCCCAGCACGCCTCCATGCACGGGGCCAACCGTGCTTTCCTGCCAAGAGTGCGGGTACAGGAGAATCTGCTCCGTTTTCGGCAAGAGCGTGTTCCCGGGGCTTCGTGCTCTCGTCGGTGCCCCCAGACCTGCAGAAACACCCTTGCTCCGAGGAGGGCTTCCCAACACCGAGCTCGCTTTGTGGGAACACGTTCTTCACAGCAGGATGGCTGCAGCAAAGAGTTTGACCGGGCTCCGAAGCAGACCCAGGTGTGGCCAGACCCCGCGTGGGGAGATGCTGCCCGGGGAGACGCCACCGGCCAGCCCAGCTCGCTGTCGGAGGCAGTGCCGCTGGTGAGCCGCCTCTCCCGCTGCCGGCACTGCCGCATCGCCCGCGCGTGCAGCCGTTAAGCAGCTTAGCAGCCGCCGTGCCCTCTGATGGGGAAGGCGTATTTATGGAAACACTGATGCTCTGGCACAAGAGGCTTTGCTTCTCGGTGCCCCGTGGCCAGCACCAGACCTGCCCTCCCAGGGGCTGGAGGAGCTGCCGTACCGGCGCGAAGCGTGCCCGTGCAAGCCTTGCAGAGCAGCGAGCTGCTGCTTGCTGCTGCCTTTACCTGCTCTTACCCCAGGCTCAATGGTGCAGCCTGTTTTCCTGGGGGGAAAGGCACCCGCGGGCTGGCAGCGCCTCCGCGGGACGGCCAGCCTCGGCGTGACGGCAAAACCGATGCCGGCTCTGCCTGCGGTGACCGCGAGCCCGCTGTAACCTCTGGCTTGCTAGGCACAGGAGAGATGCTGTATGGAAAAGGAGCATTAAACGGAGAAATCTCTCTAAGGAAAAGCCCTACAGCTGAATCTCCCGCTACTCCGGTTTGCTGGCCGCTGTCCCACAGCTCTGCTGCACGTCTCAGAGCAGAGTACCTAGAAGAAATACATTGGCTCATAATGGTCTATGCAACATTAAAACTATTTTCCAGATACCTGATATTTGAGACGTTGCAATAAAAGGGTCAAAAACTTTCCAAATTCATTAGGCTGTCTCCTCAAAGTAGCTGCTTCATTAAGTGCTGCGGAGACGGCCGCTAACGGGAGGCGCAGCAGAGAGCCCCGGAGATTGGATGCACACACAGCGCTGATAAATGGCTTCTCTGTGGCTATTCCAGAGCCGGCAAGGGGAAAAATGCCATCCCACGGCTGAACAAGTCTGGAGTTTAGTGTGAAAACTCAGGAACTGCCCCGGCCAGAATAAACCATCGCCGCTTCTCGCGGGCAGCGATGTGACCTTCGGGAGAGGGGCTGCGAGCGAGCGAGCGTGCCAGCAGCGCAGAGGGAGCTGCCGGGGACCCAAACCCCCTTGTCCTTCCTCGGTGTGGCTGCCAGCCCCACTGCCCGGGGGTTCCCGCTGCCCCGGGGGGTCCCCGCACGCCCACCCCTCGCCTGGGGGATTCGGTGCGTCGGCCGCCCCTGCCGTGCACAAGGCTGCGGAGCAATCGCTCCCTCTTTTCTGGGCGGGCGTTACAACAGCAGCCAGCCCTGCCGCCGCCGCCGCCTTCGTGCGGGAGAGCGGGCGAGGGCTGCGGGATGTCCACGCTGCGGTGGATTTGAACGACCCTACGGGTCGATCCGACCTCTTCAACACGCGGAGAGGAGCCACGGCCTCGGGTTCTGCATCCCCAAAGAGTTTCCACTGAATTCAGCTCGATGGGCTCCGCTGCGGATCTGGGATGCGTATCGGCCCCTTCCTGATGGATAAGAGGGAGGATGAAGACAGACGGTTTTCTCTGACCAGGGTAATAGAGTCAGCAATTCCACTTGGCTAAGCACATGGGTTTTATGATGTCCCCGCGCAGTGTTGAGCAAAACACCCCCGTGGCAGAAGATGTATAATGCTATCTGTGGAGCAGTCTATTTTCTAAATGGAAGCTTGCTATTTAAAAAGAAAGCACTTTAACACTTTGGAAAATATGAAGGTCCCCAAAGCTGAATTTTTGAGTGCTCATTTTGCAGCTTCCGAAAAAGCCGAGTTCATTACCGAGCAGCAGCGAGCGCCGGGTGGCACCGGTCCAAGCAGCACTTAGTGCGCACAACTTTGAGCAGACCCACAGTCCCAGCGTAGTTGGAGACATTACTCACGTCCTAAAAGTTAAGCATCTGCTTAACTGAGTTTTTAACATTCCATTTTTTATTTTTAACTCTAAGAGTGGCATCGGATTTGTTCCCAGACTCACCCTGTCCCTGCGAGGCAGCTGTGGCCGGGGGTCCCCGCTGTCCCCCGCTGTCCTGGGGCCTCTCCTCTGGGGTCACAGCTCTGCTCCCGGCGTTTTCCATACTTGTCCCCGTTTCACAACCCCAAGGTGCTTTTTGGTTTTGGGAAAGCACAGGCCGAGATGAACGTCCCTCGCTCGAGCATGTCCTTCACAAGATGCTTCTCTCGCTGCTCCCACCGCTCGGCGGTTTGGGCAACACCTTCGTAAAGTAAATTGCTGTTAATGAAGAGGCAGGAGGCAAAGACGATGTTCTGGAGGATGCAGGAGGGAGAGCAGCTTGGTGGGAGCGACCAGAGGGCGAAACCTCCTCGGCTCAGCATCCTCGGACACAGGAGCCCGAGCAGCCCGGCAGCAGGCGGGTGGGAGAGGGGGCACCACGGGCAGGCGGGGGGCACGCGTGGGAAGCTGAAGGCTGGCGAAGGGCATCTGCAAGCGCCGGGTTTGAAGCCGCCCGACGGCAAGGCTTTTTATCCAGTTTTTCACTCATTTTGCACGGTCGATGCTCCCGCTGTCTGCGGTCGTCGTTCTGAGTTGAAACACCTCTCCCCAGCGCCCTTCCCCGCGGTGCTGCACGACCTCCCGGCAGCACCAGTGTCCTTGTCGGCGAAGGAAACCGTCAGTCCCCTCTTCTTGCCCTTGTCTCTGCTGAAATTCAGGTGAAAGCTGATTTCTGCGTGAAGCGGGTACCGCAGCCCGAGGAGCGGGGGTCGAGCACGCCATTCAAACGTTTGGGCCAAATCCACTCCGGTTTGCTGCGCGGGAGCCAGTGAGCTCCCTGGCATCCGTAAATTCGGGCTGAGCTTCACCAAATCTATTTGCTTGATCAGATTTATGTAGCGATTCCAGGACGAGGTGAATAATGAAAATGGCTCATGAATATTTCATTTTTATAAATCACATAATTCATATCTATTCACAAATATTTGCTTTGCCTTATAAACCAGATGAATAATTTACGGAAATATGCAGCAAATATTTTAAAGAAAAGATGAAATTCATCGACTACATTAATCAACAAATATTATTCAACTTATATTGGTTTAGCTTACTGACAGATAAATTCTCTGTTTATGAGAGGAGCTGGAGGAGCAGGTGATACTTCCCGTATTAAAGCGCGAGGAGATGAAGCTTGTTTCCTCCCGTGACAGTTATTTTCACTCTTGCCTGCTCAGTCTTGGCCGCAGCGGTCCGGGCGGGAGACCCATCCGCAGCTCCGGGAGCCCCATCCCGCTCCACGGCTGCGGTTTGGGGAGACCAAAGGGCTTCTGGAGCCAGCGCCGGACCTCGACCCTCGGCTCCAGGAGCTGCTCCCCGGGGGCAACAAAGTCCCAGAGTCCGCAGCCGGGGCTGTACGGCACCGCCGGCCCCCGGTCCCTGCCGGCCCCGGTCCCTGCCGCACCGCCGAGCATCCACCGGCTTCTCTTGGCCGGCAGCTCTGACAATAAGCAGTAAATAAACTGCTAAGTTCCCTAATTTTACAGTAATTCCCTCAATTATTTAGCTTTTTTTAAAAATCAGCTGCTTAAACAGAGTATTAAGCGACTGCATTAATCCACCTGTATTTGGATGACAAAGTGATTAATGTGACGCATTTAAATACGGTGACGGTTCGGCGACGAGTGCCCCGACCGACGGAGGCGGGGGCTTTGCCAAGCAGCGTCCTGCAAAGGGCTCGATCCCCCGGGCAGGCGCGAGGGATGCGCGGGGACGGGCACGGCATCCATCTCCTCCCGAAAAGGTCGCCTGGGCCGCTCCGAATTCATCCATCAAACAGGCCCGTGGCGGGGCCGGCGTGCTTTCCAGTCTCCTTGCTTGTGCGGGTTTCTGAAGCGGCGAGGCGGGAGGGAGGCTGACTTTTTTCCTGTTTCTAACACATTTAGCAGTGGTTTGGGATTGCTGCTCGCAGCTCCACGTTCCCGGGCTGGAGCCAACGTTTCGCGCCTCTGCTTCGCCTCGGCTGTCTGGTCCCAGCACCCTCCCTGGGGACGGGAGCGGAGGGGGGGACACAGGGCTGGGGGCACTTTGCACCAGCACATCGCCTCCACGCCGGAGACGCTGCCGGGCGAGACGGCCCCTGCCAGGCGGGGAGCGCAGCTCCGACGGGACGCCGGCACCTCACCTTCTGCGACCCGAGCGTCGACGCGTGGAGCCAGCGCCTGCGAACTCGCAGGTGAAATCGCGGACAAACCCGGGATGCCCAAACTAAACGCGGCTTCTTAGGGACCTCCCCAGCCGGAGCGAGGCAGGAGTCGGGTGTGAATGTCGGTTTTTGAGACGCGTCCCCGAGGAGCCGACGCAGACCCCGGCATTCGTGCGCGCTGGTTTCCGCAACCCAAAGCGAGCAAAACCCACTGTCCCTTTTTAGTATTCCTGCCGTTTGCAGCGTGTCTCCGGAACTATTCGTCTGTAACATTTGTAGGCCTATTAAGAGGGAAATACAATTTCATAGTCACAGATAAGAGATCAGACAGATCAATTCCTCCCCGCGAAATGGGCTGAGAAGAACAAACCCGTTTCCAAATTGCGATGTCGAAGGTTTTTGTTCTCTTGGTTAATTGAGCTGTGGGTCCTGCCGCCAACTTTTCTGGTCGCGTTCTCATTAAGCAAGCGAGAAGGTCGTGGGCGAGACGTTAAGATGGCCAGCGGGGTGGGGGACACACGACGTTTGGGAATCTCTGGGGGGAGACGGGCTGAGCCCCGCGGCAGGGCAGCTTTCTGCCTCGCCCCCGTTCCCATCTCCGGGGTCCGAGCCGGGAGCGTTTCCCCCAGGAGGGTCGCAGCAGCCCGGCGCAGCCCGTTTTGGCAGCGGGGAGCACGCGGCGTGCCGCCCTGGAGCATGCAGCGTGCCGCGGCGAGGAGCCGCGGGGCCCGTTACCGTACGAGATGACACGCTGTGCTAGGCTGTAGAAGGGAGGCTGTCAAAATATTTAGCGGCAGAGTTAAACTGAAACCGCTACATCTGCAGATGGGGAATTCTGCACGACGGCTCTCTCAAAACCTCAAATACTCGTGAAAAACACTGCCGCGCCGGCGCAGAGCCGGGCAGAGCCGTTTTCCCGTGCGTGCCTGGCCCTGACCCCCGGCTAGCGGGAGGCAGCCGCTCTCCCGAGACGCTCGGCTCGGATGTGGACACGCAGCCATTTCCTGGGGGCAGAAAGCCAAAGCCGCTCACGCACAAACGCGGAAGGCGATGGGTTTGGCGAGCCGGTTGCACGGTCCCAGCACGCACAGGAAACCTCGGGCTTCTCCCGGCATCATCGGCAAAGGGCATCGCCGATAACCACCGCGGCGGTCAGGGGGGCGGGCGACGCGGGTGCAAAGGGGAGAAAGGCTGGGAAAACGGCAGGGACACGGCCGGGAGGGCTGCCGGGACGGCGAGAGGGCACCGCTCCCCTGCGCCTCTTTCGGAGGGACCGGCGTCGTGCCCAGGCGCCCGCACGCTCCTCAGACCCGCACACGGCAGCTCCGTGCTGAGAACCCTGAATTATTTATAGCCCGTTATCATCCCCATGGTATTATTTGTGTAACCATTAGTTTCTGTAAAGTGTATGAAAGGAGCTGTAAAATACCAAGCATCTCCTCACTTCAGCTGGGAGCTGATTATTTTCCTGCCTGATTTCCCAAGCTCCATCTCAGGCTCTTCACCCTTTGCGCCCGTTGGCGGTCGGAGGGGGAGCACCCTGGGCCGTTGTCAGCCCTCGGCCGCTCCCCCACACGAAGCCTCGGCGCATCGTCCCGGCACGACCGGCGGCGTGGGGTCTGGGTCCCGGCTGCGGGCACGGCCGGAGAGGAGGCGCTGGATTGTTCGCTCCCGCGCTGGGAGCTTTTGTCCTAGCAGGAGGAGCTCTTGACTGGAAAGCAGTGGCTCTTCTCCGGATAAATACATTTAAAAAAAAAATGATTTATTCAATGGTATAATGAATTCAGTGCCTTTTAAATGTGACAGTGGGTAAAATACACCGGCCTTCTGCAGGCTTAAATGTCATCTGTAAAGATCAGGCTTTCTCCTCCCTCTCCTGTGCTCGTGGGCCATCCTTTAATTTGATTTTAGAGCGGCTGGGGGCAGCAGGGCTGGCGTGGCTGTGGGGACATGGCATCCCTGCATGCCCACGTCTCTGCATCCCCAGGTCCCTGCATCCTCCTGTCCCTGCATCCCCAGGTCCCTGCATCCTCCTGTCCCTGCACCCCTGCATCCTCCTGTCCCTGCATCCCCAGGTCCCTGCATCCTCCTGTCCCTGCATCCCCCCATCCCTGCATCCTCCCGTCCCTGCATCCCCAGGTCCCTGCATCCCTGAGTGAGTCCCCTGGCACTGCCCAAGCCCGATGAAGGGGAAGAGCGATCAGGGGAAAAGGGCTCAGGATGAGGAAAGTGGAACCCACAAAGCTCCGCAGGTTACTCAAAAGCCAAGTGTCTTGCAGGGGTTTCCTGACGACAGTAATGTGTTTCTTCTCATGCCCAAGTCAGCAAAACAAAACTGAATTACACTTCAATGTAAATTTAGAGCCAATCGAAAAATAAAATAGAAACAAGAAAGCGACTAGAAAACGCCCTCAAACTCACTTAGTGCAGACATGACAAGACGCTTGGACAAGGCTTGAGAAATTGCTCTAGAAAACGAGCGCTCCAGAGACCAAATAAACTGTTCCAAAGACACAAAAAAATTACCCTGAGCAAGCTCATATTGATTGCAGGCACCGAACCAAACTAATAACGCGCACGCCTTCGTGTCGGCAGCGCCCGCTCCGCACCCACCGCCCTCGGTGACTTTGCCACCGCCAGGTCCTGCATCGGGGGGACCCCTGGGTATCTCTGGAGGTTAAGTGATGAGAAAAGGCGGCGCGAGGGTCTGCACGGCCCGGCAGCCTCCGAAACGCGCCCGAAACCCAGGCAAAACTTAAGAAGTGAATTTCCTGGAAGGATAACCAGCCACTGCGGGCAAAGCAGCTTCGGTGAGTTTACGAGCGAGCCCGAGGAGCGAGGATGCACCGGGGGCAGGAGGCAGGGCTGCCGCTGCGGGGAATACAGATGTGCCGGTCTTCCTGGGGAGGGAGCAGCCTAAAATCAAAGGAAAAGACAGTTAACAGCAGAAAGAGAGGGCCAGAAAGGAAACCGAGGGAGAAAGCGAACAGAAGCAGAAGACAGAGACCTGCAGAACCAGCAGGATACGCGTGGTCAGGACGACCCGAGCTGAGAGGAGCCATCGCCCCGGCATCCCCCAGCACCGTCCCCTGGGGCCGTATTTCCTGCGCAGGTACCATTCCCACAGAGGCTTTTGTGTTCTCCTCCTTCAAACGCCATCTCTCTCCTGCTCTCCCTGCCAGGGGTGATGCTGGCATTTTCGTGAGGATGATTTTTTTCTTCAGCCGTCCGTTCGGCCCGGCTCGTGTCACCGCCATTTCTCATGGCAATCCCCCCCCGTCCTTTGCCAGGGGCGCTGCGCTCAACCGCACAGACTGGAAAGCGGGGGAAAAGTAGGGAAAACCATCAAGAAACACGATTAAAAGAATGGTCTTTCTTTAAAATTGTTTAACCGACGCGATTACTGCCCATAATAATCAGAAAATTCATTTAGGAGTCCCCCGAGCACCGCTGCTGCTGGCCGGCCGCTGTGGCTGTGGCCCACGAGTCCAGCGCCCGGCTCCCGCAGCAGAAGATGCTCGGACCGCGTTTTCGGCCGTTTGCTCCCCTTTCCCTTTCGCTGCTGCCTCAGTTGGCTTCGAGGGGAACCAGGCGCCCCGCGGCTAACTGCCCGAGCCGGCTGCCAGTCACGACCCCCGCGCTGTTTTCGGCACCGGTGGGAAGCGAACAGCAGCCATCGGCACCACGAGCCGCCCCACGCGCTGAAAGAGGAAACGCAGTATTTTGTGTAAAACTGTCATTCCTAAAAACTTCCCGTTATATGACTCTGAGCTCGACAAGCGAAAGAAATGGGGAAGCAGAGCAGCAGCAACTGGCTGTATGTTAATTAGTCGGCCTTACCTCAGGAATATATTAGCCCTGCTTGCGCTCGCAGCGTGGGAACGAACCCCGGAGCCGAGAGCCTGCGGCTGGGAGCAGGGTCGGGGCTGCAGAGCCGCGCCGGACACGCCGGTTGCCCTGCCTCGGGCTGGCATTCAGCATCCCCATCTTCTAACCTAAGCAAAATAACAGAAAGCAACCCCCAAGCAAGAGCAGGCGATGAGGGATTCAGGTGACGAAAGTGCAGCTGGAAGCTGGAGCGGCTGCCAAACGCACACGGTGCTGCAGGAAGGCCAGCGCTGCCCAGGGAGGGAAATATCGTCGTGTGGGCAAACAGCTCTGGCCGCCTTCCCGGGGCCGTTGGCCACCCCAGGGCTCCGGACGGGAGCCCGGCCACCCCACCCGTCGCCCCACCGGCCGGGAAGCGGCTTCCTTGGTCACGGCTCCCAGAATGAGCCTTTTCCTCCCGCTGAACGGCGAGGAGCCTCGGAGACGCAGGCAAAGGCAGGTTCCCGGGAGGAACGCTCGCCAGCCTCCGCGCAGACGAGGCCGGGCTGGCAAAGGGGGTTGGCGCGCCATGCAAACACCGCTGCTCCCGGCATCACAGACCTGGCTGCGAGGGAACGCACTGCAAACCCTCGATTTCCACTTTGGTTTAGTGCCGACACACGCGTGCGGATCAATGGCCGCCTCATCTCCCGACGGGTGACGGTGAAGTCTATGCGTCCCGCGTTGCCTCGGCTGGCACGGCACGGCACAGGGCTGCTTCCCGCAGCGGGCAGGGAGGGGATGCCCTTTGCCTGCCGGGCGTCGCTCTCCCTGGGAAGCGCAGTGGCATCGCTGGGTGCCCGGCTCAGAAACCGCCCTGCCAAAAGCAGCAGCTGGTACACGGTAAAACAAGAGAGAAAAAAAAGAAGAAGTTTTTCTTTCAGATTATTGAACCAACTGTAGTAAAAACTTCACGTTTAGTATGCGTGACCTGCTCCGTGCACTCCACTCTAATAAATTGGTGGAACATCTTGCGCAGCTGAATCGTTAGGGGGTGGGTGACACGCTAGGAGCCACTTGTAAAAGCAAGGGAAAACAAAAAAAAATTAAACTAGGCACATAAAATACCAAGCGATTTTCTCATCCTAATAGATTTCAAATGGCGACTCTGATCACAGCTAGGCTCCGAGCGTATGAGGAGCTCGGGTGCTGCTGGGGCCCTCCCTGGATGCGAAAGGGAAGGGCGAAGCGTGCCGAACGCTGCCGGGACGGCGGCCGAGGGCAGGAGCCGTTATCCGCTGTTACCTTACAAACCTGCTGACGAACACCACGCTTTTCGGAGCTCTTTAAAGGTGTGTGGCAGCTTGCTGCTTCCTAATTACCTTCTATGTTCTGCATAATTTTTGTTTTGAATTTCAGATGGGAAAACACCATAAACTCGCTAATTAATTACTTTTTAACCCCGGCGTATCGGCTGAAGCGTGCGCTTTGCTGTGCAACCTCTCCTCTCCACGGGAAATCGTCCTCCGAGCCGAGTGCTGGGGCAGCCTCCAGCCAAGCGGCTGAATTTGTGAGGGGTTTCACCGAAACCCCTGGAAAACACCGGAAGGTGAGAACAAGGAGCCGGATATTCTGATTTTTGGCTACGGCAGCAGCCGCTCCCCAATCCCGGCCCCGTGCGGTGCCCGGCTGCCCGGGAGCAGAAACCGCTGCGGAGGTGACATTACCCGGTGATTGATGGACTTCATATTTCAAAAGCCCATGAGCTGCAGAAGGGAAATGTTTAGAGAATCTAAAGCAGCTGGAAGCGCCACCGGGGGCGTGCGCGTGGGAAAAATAACAAACCAAAACGGCAGAAAGAGGGGAAGGAGGCAGGGGGACTGCCAGCCGCCCGGCCCCGCGGTTGGCTCCCAAACCCACCGGCCCGGGTCTCGTTCCGTCAGGCTCCAGAAACGGCTGCGGGTTTTGACAGCCAGCGCTTCTCTCTCTGCTCCTCTTAATTCTCCTGTCGTCTCCTTTCTGGTTGAAAACGTCCAGCTCAGGGTTACTCCACGCCATCACGATCCGTGTCCCGCAGTCTTTTTGGTTAAAGGCAGGGCGACGGGATGAATCAAGGGGAAAAAAGCCAAAACGGAACCCGGGGCGATCCGGGCGGGTGAGCGATTTGCTTCTCGGCACACCGAGCTGGAAATGATTTTTTCCTTTGTTTACATGAATCATTCGTGTTTTCATCAGCTTCAAAAGCAAACAGGCAAATGTAAACGTTCAGACTGTTAAATGGGAATACATTGATGCGAAAACAAATAGAGGTTTAATGTCCTTTCCTCTAATTCCCATGAACGCACGTTAACGAGAAGGTGGGGAGCAGAGCTCTGTTGACAGAGCAGCGCTAATGAGAGACACGTCTGGACCGGCGACGAGGAGCGTGGCCATGGCGATGGGATGGCGATGGCAGCGTGGGCACAGCCCGACGTGGGCACAGCCCGACGGCCGCCGTCCCCATCCCGCCCCACACACGAGGGGCACGGCAAGGGGACACACACACATCTGGCTGAGCCCCCCAGGGACGCAGGGATTTGGATGGCAGGGCGGGGGCGGCGCAGCCCCGGTCCAGGGGCGCATCCCTCGGGGACCACGGCCGGTCCCTCCCGGCGCCCGCCTTGCCGCGCCACGAGCTGCCAGAGCCCCAGTAAGCTCGTTACGCCCCTCGCGCTCCATCAATCATTTTTTCATAGAGTTGGAAGATTATAGCTTCTTATACGCTACCTCCAGTCCAGCTTGTCACGGGAAAACTCCGGGGAGAAATTCGCGGAGATGTATTAAAGCCATCCAACGCTTTCTCCATGGCAACTGGGACCGGTGCAAATCCCATCAGCCCTGCCTGGAGCAGGATGAGAGCTCCTCCGCAGCGCTTCCAGGCGCCCAGATAACGGCAGAGAGAGGGAAAACGTCTTCATTAGCTCGAGATGCCTCCCAACTATAACACACAATAACGCTTGATTAACGCCGAAGCGTTTATCACTTACGAAATACGTTTGTCTGAGGCTCCTCGGCAACTCGCGCTTGTCCTGGCCTTTTCCTGCCTCGTCTGAGCGATCTTACATTAAGATGCACGGGCGTACGTCCGAGCGCTCGAGCAGGCGGGGAAGGAGAAGGGACGCGGCTGGGCAGAGCGCGACCGCAGCTGCACGCAGGACACCACTAAATCGCCTGACGAAGATCAAATGAGGGCGTATTTACAACAACACATAATTAATAACACTATTATTAATTTTAAAAGTCTTGCTCTTTGTTTGTTGTGCTGTCCTCAGCGCGGCCAGGAGCCTCCGGACAAAGCGGGAGAGGTCCTGCGGCACGGGGCGGATGTCAGGTGTTTAATACCAAAAGTTACGGCCACGGCGTACGCTGGAAGCTCTTTAAAAATAGCTCGAGGTCCACGTGTGCCCGGGCGACACAGCGAGCGGGAGGGATGCCCTACATTTCCCGGCTCGCTTAATCCCTCAGGCTGATGACAAAACCACCACTCATCCTCCCGGCAGGCGCGCTCCCCCTTCCAGCTCGGCGAAGAACCTTTCCCGTAATTAAGGGCTTCACCTTCCCCAGCAGCCACGGTGCCGGGGGCCTCGGGCTGTTTTCGGCGGGTGCAGCGGCTTCCCCAGAGCAGGGCACCTCCCGCGGGGCAGGAGCCGGCCGGGCACTCGCCGGGGCTGGGCTCGGCCATGGTGGCAAGCAGGAGTCCGCAGGGAACCGGCACCCTCGGCGTGCCGCCGCCTCGGCCGTGCTGCTTGCACCAAGCCGAGAGGACGAGGGCACGAGGAGCGGGGCGTCGCTGGTGCCGGCCGGCCGAAAGCCTTGCTCTCCGAAGAAAAAAAATCTTGTTTGAACCACTGGAGCGAATCTGCGATTTTAGCTCAGCTGAACCTACCACCAAACTGCGAGGGAGCCAAACCCTTTGAAGTCTGCCATGTCCAATCCATTATTAATCACTGTAAATCTGGTATAATCTCTACAAGCATATTCCGCTCCCTACAAATAGAGTGGTGCCAACTTGCTCTAATAAATCCTGTGTCGGGGCAGCTATTGTGGCTTCTCTTCATGCGGCATTTCCCAGCAGAAATATTTAAACAATAACAGTCTCTATTTGGTGCAGTCACTTTTGTTTTAGAAGACTCCGGTCTAACGTGTAACAGATTTAGAGCTTACAGAAAGGCTTGGATTTACGGCATGCTTTCTTTCCAGTGCTTTTTTTGCTTCTAATAATCCCTGTGAGGCATTAAACGTCTCCGTTTGGGTTCCTAACTTGTGCCGAAGCAAGAAAACTATGTTGTTCTTCCTAGCCAAAACTTTGGAGGAAATTCTGCAAGTTCTACCGAAAAGGAGCATTGCTAAAAAAAGCAATCTAGCATCGCTTCCCCGTGGACTAGGAAGGACTTGCCGATTTCTCTAGAGACAGCTGGGATGCTCCACGGAGAAAGAGGAGAAGAACAGGCGTGCACGAGGAGCGCTCTTCACGGAGCAAGGAATTCTGTGGGCCAGCGCGTGGCGGTTAGTGAAAATCGGTGAGTTCCCCCCTCCCGCCTTTGCGAAGCAGACCTCGAGGACGGAGATAAGGTTCTATGAATCTTGCCCCTGTAATGAGTTTTTCACGCAGCCTACACGGAAAACGTTTGCTGCTCGGCGCTTGGGAGGAAAGGCAATGCTGCCGCGGGGAAGGGAGCGCTGGCTGCAGAAGCGGCCCGTGATACCAACGGCCATGGCGATGAAAGGCGTAAAGCCACGGCAAAGGGGTGATGGCTCCGGGAGCTGCAGAACCACGCGTGAGGATCAGCGTTTTACTCACCCACGGCCACGGGTCGTGGCTGCCTGCGGCGGCGGGCGATGCTCCGAGGCCAGACTCAGCTTTCGGACGGACCGGTTCCCCGCAGGCAAGAGGGACCAACCAGCCAAAAGACCCCACAGGGACAACAAGCAAAAACCCCTCACCCCCCAAATACAGACTGGTCAGAAAGGATCAAAACTGCCCCCCGCATTGTTCAGGGGGTATGAAACGGAGGAGCGTTATACCCTGCGCTGCTACCCAATCCGTATGGAAACAGGGCTGCGTATATAACGGACTGCTGGAGATTTATCAGCTCTTACTTAGCTTGCAGCCTATCGCAGACACCCTCCTAATTCCTGTGCGCACCTGGCGACGGCTGCTTTGAGCACCACGCGTGAGCGAAGCCGCTCTCCCAGAGGAGCCGGGAAGCTCCGAGGCTTGATACCGGCTCCGACGTTTCCCAGACGTGCGAAACTTTTCCCGCAAGAGTTCACAGCTTCGACGCTCCGCACGCGTCAGCCTCTCTCGCAGGACGCCAGCGCCAGGCGCCCGTCTCTCCGCGCTGGCACGCGTTGGCACCGGAGAGCCCCGGGCAGCGCGGCTGCTCGCCGCACGTCTCCCCCACGTGGGCGCAGCCAGCCGGGAGAAGGAGCCGGGAAGGCTGCTGGGCCAAACGACAGCTTGTTTTCTCTCTCTCTGACAAACGAGTCGGAGCTCCAAAAGCAATTTAGTCTGGGAATAAAGATCCAAGTACCCACTGCTGAGGCTGAGGCACTACGGGAGGGACGCTGCAGCGAACTCGGCTCCCAGGCACTTGGTTTTCACTTGACTTCCTCAGCTGGCAGCTCGCAGCGGACTAAACGCTCTCCAAGAGGAGCAGCTATTTCCTACCCGCGCCAAGGACTCCGGCCAGAAAACGCTTTTTTTCCTCCCCTGACGCTGCTCATCAATTTTGTTTGTTTGTTTTCTTTTTTTAAAAGCTTTTGCTGCTTTCCCAATTAGGATGTGATTAAAAAAAAAAGACAAGAAGGAAGACTGGCGGTACAGAGAATTCAGCCGGATCCCTAGCGTGAGCGGCGGTGATTGCAGAGACGTCCAAACCCTTTTGGCGATGGGGCGGGCAGCCAGGCCACCACATCTTCACCTTCCTCCTCCTCCTGCCAACAGAGCTCGTTTAGTGCCTTGCCCGCCTTGATAAATCGGCAATAAAAATGCACGGGGAACTCAAGCCGGATCGATTTATTTCAATATTTCTGACGCAGTTGCCGCAGAAGCTGAGAGCCGGGGAACCAACAATGCAATTTCCTACCAGAGAAGTGGCGAGATGTCGGGTATAAATTACGCTTAAATGCCACGCAGATAATGAGGTTGCAGCCGTGAAGATTTATCTCCCCTTTTCTTGCCTTGAAAACCCTCCAAGACAGCGACCTGATGCGGCAGCTGTCACGACACAACCCTCCCGATAGCATCAGGCCTCACGAGAGATGCTTCCCTCCACGGATGCTGCGGGGACGGAGCTGGGGTACCCAAACTGCAGAGCTGCGCTTTCCTCCCTCATTCCCTCACCTCTGCAGCTCCGAGGTCGGAACACGGGTCTAACAACTGAAAATCAGAATATTAACGTTCACCTTTTGGGGAGCAGTTGGCTGTGCCACTTCCAATGAAGACCGGTATTAATTTCGGTGCTCGTAAGCGAGATCCGAGGCAGTTTCCATCATTATCAGGGAGATGTGGTGGAGCTGGGCGGGCTGTCTGCTGGGAGCCAGGACCAAAAAGAGTCAATTTTTCTTTTTTCATCCGCACAAAGAAGAACACACCTCACGCGCCTGCTCCCTCCGAGCAGATCTAGCTGGAGTTCATCATCTCTACCCGCCTCCCTATATTTAGAGTCCCTCTCAACGCGCGTTTTGAGCAGTGATTCCGGTAAATAAACTGCCAGGGGCATTCCCGCCAGTTCATTACGGGGCACGTGCCCGACCCACGGGATCAGAGTTTCTGACGGTTCAAATCAGGCTTCGCTGTGGTGCCTCGAGTGAAGTGATGACTAATTGCATCTCTTGGGGCTCCCACCACTTCCCGGCCCTCCTACCTGATTGCAAGCAGCTCGTTAGTTTGCTGCTGAAAGCCCGGCACCTCCGCGCGGGGCCGGCCGGCTGGGAGCGGGGCCGCGGCGTTGCCCCCTGCGCTCCCCTTCCCTTCGCGGCGTCCCGCACCCCCGGCGAGTTCGCCGAGCCCTCGGAGCCGCGGGCGGGCGCTTGGCCAGGTTTGGCACTCCCGGCCGCGCTCCCTGGTCTGGGGTTGGTGCAGACTCGCCGCCAGCCAGTGCGTCACGCCGGGCTGGGTCTGGACCCCCAGCCCCACCTCTGCCGGGGTGCGGTGCGACCCCCGGGGGTTGGGGAGGGGGGTCCCTGTGCCCGGGGGGCGGCGGGGACGGGGGAGGCGTGCACGCCGCAGAGCGTGCTGCCTTGCAAGGGCGCGCGCCAGCTCTTTCTCGGCACTTCATCAAGTGTACGTGCAGAAGGAAATCAAAGGAAGACTCCGAGACTGGCGGCAGTAACCGGCTTTTCCAAAAATATCCTTCCCCCGTCGGAGAGGCTCTATTTTTAGAGCTGTGGAGCATCGCACCGACAAGCGGCGGGGTCAAAGCTTACCTTTAAACTCCTGAAATTCCTTTGCCCTTGTGCAAGCACCTCGGTTTCTCAGCCGGCTCTCGAAGGTGACGACGCGCAGTACGGCCAGCGAGCCCTGGCTCCCCGCTTCCCCCAGAGCTTCGATGCCCAGGAGCTGCGCGGGCAGGGTCAGCGCGGACGTGACCGCACGCCGTCCGTGTCATAGATTGCTTTCTTCTTTAGCCCGAGCGGTTGACACGCGTCTATGAAAATGATCTATAATTTAAAAGCCCACAATGAGATCTCCAGGTGGGGAAATTGCTGTGCTGTGACTTTTGTGGAGGAGACGTACGTGCTCAGGCAAAGAAGTAACTCCCTGGATGTCTGGATCCTTCTGCCCTGCGCCAGGGGAGGCGGCAGAATAGGGCAGGTTAATTAAATTATCACAGATCTGAGAGCCGCTCGACAGCAAGGGAAATACGGGGAGACCCCAGCCAGAGCTGTCGGGCTGCTGTGTCGAGCGCACAGCCTCCACAATTAAAAATCTCGCAGTTCTATCGCTAGGAATAAAAGCTGCCATTTGCATGTTAAAACACCAATTGCCCTCTCTAACTTTCCTGGTTTACACACTTTCCAGGATGAATAATGCAACGAAACTCCTCATCAGCGACACGTATTCGAAAATGTGGTGGGACTTCTTTTCTCCCCCCTAACCGACACGTCTTCTGCAGGAAGTCTTTCCACTGAGACACCTCAATACCTGCTGCCAACAGCTTCTGCGAGTGGCTTTTCAAAGGACTTTTCCCCTGGGAGGCTGGGCAGGAGACGCCTGCCCGTGCAAACAAACCCGCCGGGCTGCAGGCAGCTGCCTGCGCAGGGTCCCTGCCCGGCCGGGGCTGAGCGAGCCTCCACGGCAGGTTTTAAACATTAAAAGTGCAAAGAAGTCCCATCCGCTCCGCTCGTCATGTTCATAACAATCGATAAAACAATGGGAATGTGTTTTCCTGACTGATGCGGAGTCCTGTTTCCCCAGGAACGGTCACCAAGACATCGGCAACCCTGCCTCTCTGTCCCCATCTATGCCGATGGGATTTATGTGGCTCCAATGATGCCCCTAATCGTTTTTCCGTGGCTCAGATTACAGCCTGACAGCTTTCCCGTTTGCCCAAATTAAAACACAATCTCTGCAGCCTTCCATTAACGAGGTCTTGCATCTCTTCCTTTAGGAATAAGCCAATTAGCTCATAGGAAAAAAATAATTGCTGTCAACTCGGTTCTGAAATCTGGAAGCAGATTATCTTAAATTTGAATGATCTAGACTGCATTTAATTTTAAAACGTCCTCTTGTCTGAAGAGGAAAGAGAATTAAAGGAGGAAGCAATTGATCCGTCCCTTGGACATCACCCGGACCAGCAGAGACGTACAGAGAGCGCCCGGCCGCAGCGCCCGCTGCCCGTCCTGCCTCAGAGGGAAACGCATCTTTCGCCGGGCTGGCAGGTTTTGCTCAGCGAGAAGGAGCCAGGCTTTTCTGCTCGGGAACAACAGAGGGAGAGAGAGAAAGAGCCAAGAGGCGACTTGCCCTCCGATGGGGCAACCGAGAGCTTCACCCTGTGCCATGCCAGCAGCGTGCTCTGCAGCTGAGTTCCACTCCCCGGTCCTGCGCCGGGGCGATCCCGCTCCTCACCGGGGGGATCGGCGCCCTTCGCGCCGCCGCACGACGGACGCTTGGGCTATTTCCACGTGCCGAGGAACCCACCTATACGATTACATCCAATATTTTGCTTTCCGTTTCCACTAACGCCTCAGTAAGTAATCTACTTGTAAGTAATGTACATAATCTCCTTAGCATAAGTAATGAACCTCCCCTTATTTGCATTTGCAAGTGTTTATTAGTTTGTACTTTTATTAAGCACAAATCTTCCACCGAGCTCAAGGAAAACGGCTTGCTGGATTTCATCAGCCGCCAATCCCCCCACGTGCCGTGCACCTATTTACAGGCCGTATCTCAATTCTAGCGCGGGTCGTAACGATGTGAAAAATATTGCTGAAAACGGCACCGCAGCAGCTCTTGAAACGAACTTTAGCATTGCTGTCACCTCCAAAGTGATGGCAGAGCGCTGGTGGTGCACAGGACCTGGCCCAGACCTCCCTCGCCTAACAGCGGGCACCAGCTCACGCCGACAGCACACGACGGAGCTCGGGATGGGGGGAATTGCTGTAAAAGTGAGAAACTCCGTTTGCAGGAGGCTCGGAGCGGGTGCTGGCAGCCCGGCCGGCGGTGCCGGCTGCTCTGGCGCACCAGCGCTGCTCAAGGAACACGCGTTTTCTATCAATGCAAATCGTTTGCTTGCATTAGAAAATCAAACGATTTCCATTTATACATGTTTAATGAGAATTTCAAAAGCGCATAAAGCAGCTAATGCTTCCGGGCTGCGAGCAGGCGCTTGGAGCTGGAGATGAAGAGGTCTGCTGCGCCGCTGGATCCCGGCCCCGCCACCGTCACCTCGCCGGGCCGGCCGCCAAAGGGCATCGCTTCAGACGTGAAACGCATCCCTGGCCCTCGGCTCCCCCCGGCCCCGCCACCCGCGGCAGCAAACGGGCGGGACGGCCCGAGCTACGAGACCGAAACTCGCTCATTAACAAGCTGTTAAATAATTAATAAGTTTATATATAATTGCTTCTGTGTACATAATCTTGCATTTTTCAGAAAACTATCATCAATTTTCAGTTAGTTCCACTTGAGGAAACAAGGGCTAATGCTTTCATTCGAGCAGATGAATATTTATGACGTGCTTGTTCCGTCTGGGGCTGGGGAAAAACGGATTATTCGGCTTCCTAATGTGCAAAAGGTGGGTGGGGGAACGCGCGGTGGTGCCCGTCGGCCGCTCCAGACCTCCCACCCCAGCTAACCGGCACCCAAAGTTCATGAAAGTTTGGCCAACTTTGGGCTGGCGAACGGGTCGTGGAGATCGGCTCACCGCTCCGAAACGGGGCTGGGACTGGGTCCCCTGCTGCCGGGAGCACCCGTCACAGTGCTGGTTATTTATCTGCTATTTATCTGTTATTTCATCTCCCTGGGACGGGGACGGGCCAAGCAGAGGTGGGGAGAAATGCGTAGGGAGGACGAGGGCACAGGCGAGGTGCAAAGTTCTCCTTTTCTCCAGTTCTCCAGAGCCTCGTGCCTTCCCCGCTGCCCGTAACTCGTCCTCCAAAACCCAGGAGCATCATTTAAACTGAAAAGGGCCGCGGCTTGATAGGAGAAAACGCCTAAACGCGTTCAGGCAAAACGCCTGTGATTACCATACGTGCCATCGCCATAAACACGCGATCGGTGCCTGTACGGGATCGGGAGCGCTACGCCCTGAAAAGCATCCTTCAGAACATCCTGACTGTCGGCCCCTAAATCACGTCTCCGCGTGCTGCTGGGAGCCAGCCCTCCTTCCAGCCCCATCCCCGCGGACATCCCTTCCGGCAGTCGTGTCCGAGCGGGTACCGGCCGCGTGAATCCTGCCAAGGACCTCCCCGTCCCGGAGCGAGGTAACAGCGACGGAGCAGCCGAGCGTGCACGCCGCACACCTCGCAGCGGGGAACGGTGGCCGCTGTGCTCCCAGGGTGCTGCAAGGTCTCCCTTGATGAAATGAGCCATCGAAGGGGCGGTTGGACTTTTTTGGGTGCAAAGAGCCAGCAAACAGGAGGGTTTCAGAAAAGCTTCATTACCACGGGAGCGGCAGAGGTGGCTGCGGATCCGTGCCCTTGGAATGACAGAACTCAGCGCCGTGACAGCTCGATGCCAAAGCCCCGAGCTGAGCAGGAACCTTTTGATCTCAAAATATTCTTCCCTTTGTTTTACACCATGGCTCCGTGGCGTGCGGCTCCTCAGCTTCCGTGCCGTAAGAAGTGCTACGGCAGCCTCGGCTTGCCGCGGAAACCAAATATTTTGACTTTGCTTTCATTCCTGGTTTTTTAAAGTGTGTTCTGAGTGAATAATAAATACGGCTTTTGAGGCAGCTGGTGCTTCTCTCTCTAGCGCACAAGGTAAGGTAGAAACAAACATATTTGCTTTTGCTCCGTCTATTTATACACTAATAGTAGCTGCAGTCTTAACGGCGTAAAAACGTAATTACCGCACATGTGCTTACAAGCCCTAATTAGTGCAACATTTAAGCATACGCTTAAACACATCACTGCTCGTGGCGGTTTTATTGCGGGCTCTGCAAGGGCTGCCAGCCGCCGGCCGAACGGGGGCCGTGCCCAGTGCACCTCGCGCTGATCGGAACCCGACGTCTGCGCGCCTTGAAAGCCTGGAAGTTATTTTGATCCCAACCGGTGCGTGGTCGTAACGAGCCTCGGCCATCAAAAGAGCCGCATCTTCCCGCGGAGATCCTTGCACGGGGAGAACGCTGGAGGAAGGCGAGGATGGAGCCGCGGGTGCTCGGCCGCCCCGCGGGTGCTGCCCCCGCGTTGGTTACGAGCGGCAGCGGGGGACGCAGCCTGGCCTCCCCTCCGTCCCGCTCCCCAGCCTCTGCGCGACAGGGACCAACCGCGGCGGCACAGAGGAACGCGGTACTCGGCCTTTGCTAATCCAGGAGACGTTTTTCCTTTTCTCCTTTTTTCCCTTTGCGTTGGCAACAACGCTGGCTCAGCGAAACCATAATTAAGATCATTACATGAGCAACTTATTAACAGATTGCAACCTTTTCGACAAGATTCACCGGGTTTCCCCCTTCGAGCGCAAACTCCTCGTGCACGAGACGTAAGGAAGGACGCGCGGAAGGACGGGGCTGGCCGGCGCGACCCCCACCTCTGCTCCCTCCTCCGCCGGCAGACCCCAGCTCAATCCCCCGAAACCGCTGCTGCCCCCGGGGAGGGGGTGCTGAGCCCAGCGGGCCGGTCCTGGGCGGGGAGGGCTGCCGGTCCCGGCCCCCGCTGCCCCGTCCGGGGGTTCAGGCAGCGCTCGCCCAGCGCCGGGAGCCAGCGCCACGGGAAAGCCGCTCTACTCACTGCAGCATCTGCCATCTGCCCCTCAGACGATGCACTCCCGCGTCAGCCCCGTAAGTAGCTGGAATTTAATTCCTGACTTAATATTTCCCTGGATGCTTATTTATAATGAACTGAAGCACGAGTATGATCTTCTCCGCTGGAAGTGCAGCAAGCAGCTCGTTGCAGGAACTCCTGGAAGCGCAGAGTAAGGAATCGGGAAAGAGTCGAAAGGTGCGATCCGCGGTCCAGGAAAGGAGCTGCGGTGCCGGCAGGATGCAGCCGGGAATGCGAGCGTGCAACCTCCTGCCGCAGTGACTCACGAGTTGGGATGGAAACAGCTCTGAAATCACTGGACAGAAAATTAAAAACTCCTGGGAGAATTTGCCCCAATCTTTCACTGCGCGTTCAGGAAAAAGAGCTGCTGCGTGCACTCAGGAGACCCAGCTCCCCTCTCGAGAATAATTCAGCATTGCATTTTTCCACTGCAAACTTAGACTAGTCCTTTTTTTTTTTTTTTCCCTTTCAGTTTCCCTGGTCTCCTTGAATGTAAGCGATACAGAGGCCACGACTGGCGTTTCTGACACGCGTTGGGCAGGTTGGTGCTTACGCCGGGGCACGTGCCGCGGCGGCTGTGACTTACCCACTGCCTCGCAAGATCCCTCCGGTTCCCCCCGGCTCCACGGTACGTGGCCTCTGGCAGCGGTGCACCAGCGTGGAAGGGAGATGCCGGGAGCGTGGGCTTACGCTCCGGCACGGCTTGCGCCCGGTGGGTCGCTCCCGGGATGCGCAGGCATCCTCACCCAGCACGCCTTCCCGGGGCTCCCGTGCCGGCAGAGCCGCGGCACTAATTGGCTTCATTATGGCACAGAATTACTGCGATTCGTAGCGTACATGCCGGGAGGGACGCGGATGTCATTTCAAATCATTATTGGCTCGTGACAAAGGGACCGCACGCTCCCACAACCGGATCTCTGCAGCGAAGGGCCGCGATCCGCCCGCATCCAAACCCACGCTGGCGAGCACGCAAGGCACCGCGAACGGGACCGCAGCAGCCGTCGGGGCTGGCGGCTCTGTCACCGGTGTCGGAGATGACAGCGAACGCCTCCAGCCACGTAGAGAGGGAAAACGGGGAGCACAGCACAGGTCAGACCAGGCTGCGTCCTGACCCGCAGGCGCTGGGCATCGCTCCCCTTTTGCCAGCCAGCACTTCGAACCCTGCCGCGTCCTACGCGTTACTCAGAAAACGCGGCAGCCAAACTCCAAAATCCCCTTTCTCGCTGCGGTGGGTCCCTGGAGCTGCCCCGGAGGGTCGTTAGCAAGGGACTAACGGCCTCTCAGCCCTTCAAGCACAGACGGGGTCCGGCTTTTCCGCAGCCTTTGCACCTCTAAGGGAAGCACCAAATTAAAGTCTCAAGACCTCACCTTGATGGGAAATCGCTGCCGTTCTCACCAGAGAAAATGGCTCGGTGTTTCCCTGGGGCGTTTTCCCCTTCTGCAGTGCTCTGTTGCCTGGGATATCTTACACTGTGGTATTAAACCAACATGGATAATTATTACCGTTCACCAGCATAACAGTTTCAAGAATCAGCATCCCTGCTTTTTGCAAGAAACATATCCCCAGGCAGTTTCCTTTGCCTATAAGCGTACCAAAAAAGTTCAAGTGAGAAAAAAAAAATCGCATCAGCAAAGCACATTTATATAGAAGAATTATTTTGAAAATTTCTGAGCATCCCAACTAATCGCAGTAGATTTGAATTATAGAATTATAAGCAACAAGTTCATTTTGATCCTCTGGGCTAAAAAGTTATAATTAGCGCACGCACCGTAACAATGGCTTTTAACTGAACAAGCCTCGGAATGGAAGAAGTTTTGCGAGGTCCCTCCCTCGCTTACCTAAGGCAGCCAGCCTGAACGGCCGCCGCCGGGGATGCTGCGATGGTCCTGAGCCCGGGCAGCCTTAAGCAGGATTTTAGAGAAAGCAAAGAGAGAACTGGGAAATCAGGCGAGCAGGGAGCCCGCAGCGAGCGACTGGATCTCGTACGTTGGTGGCCCGAAGAGCTGCCGCAGGAGCTGGAAGGATGGTTGGTACCGGTGAGCTAAGCTGCATTTCTGGATTTGCGCTGTTCTCGGTTACAGCGACAGCAGCCGCCGCAAGCACCGGGCAGCCCGACTGCCGTGCGGGGGCATTGCAGCCGGGGTATCGGCACTCTCCCCGGCGGGATCCAGCCCAGACACATGCCGGGACGGCAGCGGCTTTACAAGGGCCGGCTCGGAGGCCGTCACTTGTACTTCCAAAGTCTCCAGAACAGCCCAGCAATATGGCACGCTACCTGTTGCCTGTATTATAATAGGCCGAGTTTATTCACGAAAAGCATATGTTGCGGTACCGAGCGTGGAAATGCCACCTCTCACAGTTGTCTCTTTCTTCGCGCTTTGAAAAGGCTGTAGGAAAAGATGACATATGGCACCGCAGCTTACGACAGTTTAATCGACACTGTGCAGGGCCAGGGAAAAGCGAGCGGAGCGGCGCTCCCCGGGAAGGACGCCCGGTCCCACCGGGACGCTGCCTGCTGCCTCCGGAGCCGATACCCATGGGCGTGCGCGTTGCCAGCGCTGCCGCAGTGAAACCGTGAGGCACGCGCTGGCTGATAAAATAAGCCAATTAACAGGCTCCTCCTCGTCAACGCCAAAGCTGAACCTCTAGTTCTTCCAATATATAATTAAAGCACGCTCTCGTAATGATAACTTTTTATCCCACTTGAGCGTGGTAGCTTTGCGTAGCTGGGGAAGCAAACGCTGCTGTTTTCCCTTACTACCCAAAATTATCTGCAAATGCCATTGCTGTAACAGCCTATAAATATTCGCTGTTCTCAGCAGCCCTCCCCAAAGCCTCTCTCCAGACCGCGCACCAAATCTCCCCGACAATCGGCACGAACAAAGCCATCACGGTAAGGCGAAGACCCAGCTCATCGCACCCCAGACCTGGCGATGGAAAGCTGGAAAAGCTCCGGTCACAGGGAAGACATGAAGTGCCACGATCACAGGAACACGTTTGTCTCTGCGAAAGCACCCTGAGAGGTGACGGTCACCCCACAATTGCTGCTTCAGTCAAAGGAAAAAGAGCTTTCCCTCCCGACACGGAGCCGGCAGGAAAACACCGAGCCGCGGCTCTGGGGGAGATGGGAGCCGAGCTCTGCGCCCGCCTCCACGGATGCAAAGCCCACGCAGGGGGAGAGCGGGTAGCACCACGGTGGGCTGTTCAGACTGGGGCTCTGGGAAAGCAAATTAAACCCCCCCACGTCACGCTAACCTAGTTCCACGCCGCCGTCCCTTCTCTGGGCGGGAACAATCACTGCCGAGGATCTTTGCGAAAATTAGTTCCTGTAAGATCTAAGGAATCTTTCCGCTTCTGCACCGAGCACTGGGAGTGAGCCTATAAATCCAGTTAGTCACACTGGCTGGATTACATTGGACCTTGTACTTCTGCTTTTATTAACGAGATTGTTTACTATATAAGAAGCTTTATATAACTGTGAATCACGGGTGATTTGTAGGACTGCACAGATGGGAGCTGCCAACCACCCGTTTTCTCTGTGCTCGTGCAAACCTCCCGCTCCCAGCCCGTACCTAAAAACTAAATGCAAACCTTGCTACGGTAATTTCATGTCTGGCTCTCAGCCGCTTCAGCGGTGCTCTCGGTATGGGAGGTAAGAGTCTGATACCGCGGTTTAACGCACGGGCCAGTATCAGAGCCAACGCAGGGATGAAGTTATCCCCAAAGAGTGTTTTCCATCCCACATCTCTCCCTTGAGGACATCCCTCGGGTGCGAGGGGAGACGAGCCGGCCCAAACCCATCGGGGCTGTTAAGCGTCAACAACGTACTCACCGCCTGCCTCATTCATAAACTGCGAGCGCTCGGAGGCAAAGTCACCGGGACGGAATCGTGCCCTGCGCACGGAGCATCACGAAATGCCTGATTACCACAACTGAGCAACCGCCAGACTCCCCCAGCGCTCACTGGGCTTCTCTCCGCACCCCTTTTTCCTCTCAATTTAGACGTCGTTTTAAGTGACTCTGCTGAACGGTGGTTACGCAGCGAGGCTAAGCGTTGCTGCGAGGGCACAGCCAGATGAAGCATCGGTTCATACCTCCACCAGCTAACCGCATCACTTTCGGTAAAGCGCTGAGCTTGAAGGGTGAGTCTGTTGATTTAATACAGCAGCGTGAGTGGAAAATTCATGGACAGCTTCGCAGTGCGGCGATGGGACCTGTGCTCGGGGCTCAGCACGGCTCCTGCCGGCGCTCCCCCTCCGGCGGGCATCCACGGCACGGCTCCCACGCAGGCTGCACCGTCCTCCTGCCCGCCTCACCGGGACCGGCACGAGCGAAAGCGCCGGCCTGCGTGAGCGTTTCCATTTGTGCACAGGCAGCCTTTATCCTCAAAACAGAGTTAATTCGTTCACCGCCATTTATTTTACCTATCGCTCTCTATGAAATTAATTGATAGCCTTGTTGCTATGCCACAGCCCAGCATAACTCATGGTGCCAGCACGTCCATCCCACAGCGCGGCGGCATTATTAACGCAATTAGGGAAAGGAAGGCAGGCTGAAGCTGCAGACCCGCTCCTGGCTGAAGACGACTCGCAGGGAAAATAGCAGGAAAACAGAGGAAAAACACAGGCTCAGCACCAGGAGGAACCGCGGTTCCCCAGAGCCCGGGGGAAGCTGCCGCCTCCCAGCAAGGCTTCGTGCTGGCCCCCAGAACCTCGCTAGCAGACCCGGTGCTGGCCATGCCATGGTCTTTGCAGGCCCCCGGTTATCCTGTGGCCAAGATGCAACTCGGAGCTCCCCAGCGACGTGCCGGCAGGCGGCGTGCAGGAACGCCGCCCAGTCCCAAAACCCAGACCCAGGGCTGGCAGGGAGAGAGCCGGCGGCTCGGAGGTGGCAGTCACTGGTGCCGGCACCCTCAGCAGCGCCGTTAACGCCCCGAGCGAGACTTGCTGGATAAATAAACGTTCTAGAGACGCTCCAGGTCGTGTATTTTTCATGAGTTCATGCTGCTATCAGAAACCGCGCCCTTTAGGAGGATCAGATGCATCTGTAACAGAAGTAATTTTTATAATGAATAATTTGTTGGAAAAGCTGCTTCTGATCATCTCGGTTGAGAGAAACAGTTTGGCTGGCTCAGCTCCGTGGCAGAGGCAGGAGGGATGCCGGAGGGATGCCGGAGGGATGCAGGAGGGACCCGCGGAGGGGCTCAGGCTGCACCCCGCTGCGGGCGGTTTAGGGGGGAACAAGCGCCCCGCAAGCAAGGTACGCCCCGACAGCTCTTCCCAAGGCGTGCTCCCCTCCTACCTGGAAGCACAGGCGATTCCTGGAGGAAAACTCTATTATAAAGTGCACGTTTCCTGCAAACTCAGGGAGTCTTTGGGGAAACGTGCCAGCCCCTCCCGGCCCCGCGGGCCAGCTCTGGCAGAGCCGCTCAGCGCCGCCGGTGCTGAACTCACGGCGCAGACGACAACGGCTTTGGGATCCTCGTGCAACAGCCTGCACAGCTATTTATTATTGCGCTAGATTTAGACCACGGATTTAGATATTGATTGAGTCTGAGCCTCCAAGCAAAGAGTGCTAATTAGCTCATGCAACAAAGAGCCAGCTTTTAATTAAATACAGCTTAGCGAGAAGGACCCGTTGTAGAAACTCTCCTCGTACGGGAGTGTGTTGGGTTTGCGTGGCAGGGTTTTGGTAGCGGGGGGGCTACAGGGGTGGCTTCTGTGAGAAGCTGCTAGAAGCTCCCCCTGTGTCTGATAGAGCCAATGCCAGCCGGCTCCAAGACGGGCCCGCCGCTGGCCAAGGCCAAGCCAATCAGCGCCTCTGTGATAACATATTTAAGAAGTAGAAAAACACTTAGAGAGAGAGAGCTTTTGCAGCCGGAGAGAGGAGTGAGAAGATGTAAGAAACTCTGCAGACACCAAGGTCAGTGCAGATGGAGGGGGAGGAGGAGCTCCAGGCGCCGGAGCAGAGATCCCCCTGCAGCCCGTGGTGAAGGCCATGGTGAAGCAGGCTGTCCCCCTGCAGCCCATGGAGGAAGGATGAGGGGGTGTAGCGATTCCACCTGCAGCCCGTGGAGGACCCCACGCTGGAGCAGGTGGAGACACCTGAAGGAGGCTGCGGCCTGTGGGAAGCCCACGCTGGAGCAAGTTCCAGGCCGGACCGGTGGACCCATGAAGAGGGGAGCCCACGCCAGGGCAGGTTTGCTGGCAGGACTTGTGACCCCGTGGGGGACCCCACGCTGGAGCAGTTTGCTCCTGAAGGTCTGCACCCCGTGAGAGGGACTCCATGCTGGAGCAGGGGAACGATGAGAGGAGTCCTCCCCCTGAGGATGAAGAAGCGGCAGAAACACCGTGAGATGAACTGACCGTAACCCCCACTCCCCGTCCCCCTGTGCCGCTGAGGGGGGGGAAGGTTGAAGCCGGGAGTGAAGTTGAGCCCGGGAAGATGGGAGGGGTGGGGGGAAGTGTTTTAAGAGTTGATTTTATTTTCTCATTCCTCTACTCTGTTTTGCCTAGTAATAAATTAGATGAATTCCCTCTCTGAGTTTGGTCTGTTTTGCTCGTGACGATAATTAGTGAGTGATCTCTCCCTGTCCTTATCTCGACCTGCAAGCATTTCGTTATGCCTTTTCTCCCCTGTTTAGTGAATGAGGGGAGTGAGAGAGCGGCTCTGGTGGGCACCTGGCCTCCAGCCAGGGTCAACCCACCACAGTCTTTTTGGCGCCCAACGTGGGGCAGGAGAAAATCGAGATAAGGACAGTAATTGGAAGAGGTAACGAGCAAAACATTGACTGAACGTAGATTGAGAGTGAAATAGCGGTGAAGGGACGAGAGGTGGATTCTGTGTGTATTGTCTACTCTTGTTTAGTGTTGTGATAGTGTTGCTTTGATTCTGGTGGGGGGAATTCTTTTTTCTTTTTCCTTGTAGATGTGATTTGTGTGTGTGTAGTTTTTCTGTTGAATGTATGTTTTAATAATTCTTGAATATGTGATTCACAGAGGCGAGGGGTGGAATGTGTTGGGTTTGCGTGGCAGGGTTTTGGTAGCGGGGGGGCTACAGGGGTGGCTTCTGTGAGAAGCTGCTAGAAGCTCCCCCTGTGTCTGATAGAGCCAATGCCAGCCGGCTCCAAGACGGGCCCGCCGCTGGCCAAGGCCAAGCCAATCAGCGCCTCTGTGATAACATATTTAAGAAGTAGAAAAACACTTAGAGAGAGAGAGCTTTTGCAGCCGGAGAGAGGAGTGAGAAGATGTAAGAAACTCTGCAGACACCAAGGTCAGTGCAGATGGAGGGGGAGGAGGAGCTCCAGGCGCCGGAGCAGAGATCCCCCTGCAGCCCGTGGTGAAGGCCATGGTGAAGCAGGCTGTCCCCCTGCAGCCCATGGAGGAAGGATGAGGGGGTGTAGCGATTCCACCTGCAGCCCGTGGAGGACCCCACGCTGGAGCAGGTGGAGACACCTGAAGGAGGCTGCGGCCTGTGGGAAGCCCACGCTGGAGCAAGTTCCAGGCCGGACCGGTGGACCCATGAAGAGGGGAGCCCACGCCAGGGCAGGTTTGCTGGCAGGACTTGTGACCCCGTGGGGGACCCCACGCTGGAGCAGTTTGCTCCTGAAGGTCTGCACCCCGTGAGAGGGACTCCATGCTGGAGCAGGGGAACGATGAGAGGAGTCCTCCCCCTGAGGATGAAGAAGCGGCAGAAACACCGTGAGATGAACTGACCGTAACCCCCACTCCCCGTCCCCCTGTGCCGCTGAGGGGGGGGAAGGTTGAAGCCGGGAGTGAAGTTGAGCCCGGGAAGATGGGAGGGGTGGGGGGAAGTGTTTTAAGAGTTGATTTTATTTTCTCATTCCTCTACTCTGTTTTGCCTAGTAATAAATTAGATGAATTCCCTCTCTGAGTTTGGTCTGTTTTGCTCGTGACGATAATTAGTGAGTGATCTCTCCCTGTCCTTATCTCGACCTGCAAGCATTTCGTTATGCCTTTTCTCCCCTGTTTAGTGAATGAGGGGAGTGAGAGAGCGGCTCTGGTGGGCACCTGGCCTCCAGCCAGGGTCAACCCACCACAGGGAGAAACGCGTGTAGGAGTGTTTCCGAGCGGGACCGACTCTGAAAGGATGCCCCAGGACGGGGGTCCCGCGGCGGGAGGGCTCAGCCCGGGGCAGGGGGTGGGTGGGCGCCTGCTCCCCCCGCCGCGGGCAGCCCCCAGCCCGGCACCCGCATTGCGAAGCTGCGGGGGTCCCGCTGCCTGCACCCCTGCCTCTCCTGCCCACGCTGCCTCCTCCACTATCCACCAGCCCTTTCTTGCCATTGCAAATAACCAAACAAGCAGCACGGAGAAGAGAATAATATTAATATTAAAAAGGCATTTATAGTTTTAATCAAGCTTTGGGGAGAAAAGACAGCTTAACACGGCACTTTACACAGTTGATAAAATGTTTGACATTTACTGGTGCCTGTAATGAATCTTGTCTCAATTTTCTCTTTTAAAATGCCACTCCAGATACTCTATCTATCTGTAGGGTTTAAAAAAGCACTTATCCAACAAAGCGTTATCACGACGGAGAATATTAAACGGTGGCTCGGCGGAGCACCGCTGGCTGCAGGGTTTGCTGGCACCCGAGCGAGCCGCCCGGCAAAAGCACCATTTTCCCACCGATTTCCCGAAACCCGAGTGCGGTGTCCCCAAGCTCCCGACGTACTCTGCTCACTCCGCCACCAACACCCGACTCCCGGCTCCTGGGACCAAGCAAACCCGAAGGTTTTGGAGGAGGCGGCTGGAAGTTTATTTGTCCCATGAGGAGACGGGAGAGGAGCTGCCCTGCCGGCTCCTGCCCGCCCGGCTGCCGGCACCATCGCCGACCTTGGCCGTCCAGCAATGCCCACAGGCAGGACGGAGCGCGGCGGCACGGGATTTGTGTTTTATCGGTAAACAGCAGTTGTCTTGTGTAAATACAGCTGGCGCTCCGTGGCTCTAAACGGGCGTTTATCCGAGGAGCGCTCCTGCTCCTCTCCTGGAAGGACACTGCGGAGCGAGATATCAGCAGGAAACACGCCGGCGGCTGCTGCCTGGCTGCGCCGCTCCGTCCCGGGCTTCCCTTTGAAGAGGCACTCTGACGCCTCGCCTCTTTTTTTTTTTTTTTTTACAGAGGGAAGAAATGAATTATTCTATGAAAGTTAGTGCCTGTCTCAGGAGCCTGGTATAGAAAATTAGGTTTTAATAGCTTTGCAATTGAGGTTCTTCGGGTCAATAGGACAAGGTTCTGCCAGTGAAATGACAGACCCATAAAGGGAAAAAAAGCAAATATTTTGTTACTCATCAGAGAGTCACAGACCAAAGATAGCAGGCAGTAGCTTAAAATACTGCTGTGCTCTTCAGGCCACTGTGATGTTTAGTCATAAGCTCCTTTCTTCTCTTGTCGTCTGTACCTGCATTAGCTTTGGGAACGGAGCACTTGGCTTTCCGTCCATCGGACGTGCCTGGGAATTCCTCAAGTTACGGCTGGAATTGGAAAGTTTGCTCTGAAATAAAAGCACGCTGCCCTTCCCGATCGCTGCACGGCCGCCGCGTGCCCCTGAACGGGGGGCCCTGACGATGCCCCGTCAGACAGAGGAGCTCACCGACCGCCAGCGCGGGAGCGGACCACGACTCGTGTCACCCGGTGCTGAGCCTCGCTGGCATTTGTGCTGTTAGCAGCCTTTTAGAAACCCAGCTGAGGCAACGGAAGCATCCTGTCCGTATGAGAACGGGTAACTACAAGCGAGTTATTTGAAGGGGAAAAATGCTATGACATAGACGTCAATGCACTTGAAATGGAAAACATAAATAAGCTACAGCCAATGCCCTCAAGTTGGAGCTCGATCCCCCTTTTGCTAATTAAAACCACAGCAAAATCAATTAAATGAAAACCAGGAGACTTCTCAACGCCTTTTCCCACGCAGGGAGAGGACCTGGGCAGAACCCACCGTGGCACCGGCCGAGCGCAGGGCACGTGCGGCAGCACCGGCGTACTCCCTGCACGGAGGCTCGGCGGGCTCACCGGGACCTGGCTCGCACGACGTCCCGGGCGTTGCAGGACTGTGAGCTGCTGCTAAGAGAAAAGCTTCTGACTCAGGCGGCGGTGAAATCGCTTCGGCTCATGCAGGGCGGGAAACTTCCAGAGAACTTCTGCCAACGAGCACTGGAATTATTTGACTCATTATTAAAGGCATGAATGGGTTAGAATTGTTCCTAATTCCATATTCAGAGCTCATTACCATGCCCAGGAAGGGCAGATAGGGAGCCCTTGAGATCCTGCAAGTTACTTTAAATATTCATAGAGCCGAGAAAAATTTCTCATGGTTTGGATGGGGAAAGCGCTGCTGGCCGAAGGGGCTGGGCAGCTTCTCCCCCTGCAGCCGTTGCTCCCCGAAGGAGCGTCCCAGCCCAGGCATCGTCGTGCCGCTCACCCGGGGCTCACTGGCCCGCACTGGTGGCAGCACCAGCCCGGCACTCGGAGACAACACGGGGGACGTGCACCGGAGGGCGGGAGGTGGGCACCTCGGCGATTTCTCCAGGTCACTCGCTGCTTTGTGGCTGTTCCAGGTTTTAGGTGTGGTGAGGCGAGACGGAGGAAGGCCGCGGCGAGGATGTTCTCGCCCTGGCGCACATCCACTCGCTCGCACCGCTGCTGCGGGAACACACCCCGAAGGCTCCCGAAGCGGCCGTACGACCGCGCAGTAACCCCCCCGCAGCTGCCGCTCCGCCGACCGCGAGCTCCCTGTGTCGCGCCAGTCCAGTCTGAACTTCCACTGCTCCAGGCGGGTGCGTGGGGACTAACGAGATCGCCTCCGCGGGCCTGCTAAGGGCCATAGGAGCTGCCGTCTCGGGCACGCTCCCGGGGAAAGCCGCGGGCTGAATTTTCCTATAGGCCGTTTATTCGTGAGTGGCAACAGGTCGTCCCTCCTGCGCCGCACGACGAGGCTGGGAACGCTCCCCAGGGCGCAGAACGGGCGCTCCCCGTTTGCCGCTTGCAGCACGCCAGGACTTGCTGAGCAGCCACGAGCCCGCGCAGGCAGCACGTGCAGGCAGCAGGCGCGGGCAGCAGGCACAGGCAGCACGTGCAGGCAGCTGCCCAGCGCGTCGTGCTAGCAGGATGCCTTAGCGAAGACTCTCTTCTTGCTCAGCCTTTCTCCAGGAAGAAATCAAGCTCAGATGCTCCCACCGTCGTGTCAGCAGCACTGGAAGCAAATCTCACAATTACCTAAGCCAGGAGTTGCCTTTTTCCCCCCTCTTAATATCCATTGGCACAGGAACTGAAGGAATATAAACTCTTGCTAAGGAGATTTTGAATAATAACATGAAAAGCCTTGGAAACACGCCATTGATGCAAACCCCATCCACCATCCCCGGGTCTCTCCCACGCCACCCGACCCGTCAGCAGCGGTGCAAGGCAGGCAACGGTCGGGGTCAGGCTGGGGCCGGGTCGGCAGCTGCCGGCATTTACACCAAAGCCAATTTGCTCCATCGCCTTCCCCTGTGACCGATGAATTAGTGACGCAGTGACCGCGTTAGCTTTCCGATCATTTCCCCGCTCGAGGTTTTACGGCGGTGCTAAATCGCTGATCCTTGCCGTGACCTCTGCGGCAGGAGCGGGGCAGCTCCCGCGGGACAGCGCCGTGCCCGGCGACACGCCGAGCGAGGGACTGGGACACGGCGCCCGGCGAGAGCCGCTCTTCCCTGAGCGCAGGCGAAGGCATGCAAAGGATCGCGACTGGGGACTGGTGATTTACGCCCTAAATTACGCCTACCGCGCACGCTTCCCTAATGTATGGAAATGTCACATTGCTTTCAGTATTGTGCCGAGCTTCTGTCCTCCAATCAATGCCCAATTTCCTTCCAAGGATAAAGCCGTACATTATTTTTGGCTGACCAATTCGGCTCAGGGCACTCTAATTTTTCCCCGTGCACTCAGAGGACAAATGCTTCACCGTGATTGCCTCAGAGCAATGACAGAACAAGCACATTCCTAATGGCTGGCATAGCGCATACAAAATATATTAAATGTATTAACTTTGGCACTTGCCGGGTCTCGGGAGAAGATCTCGGAGTTGCTCATGTGCTTCGCCTCCGCCCCCCCAGCTCCTTTCCGCTCTCCTCTTCTGCCTGGAGAATTCCCCGTCCCCGAAACCGCGGCCGCCTGGAGGTCACTGACATTTGCCGGCAGCTCGTGTCTCCGTGCCGTGCCGTGAGCTGCCCTGAACCGCTCGGTGAGCGGGAGAGGCCGGCGAGGATCCCAGCTGGCACCCAGCCGTCCCGGTGCCACAGAGCAGCCGAGCGGTGCCGGCAGCGCCCGGGCTGGGAGACGCTCACCGCTCCCGCGGGCACGCGCGACGCCGGAGCCAACACACGAGCGGAGCAGGGAGCATGGGAACGCATCCGGGACAACACGACCAAATGCTCTGTTGGCTCAACACCCCCCGCGTTCGTCACGTCCAGATGCTTAAAGCCAGGCTGGGGACCCGTTTCAGGCTGAACTGCTGGGGACGAGGCACGGGGGAGCGAGGCAGGGGGGATGTCACCCTCCGGCCCCCACGCCGAGCGGCAGAGCAGGACCACCCGGGGATGCCTGGGGGGAAACCCACGGGGGCTTTCCCACCACCCGCCCGCCCAGGGCAGCCCGGTGGGAACCGTGACCGACGCCGAGCCGCAGAGCGGCCGCCTCCTGCAAACCCACCCAGCTCCCGCGTGGGAAGCAATCCCAGGGCTCGCTCTCCAGCCGCACGCAGCTCGGGAGTTTATTACGTTTTCAAGGAAAAAAAAAAAAAAAAAAGTGCTGCAAGAGAACACCCTGAGCGGCATCTGCCACGTGGGCTGCTGCTGCTGCTGCGAAGATGGGAAAATTGCCCTTTGTTCTTCAAAAATAAATCTGAGGGAAAGCCCTTTATAAGCAGGCAGCGTTCTCTGGGGGCTGCCAAGGACTTCACAGACATCACCATGAATAACAGTTTATCTACAGAGTTTCATTCAAAATGAAGCCTCAGACATGGCCTAAAATTATGGGGACGCTGTGAAAATGGCTTTATAAACTATTGCTTTTTTCTCTACGAGCAGCAGCAAAGTACAGGCCAGACAAAAGCCAGCCGGGACTCTAAAAGTAATAAGTAAGTCAGCAGAGCTGATAAAAATAAAGGATGAAATATAATTCAGCCATTCGGCGACAGATCCCATCTTCGCTGTGATATAGGGTCTGTTGAAACTGTCATTGCTTCAGGAAATTAAAGAATGAGCCCATTAGTAAGGATATTTAAAGATGTTCATATTAAGATTATGACTTCCCAGCCGCAGCCCGTGCGGGGAACACGCTCTGCTCAAAAGTCATTTTTCACAGTCCCTCTCCGATCCCGCTCCGAACCCCCGAAAGGTGCTACGGGGGGTCACGACACGAGGGGGAGCATCGCTTCACCGGGGCTGCAGCAAGCCCGACACGTGCGAGAGCACCTCGCACAGGCACGAGCACCTCGCGCACGCACGAGCACCTCGCACACGTGCGCGAGCACCTCGCACGCTCCCTCGGCTCTCGGAGCCAGGAGCAATTGCTGTCGCTTGCTCCCGCTTTCAGCTACCAAAGCAAACACCATCGCTGGCAACGACGGAGCAAAGCACACAACAAAAGCAAATAACCAGCGGCCACGGCGTGCGGCGGGAAGCAGAGCTGCGGCCGGGGGGGTGGGAACGGCGCAGCCTGGGAGGGGGCTTGTGCACGCCCACGCCTGAGGGACGGGGGGATGTCGGTTTAAAAAGAAAAACAATGCTAAAAAAAAAAAGGTGAAAAACTCAAGTCCCGGTATGTTGAAAAACTGATGGATAATTGTAATTAGCTTTCAGAATTTTTAATTATAGAAGGGGTATAAATAATCACAAAGCACTGCTTCACTAATGAGAGTCCTTGTGCTAAGAAACACAGGGATGCATTTGTTAGGGAGACTTTGAAAGCTCTGCTGTTAATTAGGTGTCTCACAGCCAGCAGGGTTTCAGGAGAAGGAGAAACATGTATACATTTAAATCAGGCTCATTGTGAGAGGTATCCAACATCAATTATGGGATAGCAGGGTGCTAAAACGAACACACTTTGCAATTAGTAAGTGGGTCTGAAAGGCAGAGAAGAGCCTTTGCTTCCTCTTCAGGTGCCTGTCGGAGGGATTTAACGTCGGTCAGGACCTGGGGAGGAGAAGGAGAGGTGACCTGCCTTCCACACGCGCTGCAGAGCATCCCCCTGGCGTCCTGGGCGCGCTGGGACGGAGCTGGGACGGAGCTGGGACGGAGCTGGGCTTGGGCAGGGCAGCTGGGGCTCCTGCAGCCCCTACCACTGCTTTTACGGGCAGGGAAGCAGAGGCGGAGGGGGAAGCCTTGATTGCTTTAATTAAGTGTGTGGGAAGGGGGAACAGGTTGCATTTCCCTGCCCACAAAACCCAACGGGGGCACCTGGGGGAGCTCCATCCTCGCCTCCCAGGACGGAGCTGGGGATGTTGCAGGTTCTCCGTGCCGGGCGCGCGGCACCGGCAGCGCTGGGAGGGACCGGTGATGGGTGCAGCCGCCCGGCCTGCGGCCCCGGAGCCGCTTCTCTCGTCGGCACGTCCCTTCCCGAACAGCAACGCAGGCGGGCAGAGCCGCGGCGCCTGGGGACGCTCGCTGTAGTTACCTTGCGTGCTCTCGCTGGCCGTAAACGATGAGGAAAGGAGATGATGAGGACCGGGGAGATGCTTCCTAGAGCGCACGTCTGCTCCTGCAGCAGCCATCGGGCTCAGAAACCCTTGCTAAGACCCACGAGTCAAACTCCTGCCGTCCTTCCTTGAATTTTCTTTTTTGCCTACAAATTTCAAGCCTTGCCACAGGAATTTATGCAAGTAATTATGTTTAGCTGGTATTTGGCTAAATCTAATGAAGCAATGATAAACAGCTCAGCGTTTTCTTCCCTGATGAATAATGAATATTAATTTGGCTGTCAAAAAAGAACCTCTGCTCGTTGCAAAAGATTAGATTCCCGTGCTAAAACTTGGGGAGGGGATAGGATTTCGGCAGAAAGGACGGCGTTTTGGGAAAGCCTGCGTCTCCTCCCACACAGGGAAGGGCAGAGGCGCGGGGTGCGATCCTGGCACGTGTAGCGTGGCGTCCGGCAGCAATCCGGCCAAGCGCTGAGGTTTTGCACGGCGAAGGAACAAGCGGGCAGCGCTCAGTGTTTTGGTTTACGTTGCCGCTGCGGACGAGAGCAGACTTTTGAAGGGTTTTTTTCCCTGACGGCGAGGACCTGCGCAAAGCCGAGGAGAAGACAATGGCCGTCGGCAGGAAGGATGGGAGCGCAGATGGAGAGCAGCTGGCTGCGCCGATGCCCGTTCGACCCTTCAGGCCGCGGGGTTTGGGGCACGATATTACTGCTCAATAGCTTTTTTTTATAATTTTATGACTTCACCACATAGTTTTTATTAGTTTGCCGTTGCGGTAGCTGTCGGGCAACACCTTTGCAGCTCGGCTTCCCAGCACCTGGGCGGGGAGGATGGGCACAACCCGGATTAACACGGCTGAGGGCGGTCTGCGGCCATCGGGAGCATCGCGGCCCAATTAAGAAACGCCCAGACTTTGTAATTAGACAGGATACTGCTAACAAGTGAGACGTGGGCCAGAAAGGCAGCCCGGTTTTCAGCAAGAGGCCGAGTACACTTACACCCCTGGTTTTACATATGGTATGTTTATGCATGGCCTCGGCGTTAAAATATAAATCGCCACCGACCATCTGCTGCACCCATTGCCAGGCAGAATTTACAGCAGCATAACAATGACAAATTACGCAGAGAAATCACGAAAAGCTGCCTAATATGTCTTAGGAAAGATTTGGGAAGTTACCTGCGTTCAGCCGGACTGCCTTTTCCCAGCTGTAAATTACTTCCCTGCACTCCCAGACTGGCTACAGCTGGAATGAACATCTGTGGCACGCGGGAAAACACTCTCAGAGCAGCCAGCGCTGGAAAAACAACCCTCAGCGTCCGGAGCCGTGAGCCTTCCCCGCAGCGAGGCGAAGCCCCGACGTACGGTAGCAGAGAGCGAATTTCTGTGCATCGATAGACAGAACCGTGTCTCGGGGAAACTCGTAAATAGCTGGAAGGTGGAAAACTGGTTCAGAGACTAAATGCTCATCGCACCAGAGAGCAAGCTGCTGCGCAGCATCTTCTCTGCCTTGAGAATATCCTCTGTTTGCTGCTCAAAGCCTTTCCCGTCTCCGGTACGACTGCGCAGCGCGGCAGTGAAGCAGAGGCCGGGTGAGGAGCTGCCGGATCGTATGAACGCTCTTACCAGCGACGTTCACATCTACTGAAGCTCTTACCTTAGCGCTCGGGAACGATCACACCCACCACACAGCTCGTTATGCTCCATAAAAATGTAATGGCAAAGGAAATGTGCTGCTGCGGGTAAATCGATATTGTTAGTCTCTTTTGGCAAACTATGAAATCTATTGTTTTCATAATAAAAACCATCACGGCAACACACCGGTGTTGGGTAGAGGAGAAGGAAACCGGGGGGTGGGAAGTTTTTGGGATTCACCTTTCTGCATCTGATTTCCCATTAGTGTTTTCTCGCCAAGCGGCTGCTGGCAGGTGAGGGAACGCCGGCAGCCCGCTCCAACGGCGGTTACGAAAGGTCTCGTACTCGGGGCACGGTGTGGGAGCCGTGGGGAGCCACACGATCGGCTGCGATCGTTCCATCCCCGTGGCCAGGCTGCCATGGGAGAAGCACAAACTGTTTGTAATGAGCCCAAACGCGCCGCGGCTTCAGCAGCTGCAACAGCCACACGCTGGGCTCTAAAAATACTGGCGTGTGGCTCTCCCTTTCTGGCACTTTCTCCTTGTGTTTTTGAGTGAAGCATCAAAGCTTCGCTCCAAAGCCTTGGAGGAAGATCTGAGCTCTTCGCCTTTACGAGCGCGTATTAATCTGCCACTTGACGGTCACTTTTAGCAGCCCGGGAAAGGTGATGCTGCTGCTGCTGCTGCCACGGGAACCCTGGGGCTGGGGACGACCCCGCGCTCCAGCATCCCGTGGGATGCTCCTGCTGCCGGCCCGGTCCCAGCCTGGCAGCTCCCGGCTGCCGTGGGGGCTCGAGGGGGGGGCTCAGGCCAGGTCGCCCCGTCTCGCTGCAGCTCACCGCTCAGCACGGGCCCCAAGCCGCGGTGCTCGGTGCTGCTCGGCGCTGCGGGGAGCGCTGCCTCGGTGCTAGCATCATCTCAAGCTGTTTCTAACTTTAACCAGCACGTGGGCTGCAGTGAAACGTGGTTCGCACACGATGCGAGGGGAAACGCGCGGCTCCTCCCAGGGAGGAGGCGAGCGTGAAAATGAGTCCGCCCGCGTGGGTGAGGGGAAACGAGACCCAGGCAGCCACGGTGGGGCACCCGGCAGGACCCCTGCACGGCGGCACGCTGTGGGGTAACGGCCTGGCTCCTTCCGGCACGCTGCCGGCTGGCATCCCTCTGCTCTCAACAGCCCCGGGGGGGACGTGTCGAGTCTCTTGACGTTGCTCTTAAGCACCAGCACCCCATGTCCGAGGCCGTGCCAAAGGCCGAGGAAGAGGCCCGAGCGCAACGGGGGGGGTCGAGTCCGTCCGTCTCGATGGGCGCAGAGGGACCGATGCTGCTTCCCGGCGCCCGCTCCCCGCTGGCGGCTGGCTCTGCGTGCCCCTCGCCGAGGCAGCCGAGAAGCCCCCGAGCGAGCGCAGGAGCACGCCCAAGCGAAGGCGCTGGAAGGGGACAGGAGAAACAGCGTCAGGATTTACTGCTAAAACGGATGCTCAGCTTTGAATTTGGCAAAAGGAAGCGATTCCAGCATCTGCTCGAGAAGATGCCCGGGCTGGCGGCGCGAGGGCTGGGGAACGCGGGGGCTCCCGGAGCCCAGCAGCAGCCTAACGGAGCCCAGCTTTCCCGTTCATCCTTGTGCGGCTCACAGACGACAGGGACCAAGACGAGGAAGAGCACCGAAGGCTACACCCGCTGACTGGTTTAAAACACTTCACCGTTTGCCCGTGCTCCTGAACTTCCCTCTCGGCAATCCAGGCTTCCCAGCAACCCTGCAGCCCCCGAGCTTCAGCACTTCAAACCCGCTCTCTTCTCCGGAGCCCGGCTCCGAAAGGGATGTGTGCGGCTGCTGCGAGCGAGTGTTCCTTAGAACAAAAATGAGGGGGAGAAAGAGAGGGTATTCTTGCCTGTGCAAATACAATGAGCATTCAGATTCAAATAAAACTATAGCAAATAGAATCTGCAGCATTGGAGATAAAAATGGTAATGAGTTTTAATAGTTCGCTTTGATTTCCTCTCTGGAAATCCGCTCTGGGAGGCTGATATTGTATCAGGGAGACGTTAGATTCCCGGTCACACATCAGGCAGCTGTACAGGGGGCGAGGGAGAGGGACCGGCACGCTGCCACCGAGCATTGCGCCCGCGAGAGCGGAGAGGCGGCCGTTACAGCAGCCCTGCAAATTAGACCAGCTATTGATCGTTAATATGCTTTTAATCAATAACCCAGGCAAAGCTGAGAGCTGGATTGATGTTGCAGGGGCGTGAAGTATCCATAAAATTGTCACCTGAGTATTCGGGGAGGGTGAGCTTCTCCTCCGCTGCTGCTGAGCTGGCTGGGGATGTAAGTGGCCAGAGGAAAGCGGGAGCTGACCGGGAAATTACCACAGTTGTGAAGGGCACGGCACCTCCGGACACACGCGCTTACACCCAGCTCCAGCGCTACGCCTGCTCCTCTCGCCACGGAGCCGCGTGGCAGCTAACCGTGCGTCGACGCAGGCCAGCACCTTAGAGCAGAAAGCCAGGTCTGGAACCTTCTGCTCCCCGAACGGAAAGCGTGACCGAACTTATCACCGGTACCACCGACGGCCGATACGTTAACTCCGTCCCCGCGTGACCAGCCACGAGCACAGAAGGAGCCACGGAATTAGGAACGAGTCGCCTCCGCGGCCCCGCAGGTGCGGAGCACCCGTGACTCTGACCTCAGCAGAACAGCCGTCACCTCGCGCCGAAGGGAACGACGTCACTTCCAGAGGCAGCTTGCGGCTGTGCAGGCAAGCCTTGCTCCAGCGAAATGAAGTTTTCTTCTGCCGTGGGGCCAGCACACCCGGGGCTCCCCGACGACCTCTGCGCGTTTGCGAGGAGCCATCTGGGTCAAATAGCGGGAGGAAATCTCCAAATCTCCTTTTTTTCCTTTTTTTTTTTTTTTTTTCCCCTCTGGGAGCTCAAGGGCAAAATTTGAACATCAGAGGCAGGGAGATGTATTCCTGGGCTGATTTGTGAACATCTTGTTGAGACGTCTAGGATCAGATCTGAAAATATTTTAGTGATGCAGAGAGTGATTCAGAGAGTCATCTGGGTTATCCACCCCTCGCTGAGGATGTGATTGAAATGTTTGTGGCTGAGCATCATCCGGGAAGAGCAGAGCAGTCATACCCGGCGTATAAACTGTCATGTTTATATCCCAGGATCTCCTCAGCCTCGTAGCAAGGCTGAGAGGAGCATTCATCATTTTCACACACATTTTCTTTGGGCTTTCTCATTCAGCACCGCTCCCGGCTTTAGCCGGATCGCACCAGAGGGACAGAGCCGTGTCCTCGGCACCACCCGCTGCTGGGCCGGCCGGGAGGCACGAGATGCCGGTGGGAAATGCCGGGGACACCCCCTGCCTTGGGAGAAGCTGGCCCCTCATTTTTTTACGCCAAAAATCATAAGCACGGGAGGTTAACTTCTTTAGCCCACAGCCCTGGGCGTGCTGGGGGCAGCCCCGAGCCTGGGGGCAGTGACCGAGGGACCGTCAGGGCGGCCGGTGCCCCCCCGGCTCGTCCCTCCGCCATGGCGAGCATCCTGGCCGTGCCGCGGCTGGCTCGGCGAGAGCCCCGAAGGCAGCTCAGCTCCCCGAAGGCAGCTCAGCTCCCCAAAGTTAGCTCAGCTCCCCAAAGGTAACTCAGCTCCCCGAAGGTAGCTCAGCTCCCCAAAGGTAGCTCAGCTCCCCAAAGTTAGCTCAGCTCCCCAAAGGCAGCTCAGCTCCCCAAAGTTAGCTCAGCTCCCCAAAGGCAGCTCAGCTCCCCGACTGCAGCTCAGCTCCCCGAATGTAGCTCAGCTCCGAGCACCTCTCGGGGCGGGCGCCGTTTGCTTCCCGGCTGCTGGCGTGCTCAGATGAAACAGCGCGTCGTTTCCTCCCTCCCTGGCTAGCCAGCTGCCCAAAGACAAATTGTCCTCCCTTGGGGTGCACATTATAAATGCTTAAGCAAATTAGCCATAAATAGAAAATGTAACATATGGGTCTGTAGATAATGTTTCATTATAAATTATCATATTCTCCAGGGAGATACGCCTCTTCCCTTCACACCAAAGACTTTGTGTTTCTTCTTCTGTGCAGATTTTGAGTTTCTTCTTCTTCTTTTTTTTTTTTTTTTGGTAACTGCTTCTGACAACGATTGGACTCAGTAGTTGATTTCCTGGGTGCGGAAATCGGGATATGAAACTCGCTTCTGCTGCAAATCCTCTCAGATTTAATACTCTCTCATTAAAAAAAGAAAAGAAGTTAATACAGTTCTGATGAAAGGTGTCTGAGCGAAGATTAAACGTGGCTGTTTATCCACCGAACGGTTACACCAAGGACAACAAGGCTTCTCCCCGCTCCTGCTCGGTCTGCGCCCATCGCCGGCAGCGACGCGGGACCACGGTCCCAGTTCTCCGCCTGATGTAAATGAGGAACTTTCCAGATCCAGAGCGCCCAGGAAAGCTTCCCCCTGCACAGCCCACCTCTGAACTTCCCTTCTTCCCCCGCTCGGCCTGAACCGCTCCAGAGGAATCTGCCGGCGCAGAGGCATCGCCGTGGATCCCCCCATCGCCCTGCGGCCACCATGGACCGTGGCGAGCGGTGCCGAGCGCCTCGCTCCTCACGAAAGCACTTGAAAACCATGTTGTTATCCATCTTGGTACAGAGCGCTCGAAGGAACAGACCCCCCCCAGACAGTCTGAAATCCATCTTCCATGTCTTGAAAACGGACTGGTTTGGTGCTTTTTATTTTCTTTCACTTATAATTCCATGGGTTTGTTCCCCCGTTGATCCGGAAACCAGGCTCACTGGGGCCTTGGTCATCACACGGACGGCAGCAGCAAAGCGACTGTTTTCAGAAAAACGAGCGCGTCTGTGAACGCAGAATATCGGCCAGAGTCACAGCGTAGCAAGGGGTTTCCTACGACACGTGCGTAGGTGCACACGGACGTACGTCTCGGTAGAACAGAAATGGAAGTCATTTGAACCGCTGCACGTGAGACTATTATAGAGCGAGAGATTTACCTGCCGTAACGGGAGGGATCTTGGCACCGGCACCCGGAAGCTAATTGATGCCATCAAAGCACTGAACGAGTCCTGATTTTGGTAGTTAGGGTCCCACCTGGCGTCTCTGCCTCTCAGTAATAACCACAGACTTAAGGGAAAGAAAACGTATAAAGCAACATCTGCCGCAACGCAAACATGTGGGAGGATTGCGGCAGCTCCCACCAGAGACGCTGCCTGGCCCAGCCGTAGGTGTAAAACCATCCTCTCGTGGTTTGTCAGCGTCCTCCCGGGGCTGCCGGCGGGATGCAGAGCACCCAAGAGCGGCCCGTCGACGCGTTCGGACGCCGCAAGCCGTTTGGCTGGTTGTTATTAAGCGCCCTTGAAGCGTCCGCTGGAGCTGGGCAGGAGCGGCCCCGCAGAGCCGCAGCAGCCAGCCGGGCGGCAAAGCGGATGCCTGCCAGGGCTGTAAAGCAGAGCGCGGCTTATTTGTGAGCGCTTTGGGAAAATAAAGCAAAAACAAGAGGCAAGCGAGCAGCGGAGCGGCAGCAGAGCAAACCCACGAGCTGCATCCGCCATAAGGCAAGTCCTTCCCAGCGCTCTAGGCGAGCCCGAGGGTATGGGGACGATCTCAGTCCCTCCCGGGACCAAAATGAACCTCGCAGGGAGGGATGCGGCCGCGCGCGGAGCCTGCGGGATGCCTTCCCCCGTTCCCCTGTCCCCGGCGTGACGCAGCGCGCCGAAGGGTTGATCCTGTTACGCCGGGGGACGGGCGACTTAACTGGGTCAGCTGGCTGCGCTCTGAAAAGGCTTCAACCTCCGTATTAGCCTTCTTAGCAAGTTTCCCGGCAAACTTCAAAATCAGAAGGAAAAAAACCCCTTCAAATTTAGCTAGAATGTCATTCTTGATGCAACTGAGACTCGTCCTTGCTGGCGGCGTTGCCAGAGAGAGAGGGGCTTTGGGTGCCGTGGGTCCGACCTCGCTCCCCCGCGCGATGCTCGCGTGCTGGGGACGGAGGGGACGCAGCACAGCCCATCTCATCCTTCCGCTTCTCTGCCGCCATTCCCCAGGGAAGACCGAGGTGCCGTCGGGAGCCCCGAGCTCGCAGCCATCTCTCCCGGGATCCCCCCACCACTTGATGCTTTCACGCTGCACCGGACCCTCGCGAACACCTCCGGGGTAGCGGTGACAGCGGTGGGGCCAGAGTCCTCCTTAACGTTACTCCGCGCATCCGAGCCGGCCGCAGGTTGGCCCTGCGCTGGAAGGCAGCGGCTGCCGCATCTCGCAAGGCTCGGAGAAACTTTCTGCCCGAGGAAATATTTACCTTTCCTCCGCGGCGGCAAAGCGAGAGGTCGAGCTGAGCTGCCCCTTCCGCATCCCCGGCTGAGAGATGAGCATTAAGCAAATCAGCTTAGTCATTTAAAATAAATAACAACCCAAACTTATCCCTGCCAGTCGCAGAGCTTTGGCTTATTGTTCCAGTCAAAAAATAATTATCACCCTGGGGCCTTGGAGATAAAAAAAAGGGGAAAAGGAACAGAAAAGGCAGCGAGAGGGAAGAGCTGCAGCAGTGAGTTCCCCTGCCAGCTCGGGGAGCTGATGCAATTTTCCCGCGGGCACAGGGAAATGGATGCGCTACGGAGGGAGGGAGCCGAAACGAACCCGGGTGCTTCGGTACCCTCCTTCGCTCCTCGCCAACTTGTTGCTTTTACAGCCCTGTACTTTCTTTTTTTTTTTTTTTCTTTTTTTTTTTTAATCCGTAGCTAATCTTTCATGCTGCGGCACGACGCGCTCCATATAACGAGACGAACAGATGCGAAGGCAATCTTGAGCGTGGAGCAGAGCAAGCCATTGCCAGCAAACCCTCCCAACCCGATAGCTTCGGAGCCCGAAACCCGTGGGGAGCAAGGGAGGGAGGCAACACTCTCCAGACAGCTCTGGGGCGGGCAGCGATGCCCTTCGCACACAGGATTTACACCGGGCAGGAAAACGAGGCAAAATCCATCCGCTCCGCATGTCGGCCATGAATTATTCATCCCCTCCCAGCCAGCATTTACACGCAGAGGGCTGCCTTAATATTAAGCAAACCCGACGGACGTGGCAGGGACGCGGTCCCCTCGCGCTGCCTTCGGCGCCCGAGCGCGGCAGCGGCGCTAACGAGCCGCTCCAGCGTCGATACCACGTACATCCAGGAGCGGAGCGGGCGCGTATCCTGCACGTCTACGCAAAGCACACACAGATTATGCCGCTTCTTCAGGCCTTTCATTTCACACGTCATTTTTTCTATATAAGTATAGGTTTACATGAGAGGTAATTATCATCCTTTCAAAGCTCGTAGCGCAGCGTAAAATCAGACGGAGTATTACATTTGTAAAATAATCGTAAATAAAAAGGGCCGTAATAACCCCCAATTAGCACATTAAAATACATCGAGGACTTGTTTTATCACTCCGGTGTAAACAAGCCCTCCAGGAACACCTTGCAGCGCCGAGACGGCCCCGGCGGCCGCCCTTCCGGAGCCAAGTCACACAGCACCCGCCGAGCCAGCTATTAGTCGGAGGCAGCCATGGGTTTTTTATGAGGATAAATTAATCATGGGCGATTCCGTTCGTTCTGCTGGAACATCTGGTGCCGGGCAGAGGGGCCGGAGGCGCAGCCCAGCTCCTCGCGCCACAAGAGCGGCATCGCCGGCTCCCACGGCAGGCTGCGAGGAAGCAAGCGGGGACGAAGGGAAGGGGGGGTGCGGAGACGAAGACAGAAAAGACCAGGAGCCCCTCTCTGCTCTCCCAGTTAGGGGCTGGAACGAGAGTTGGGTGAAAGGCGCCTTTTCCCGGCGCTTGGGAGGCACCCGAGGGACGCGCGTCGGGTGCCGACCGGGAGACGCCGACTTCCCTGTTGATTGCCGTGAGTACGTGGAAGGCAAACGGGCTCAGGCCTTTCCCAAAGCCGTGATTGCCATCCCCCAGGGAGACTCATTTTCAAATGATCTTGTTAGACATTGTTAGGAATTGATATATTTGCATAGCATGAATGTTAAAACTCAGAAAGAACTCAAATGCCAATTAGAACCACGGCGGTTTTTTTCCCCCTAATTAATCAGTCATAAAAGAGCAGCTCCAGGTGTTTTTCCCTGACTAAACACCAGAAGTCTACCGTTATTAATCTTGATGACCCAAGCGCCATCACCGTATGCGGATCTTTTCAAGGTGATGGAAGACTGGAAACGATTCCAGACGCGAGGCAGGAGGGCAGCAACCCGCTCGCCACGGATCGCGCCCGGGGCCCGTAACGCGGGCTCGAGAAGCCCCTCTGCAGCAGCGGGGGAGGCCGACGGAGGGGCTTTACTTCCTTCTCCTCCGTTTGAAACCATACAGAAATTTTCCATTCGTTCATTCTAGGTTTTTTTCTTCTTTCGTTCCAGTCTGTGGAACACGCCAGGAAAAAGATGATTATTATTTTCTCTTCTGATAGAGGCGCATCTCTTAGGAAAAAGAGTTTCATCAGTTTTACCAAAATCACGCTTCGGGGCACTAACTGCCTGGCCGGGGACCCCCTTGCTGCGGTGAGCGCGGCTGCCGCGTGCAGACGGGACCGGCCATCGCGGGGCCTTCCACGCCGTCATTGCGAGACCTCGGCAGACGCTGTGCCCCGCGCGAGGCACGCCAGCTACTCCTGGGACCTCACGCTCAGCACAACGCTGGCACGACGCCGCGCCGGCAGCCCCCCGCGCCAGCAACGCCGCGCCGGTGCCGACCGAAGGCGCATCTCAGCCTCGTGGCCACCTCAACGCGGCCATTCTGCCGCCAGCCCGCCGTCTCCAGCTGGTCAGCAGGGCATCGCCGAGCCGCTCTGAGCCCTCCTGGGAGGAAATCAATTAGCTTCACGGTGATTAATTACCCTGCGATAGCCGCAGGTGCACTGCTCCCCGGGGACGGGACAGAGGCACAGCCCTCACCCGGGAGTAATGCCTGCATGGGAACAGCTCTAATTAGCAGCGCCCAATTTATGCGTCCTACTACAAATGATGATTACAAAAAACCCCCAAACACCAAACCCCAGAACTAAAAATATCATCCCTAGGGAGAAGTGTTTAAGCCAGTAAGACAGAGAGCGAGGAAGAAGATGAAGAAGAAAACTGTCCTTCGACTTAAAAGGTAGCGTTTCAGATATGCAGATTTTTAACACGCTTTTGAAATTCTCTAATAAAAATACTGTTAAATATTAATTCTATTGCTATTTATAAATTTATACATAATTAATAGGAATAATTAATGTAGCAAGGACTGGTTAAGAACTTTCTGCTAAATATTTGAACAGTGAAACATAATTATGTTTTGATGTGAAAATGTCAGAAATATACTGAAGTGTTTTCACATTATTGAAATCAGGGAAACTTGCTGGGAAATACCAGCTCCAGGAAACGGGCCGTTTCACCTTATTCCCCTTAACTTTCCAAGTTTTTGTGCACTCTGCTGCCTTAGAACGGCAAATGCCGGAGAGAGCAACGGCCGTTGACACGATGCGCTGTATTTCAGCGTTATTTCGGACTATAACCCAGCTCGAGGCTCCCCGAGCGCCGAACCGAACGCCCCAGGCGTTTGCTTTACGCGGTCCCCGGGGAACGCCGCGGGAAAAGCGCTGGTTAACAGCCCGAGCGGGTGCGGGACTGTGTTTATTATAGGTCAAGTTTATTGCGCCTTTTCCCGGTGCTTTAATTGCAGTTTCGAGGGCGGGAGCTGAAGACGCGCCGAGGCGGATCGCCGGTGTGCGAATGCTGTCGGGGAGGCGGCGGCCAGCGCAGAGCTGATCAAACCCCCCCTCCGCGCTCCGCGCCCTCGGCAGGTTCTACCTCCTCTGACCCCTCGCACCCGAGGACGGGTGGGCAGAGAGAGGCAGCGCCCGGCACCCGGCTCCATCACCCCAAGGGCATCCTGGCCAGAGCCACCACCCCAGGCAGCTCCCTCCATCGCCAAGAGGCCTCTGCTTAAATCCTTAAACCACTTTTTCTTTTTTCTTGCCCCCCCTCCCTCCTTCTTAAAAGCCTGGAATCGCTTACGCCAGCCCTGGGGCACGAGCAGCCCCCTCCCGCTGGGACACGGGCAGACCACACGCGTCGTGGGAACCTCACGGAGATACTTGAAATACTTTGTGGGATTTCACGGGAAGCAGCTGCCAGGCTGTTTGGTTCCGGAATTCGTGACCTCTGCCGCATCTGAAGTGAAAACGCGGTGGCAGGAACGCGGACATGCTCCAGTTAATGATTAGACTGAGGAGAAACACGGGAGATGACGGGAAGTGCTTTATTTGATCCCGGTCTCGCAAGGCTGCTGAGATGCCGAGCAGGATCGCTTGGTCTCCCCCAGTAGCATTTTTGGGAATCTTTGGGCAGATGCTGCAGGGTCCGTCCTACGCCGCATCCCGGGGCGAGACGAGGGCACAGCTGGCCGAGGCGCCTGTGCAAGCACAATAACTGCCGCAGCCTTTCTCTACAGGTTTAGGAGGTTTTGGCACTAGAAGTGATGTGAATCACACATTTTTCTTTCCAGGAGAATGCAGTACATGCTTTTGCACTTAGTCAAAAGGCTTTTCTACCTTAAAAGTGAGATTTGCTCCAAGGGAACAATGAATCCCAAATACGTTTTCTTTCCAAATGGTCGTCTACACCCGCTTGCTTTGTCCTGAAAAACCCCTGCTCGGTTCCGCTCCCTCGTTTCACGTTTGCTGCTGAATACGGTCATTCAGCGATTGCTGCGCCGGAGCCCTTCGCAAGGCTCCTGCCCGGTCCGGCCCTGGCACGCAGGGATGGAAAGCTCGCCGAGTAGCTGGATGCCGAGCTGCCTCTGCTCTCGGTAAAAGCGTTGCGACCTCCTGCGAGGGAAACGGCATCCGTGAGCATCCGTGGCTGGAGCCTGCGGCGTTCGGAGGCAGTAACGCTGTCTGCAGCGTGGCACCGGCTCCGTGCCGGTGGTCGGGGTCTTCTGCTCCCGGCCCCTCCTGGGTGGCTCCTGCCTGCGCTGACCTCAGTTGCAAGCCGGTGCGATGCAGATGCCCTTGCAGCCCCGTCCCCTCGAGGGCAGCGTGCCCCAGCGGGGACTCCCACGCCGGCAGCGGCGGCCGAAGCCCCCTTGCTGCGGGCCGGAGGACCGCGCCATACGGCACGCTCGCGGCACCAAAGCCTCGCAGCGCGGCAGCTCGTCCAGTCGCCTGTAACGTTACGGAGCCCCGGCGTTATACAGCCTTACGAGCCTGGCGCTGATGAGAAGGCGGCATAAAACACGAGAACTTAGTAAAGCGTGCGAAAGACACGTTACAAAATCACACGTTTTACCATAACGTGATCTTGATGCGGATCTCAGCCAGGGACCGGGCCCGTTCAACCATCAGTCACCGTGAAAAACAAAACTTTCCAAAACTTTTGCACATTAAAGAGAGGCTTGCAGTTTACTTTCCCAGTCTGCTTGCTTTTTAAATGTGTAACATGACTGATTCTCTCTAAAACCGAATGCTTCAAAGGTCTTCTAACTTTCTGGAAGATTCATGGCATAGCTTCCCCATGTTATTTGAAGAGGAAAGTATATTTATTTATTGCACTTTAAGTGAAAGATCGTATCTCTCAGCCAATTCCCTAAAACGGCTCTTCTGTCCTAAGGCACTTACTGAGCATTGCTTCTGCTCAGCTAATACATTTACCATATAAAAGGGAAAAAAATGACCTTAAAATTTGGACATCTGTCTCTGGTGGGTTTTTCTTTGGTTCTCAGAGAAGTAACAGGGACAGACCTCCCCAGGCCTGCACAAAAAGAACGAGTCCTTCTGCCTGTCCCTCTATTACTGCCCCAAATCGGTGCCTGAGCATCTCTGTCGTCAAGCCAAGACGTGCCCTTTGTGGCCCCGCGCCCACCGGCGGGGGCCCGTCCGACAGCTCCGCAAAGCCCAAAGGGAGATTTTTTCTCTCCCGAGTTCACGGGCTCCGGACTTGCCCCGTCCTGGGCTCTGCACCGCCCGAGGCTTTGGGACGCCGACACGGCCCCAGGCGGGAGGCGCAGCCGTGTCTCACGTGCTCGGCACGCTGGGGGACGCTGGCACCCGGCTCACCCAAAACCCACGGCGAGCATCCCTGGGTCCCTGCAGGGCACCTCGAGGGAGCCGAGCCCAAGCGATGTGCCCAGCTTCTGGCTACCTGAAGTTAGAGGAGAAGAATCCCGAGTCAGCGCAAAGAGCCCTACGCAGACGAGATGCCACGCTGTGCCGCAGCCGGTCCCGCCGGCCTCCGGTCATGGGCTGAGCATCTGCCCGGCGCCCGTCCCCGCGCCCGAGCGGTGGGGTCCCGAAGCGAGCGGGAGGCACGCTGTGCCATGCCGCAGCCCACGGACACGAGCTGCTGTCGGCAGCAATAACCGCTCCGTCCTTCTGATCCCCCCCCCTCTTCCTCCAAATGTTGCGGGCGATCAAAAACGGGTAATGAATGAGCAGTCAGCGTTTGCGCTCGAGATGTATTTAAAAAGGTTAAAGCAAAACAGATCAAAACATCCTTTATTCTACAGCCATTTCCCCAAAGTAACACGTTAGCCCTAAGGTAAAAATCAATGTTCAAAGCCTGTACCAATTTTCAGAAAGATAAATGCTGTGTTTAATACTTTGCAGCGATGATTGTTCAAGAAGCTGTCCTTGGTGTATACGAGACGGTACCAGCATTTCCCAATTAACGCCCGTGCGTTAGTAACGCAGCCCCTTGCCTGGCGCGCAGTTTGAGGAGCGACGCTTCAGAAGGAGACAAACCCGGCGCCTGCGAGGACTCTGCTTTAAAACGGTTTACACTGATGGTTTTTGAGGATGCTGATGCTCCAGGTTTGTAAACCCGAGTTTCCCCAGGGTTTACAGATGCAGGGAGGAGCGGGCGGGCGCCTACGAATGGGCTCCCACACCCAATCGAGATGGCCGGTCCCCAAGGATGCTGCCAAGCACACGTTGCCTGGCCCCTGCATCCCGTTGGAAGATCCGTGCTGGGACCAGCACGGCACCGGCTCCACCCGGGAGCATTGCTGAAGCCAAGCACAGGCCAGTTCTGGTGACCTCCTCCTGTCTCCAAACTCAGAAAAAAGGCAGCACGTAGCTTTGACTTGTAAGGAAAAGATCACTTTTGTCCGAAGCAGCCTTTCGATATTTTTAAAAGGTGATCGCAAGGCACGAAGGCTCGCGGTGGAGCCGCAGTGGTTTGTTCGGTTCCAGTTACACGATTTGCAAACGCTGTTCATTTGGGTGCAACCAGAAACGCACCCAGTCTCCTGCCAGCACCTGCCTGCAGCCCTGCCTGCTCACATCTGCAGCCAATGCTGGTTCAGACCCGGCGGGTCGCACGCCCGGACCCCGCACAGCGACGAGCTCCCCACCTCCGCTCCGACAGACCGCGCACACGGGACGAGTCCCACTCGGCTCCTCTCCCAGGAGAGCTCAGCTCTGAATGCAGCTCAAACCGAGCAGGGACGGGACGCCGTAATTAAAAAGCCTCTCATCACCGAGGGCACGCCTGCTGCCGCGGGGAGGTGTGCGACGGGTACCCCGTATCGGCGCAGCCCCAGGGCAACGGCAAGTCCTGCGCGCTTCGGGCTGCTCCGGTGCTAGCTGTGGCGAAGAGGAAGGTAAGGGACGCAAGTGAGGCCGCTGCAGCCGTTCGGTTACTCGTTGCCTGGATGGCTTCTCAGACAGAGGACAAGGGGCAGGGATTCTTAGGTCTCAGCAAATGCTAGAGCTCTGACTATTTCCTTATTTTCAGCCGTTTCCCTGATCGTGGCAGCCTGTTGCTTTGCTGAGCCTTGTTTTCTGCAGCAGTACCGGTGGTGAGCCCTGCCTGCCCGTCCTGGCAGAGCTCCTGCCTGCTCCTGCAGCGATCGGCTCCTTTAGAACACAAATGTGCAGCCGATCAAAATTAAAGCAATAAACAATCCTCTCAGCCCGCAAACGCCCTGCCTGGTTAGCTGAGCGTTTTCTGAGCTAAAAGGACTTTTTTCTTTCTTGATGGATCCCAAGTACGATAATTGTGTTTGCTGTGATAAAAAGTTACATTGCATAAAATTAATATTGATTCAAATTAAACCATTTATCTCCTTTCAGTTTTCGGCTCCACAAATACAATTATTGCTTCAGCTATTACGTACCAAATACAATTACAAGCTGAAATTGCAGCTTGTTTTCTGGGTTTAGTTTCCCCCCTGCCCTGGGTCCCCCTCCGGACGCCTTCCCCAGCCCCGGGCGTTTGCGGGGGGCACGGCAAGGAGAAAACACCCGGCGGACCCAGCTGCCGTCCGCAGACTTCAGAGCCAGTTCCCTCCTGCTTTCCTCTTCCTTTCCACAGCCTTCTCATGGCGATAATTGGAAAGGAAGGAGCTAAAAATACCTCTTGAAATTAAAAGGAGCGTGTACAGTCTTGGCAGAGAGGGAGAATATCCTCAGAGTCCTGGTTCCTCTCCCCTGCACCTATTCCCAAGTGTTTACTTAGAAATTTTTCGTTCGCCTCCCCCGGGAGTACAGGCAAGACAAGATCTGACAGCCCAGGAAAGGCGCGGTTTCTACAGAGCGCCGTTTGCTTATGCCGGCATGAAAGTCAGGCTTGGTGGGAAGCACGCGCAGGGGCTGGAAAGCCAGGCTCGGGGAAAGGAGCGAGTTTCAGCAGCGCGCCCTGGGAAAAGCTGCCGGCTGCCCCCCTGCCCTCACCCTGCCCGCAGCAGAGGACGCAGGACTGGTCCAGCGGAGGGGATGACAACTGAACCGCTCCTAGACGCCGTGACTGGAGCTGAATCCTGATGTCTGACCCCGTGCGCATCCTCCTCCTCCTCCCCAGCATCCGCAGCCCCAGGCGGCCTCACGCAGCATCCCTGCGGTGCTGCCCCCGTCACCAGGACCAGCTCAAGGGAGCGACGTCCCATCCAGAGCTTTGCCCCAAAGGCCAAAGAGCTGCAGCCGAGCGGTGCCGTGGCATCGCCGCTGGAACCGGCGCTTGCTGGGGCAGGGAGCGAAGCAGAGAGGAAGCGAGGCTTGTCTGGGTAGAAAACCCATGTATTTCTCTGCATCTGGGCTCGTTCCAAAGCGAGTCCCTCGCCGCAGGGCAGCTTGCCAGGCGCAGACCCCCGCCTGGGAGGCAGGAGAAGTTCATTGGGCTGGAGAGATTTCAAACGCAACACTGCTGGCTCAGCGAAGCAGGGCTGTTCAGCAAAGCCATTTCACATCGGCTCCAGTGCCAAACGGGTTTATTTCTGTAAACTTCTGCGGGTTCGGAGGCAGGGCAGAGTTATTGAAATCACTCTCACCGGGCAGATTTGGATCTAAGCTGCTGTGCTGAACTCCAAGTCATCACTTCGGGAGAGCGGCTGGGGCCGAGCTCTGGCCCCGACTGCCTGAACCCAGCCCCGTGGGGAGCATCGCACGGGAATGGGGGGTGACTGCCGACTGCCCCGCAGCTCATAGCGTCCCAAAATCCCAGCCACAATCAAATATTTAGAACCAGGAGAAGTACAAGTCCCGCAGGATGAGGCGTTCGACAGAAAGGCAAAGCTGGGTTTCGCTGCGACCTGTGAATAACTGACAGGCGACGCGCTGGCACTGCGGGAACGGCGAGGTCGGTGCATTGCCACCTTCCACGGCAAGCCGTCACCCACCCGAGGGACCGCGGGCTGGCAAGCGGGGAAGCCCACAGCAGTCCGAGTGGTCCCGAGATTCCAGAGTCTCAGGCTCAGAGAGCCAAGGGATTACTGAAATCGGGATTGCCACGGGAATTCAGTAGGAATAGGGAAGGGGTCCAGGCTTCAGTGGGACCGGGGAAGGAAGGAACGGTGATTATGCATTCTGTTCAGCCCAGATTGTTCTCCCATTACGTTCAGCGGCGCTTTACAGTGCTTAATTTAAAGTGCTGTGCCGTGCAAGAAACTCATACAGCAACACGATCCATATTTATTATCTCTTCACGATTCCAAGGGAAATTTTCCCATTTTGTAAGCTTGAGGAAAGGGAAAAAAAGTCTGTGCAGCTGCTGTCAGCTCCACCAGCGGATCGCACATGGGGTCTGCAAGCAGCCCGTGCCCCCCGCTTTGCTCGGCCGCCCGCCCCGTGAAACGCTGCCCTCGCCCGACATCTGCCTCCGACTCCTGCCCTTCCCCACAGCTCTGCTGCCCCTCCGGGGAAACGACAAGCAAGGCCTCGCAAAAACCTCTGCAAAAGCATTTCCGAGCCCAGGAGCGCTGTTAGGTACAGACCGGCAGCCTAATTTTTCCTTTGAATCCATTGTGAGCGGCTCCCCGCGCATCCCTCCCCCCGTGCCTCTCAGCCACTCTTCACCGCGCTCCGCTCCCGCCTGTTCTCCGATGCCGTGTTGTCCCGAGCAGTGAACACGAATCGCTGCCAGCTCAAATTAGCGTCTTTCCACCGGCGCCCAGCTGAAATGTTAAAAGTCTGGGGAAGGAGTCAGGATCTGCAAATCTTTACGTTTCCTTTGACTTGCATTACACACCGTGCCATCGCCGGGTGCGCGAGAAGGGGTTTGGCAATTCGGTCGCCTTCATCTCCTCTTAGATGGGACCGAGCTCTTCCCGGAGCAGCCCCGGAGAAAGCCTGCTGGCACGGGGGACTCGAGCAAGGCTCTGCAAGATGAAGCCCGATACGCACGGCGGACAAGAAAGAGCAGCCGCTGCAGCCCAGCCAAAGGTCCCTGCTGCGGTAGCAAGTCTGACACCGGCAAAACCCATCCTTGCCAGGACGTGCTGAGGACGGTTATGAAATCAGAAACAGAACCAACCCACAGCAACGAAATGGCCCCAGAACACCTGAACGATCAATCGACGGCCGCAACAGCGGTCCCCGGCTCTCGTAGTACGAGCGTAACCGCGCGGGAACGCACACCTTGCCGCGCCACTTAAGGAAGACTGGAAACCCCATTTCATTTCTCTGCAAGCACGAACAACTCCAGCGGACTGAACTGGATGAGGAAAACCTTTTATCGGGGGCATCGATCGATTTTATCAGTCGCGCATTTGATTGCTCAGGCTCGGGAGCTAATTAGCACACCCGATATTCCTTTGAAATGGCATTAGGCTGCAAAGTAAGCCAACGGAAGCCAGAAACAAACACAGCTTAATCCAGATATGTTTTGCCTGCTTATTTTCGATTGCCTTCCCGGTCTGCCCTCAAACCCTACGGAGGGGCATGTGCTCTTTATTGACCAGATAGATGTGGCGGTAATCTCTCTGGAAATGCACATTAAAGGAATTTTAAAATCGGGATTATCTCCGTAAGTAGTCCTTAATGACTCCTTTGCAGCTGTTACAACGCTTATGTAAATATTGCAAGTGAATATTTAAAGCTCTATCAAAGAGAAGTTTACTGTGCTGTCCATAAAGCATCGAATATCTCCATAAATCCTGCTGCACAGGTCGGCTCTCCGAAACACAACCACTGCCTCCCTGTTCAGCTCCGCTCCGGAGCTCCTCGCCTCCGCAGTCCTTATGCGATTGCAAATAAAACACCGGCGGCATCCTCGGGAGAGGTGCAAGCGTCCGCTGGAGACCTGCACCCCATCTCCATCAACTTTTGCATCAAAGTGTAGGAATCACGTCCAAGCAGGAGAAGAAAAAAGCTAAACTAGAAGGACGTAAGAAAATAGGATAGAATTCAATATAAACTAATATTCCAGGCTAGGAATAATACACCCATATATACGCACGATTGTTACCGGCTCTTTCGTTACGGAGCTGGAGGAGCATGAAAGCAGTGCCGCGTCTTCTAAGACAACCTCGAACCTGCCAGGAGCAGCTGTACCCATGAGAAGAGGCTTTGGCCTTTCCTCTGGCCTCACGAGGAGAAAGCCAAGTTAACTCAGATTAATCTGCACTTGAAAAGCCACCTCTCCGCAGGATTTGAGCAGCAGACGGACAAAGAGGAGCACCGAGAACTTCCAGAGCATCTCCTCCCACCTGGGCATCGCGGCGGTGATGAGATGCCATCCGCTGCCTCGGTCGGCTCCCCCGCCAGCAGAAGGGGGTCCGGAGCGACCGCAGCCCCCGCTCCAGCACCCTGCCCGTGGGTGCTCAGGGCAGGCAGCAGCACCCCGAGAGCTGGGCTGAGCCTGGGGCACCCCCGCCCTGGGACCACACTCTCGGGCGGCTGCTCCCATTCCTGGTCCTCCTGCTCTGCGGCCGCACTTGAACTCCAGCACCAAAATCCAGGCTGCGCATCTGCCCCGGCGGCAGCGGGGTTCCCGGTGCTCGAGCCAAAGGGATGCAGCCCAGGGTTGCACGTACACGAGACCTTAAAGGCAGGAGGAAACCAAAGATCACAACTACCAAAAGACTTTTTTCTTTATTACTGAAAGTTTACAAGCAAATATAGCGTCAGACTCCTAGGAAGATTTAATGGAAAAAAATTAATTTTCCTAAACTAACGAAGTACTTGAGCTCTAGGGCAACAGCTGTTAATGGTGCTTCTACCTCAGCTGAAGAGGCAAAAAATGCTGTTTAACCATAATTTTAAATATAGATTTGAGGATCTTTCCCATAAATCATGGAGTCAGATAAGGACTGCACATAGTAACTTGTCAGATTACGTAAATAAAACTGATTTCAAATACTTAAGAAACACTTTTATTCCATTTGCAAGGCTGTAAGCTTCAGAGGAGACTCGAGCATCCGCATGAACCATCAGCCATTTCCAATCTTTCATCTGTGGTAACTGTCTCTGTGTATTAATGGCACCGAATCTGAAAATCACACAGTCTCAAAAAAAATAATTTAAAATCGTATGGACAAGAGCTTGTCCACGGAGGGATCTCCTGCAGGTTTGCTCAGAGAGGACAGCTTCCCACGCCAGCCATCAGCAGGGATGGTGAGCGGCTGCGAGGAGCTGGGGGGGGAAAGCTGCGTGGGGAGCAGCCCGGCCGGGCTCCAGGAGACGCCGAATTTGCACCGGACCGGGCAGCTCCGGGGCCGAATCCCCGGCCGGCAGCTTGGGGACCACTTGCCCCTGGGTTTCCAGCCCCAGTGAGCAGCAGCCTTGCAGCGCTCAGCCGAATCGCAGGAGCAGCCTCCGCCGTGAGCCCCGTGCCCAAGGGAAGCGTGGGCATCCATCGGTTTTATCCCTGGCGCGCAGCCCCGAGACCCCTCACGCGGCCGTGAGCCGCCGCAGCGCCGAGCTATTACCGCAAATGTAAATAACAGCCTGCGCTGCTACGCTCCTTTACAACAGGTATTATTTTAATGTTTCCCTCCTTGAATCCCTCTTCCCCAGAGGGCCGCAACGCTGCAGGCTGATGCGTTACTGCCACAGACACCCCTCGGCGCGGCACCTCCAGGGGCCGGCGTTCACCGAGACGCGCTTCCCGGGCGGCGAGGGAGCAAACACCCATTTCTCCAATACGGTGATAACGTCAAGGTATCAGTATCGTCCCGGAACCTCCGCTCTACCAGACTTCGACAAAGGGCTGCCAGGGAGGAAGGAAACCACCTTGTTAGCAAAGCCTGAATTAGCGCTTTGGGGTCTGTAGATAAGAGCCGGGGGACCTGCGAAAACAGGACCTCCGAATCGAATCGACCGTCTCCTGGCCTTGGGCCGCTCTTAAATCACAGCTGCCAGGGCGACCGCCCCCACCCCTGGGGCCCATCGATCACATTTAATGTGACCACGAATTACCGCCAGATTAAGCCTCATTTAACGTTCCCGTGAGGGGACGCCCGAGCCTGGCCAGGCTCGTCCGGCAGCTTGCGCTGACCCCTCCTGCCAAGGAGCCCCGAACCCGCAGGGTGGGAGGGAGCGGGTCAGCGTCCGCAGCAAAACCATCGGGGGGGCAGCGGGAACTCGGGCGCTGCCGCGGGAACTCGGGCGCTGCCGCGGGCACGGCTCCTGCACAGCGGCTCGCTCCGCCAGAACAAGCGGGGGCAGAGACCGTTGCCATCTCGAATGCCCTGCTCTTTTCAGTGGTTTATAAACTTTTTTTATCCAGCTGTAAAATTTCTAATTAACTGAGGTAACTAACCAACACTGCATGAATTCAAACTGAGAATATTACAGTCAAATACGTAATTAAAAATTTCTGCTGCGCCGGTTCCTGCCGCCGGTTACGTAAGTCACCGCACACGGTGCGAGCGCCGCAGCCCGAGACCCCGTTTTGACGATTCCCGATCCGGTAAATGCCAGAGCTGCGCTCTGCCCTCCCCTCCCGCTCACCGCCGGCACCCACGGAGGGGACCCCCGGTCCAGGTCCCGCTGGGGGACGCGGGTGCCTCCTCGTCCCGATGGCACCGCTGCGGCACGCCCGAGGGCCACACGCGGCAACCCCGGCTCTCCCGGCCAGCTCTCCATCCGCGCCTGCCTTGGAGGAGCCGTGAGCAGGGACAGGGAGCGGGAGCAGCCCAGGAGCGCCGGCTCCGCTGGCAGAGACCGAGCCACAATTAGAGCAAAGCACGCGTTAAGCTCTCTCCTCCTCAGAATTAACCCCGGGAAATATTCTCCTGTAAGCAGCTAGCAGCTGTGGAGATCGACAGCCTGGAAAGCCACAAGGAAAAGGGACCGTGACACGGAGAAGCCACCACTCCCAGCTTCCCCGGGCGCTGCGTGCCCTTGCTGCAGAGGGGGAGCCGGGATGCTCGGCATTTGCATCCCACCAGAAAACTTGTGCAGCTTTTCAAATGGTGCCAGAAAACACAATATTCCTCTTAATGACTCACCTGCCTCCACACTGCATCAAAACCATCAAGTGGGTCTCATAGCAACTGCCAGATTTGCACATCTCCCTAACCCGGGCTTATTACTGCGAGCTGAAAGGAAAAGCGCGCGGTGCCAGCCTTGGGGAGCAGGGGCAACCCCCCCCCCGGGCCACCCCTTACCTGCCAGGGACGAGCTGCCACCAGGCTCCCAGGGGACACAGGCAGGGGCTGGGACACAGGCAGCGCTGGCTCCTTACCTGCGTGTTAAATAACCTCCCCCCCCCCGGCCCAATCAAGCCCAGGAGACCCCCGCCCCACGGGCAGCTGCCTGCCTGCCTGCCTGCCTGCCCACCTGTGAAAGGGGCTGACTCAGCACCCAGCCCAGCCCCGGTGCTGTGCCACACGACAGGATTGCAGCAGCAGCTTCTCTGTCTGAAATGGACGTGTCCTGGGTGCTGGTGGTCCCCAGCCCCTGCGAGGCGGCACCCGGACTCGGGCTGCCGATAGCCGTGCCGTGGCTGAGCCGTGCCCAGCTGCAGTTGTGTTTGGTGCTGCAGCAGCACGGATTCCTTCGGCGGGGTTTTCTTGCTTTGAAACTTGTGTTTCAAGTCCTCGCAGCCATGGCAAAGCCCTTCTTGCTAGCACGTGTGGCGGACAGGCTCTCCGTCCATCCCCGACGCCGTTTCCACCCCACCGCACACTGTTGCTCCATCCAGCTCCCGCGGCCACGTTCAGCCCCGGTGTGTTATGTGCAGCATGTTCACAGTTTCCCTTTGCTTCCCACAGCCCGCGTGAGCAGGGGAAAGGCTCTGCGGCAGCTTTCTGTGTAACCGGCCGCGCTCCGCGTGCGCTTGCACTTGATCTGAGAGCGCTGACAGAGGGTGCAAGCCCCCGTTAGGCTGCAGGAGTGATTTACTCCACGTACACTCTGCAGCGGGTCAGGGAGTACCGACACAGAGATCACGTCACCGGGGGGTACCCCACCCCAAGCGCTCGCTAAGCCCAGGCTCTGTGCCGACTCTGGGACCCGCAGCCGCTGGAACAGCCCTGGCCTGGGGTGGCTGCACCGCCCGGCAAAAGTGCCGGTGGGAGCGGGGTGCCGGCCGCTCCAACCGCTTCTGACAGTGAAAGTGTGGGGGGACGAGCGCGTCTGACTCCACTCCAAATCCTCTTTAGATCAAAAGTCTTTGACTCCAATCTCAAAGCACCTTCTCGCCTCCCCAGCCCAACCTCATGGCTTCCCAGGCAGACACCTAATCCCTGCTGCCGCCACGGCGCTGCCGGCGGTGCTGAGCGCGGTGCCTGGCTATAGGTGCCCGCCGGCCCCATCTCCTCCAGCAGAGCCGTGGCAAGAGGGGCCGAGTCCGGAGAGCCTCGGGTGGCCAAGCCAGCTCCTGCTGCTTTTTTGGAAAGGGCTACGGCAATCGGCTCTCTTGGGTGTCGCTGCTGCTGCTGCTTTGCCTGAGCATCTCCGAACCCTTCTTCATCTCCGGGTTTTATCCTGCTTTCTGTAGCACCGATCGGTAACGACGGGGAGCGGCGGCAGGAACTCACAACCCCAGGGCAGCCGTGCCCGTCACGCTGCGGCTGCGGGGATTTTGCTCGCCGGGCACTTGGATAGAGAGACGATCTCACATGGGAGCATTTTACAGCTCTTCACAACAAATGATTGGAGGGTGCTTTAAACCCTAGTGCCATTACGCCATTATCTGTGCCTAATTTTCCGTTTCAGCCCCTAACATTTCAATTTCCCCCTTCACTGATCTCCTGCTTTAATAGCTCTTCCAAACTTTGCTTAAGTTGAGGAGAAATGCCCATTTGGTACCGTTCCTGCCGCATCCTACCGATGCCTCACCTACTTTCTTTCTCCTTTCCCTCTTCTCATCTTTTTCCCCTTGAGAACGCAGCCTCTACTTCCTCGCTCCCTTGGGAATCGCTACGCCGGCCCTGCCGCTGCCGGGGACGCTGCGTTTCCCCCGCTCAGCTCCCTCGCGGGGAGCCTCAGCTGGACTCTGGGAAGGAATTTCATGGGGCTTGTCAACCTTCGCTTTTTCTTTTCTTTTCTTTCTTTGCAGCCCTCGGACCTGGCTCAAGCTGACACTCCACTTGTATAGCCCCAGCGTGATCCGAGGGCTGCGCTTGGCCAGAAAACCGTTCCAAATCAATTCAGAGGGTTAAAACTGCGCTCGGATGGTCTCCGGCACATCTTTCGGGCCTCTTGTCCCGCCGCTTTGTTTGCTCATTCGATGTGCTGAGCGCTTCTGGCTGGCTGCCACCGGAGAGGCTGCACCGTCCCGTCTCTTCCCAGACCCCGGGGAAAGGATGCTCCCGGGCTCCGGCGGCCGCTGCTCGGTGTCACTCAGCTGTCACCGGGCTTTGTCCCTGCCAGCGTGCCGTCTCCCCGGACGGGGTCTGCTCCAAAGGGCTCGCTCGCCCCGCTGCCAGGCTCCCCGGCACCGAGGGGGACGTGGGCTCAGGGGAGGGTTTTTGGGGGGGCTCTTGGCTGCTTCTCCCCGCTGTCCCGCTCCTAGGACGGAGGAGACCCTGGCAGGCGTCAGCAGCTCGGCACAGGCGGTCGCTGCTCTGCCCTACCCTCTGCCCAAGGAGAGCCAGCCTCAGTGGCTCTGGGACTCAATGGTTTGAAGCCAGACAGCGCTAAAACCTGCCAAGCCTGAGGGAAAAGGTTTTATTTGCATTTTAAATATTAGCCCTGGCTCCTGTTTTGCAGCTGCACGCTCCACCGGACTTGCAAAGACGTTGGTGGGATCTGGGCACGCACGAGCCAGCGCCCGCCCCTGCCAGGTACGACGTCCGGCTGCAGAGAAGCCCCAGCGTCCCCATTTCTCTGCCCGGGAGGGCCCCGCTTTGGGGGCTCCTGCCTTCTAAAACCCCGGGAGAACAACAGTGCAAATATACCGGCCCAAAGCATTAGTGGCAGCGACGGACGTCGCCGGCTGCCGGAGGGTTCCCAGCCGAGAGGCTCTCTGGGCTGATTGAAAGCAAATTGGTGAATGTGGGGCTCTTCTGTCCCAGGGACCGCGATCACGGCTAATTGCTTCGATGTACCGGTTTATGGACTGTTACATGGATATTGCTCCTCTCATGGCTTCACAAAACCGTTTGATAAATGGAGCTGGCTGCGATCCACTGCTATGCGTATAGCTGTTGGTCTGGATGTCAGCAGAGTCTGAAGCAAGGAGAAGGAAAACACGAATGAGAAAGAGATAGGGAAAAACAAATGTCAAGATGTGCTTTTTACAGACCGAGGGCAAAGTGCTGGCCAGCCTTTTAAGTAGAGAAAGATGTGCTGGTAATTGGAAAGACGCGCCCGGGCGAGGACGGCAGTCTGGCTGCCTCTACCGCCGGACCATCAGGACACCCGGCCCTGGACCGGGATGCTGCGCTCCGACTGCCCGCATCGGGCTCCGCTGGATGGAGACCAACGGGGCCGTGTCCCTCGCAGCGCGGCGGGGGCACCGGCTGGTCCAGATCCGCCCCGGTCACGGAGCCAGCGAGGTCGGAGAGGCTCGGAGGAAAGCCTTGAGCCGGTCCCATCATGAGCAGACAGTCCTCTGGGTTAGCAGAGAACTCGGAAATACTCGGTGGCATCCCGAGGCTGAATGACCATCGCCTAATTACGGCTTTTTCTGGGAAGTTAAAGCCCCAAGGCCGTACCTGGGCCGTAGGCGTTCGGGTTGCCCGCTGGAAACAAGAGGCGAGCGATGTATTTCTAAACACTCGGCTATCGAAGGCCAGAGCGAGTATCAGGCAAAGAAATCAACTGCTCCCTCATCTAAGCCGACTGAAATCGATTGTTGCAGGGGGAAGCGCGCTCAGCCATGTCTAAGCCCTTTGACAGGTCAATAAATACCGCACCCGAGAGGACGCCGCTCGCCCACGGAGGGGGACGTGCTGCCCGTGGCATCGCTGCTTGAGCTCGGCTTCGCACGGGGACGGTGCCTTGCGGCAGCCCCGGGGTCCCGCCAGGGCTTTTGCTAACGCAGCTCCCGCGCTGGTCCTCTGCGTCGGCAGAGCGAGGAGCGGGCGCCCAGGATGCCCGCCACCAGCTCCTGCCTCCCGTCCTCTGCTCCAGGCACATCGCTTATTCACGCTTGAAAATCTGCAAGGGAAAGATAATAATAACCCCGGCCCCGTTTTGGCCTGACAAGGAACTAAGATAAATGCGAGTTTTCAGTTAATATCATGCTTGGAGAATGAACAGAGCTACAGGAACAGCGAGGATTTCATCTGGTGAGTTTATTAAAAACATATAGACGTGTCACTGCTGGCAGAGCTGAACGGGTCCCGGAGTCTCGGGGCTCAGGTCATATCAGCATCAATAAAACCCGAGATTAGATCTAACACCAGCCTGGCATTTGAATCCTGCGAATCGCATCCACACGCACTTCCCAAGTCTTCAGGAGAAGACACGAGTCCCGTCGGGGAGCGGGTCCCCAGTGCAAGCCGTGGGCAGCTGCCATGCTCCCCATCCCATGGGCTGACCCCAACCGTGGGCTGACCCCAACCGTGGGCTGATCCCACCACGGACCGAGCCCACCGCGGGCTGCGCCGGCGCTTTCCATGCAGGTCTGCTCCACTGCTGCATCCTCGGGGCTCTTCCTTTCCAACGCCCTCCTGCCATAATTCATCTCTCTGCTGAGAGGCTTTGCTGCTCCAAACTGCTTATTAGCACAAATTGCCTGGCAGTAATAAAGCGCTCTCTCAGCGCTCGTCATTTATTGGGCGTGCACGTCCGCGGCCAAATGCTGAGATGTGAGCGCCGCTGCCTCAGCAGCACGCCCTGCCGCCGGGGGCTCGGCACGAGCCCGGGCTGGATGACCCATGGGCTGCTTCAGCGACCGGTAACAGCAATAATAAACCCCTCTGCTTTGCAACGGGACTTTTTGGTCAATCCAATAATTCCCACTTGAATACAAGGTTTTGTTCAGCCCAAAGTCCAGACACGTTTGGGCCAGGCCAGCAGCCGGACGCGCGCCGGGGACTGGTACCCGTCCAGGCAGGTTGAGCTCATCGGGCAGCGTCCCCTCCACGGGCCCCCACGCACGGCCCCGTCCCTGTCCCCCATCCCCACGGGGAACTGACGGCGCTTAGAAGGGCTGTGAAGCACGGAGATCGTGGCTGTGAGACCCGTCAGCTCGGGTGATGTACTTAAACTTTTAATAAGAAATAGCACTCAATATAGCACGTTTCCAGCATTTATTGAACTGAAGTGCTTTCTACTGCTTCACTGCTGAGCCCTGAAGCCTGTCCTGGATGATTTAAGAATGATCCATCTGGAAAACGATGCAGACAATTTGTTACTTCCAGCCAGAGAGCCATAGAAAGCACAATAACAAGCTGAAATGATTTCAGCATCGCTAAATCATCCAGCCCCCGTTGATCTTCCTCAAAGCCACCGCCAAGGTGGGGTCCCTGCACCGGGCACGGCTCCTCTTCCCAAAGCCGGTGCTCTTCTTGCAGCCCGGCTCCTCGCGCACGTCTCGCGGGACACAGGGATGCTGGCACGACCAGTCCCCGCGGCGAGGGGACCCTTTTCCAACTCCCCCCTTCTCATCTCTCTCCCCAGCCCCCCCCCAAATCCCTACTTGCAAATAAGAAGCCGTGACCAGCTTAAAAACCCCTTTCTCGGTGGGCTCCTCCTTCTGCAGGCAGCATTGTTGCATGTTGATGGTTACTACCTAGCCCTGGATAAATCAGGGCTTCGTTTTTCAAAATAGCGTGTTGATTGATGCTTAAAATATCTCCAGCAATTACTTCGCCCCGGTATAATTATAATAATTAAACTTGGATAATGCTTAGTCCTACTTTTTAACAGAACTGTGTGCTGTGGCATCAGTGCGCTCGTGTTTTGTTTCCAGCCTCATTTTTCAGTCTCACCCCACTGCTGGGCTGAGCAGCCCTGAAGGGAGGCAGAGATCGCTGCCTCCAGCGCCGAAAAGGGGACGGTGACCCAGGCAGGGCCCCTCTGGCCCCGGGGACCGCTCGAGGCACCGTTCATCCCAGGGCACGGCGGGCGGTGGCCGTGCCCCGGTCCTCGCCGCAGGAGGGGATGCTCCTGGCTCCGTGCCTGGCAGGGGGGAACAGGGACGGCCGGCTCTGCGGCGCTGGCTCTGCGGGGACGCCGTTTTGGCTGGTGCTCCCCGTTGGCTGCAATGCAGAAAGCCGAGCTCGCCGGGCTGCGCAGGAGCTCCTGCAGCAATGGTCTTTCATGGAGCACAAGAAGTCATCCCAACAGCAGAGCAGCGACGAGCTGCTGCCTGCTCCTGCGGCCAAACGGGCTGCCCGTGGCCGTCGGGGGCTGCAATCTGCGCGAGCGAAGCGTGCAAATCCGCGCAGCACCCACCCGCCCGAGCCGTTTGGCTCCTCCTCGCCCCCCACGTCCCCTCTCCCACGCTGCCCCGCTCAGCACAATATTTCTCCTTTGCTCTCCCAGCAGCGACACTTGCAACAATTCAAGCTGGCGAGTACGTTTCCGGCTGTGATAAATAGCAGGGAAAGGAATGAGATCCCAACGCTGTATTTCATACCCTGAAATCCCACTTGTATCTGGAAATGAACAGAGCTCTCCGGCTGATATATGCAGCTTCGGGGCCATTCGCATCCTGTTAGCTTGTACACATTGTCACGGTGATTTAAGCTGGCAATTTGGCCCTAAAATGAAGAGCATCTCACTTTGTCCCTCCCTATTTTCCTATATATTTTCCCGCAGAGGAGAGCTTTTGGGGAGGATTTGGCCGAGCTGGGGACAGGCAGCATCTCCGGTGCCCGTTTCGGCGTGCCGTCAGGCACGGAGAGCTGCAAAGGGTCCCGGCGCCGCGGGACGGCTGCTGCCACGGCCTGGGAACGAAAGCAGCAGGCGGCTGTGCTGAGCTCTGTCTTCCCAGGCCGTCCCTCTTCAAAGCCCACAGACACTGAAAAAGGCTTTTTTCCCCTTTCTAGGTCAGATGGCGTTTCGAAGAATCGCGGCCACGCCGTCCCGCGGTGCCCCGGGCAGGGGGAGGACGCCGGCGGGAGCACGGGGGGCTCTGGAAGCTGTCCCTGCTGCCCGGCAAGCTCTGCCAGAGCCCCCCGGCACGGTGCCCGGGTCCGTCCGTCCGTCCGTCTGTCCGGCGATCAACGGCAGGGCCAGCCCCGCCTGGGAGCACGACGGCCCGGGCATCGTCACCCATTTCAACCCCGATTTGCACACAAAAGTATCTTTTTGATTCACATCTGCTCACAGCAAAACGCATCTTTAGGTACAACACGTATCTAGGTTAAGCGATTCCATAGCGCCCGCTTACCTGACTGCATAGCTGTTCATTTAAACCATCATTAGTGACGTTTAATTAACTCCCTAACCGTCCTATTAACGGGCTTCCCTCTGTCAAGCGCCTTGTCCCAGCGCACGTGCACGGGTCCCCCCGGAGCCCCGGGGGACGCTGGGTGAGACCGGGGACCCGGCGTGCTCCGGCCTCTGCCGTGGGCTCTGGGGGGGGGGGGTGGCCACGGTGGGGACCCCGAGGGGAGCGCGGGACCCTCTTCCCGGGACGCAGGCAGGGCCCTTATCTCTCAGCCGCTCGCCCGAGGGGCGCGGAGCCGGGGAGATGGGGAGACGTCTCCAGCGAAGCCCCCGGGCTCCTTCTTGCCGAGCGGTCGGCCCCCCCCCCCCCCCCCCCCGGCCCCCCGAAACGACCCCATCCCCTCCCGGGGCCCGCGGGCACCGCGCGGAGGAACCCAGTCAGCACCCGGCTGCGCGGTTCTCATATCAGTTTTAATAGCAACATCAGAGTACTAAATATACACAGGGAAATCGGTACAGGGTGGCATTTACAGTGCTTCCAAACACACAGCTTCCAAGTACAGAGAGAAATTAAAAACCGCTTGGGAAGAAAACAGTTCTCGCCTGCGCAGGCAGCCGGCTCCCCCGGGGCCCCGCCGCCACCGTCCCGCACCGTGGGAACCGCGACGCCGGCCGGCGCCGGCCGCTGCCAGGGCTGCGTGTGCAGACGGCAAGAGCATCGCCCGCGGACGTGCTGGATGTCTCGCGGTGCAGGATTTTCCCGGGAAAATAAAGAAGTACTCAGTGATGTAAAACCGGTTACAAAGTAAAAGCTGTCTCATGTTAGAAAACGGTTTTTGGCAAAATAAAAATAAAGTGTAAACTTCACTGTACATGTCCTATCGAACAAAAAAATAAACCCCTCGGAACCTAAAATAGAAGAATCTGGGTCAGAAATCTGTGCCCTTAGTGTACATTTTTGTGCAACGTATACTTTTTCTCAAAGTAAATATTATCTCCACTCCTGACACTATTAAAAATGTACCTACAAACGCTGAGAATAATTCTTAAAAATGTGTGAGAAGCGTTACATGAGATCTGGAGACCAAACCCACGGACTTCTGAGATGGTGAGGGATTTCTTGCTGGTTTTGAAAAAATCGCTTACAGATTTTATACCTGGTTGAATGAAAATTCCAACCACATTCATCCTGAAATGGGTGGGCTGAGATAGCATATATATATATTTTTTGTTCTATTTTAATTTTTTTTTTTTTTTTTACAAAATATATAATATGTGTAGAATATCTACTATTTAACTACCATTTTAGCTGAACTACCTTCCTTCGCAGCAAGCTGCCAATGGAGAAGAGGTAACCCGAAATCCGCCCCCCGCACGCTTTCCGCCCCCCCCGGCCGCGGCAGGACGGGCTGCCCGTTCCCGGGCTGGGAAGACAGAGTGAAGGTAAACGATCAGATTCGGAGGGATGGGCAGCCGCCCCGGACCCGCTCTGCCCTGCGCGCCCGGGGACGCCACGGCACCACGCTGCCCTCGGGGTACCCCGGGATGCAAAATCAGGGGACGGAGAAGCAAACCCTACCAATCTGCCCGCGGCACCCGGAGGTGCGGCGACACAGTAGCTCGGACCGGCAGCCCCAAACCAGCTTCGTTTGGCGCAGAAAAGCGGCTGCCAGCGCCAGTGGCAAGTCCCGCGGCTCCTGCTCGGCGTTTGCAACGAGTAGCGTCGGAGGAGAGGGTCCGCGCGGCCCCGGGGAGCAGCCAGCTTTGCCGGCTCCCCGCAGGCGCTGGCTCGTCCCAAGCCGTTCTCTCTCCCCCGGAGCCACGAGCAACACGCGGACACGCCAGCACGCGTCTGGGGATTCGGTGGCCTCTCAGCAGCTGGGACGCATTTCTTAGTAACTACCAAGGGGCTAAGAAATCCGTAAAATGAACCGAAAAGAAACGAGAAGCAGCTAGCTGGAAGTGTATGGCAAGGCGAGGAGCAAAACTCTTTTTTTTCAAGCTGCCAGATCCACAATGAAACTAAACGCAGTGAAAAGCTCTGTTTTTCCAAGGAAACCGCACACCACAACCACAGTTTTGCAGGAGCCGCGTCCAGGCTGCACCCCGCGCCCGCTGCGGCTGCTCTCCCGGATTTCCGTCCGTCCATCGAGTCCCAGCACCCGCGTGCCCACAGCCCCGCTGCCCGCGAGCCGCGGCTCAATCCATCCCAGTGCAAACGGTGCCATCCAGCGCACAGGGCTGTATTTCACGGTGGAACATTTCCTGCTCCCTGCGCGACACTATCGGGCTGGAAAACGGGCTCGATTTCGCAATGGCAACAGAAAAACCCCTAATTCTCCAAACGCACGTAAGTCCTTTCTGTCCCCGCGCGGGAGCAAGACCCCGCTGCTGGGGCGAGCGGCTCCAGCCGACTCAAAGTACCTGGTGGCACAAGCGTTTGCAAAACCTCCCCCGTTATTGCTGAATAAGCTTCGGGCTGGCTCGGGATGAGGCTTTGTGTCCGGCAAAGGGCGGCGATGGAAGGAGCCCATCCAGAGCCATCGCCTGTGGCTGTGGCAGCCAAAAGACCTCGCGGACAGAAGATGCGGCCGCAACGTGGCGGAGCTCACGAGGGAACGCGTCTGCAAGCGCCACGCTTGCCCGCCTTTTCCCCGGCGTGAAAGATCTGCTCAATCGGTCTATTCCACTCAAATACGACTTCACGTTTTCATTTCTCTTTTTGTTTTTGGCTTTCATCAATGGTAGGGAATGAAATAACCACAGTTCATCTCTCTCTGCTACGAAAGACGTGGGGACGCTAGGATCCTGCCTCGCGAATCACTGCATTTGCGACTCCGGCCCTTCCCTCCTTCCCTTCCTCCTGGCAGTTGTCCCTCGTTGGCGTGCTTGGCGTGCGTAGGGATGGGAGGGTTTCTCTGATAAAGTGCAAGTGCTGTTGGTCCTTATAAATAAGGGAAGATTGTGCATCTACTTTTGTTCCCTGGCTCATCTCTCGGTGACCAGGACGTGTCCTTCTGCAAAGCTCGTGCGAGTCCCGCCATCAGAAACCTGCTCCCGTCATCTGGGGTCACAGTTACTCGCCTTCGTTCTCTCTCCCTGACACACACACACACACACACACACACAGACACACACGTTTCCCTCCCCTTCCCCCAGCTCCGTGGGGAATTCCCCGGGAGCCAGGTGCCGGGCTCAGGGCAGGGCACCCCTCCAGCACCAGCACCAGCACCAGCACCAGCACAGCACCGCCCCGCCAGCGGGTTCCTCACACGCAGAAATACAGAGCGATGCTTCAAACGCTCAGGAACGCGGGAGCTAAGATCTATGTTACGACGTCGAATCGCTACTGAGCTTACGCTGGAATACCCACAAGAACTACTGGGTGCAGCCAGCACGTACAAAGAAACGGGAAGATCAACGGGCGCAGCACGGCCGACGCGGCTCCTGAGCTGGAGTGGATTGATGCCAGGGAAGTCGAACCAAGGAGAATTCAAATCCCGCGCCAGCAAGGGTGATTTGCAGGGGCTGCACCGCTTCGGTCACTAAACCACCAAAGCCCCGGTGTACGGAGATGACGGATGGCCCTGGAGCAGCCGCTCCGAATCCACGCTCCTCGGGTGTCCCCCATGGCGGGGCAGACCCCCGGGCCCCCCGAGGGCCAGCACACCCCGCGCTTCCCAGGGAAGGCTAAAGCTTCGGGGGTCGCTCCCCTAGCGAGATACTGTCCGTCCCCACCCGAGGCATCCCGGGGAGGCATCCCACCCAAACCCCCCCTCCTCTCTGGCTGCCGGTCGGCAGCGACCCCGGTGCAGGAGGAGCCCGAGGCGATGCTCGGGGCTCAGGGGAGCGTTGCCAACGCCTTCGGAGATGTTTGGTTCAAGTCTGCAGGTAACCGTCAGGTCTGGCAAGGAAGACTTCTTCCCGGGGCAGCATCCAAAAATTCGGGAAAAATAATCCAGACTGTGCAATTCCATCAGGAAAGGACAGAAAAGGGTACGGAAACAAGAGACTGCACATGGGGCTACGCGCAATACCAAGTTTCTACTTTTTTAACTGCACGCTCCTTATAATAAAGAAATTAAGCTGAATAATTAGCAGATGAGTAGAAATGTGTATCTGGACAATTCTAAAAAATCGCTAATATTTACGAAGGGCGGTTTACAAAAAGAACCAGAGGACTTTGGTCTGAACTCTGCTGTCGTTCCCACCTGCGGAACGCTGAGGCAACACAACCGAGACCCAGCTGAAGCAGAGCCGAGGCCGCACGGTGCAGTCGCCCAGCTTGGCCTTGGCACAACCTACGTGGGCAAGCCCGGCCTTGGAGCAGGGCACGTGGTAAAGAGCGGAAGCAAACTGTGGTGAGACACTGGGCAGGCTGGGAGACCCCCGCCTGCGGCCGCCATCCCCCCTCCTGCCTGGCTCTCCCAGCGGCACCGGCTTGGAGGGGCACGGCACGGCACGGCACGGCACGGCACGGCACGGCACGGCACGGCAGCACCCGACTCCGTGGAAAGACTTGGACGGGGGGGCTTGCGGGTAGGCTGCCATGCTTGTCAGCACCCACCTAAACCACGCTGGGACAGGCGATGGGATGTGTCTCTAGAGCAACGCATCAAACCGGAGCCAGTGAACCGTACTTCCCTGGCAAACTGTTGGGCAAAATTCCCTTTTTAATACTATTAAATGATCCCCTTGATTGCGGACAGCGGGCCGCACCTTCTCCTGCCACGGCAGACCCGGCCAAGACCCCGGGAGCCAAGGGAGATGCTCCCCGGAGCTCGCTGCCCCAGGCTGGGTCGGGAGGCAGTCGATCGGCTTCTTCCTTTCTTGTTTCTTGACAAGGGGCTGAGCAAGCTTTGGTGTCGTGGCCAACTTAGAAGCCATTTTCCAAAAAACCTCCCACATCCCAGTGCTGAAGTTTGTCTCCTGTGCCGAGAGAGGCTCATCCTTTGAAAATCCACGCCTAAAACTCGTCCCCAGCCAGCCCCGAGGCATCACGCCTAACAGAGCGGGGACCGCGGCTCTGCGAAACGAAGGGCGGACGCAGGCTTTCGGGCTTCTTCCTATCTCCCTTCACGATGTATCGGGCTACAAAAGTCTGGAAACAGCCTTCACCGCCGCCTCGGGCTGCTGCGAGCTCCCAGGAGCCGGGGGCCCTGCCTGCTGCGAGCTCCCTGCCCCGCACCGCCCCGCACCCCTCCTCCCGAGCTCCCCGCCATCCCTTCCAGCACCGGAGGAACCACGGGCAGCGCAGCCGGTTTTGGGAAGCCTCTGCCCCGCTCCCCGCCGGCAGGCTGCCGCGCCGGCACCGCGCTCAGAGCCAGCCCGGGCTGACCCCTGCCGCCCGCTGCTGCGGTCCGCTCGCATCGCCACCACTGGAAACGCATTTCCAAAAAGAACCAAAACTATATATATGTATACATACATATATATGCTTATACATACACACACACACATACATATATGTATATATGTCTGCCTATATATACACATATAGGTTTGAAAGGCAAGCTGCCAAAGTAGAAAACATCAGTTCACCTAGTTCGTATTATGCGCGTTAAAGAAATTAGACTTTTAGCCCGTGACGTCGTCTTTAAAAATGAGTATTTAAGATCTTCAAAAATTGCTACAGTAGAAAAAGTGTTTGTGTGTGTATATATATATTTTCTCTCTACATCTATCGCACGTATGTATGCGTATGGACCGGAATGAATGACCCCACCAGAAGAGACGCCCCCCTCGTCCTCCCCAACGGCTCCAGGCGTTAGCGACTTAGCTTCGGCTTCTCGCGAAGTCTTTGCATCGTTACATGGCACATAATGGTATTATTGGCACAGGTTCAGAGTCACAGTCCCCGTCCAGGCTCCAAGCGCTCGGTCCTCCCCTCCCAGTCCGTCCCTCGCCGGTTCCTCTTCCTCCACGGGATCCTTTGCTCCACCTTTCTCTTTCTCTTCTCCAAAAAACGCGCTCTTTGAAAAACGCAGTTCCCTATAGGCGTGTTCATTTTTATAAAAATATATTTGGCCCATAGAACGCTGCTCTTTGAGTCTCCTACTGGTAAACAGAAATGGTAGGTACAGGTAACCCATTATTTTTTATATTTTTTACAGGTTCACCAATGGAATCCTGTTAAGGATGAGAAGAAAAACAAAGATTAAATCAGGACAAGGAAATGCCTCACAACTCACAGCGCTTCTCTGACGCCCCCCCGAAGCTTCCCCCTCCTCCTCCTCCTCCTCCTCCTCCTCCCAGCAGCGGCACGGCAGGGCTCTGGGGGCAAACGCCGGCAGCAGCGGGCGAGCGTGCGGGGGGAGCCGGTGGCCCTCCCCAGCTGGTGAGCAGTGGGAGTGACTGAGGGGCTCCGGCTTCCTGCACGCTTTTATCTCCTGGGGCCTCTCCCAAAGCACAATTTATTTCTGAGCAGCCTCGCGTTCTGGAGCTTTTCATACGGGGGTAACAGCAGCGAGCGCTCTGGCAGCTGAGAAGACGATGATGAGTACTAACAAGATTTTCTAAAGTTAAATGCCCTAAAGAAATCAATAGAGAATTGGTTAAGCATCAAAAACAGAGATCCTATTGAAGTTCTTCTTAAGCTATTTATTTGCCATCTTCTGAAAGATCTCTCCCTACGTAATCTCTAAACCTTTATGCGAAGACAGTTACTCCCCACCGTTAGCGGGCGGCCGCTTGCTCCACGCGCGTGTGATTGCACGCCCAGCGATATCTGCCCCAGGCGTGGGCTGTACGTACGGCGGCTATACGTACAGCGCGGGCAGAAGGGCTGCCTGCAGCGTGCTCGTGACACCGATGCCCTGTCCCATGCTACGACCTCTGCCCAGCTGGTTATTAGCACCTGGAAAAGCAACACGCTTTATGGTCAAGGGTTCTTTCCTCAACGTTCGTTTTAAGCAAGATGCCCAATATGCGCCATCTCCAAGAACGACACTCGAGCCTTAATTAGCGAGGCAGATTTTACAGAGTCCTTAATCTCCTGCACCGGGGCTGTGCTGGGACTGCTGTTATTCCTCCGAAGACAAGTCTGGATTTTTTATGATGACTCATTATCTGTTAATGTTAATACAAACCATTTGCTGTTGTTAGGCAGAACGGGGCCATCGCGGCAGCTGCTCGCCGTGTTCAAAGCTCAGAATTACCATGCAACGCCGTAAATTTTAACTGCCTTGTGCAAAAGCTGGGGTCAGAGCAACGTTACCGTACCGGTACGGTTTTCAGGTCTCAAATCGCCACTTCCCTAACAGCGATGCCGAACATTTACATAGTTCTGGATGAATACTATTTAATGCATGCATTGCAGGATGGAAAATTTATATTGTCTTCCAAATAGCCTCTTTGAGCAAAGTAGGTCAGCGCTTGATCAACCTTACCGATTTTTGTATAATCTCATTCCATGGGGTTTTTCAGTCAAAGAGAGTGGGATTAAGGACAAGAATAATGCGAAATCTCAAACTTCATTTCAGAAAGCCCCAAAGCCAGTATGAAATCAAACCAAAACAGCCGGAGTTCGCTGTGGTACCCGGCCAAAGCCACTCGAATCTTCAGCAAATTTCACCTCTCGGCTTGCAAAACGGCGGCTGTTCCCGCCGCGGCGTCTCCTCTGTCACCTGCCGCGATCGGGGCACAGAGTTTTGCTTCTTAGACCTCCGTGCAGATAATTCTCCTGTGAGCCGCCTGGTACCAACACTTTAACAATTGACTGCTTCACTCTTCACCTAACCCAGCCCTGGGCCATGCTGCTGCTGCCGCCGCCGCCTCCGCCCTCGCGCGCCGCGCTGCCCGGCCGGGCCAGGTCCCCCGCATGCAGGAGCAGCTGCCGGCAGCCGAGGTGTGACATCCATCCCCAAGCCAGCGCTCCAGCGGGGCCTGGCCGCCGGCAACCTGCCGGAAAGCTCCAACAGCTGCTCACCGCGGGCGACGTCGCCCGCTCCCGGGAGAGCCGGCACCGCGGCAGGGACCGCGCCGGCAGCACAGGAACCCTCCCCGGCGCTCCTGTTGGCATGGGATGAATCCGACCCCGGGAAACAACTTCAACATCTGCTTGCCGTGTAACTAGATGAGTTTCACCAGGTTTCCTGACACAACCTCAGCGCTGCCTGCAGCTCTCCAGGCTGGAGCCTTGCTCCGTGGCGCCGTCCCCTACATCTGCTCCCTGCAACCGCTCAGCCTTACGCCGCCATCAGCACTGTCAAAAGCCAGACTGCCATTTAGGCCAGCGCGGCGTTCGGTACTCGCTCCCTGTCGTACGTAAAGTCCGCGTTGAACTCCAACCAGCCTCCCGGTGTTCGTCTGGTCGAAATGCCCGCACTCCTCTCTGCCCTGCCATCCCTGGCCCCGGCCACGTCGTCCGTCCTGTGCCTCCAGCTCGGGCTCTACGGTTCAGCAGTACTAATTTGCTTACTAGGCAGCTAAGAGCTGTGAAGTGCCATCGATTAAAACTTGTAAAGTGCTTTCAGCCTTTCCAAGGAGCGAGGTTTCCGGCGTGGAGACCGGTGCAGCGTCTGACCCCTCCCGGTGCCGGGCCGTGCGCCCGCAGAGCGTGGAGACCCCCAACCCTCCGCTCGCCCTGGCCGGGGGGTGCCGCCGCCTGCCCCGCTCCGTCCCCTGCAGATGCCGAGAGAAAGGGGCTGGGAAGAGAAAGCTGCCCGTAACCCCTCCAGGAAGAGCCAGGGAGCTCCGCGTGCTCCAGAGCATCTGTCCGCCCCTGCCGAGCTGCAGCGGGTCAACACCAACCTTCAGGCTACTGAAGCAGCCAGCCAGGGCAACGGCCCTCCCTCGGGAAGAGGTGCAGCCCGAAGCAGCTCCATCTCCTTTTCCACCAGCCTCTCCTCTGGAGAGAAGAGCCGGAAAGGCATCCGCAGCCCCAGCGCTCTCCCTGCGCTTAGCAGCATCTGTCCGGTGACAGTACGAGGCCACCACGATGACAGGGGACAACCTACCGGGGAGCTCCCTCGGCACCACCAGCCACGCCATCTGCTCTCGGAAGGTTTTACCTTACACAGCGACATGCGAAACTTGAAATATTCATCGTGTCTGTGGGCTGTCCCAGCTGGCACACATGCATTCATGCAAAACGCTCTTCGCGTGGGGTTGCGATGCCTCTTTCGACCGCAGGTTCCTGGGAAGCTACGGGGGCCGTGCCGACCGCTGCCGGGCAAGCGTGGGGCTGCAGGACAGCAGAGCAGAGTCCGCTCCAGAGACATCCCCGCCGTGACCCTGGCAGCTCCTCTCTCTGACAACCATGCCCCGGCAGAAGAGGTCACGGGCGTGGAAAAAAATATTAAGCAACCTGTTTGGAACTTCTGAAGGATTTGGGTTGACCCCATTTTGGGACGATGACAATTTCTCCCGTTATGTGTGCTGTGGCGACGTTCCTCCCCACACACGGTAGGATCCATGGCAGTCACCTGGTTCTTACCACGGGGTACCACTTACGCACGTGTATTCCAGAAATACCCTGGTGCAAAAACACATATGCATGTGTACTCATGCAGAGAACAGTTTTTGGATTAATCTCATTTGTTAACACTAATGAAAGTGAACATCAGCTTCCAGAACCGTATAAATAATTGAAATACTGTTACAGAGCTAATGCTCCAGGTATGACTCAGATAGATTTTTCTAGAGCGCGTCAATACACCTTTTATGGATTCCATGAAAACGGGTCAATGAGAATTTCAAGGATTAATGGACCAGCCTTGGACTATTTAAGGAAATCTATGGAGATGACCAGGGCGCAGTCTCTGGCACAGCGTTTCCAGGACCTCGGGCAGGAGCGGTGGGAATTGCACCGGCTTCCCATAGCAGGCAACAGCTCAGAGCTGCTCGTCGTCCTTCCCTCTGCTTCAGGTGAGAGAGCTGCCGACGGCATCCTAGGATGGCTGGCTTGGGCTTTGCGTCGGGTTTTTGAAAACATCATTTCAAGCCAATGGACGGAGTTCACAAACTGCAAAGCTCAGGGTGGAAAAGGTACAGCGGATGATTGCCGTTTGCGTCCCGGAGCCAGCGTCCGCACGTGCCGTTGAGGAAGACCCTGCAGAACCTCTCCCGTTTGGCGTCCGGCTGCCCTTGCTCACTAACGCCAGCTCTCTGGCCAGGTACCTTCGCACTTTGCTCCTCCGGACAGCGGCCACAGCAAAAGAGTCGGAGAAATTAGGAGCGAACATTCATAGATGGGGAGTAAGAGCCTTTTCACATTTAATAGCAAAGCCCCTCCAGCAGCGGGGTCGTGCCAGCGGGACCCTGCAGCAAAGACGCCGGTGGGCTGACGGCTGGACCCCGGCTCGCTGCCCTCCCCGCACACCGCACCTGGCCCGCCCAGACGCAGCCAGCCCCGAGCACGGCCGGGACCATTAACTTTTTATTCCCTTCCATTCTAATCTAATTATATTTCTGTGTTCAATAGCTGAGCATAATGTTAAACAGGCTATTCCGAGTAAGCTGCAGTCAGGGAAGGCTGGAAATTTCATTTACACTGAATGTATGATTCATTACAGCGGGGACTTGGGACAGACCAATTAATTCACCTGAGCGCACGGCTTGAACGGGCACTGCTGCCCCACGGTGAGCTGGCACGCCGTGAACCCTAATTGCTTTTCCTGCCACCGCTCGCGGCCGTGCCACCTTCAAAGCAATACAAGGAGGTGAAAACGGCCCAAACTAACTCAGAAAAAAAAGAAAAAAATCCCCAGACAACGTACTGCTGCAAGCAGCACAACATCCTTGTACTCCCTGGGTTGCAGCAGTACCCGAGGCGTGAAGCCGGCTGCTGGGGACTGCGCACACGGGCTTGCAGGCTCGGCTGCCCACAGCGCAAGGAGGGGCATGGGAGCAGGAGGAGGAGGAGGAAGACCCCAGCACCCATGCAATGAGAGCTGTTCATGACATCAAACATCACCAAATGAGCTTTCGGGTACCGATGGAGCGTGCATGTCGGATGCATGACCCTCGAATGAGACGGGCTGTCCATCATGCAACAAGAGGTTAATTACAGATCAGGCCACTTCACGGCACGGAAATTACTATCACTTGTCAAGGTTTTAGAGGTGGCTGGAACCACAAGGTCAGGCTGAAGTTCGAGGCCGCCGCAGGGACCCTTCGCTCTCAAGTCCACATCCATCCCAGCCCCTGACTTTTAGCTCGGGCCTGTCTGTAATTCACCTCCGTGGAAAATGCATTTTGGTACCCAACCTCCCCTCCGCGGCGGGAGATGTGCCCGGCATCCCGGCCAGGCGAGCCACCCGGCTCGGGTCCGATGCCCCAAAAGAAGCGCGAGCGGGAGGATGGCACCGGGCAGGGGACGGTGGGCTCGGGGTGGTGGGCACGGGGCGCACGCGGGGGGAGCGCGGTACGTACCAGGAAACAGCCCGATGGCGTCTGCCCTGCCCCCAGAAGTCAAACAGGCTTCGGCCAGTCAGCAGGAGATTTCAAACCATTTCTCAGACACAAAGGCCACGGGAATAAGATGCCGGTCAGAAGAAGAGGGTCTGCAGCGAGCAGAAAAACGGGCTTGCACGTGCTGGTACGGAACACACCAGGAGCAAGCCGAGGTGGCCTGCTGCAAAAATCAGCATTTTTAGAGGAAAAGGAACCCCAAATCTCTCTCAAACGATGCTCCGAATGGGCTTATTGGAAACCAGGGTGGTGCAGAGCAGAGAAAGCAGACAAAAAAGACGGGCTGGAACATCGAACGTTTTACCCCTGTGCACGAGCACCTCTTAACGCAGCCAACTGCGCTGGGGATACGCGACCCGAATGGCGGCAGGACATCTCCTGCGGGCCACCTCCCCGCCTCTCCAGCCCCCCGAGGCCAACAGGGTCCTTTTCACCCGACGGCAGAGAAGCGACGAAGCCCTTCCAGCCAGAACAAGGGCACCCCGGCATTGCCTGGCTGGGGTTCACATCAAAATCAAGGCGCGCGTACGTTCAAGGACACGGTTTGAAACTCCCTGCCAATTCTCTGCCTTCCGAGAGCTGAGGAAACCCTGAAAAACGCGAACCAGCATAACCCCACGCGCACGCAGATGATGGCGGTTAAGAAGATGTCCGTTCAGCTGCTGGTTTCCAGGCTTCCGTCCTTCGCACGGGCAGCACGCACGCCACGCTCCAGCCAGGCTGCGTGCAGCGCCAGCGGCTCCTTTCCTCCCTCCAAACTCTCCTCCTGATTTTATCTCCAGCTCTGATGGGGGACGTGCATTTACCGCATGGTGCGACTGCACCAGCGCCCAGTGAAAGGGCTCTGGGAGCCCGAGGCCGCTGCCGACCACCCCCCTGCCCGCACAGGCAAGGTGCACGCAGAGCCAGCGCTCGCGTCTTTTACGCCGCGCCGCCAGCGGCTGTGAGCCCCCTTGTTAACGCGTCGTTACTTCACGCCAGAGAAGCAGTTCATTTGGCTCTCACCGCCTGCTCCCCCATTAATCACCCCGCTCATTCGCAACCCGGCAGCTCTTTCGACGCCGCTTAGGAGACAGCGCGACTGCTGGAAGATGGATCCAGCAGCATTCACGCGCTGGCGGCAGCAGCCAGGAACTGTGAAACGCGCGGTGCCGAACACGGCCAGGGCTCGCTGAGCCGACCGCCCACCCTCATCGGCGGGACGAGAGGTCCGGCGGCCGCGCCCACGCCGAGCGACGGGGCGGGCGAGCATCGCGGCGGCGTGGCGAGCCGGAGGAAAGCAGCTCCGCCACGTGCTCCCAGGGCATCCCCCCGGGGAAGAGAGGGGGCAGCGGACCCCCGGCATGGGACGGCGCTCCCCAACCCGCAGGGAAACCGCGCCGGCCACCTCACCTGTTTCCATTGAAGGTTGTTTTATAATCCCCGGGCGAGCGTAACGCCTCCTCCGCGTAGACGGGCACGGGGGTCCGGACGCACTCGTGGGAGCACTGCAGCGTCTCGTTGTAGGCGGTGAAGATGTCGAGGGCGCTGGGCACGCGGGCGGGGGCGAAGTCGGTCAGGTTCTGGCAGCTCTCCTCTTGCTGGTCCAGCTTGCGCTGGTGGCTGTTGCGCCGCGGGCGCCCGCTCTGCGCGCAGCTGGGGTGGCGGGGAGAGAAGAAGGGACACGATCACCGCTGACGCTCGGCAGGGGAACGCGCGTTATCGGCCATTCGTTATACATCGCCCAACATTAGATTAGAACTCGGGCGCTTTGGAAAGATCAGCCACAAGCAAGCAGTCATTTGCCTGGCTTTTTTCTTTTTTTAGGGATCAAATTTAAATTTAGGTACGAGCTTTTTACCACCAGAGGAATTACTTAGCAAGTCACACGTTTAGACCTGCAGGACATTAAAGCATTTTGTAAGTGAAAAGACAGAGGTGAGAACCCTTTCCGTTTGGGAGGCACCAAGAGGTTTTAACTTACTGGGATAAATAAGCTCAGAAACTGGTCTGACACGGCAGCCCCGCTCCCCGGAGGCACCGATGGGATCTCGTGGCCGTGCAACACTTCTGGTTCGGTTTGTGCGAAAGAAGGAGAACGCCAGCCAGCAGGAACCTGCCCCAGATCAGGCTGTTCCTATTTAAGGGTCTAGACGCCGATTTAATTAAGACGTCGCTTTTTCCGGACAGGATTGCCAGTGCCTATCCTAACCCTGGAAGATGGCAGCTCGGCGGGGGATGCCGGCACTGCCGCGGGGGCAGACCCGCGGGGCCGGGAGCACGAGGCTCCCCCGGAGGCAGCACCGGCCGGGGCGCAGCATCTGCCCGCAGCGGGGCACAGCCTGCTCTGCACCGCCCGGCAGCCACTGAAGCTACCGTCAGCTCCGCCACGGCAGGCGGGCAGCAGTAACGACAAGAAGGACGCTTGCACGGTGCGCGGCCATCGCGCGCCCGTCCTGCCCGAGCGGGACAAGCGCCAGCCAAAGGACGGGGGAAGAGACGGCAGCTCGGCTGGGGCTGGGAACTAAGGGTGCGATCGGGGTCAGCTCTGCCAAGGAGCCCGTGGCTGGCCCTCCCCTGCACAAGCGGTGTCGGAGGTAGCCGAAAAAATGTGCGGAAAACCACAGCACAGTTTGGGAAATGCTGGAGCTGGGCAAACTCCTCGGGCTGCTGCTTTTCTGCTTGGGACGTGCCTGACCGCTGCCCGCGCTCGCCTGCAGGTATCCTCCGGTGACTTCCCGATTTCGCTCACTGTAAACAACTTCCATTCTGCACTGACCGCTGTATTTATTCCTTTTTCCCTTTCTGGCATCAGTGCTGGGTTACTCCTCGAGCTGGTCAGCCAAGCTGTGGTCAGCCGGATCAATGATATGTACTGCTTATGAGCGTGATTAGAGAAAAATCCCAGAAGTGTTTTATAAAGCACTTTCCATGCCCTTTCACCAAAACCTTACAATCCCAGCCCGGTTTGGGTGGGCAGGGACCCCACAGCCCACCCAGTGCCACCCCTGCCACGGGCAGGGACACCCTCCACCAGCCCAGGTTGCCCAAAGCCCCATCCAGCCTGGCCTTGAACCCTGCCAGGGAGGGGGAAATACCGCTACGACCAGGCAGGCTCGGTGCAGCAAAGCCCGTCTGAGATACAAAGCCGAGCATCGCACCCCCGATGCCTCCCCGCGGGCCCGCTCCCAGCAAAGCAAACTCGTCCGCGGGGTGAGCAGCTCGTGCCCTTGGCCAGCTGCAATGCTCCGTTAAAGCTCTGCCCAGATTAAGATGCCTCCGTAGCCCTGCAAACAGATTTTCCTCTAATCCCAGGGAGCGAGCAGGCTTCTTCATCAACCCGGTTTTCTAATTTCCTCCCGGGCGCAGGAATCGATTTGCTGCGGCACCTGGCGAGAGCTCGGGCAGGAGGAGCGGGCAGGAGGTGGCCGGGCTGGAGGAGACCGCCGGAGCAGAGAACTGCCGCCGCCGAGCACGGCAGCACCGCGCCGCAGCTCTCCCGCCGGCCCAGAGCTGCAGCCGTATCATTACACCAGCAACGCTGACCTCAAAGTAGGGCAGTTTCCCTGGGAAAATAGGTAAAGTCACGAGCGCCTGAAGCGAAAAGCTAACCTATTTTGCCATACGCCCCAGCCGTGCCGAGGGAATAAACGGGAGCAAATTCCACTGGAGGAGCAGAGGAGCGCTCCGGGGATGGGGCACGCTTCCAACCGGCGGCACCCGGGGGGCTCGGGAGGTGTCCTTTGGGCCCTGGGGTTCGGCAAGGTCGGAAAACGCAGTTGTTGCTTGCGGAGCCAGGCTGGTGATCGAAGGAGCAGCAGTAAAGCTGCTTAAGCAAGGCGGCAGAGGAGATGCCACCCGGCGCGGGGCAGGTCCCGGCACCCTCACGGGGACACCCGCTGCGGCCGAGCGCTCGACTCTGACCTCACCGGGTGGCATCACGTTGCAGCGAGGCAATCCTGGAGCAGCGATGAGCACGTGGCCCACGTGGGACTCGGCCACCCCACCCTGGCCACGTGCTGAGCCCCAAAGCCACCCACCACGCGGCGAGAGGTGGCCGAGCTGCCGGGGCACGGGTGAGCCCAGGCGCTTCTGCCTCCCGTGGGGGTTTCGGCATTAAAGAACACCCCATTTTCTCCTCAGGTGCCTTTCCGGAGCCATCCCGGCGGATGCCGCGGGCTTTAGCACTCACGGCTGGGAAGACACCCCCGTCCCCACCGTGTCCCCATCCCTGCGCCACCCCCCAAAGCCAGAGAGACCCAGGAGGGACCTTACCAATTTTTTAAGACAAGAGTTGTTATCAGAGCAGCAATGACCATGATGAGGGACACGGTAATAGTGATTATCTGATGAACCGCCAGACCTGCGGAGAAAAGAAACAGAGAGTGGGGACGGGCGACACGGGGGATCCCGGGCAGCGGCGAGCAAAGCCCCCGCCGAGCACAGCCGCTCCCCCGCCGAGCGGACCCCCCCGCCGCCTCCCCCCGGCCCTTCCCCGGCAGCGGCGACGCAATCCTCTCTCCTGCCTTACATAAAATAATCTTTAAGCCAGGCTTCTCATTTCCTATCCTCTCAAGTATGTTCCTTGTCAGCCCGAATTAGGCACGAAGAACGGAAGAGATGTGAAGACGTATCCCCTCCGGGACGGAAAGGGAAACTTGAGCGCAGCCTTGCAGTGGGTGCGGGATTAACCAGAGATAATAATTACCGCACTAACTGCTGCTCACTTAGAAGGTCGGGTGGGCTCATTTTCTCCTAATTCACCTTACACAGGGTATAATTCTGGCTCGTGTATCATTCCTAATGAGCAGTTTGGAAACAAAAGCATCTCAATGTACAGTATGTTTGTGATTTGGTGCTGCTTTACAGTTGCAATTTCGTAATGAAATGATTTTCCTGGCTGCAGCCCAAGGATGTGCCGTTTTTCACAAACAGATGTTGCAGCTCCTGATGGATGGTATTTTTAATAAATAAATAAGCGCTAGTACGACAGGAAAACAAGCAGCTATATGTATAAATATATATGTGCACATCTGCACGATACGTGCGCAGCGCTCCCAGCTCGTGCGGGTGCGTGTGGCAAGGAAATTGCTGCTTCCTCCCACACAGAGCGCACGGGCTCCCGGCCGGCTGCCGCGGCTCGGTCAGAGCCAGGGATGCCCGTGGGGCCACCCCGGCCGCAGACCCGGGCAGGAGGTGGGCAGACGGCTGCCTGCCTGCCCGGCCGCGGGGCTCGGCGGTGAACCGAGCAGCTCCTCCAGCGCCGGCGGCCGTATGCACGCGCAGCCCTTCCCTGGCGAAAGCGGTGTGTGCCCGGCCTGCCTCCTCCTCAGAGGGTGGAAAACCCTCCCGGGAGAGAGTTGTTGGGGGCGGCGTGCCCCCCACCGCAGCCCAGAGCGCAGCCGGTCCCCGGCTCGCCCTCCGTGGGGACGCTGCGCAGAGCATCCCCACGCTCCCACGGCAACGCTGCCCAGGGCTCTCCCACGCTCCTGAGCGGTGGATCTGGGGCCACGCCGGGGCTCCCCTGCTTTCGGCACAGCGCGCCCCACTCTCACGGCGAGCCTCCAAGCAGGATAATTAGGCCAGACGAGATTTATCAGTGGCATTTTAAACCACGGATCACGCTTGCTGCTCCGCTGCCTTCTCTCGAAGGACAAAAGTTTGACTCCCTTGAAATTTGTTCTCTCGTCTCCCCCCACTCATCGCCGCACCCCAGGGGTTTCAGGTCGCTGCCCACGCTGCCGACAAAACTCATCAAGGGAGAAAAGCTGCTCGAGCTCAGCCCGACTCCCAGGGCAAAGCTGCCACCTCCCAGGGCGCACAGCGTTTGACGCCTTCCCGGCCCACGCACCTCCAAAGAACCGCTAATCCCCCAGAAACGGGACGGAAAACGCTTCTGGCCTGGGGAAGAGCAGGAGAAAAGCTGTGCAAGGCTGCTGCGACCCGTGGTGACACCCGAGGGGAGATGGAAAGAGCTCGGCGTGGGCGCACGGAGAGACGTAAGTCACCTTTCGACGGCACACCTCCCTCCAGCAGCCTCCCAGCTTTCGGGAGCACAAGCGCCCATCACGCCACGGCTCGAGGGGCTACCCCGGCTTCCGTTAGCCCTGCCCACGGGCACGCGTGCCTCAGCACCACGCCTCGCTGCCCGAGCATCCTTGCTCAAGATCCACCATCAACTCGTCCTTGTCAACGTTACCGCGCTGCCCGGGCCGCAGGACCCCAGGCTTCGCCGCAGGGCACCCCAGGAAGCTGGCGTGGATCCCTCCCCGCTCAGGGTGCAGAGACCCATAAAATCCCAGATTTGGAGCAATGAGGCCAGCCAGCAGCTGGCCTGGCGACCACAAAGCTCTGGTGGATGGTGGAGCAGAAACAAAATAAAAGCAGCGGGGTTTCTGGAAGGAAGCACACACCCACCATCTTGTAGCGCTTGTTCCGCTTTGCCAGCGGATACGCTATGGGGGAGATCCGGGAGAAGAGCCGGAGAGAGGAGCGGGGATCCCAACTGGTTTTAAGGACAGGATGCGGTCTGGAGCGGGAGGCGGCGGCAGATGTCAGCCACGCCACGGACATCGCCGCGGACAGCGGTTTTCCAGAGGCACGGCCCCAGTGCTGAGCCAGCAGAAGGCAAGAGCCCACCAAAACACAGGGAGGTGCAGAACGCTGCAAAGCTCCAGGATTTGGGGTTCTTCCTCTGCTCCCCAGCGCCGCGAGCCGCACGCTCCCTCCCCGGGGAGCCATCGGACGGACAGAGGGACGGCTGCTCGCCAGCCCCGACGCCCTGGTGAAGCCGAGCGCAGCGGGATGGGATGCGTCAGGGTTATTTTTCTCCTTCGACTCAAGCACCTATTTTGCAAATGACCCATTTCCTCCATTTACTCCCAATTACACTCCAATTGGTTCAAACAGGCTGTGACAAGGCTCCTCCGGAGAACGGCTGGCACGGGCAGCTGCCAGAACAAAGAGCGGGTCAGGGGAAGCAAGCGCCAGGGCTGGGGACGCTGGCGGCAGAGGATGAGGAGCACCCGGCACCCACCTCCACCGCAGCAGCCCCAGCCCCGGAGGGGTCCGACGCCGGGGAGCAGCCGCCGGGCTTCGTGCCCTCGAGGAGGAGACGCGGCAAGCGCCTGGCAGAGCCCGGTCGTGGCTCTACAGGCTGGGGGGGGCTCCGAACAGACAGCCACCGCCCGCGGGGACACCCAGGGCGGGCAGGATGGCTCGGGAGCTGCCGAGCCCGGAGCTGCGGGGGCTGGCGGAGTCGTCCTCCCCGGAGCTGGGGAGATCGGCCACCTCCCACGAGCAACTGGGGAGCCAGAGCCAAATTATTTGCTCCTGGGCTGCTCTGCCTCCGGCTTTCATTTCCCAAGGGAATTCACGGGAAAAAATGCCACGGGGCTTCCCCACCGCCCGCCGGCACCGCCGGGCTGAAGGCGAGGCGCAGAGGAAGACTTCTGGTCCGGCGCTTCGGGTTCCTGGAGGTCGGTGGTGATGGGAGCCGTGTCGCGATGGACCCGAGGAGCGCAGCCGGCAGCTCCCAGCCCCCAGCTCACGCCCGCCCTGGTGCTCCGGTGCGTGCCGGGTCAGGAGCGACACCCGCCCCGGCAGCAGCCCGGCGCAGCCAGCCCGGCCGCGTCCTTCACAGCAATCTTGGAGCAGCTCCCAGTGGGACACTGCCGAAAAAGATAAAAGGAAAGACTCTAAAAATAAAATAAAAACAGCCCAGTGCCCGATTCCTTTGAAAACAGAAGCGGCGTCGGAAGCGAGACCTCCTGCAAAGATGGGCGCCGAGGTGGCAGGGACACGGGAGAACCTAACGATGCAATTAATCCTTGCACTTACATAATGGGGAACGCGCAGGCAGAACAGACTGCAGGTGGCTGAGCGCTGGGAAGGATGGCAGCTCTTGGGAGCAGGACACATGGATTTTAAGAAGGGCTGGATAATTTTAGACTCCATCACATACATAAGTTGCCATATGTACCGGCACAGCAGAAAGTTCCTTTGCATCGCATATTAATTCTGTACCAGAGCCCGGGGGGATTTCAAGGGGACAGGAAATGGTTTTTAAGCGTTAACCATGGTGGTGACGGCAAGAGGGAACGGGACCTGATGGGGGACTGGGACCATTCCCTGGGAAGCTCCATAGCAACGTCCACCGCAATAGAGACTAACACCAGATCCTTTCCTCTGGGCCTTCAAAGAAATATATGGACCCGCAGAGAGGAAAATCGAACGGAAACATCCAATCTGCACGAGAAGGTGCTAACGGATGGGGCATCCTGGGAGAGGGGAACATCCCGTAAGGGACACGCAGCACCCGGGGCCAGGCGAGATGAGAGAGAGATGGCAGCCAAGAGCAACGCGTTATTTTAAACACGGCCCCAGGAGCCCGATCTGTGTGGAGGAAAGGGACCTGGAGGATAAAATCAATAGCTCATAAAGCAAAATTACTCTCCTCCTCCTCCTCCTCCTCCAGCGCGGGAAGCCTTCTGCCGGGCACGTGCCGCAGAGCGAAACCCGCGCCCCCAAAACGCGGGGCGGGCTGCGGGAAAGAACCTGGGAGCTGGGATTACGGTGGCTCGGTTTTGTCGGCTCGTCTCCGTGGCAAACGTTGCAAACGGCACCGCTCCGAGCCCAGCGACTCCACACGTTCGTACCCGGCGCCGAGACCAGCCGCGGGAAGGGCAGAGGCTGGCGCACGGGTGGGGGGACGCCCGGCGAGCTGCTGCCCCGACCGGCGGCCACGGCAGCTGTAAATGCCTCGTCCCTGCGAGGGGACCGCGAGCGGTTCCCTCTTACAAGGCTTTTACTAGGCAATTTGACGCAGTGACCATTTAACTCGAGGGTAATTACAGGAGAAGTATTTAATGGAATCGAAAGTGTGTCCAAACGCCCGCGCTTCTGCTAGTGCAGCAGAATTTAATGTGTCGCCTGCCAGGAGGGAACGCTCTTCAAAGGCGCTCTTTGAACCCTCGGAAATGCTGAAATATCGCTGGGTTTTTCCACTCCCGCGCCGTCCGAGCGCGCTCCGGGCTCGCCGGGGACTTCTCGTCCCCTCCGGCGGTGGCAGACCCAGCCTCAGCATCCCCGCGGGCACCAACCCGCAAAACGCAACTCCAAATTCCCCAGGTGCAGGGAAAAAACCCAATCTTATCGAAGCAAGCAAACGCCAGGGCTTTTTTTTTTTTTTTATATAAATATATATATATGTTATTTTACAGACTGTATATTTGCCGCTGAGATGAAAGCACTGAGTTTTGGCCTTTCTGGCCACCTTTTGAAACGGCTCCCGGACAGCTCTGCATCAACAGAATTAATTCCATGAGAAAATCCATTCGAGACTTACGTCTTGCTGCTGCAGAAGTGCGCAATGGCAGCGAACAGGAGATATAAGCTCTTAATTAAAAACAAAGAGAACCTCTATCCCCCAAGGCCTTTACTTCAACAGCTCTGGTTAGGGAGACCGTATTTTTCATTTTCCCAATAAAAACAGCTACGAGCTGCAACTCTTTGAAGACCCTCGTCAAGGCCTCTAAGCTGCATAAAATTAAAAAAGGAAAAAACAGCTCCATTCCATTTCTGCCGAGCATCATCCTGAGCTACCGTTAGCGGTAGGAAAACAAGAGATGCTCCGAATACCCGCGACACCCCAGCCAGGAGGCTCCAAGGAGGCACCGAAGCCCCTTCCCGCACCGGTGCCGTGCGGATTCCTCCCTTCTCCCCCCCCCCCGCCTCAGCCTTCCCGCGACTCCTGGCTTGAGTCAAAACGCCGCAAGAGGGTAAATCTCCCAAATAACCCAGAGCTGGGTCTGCCGACACGTGGCGGGGAGCCGGGAGGACCCGTCCGGCGTCGCGGGGGTGAGCTGGAGAGGCGAGTGCTTGATTGCAGCGGGATTTACACACGCGCATCCATCAGAAAATGCATCTGATCCCCGAAAGCTTCATCCAGCCCATAAAAACCGCTTTTGGACAGAAATAGTCAATCAGGAGCGTTGTGTGGCCGCTCTGCTGCAATCGCAGCCACAAACGGCCTTTCCCGGGGGGATCAGTCAGACTTTGCCCTAACACAAACCCTGCTGCCGTTTAGCAGCTTCTAAGAAAAATAAATTACAAAACCCATGAGGGTTAGATACGGGGGAGGAAATACGGCAGGAGCCTTCTTGGGAAACTTTGTTCGGGTGCGAAGCTGGTTCATCCTCTGCCCGAGCGGCTGGGAAACCGCCCTGGGGCCGCCCGCTCCCCTGAACACCCCCTTGCCTTCAGAGCAGAGACCGTGCCGGCAAAGCCCCTCGGTTTCCCACCCGGTAAATCAGGGCGATCAGCTCCAAAACCCAGCTCAGTGAGCATTACTCATCCTGAAGGGAAAATGCAGCTCTTCAGCAAAAAAAAAAAAAAAAAAACCAACCAAAAAAACCAACCAAGGTTCCTGGAAACCTCTTTGGGTTGGACTGATGAAAGGAGGAGAATATCCTGCTGCTGCTGAGAAATATTCTTGCCAAGAACGAAGATCCTAGAGGCTTATGCTAAAGACACTGGGACTTATCTTCTCAGGTGTTACAGCAAATATCACTGAGCAGTAAATACTTGGGAGAGCGGCAGAGGAGAGTTTCTGGCTCGTTTAGACACACGTGGGTGAAGGCGCACGCACGACATCTGCTAATCCCGGGGAGAAAGACGGTCCCTTCTCCCCTGCCAGAGAGAGCTCAGCTCACGGCCGCGCTCACTCCTTGCTCCAGCCCTCGTCCTGCATCCTTGGCGGCCGACGCGCAGCCTTAGAAGGGATCCTTCGGGAGCCTCCCGGAAAGGCGACCGGTGGGTGCCGGCCCAGGAGATGCCGTGCAGCCCCCTCGCCCCCCCTCCGGCCCCCGGCTGCCATGGCTCCCTGTGCCTTCGCACGGCGGATCAAAGAGGCAGCTCCATCCCGACCGCCCAGGGTCTTCTTTTAACCACATTTTATCTTTAATTAATTCCTTTGAAGCCTTTTGCATCCGCTATCTCCTTGCATCCAGCGCCCCCTCTCCCGCACCCTCTTTTTGAAGGCAGGGTCATGTCCCAGCGGGGAAATGAATCTCTATTATTATTTATTCCTGATACGCTGCCGGCCAGCGCCGGGGAGGGAGCAGAGGCATGCCACGAGCTCGGCTCCAGTGCCGGCACGGCGGGTGCCCACGCCAGCACCCACGCGGCCCCTCGCCTCCTCCCGGCCGGCAAACCCGGCCCCGGGGACGGGGGTGTCCCACAGCACCGGCTCCTGCACGAGCACGCTGCTCGCAGAGCACGATGCCAAACCCGTTGCGTACCGGCGATCAAATCGCCATTAAGAGCAGCAGACGGCACATAAAGTCTTCTGCCTTATAAAGCACTTAAAGGTTTAATTAAAGACGGCTTTATTCTAATAATACTGAAAGGAGAGCCTCAGACAACCCAGCGAGCGCAATTCATGCCTTCGCTCCGACAGTCTCTGATTCATTCTTCTCTTTTCTTCTTTTTTTTTTGGCTGAGCCCGCAGTACAGGAGGACGTTCTGCCGCGGCGGCGGAGCCCAGCCCGCACGGAGAGCATCTGCGCGGCCGCCCCGGTGAAGCTCCTTACGGCCCTTGGCTCTTGCAGCACGCCAGAATTTTAATTATTTCTCTCTTTCCGTGCTCCACCGTAAAATGATTATGACAGCCCCCGAAAAACGAAGCACATTTTTGAAAAGCATAAGCATAAACTACGCCTGGGTGAACATATTGCGTCCCCATCTGACTGCCATCAGCACTCTGCCAGGCGCCGCGCGGCAGAGGTGGCACCGGGACAAACACACCTGAGCTGCGGGTTACCCAGAACACCGCCCCCCGCACGGGGCACCCCCAAACCGGAGCGGCACGCACCAGCCTCTCCCGTCTTTCCAGGCATTACAAGTGATCGCTCGTCTGCCTCCTCTCCTACCTACAAGCACAGTATTTGCTATTCCAGGGGAATTTTTTTCAGCTTGTTTTTGCTGCTGGTGAGTCACAGAGACGTCGTTTCTGCCTTTTTTTCTCTCGCTTCTTCAGCGAGGAGGAGCAGGGCGGGAGGAAGGTCTAAGCGAGCACGACAGCTCTCACTGCTCATCTAAGCGAGCGCTGCTGCCTTCGCTGAAGTGCCCCCATCCCGGCGCCCCAAGGACCCCCACGGTCCCCCAACAAGTCCCTTTCCAGCGAAGCAAGGGCACGGCGCCGGGGGGGGCACGGGAGGAAGCAGCACCTTCGTTAGCACGACAGCAGCACGCGACCGACGGGAGCAGGGGGGGGAGCACGGGTCTGCTCGGCCGCGGGAGCCCTGGGGGGGGCTCTGCCGGCTCCTGGGGTGCCCCAACTCCCTTGAGTGCTGCCAGCGGGACCACCCTGACCCCCAGGTGCCGGGGAAAGCTGAGGGACCGCAAGCTGCGAGAGCAGCAGCATCCCTCCCCGCCCGCGCGCCCACCCCGGGCTCCTATCGCGACGTGCGGCGCCTTACAGGACGAGGACTTGCAACGCTCGCTGAGGCAAATGAGAAGTACAGACGAGTTACCTAATCCTAATTTGTAGCCATATGTTTTTCCCAGCAGAGAACAAACGCTTCCAGCCGCTCAAGCTTACATAACAGAGAGGAGCAGGGCTCGAAAAACGCACGGCCTCGCGCAGGCACGTCGCCAGCAAAACCGGCGATCGCACGGCCGCGGCTTCGGGGCGGCGCTGGCCGCTGGCTCCAAATCGCTCGTCCCGAGGGTGCTGCAGGGGCTCGGCGCTCCGTGCCGGGATCTGGCCGGGCTCTCCTGGGCGCTCGGCACCGGCGCCGGAAGGAAAAGCAGATCTGGAACTGAGGCGCTTTTCAATTTAGGGTGGACGGGCTGAGATCAAAAAGGTCCTTTAGCCCCGGGAAGGAGTTTATCGTATTCGCCGCTCGGCCAAAAGAAGTTAATTAGCAAAAACTCCAATCCTGGAAAAAGCCCCTAATGAGCGCTAAGAGCCGGCAGATTAAAGCAGTCGGCCCCTGGGAAGCTGCCGGGGCTGCAGCTCTCTGCCGATCTGCCGGCGGCAGCTCCGCCGGCTCATCCTCATCCTCACCTGCACGAGGCAGCCGCGCGAAGCAGCCGCAGCGCGTGCCCGGCACCGTCCTCCCACGAGCTGCCAACGGAGCCGGCAGACGGGCTGCCGCAGCCGGCTGACGGCGACCAGCACACCGAGCCCCGCGCGCCCGGACCGGACGATGCCACCGAGCCCGGAGGCACCGACCGCCACCGGTCTGGGGAGCTACGGCTGAAAATCTCATCACGCGGCTCACGCCGGCAGTCGTTATCGATACTCCTTTCCTAATGTACCCAGCCGATCCCAGCGTTTTTTCAAAGGTGTGCAGGCTGGGAGGTGTTTCGCCACCATAAATAACTCCTCTAAGTCAGCAACAACATTATGGCCGGCTTGTCTCTTTCTGCCAAGCAGGGCAGGCTAGATAAATTAATTGGGATTAAGATTAGGCCATAAAATTCTTTTTTGAATCGACTAGAAAAATCACTGTGGGCTAAAAGCAGTCGATGCACAGTGAATAAATTCTGTAAACTATACAACGGTATCCCACGGTTTAATACTGGCAATAACAAATATAATTTGAAATAAATGGGAAGCAACTTTCCCATCCATGTCCACGCAGCAGATAGTGCCGGGGGAAGGCAGCGCCGTGCCCGAGCGCCGTGCGAAACGCGATTACGGGAGATGGGCTGTGGATGGATACCACTAATGGGAAAAACCCAGCAAGCTGCTGGAAACCGCCTCAGATAAAAGCGATGAATCAGAGCTGCCGCTCGCCTCCCGAGCGCTCCCGTTCGACATCGCGCGCTGATCTCCATGCCAGGTGGCTCTGCTGCCGGGGAACCTCGTGCCGCAGTCACCCCCTCCGCCCCAGGACCCCCCAGCCCTCCCGACATACCCGCTGCCGCCCCGGCCCCCCCGGCAGACCCTACCTGAGCTGTCCCCCAGCCCGCGGGGCGGGCGAGCGTCCTTGCCACCGCTGCTGTGGCCGGCGGCTGGCTCGGCGGTGCTGGTGCGGCCGGGGCTGCTGCGGGGTCCGTCCCTGCCGGGCGCGGGAGCCGGGGTGCTGGGGGGCGCGCGAGGCGGCGTGGCAGCCGCAGTGACGGCAGCGGCGGCGGTGGTGGTGGTCGCGGCGGTGGTGGTGGTGGCGGCAGTGGTGGCGAAGGTGCTGGGCAGCGTGCTGCTCTCCAGGGAGTCCTCCTCGCCCGTGGGGCCCCAGACGATGACCTCGGGCAGCGCCGTGGGCCGCCCGTCCCGCGGGGCAAAGCTGTGGCCGCGCAGGTGCCGCCGGCCTCTCCGGGAGCGGGCCCGGCGCGGGGGGCGGCCGGCGGGCAGCGGGGTGGCGGGGGGTGGCCGGCGGGCGCGGGGTCTCTGTAGGGAGGGCTCGGGGGTGCAGGTCCAGGGGGGGCCGGGGCGCCGTATCTCCTCCCCGCTCCCCGTGCCCCACAGCGAGCCGTGGGACAGTCTGTGCCGGAGCGCCGGCCGTGGTGAGAGCCTCCCCCCGGCGCCGCTGGCTGGGGGCTGGCAGCTGGCGAGGTCCATGGCTAGGTGGAACATGGCTATTAAAATCCAAGCATGGCTTCCGAGCGGGCAACCTGACCTGCGGACAGACAGCAACCGTGTTAGAAAGCCAGAGGGGCAACCCAGCGCTCCCTCCCGGCACGGCCACCCGAAACACCCCCCGGCAGCGCGGGAAAGCGGTGCCATCGTCCTCCCCCCACGCTCCAGACAGGGCCCCCCGAAACAGCATTGCAGGGCGCCCTGCACCCCTTCCCCACCCGCTGGGAACCCACCACCAGGAACAAGGCAGACGAAGGACCCCCACGCGAAAGCGCGACGTCGCCGCGCGTCAGCGGCTCTGCAAGCACCGGCAGCGGCTCCAGGATGGGTTTGACCGCGGGATGCCCTGAGGAAGTGGCCAGCGTCTGCCTTGCCCAAACTCAGCCCTTTTAGGTGAATTATCGAGCAGCCTGGCACAACCGGAGTGCCAGCAGCGAGAGCCTTTGCTCCGGCGTCTCTGTGGCACCGGGGTATCGGGGAGCCCGGCTCCCCAAGCCGCGGTCCAAGGAGCCAGCCTGCGCAGGGCAGCAGAACCGATCCCTCAACGAGCCGAAGCAGAAGAGCCCACGGGCTCTCGCGTTCGCACGCGTAACCCAGCTCCCGCCGGGGAGGTCGCCCATGCCGCGGCAGGAGCATCTCTGCCGGTGGAGCACCGCACCCAGTGCCGAACGCGACCCCGCGGCATGGGGACTCCCCCGTGGTTTCCTCGGTGAAGCCCCTGCCCTAGCAGGGAAGGACGAGCATCCTTTTCACAGAACAGCTGGAAATCACGCCGTGCCGTCGGCAGGCTCGGTATATAAAATTTTGCTTTGACGTGACATGCCTCCATCAGGCCAGGCCATGTCAAAGCCCGCTCCGTCCTCGGCAGCACCGCACCTTGTGAGGTTCTGCTCCGCTCACGTCTTTCCCCGAGATGCCATTCCACATGAAGCCTGAAAATGCCCAATACACAAATTTATTTCCCCCCCCTCCCCCTGAAAAAAACCCATTAGGCCAAAGCCCAAAAATCTTTATTCCATTTTATTCAGCTTTTACACAAGAAAGACTTTTGTCGAACTCAGCAGGAGTTAATGAGAGCTTTATATGGCTAAATAGACTAATCCTCCGCAGCGCTGCGCCCCGTAAAGTCCTTGGTAGCACTACAAAATGTGCATCTGGTTGACAGAAGCATTTGTACACTCCCTCCATGCGTGAGCAAATGAAGCTAAAGGAGCTGACCTGGATACTCTCAGGCACAGTCTTTTTCTGCTCAGAGGATCTCTTTTTTTTTTTTCCTAATTGGGTATTTTTTCAAAGCGTAACAGCATTTATTTTGGGGAAGAATAAGGCGACGCAGGGAAAGAGCACAGAAGGAGAAAGGGAAGAGCCAGAAACAGACAACATAAACCAAAATAGTTCAGGCTGGGGGAGGAAGGATTTCAAGGCTTCGAAAAACCCAAACCACCCAAAACACGTTGTCGGTGGGGATTTTTTTAGAGGCCGGCAGAGCGGTGGCAGTGCCGCGGGGGGCAGCACGAAGAGCATCCCCCACGTGTTGCGCATCGCCAACACCCCGTCTCCCCCGGCGAGGAGTCGGGAGCTCCGGCTTCCAGCGAGAGCACCAAACCCAGCGTCGCCTTCGCAATATTCGGCTCACAGTCACTCCGGCGGCATGTCGGGAGCCCCTGCCCGACTCCCCAACGCCACCCGAAACATCTCCGTGCAGCGCTCACCCGGGTACCACCGCTCGCACCGCCGCGCACCCCCCTGCCCTGCCCGTGCAGCTCCCCGCGAGGCCGCAGCGTGCGAGGCACTGCCAGCAGCAGCCGCTGAACAAGGCGAGCGACGAGCCCAAACTCGGTGCTCACTAAATCCCAGCTGCTGCATAGAAGCTTCCGAAAGACAAAATGCCAGTCCTCGGTACTGGGGATTGGCAGCTCGCAGGAAAAACAGAATTTTTCCCCTCTTCCCGTTTCCTCCCGCTTGCTCGTGACACGCTCGAGCTGCAGTGACGGCAGCCTGGCGCTCACGGGGGTTTGCTCCTGCGCGGGACCTGCCCGAGCATCGCTGCCTTGCTCCCCCGCAGCCTCGGGCAGACCCGCGGGGAAAAGGCAACGCGCGACCCCCGGCTTCACGCCCACACGCCAGGAATGCCCAAGCACGGCCTGGCAGCGCCGGGTGACACCCAGAGGCGGGGGTGTCCCTCGCTCCGGGCATCGCTCCCCAGGTCAGAGCCTCTGGCGATGGGGGGGACACCCAGGGCTCGTATGGGGCAGCACCCATCCTGCCCCAAGGACGGCATGGGTCACCCTCCCGCCTGCATCCCTCCCCTCGAGTGATGCCAGCCAAGGACCTGTCAGCCAAGGAGCACCCATCCTCCTGGCCACCCCGCTGGCTGGCACGTCCCCAGGAGGCAGCTTTTGGGACGGGAGCAGCGAGTCCGGTTACCTCGGAGGAATTTTGCGTGGCATGCAATCTTTTGAGGGCTTTGCAACAACAGATAAGAGCAAGTGTCCTTCAGAATAAATAGCAGCGTGTAGGAGTTGCCGTTGTCTAGGCAACGCAGCCGATGTGCTCGGCGCGGCGGCGGGGATGCGGCAGCGCGTGGCGGGGCCGGCGGCAGCCAGGGACCCTGAGCTCGGCCACAGGACCACCCTTCCCTCCCCCTGCCACCCCTCCTGCTCCCCTGGCCCCACTGGAGCACCCTGCCAAAGCTGGGGCGAGAGGGACGTGTCCCAGGGGCAGCCCAGGGAGCAGGGACACGTCCCGCCCGGAGGTCCTGCCACCTTGTGCGTGCCCCAAAAAAACCGGGGCTGTCCCACAAAAGCCCGCTGCTCCCGACACGCCGCCCCCGGGGAGTCCCCGTGCCTCTGCCTCCCCATCCCCAAAACAGGCAGAAGAGCATCGCTCGCCTCTCGGGAGGCGCGAGCAGAAAGTCACCGCTGCTTGGAGCCTGGGAGGACGTTTGAGCTTTGCTGAGACATCAAAGGGCACAAACCCTCCTCCAACGGCACGACCTGCACATCACCCGCCGCGAAGCAGAGGCAGGAGGAACCTTCACTGCTCGGTTTCGGTTTCACGTTATTTCTTTTCCCATCTTGGAGGTGAACGGGAGCGTTATCCCAAAATACTTCTCAAACTCAAGAACAAAATTCTACAAAACTCTGAAATATCAGTTCAAGAAAAGAACAGAGCAGCAGAGATCTCTGAGAAGATGAAATCCCTTCTTCGCCCTCCTCATCTGAAGCCTTTGCTCCCACAAACCATGAATCCGCTCCCACGGCTTCATGGCTGGAGAGGTGTCCGTATTCGCACACGGTAAGGGAAGCTCCTACAAATATCTACCTGCGCTTCGCTAGCAGTACGGGAGCAGATTTCAAGGAAACTACTCAGATAATCGCAGCAACTCCGAAGCACGTGCACGGGCCACGCAGGCGCAGGGCGCTGCTTGCATCACCTACGCCACATTTCCAAGTCAATAAGGAGCACCGAGGGTTGCTTAGCGCTTCGGAAACGATGGGGCTGCGTGCAGTGGCAGAGCAGTACCGCATGAAGCGGGGCAGAAATCCATGGGGAAAACAGCGCACAGACAGCAGTCAGGACACACGGAGTACAGCCCCTCTTCTGCCACCCTCCACGCGCGTTATTTCGCATTTCTATCCACAGAGCAGCCACGGGAACACGATGCCAGCGGGCAGGACGCAGGTTAATCCAGCGACTGCAAAACCAGGCGACCGCTGTGCCCCCAGAAATCCCCAAGTTTGGTAATCCGTGCGAGCAATTATCCGGGATCACGGCCACTGAGCGGCTCTCAAACTGCGAAACACAAACCGTCAGCAGCCTGCAAGCCGCTTGCAAATAACCCAGCTCCCCCGAGCCTGAAAAGGCTCCGGCCAGCGTGACTCCCAGGGCAGCGCCAGCGAGAGGTGCCCATGGGCGTCCCTTTCATAAGGTACTTGTTTGCTCTCCAGCACCGGCCCCTTCCTCCCCTGACCGTGGAGCCGCGTCACAGGCAGCATTAAATGCAGAATAGGCTGATTTTTAATGCGGAATTATACAAATGGAGCCATTCTTCCATTTCACGCCTCCTGTTAGGTAATCTATTGGTATTGCACAGGGAATCAAGGTTATGTCCTTGTTGGGATGATTTATGGACTCTGAGCGTTTCATATCTCAAACACCGAGCGAGACAGAGACAGAATATTCCGGCGAGCGCCCGGAGCACGAGCGGGAGCCGTGGCCGGAGGGACGGGGTGACGTCCGCTTGTCCCAGGCAAGACACGGCAGGAAAGCGGGTGCCACGCTCCAGGAAAAGCATCCCTGGCAGCACGGCTGCGTGTCCTACAAAGGCGTTCGGAGCACGACACGCTGTGAGAGTATGTGCAGGAACTCGCTGGCTGGAGAAAGAACGAGGCCGCTGCATCTCGGCGGGTGACTTCCACGCCGGAGCAAGAGGAAGAGGGGAAAGTTTCGGCGGCGGTGGCAGATACTTGGCCCGCAATCGCCTGTCCTCGCCGAGGTGGGGACTGCGGACCCGGCTCCTGCCGCAGCTGCTCTCCTCTCCAGCCCCGCTTTCGCGTGCTCCCGTCCCTGCAGTGCAGCCACTGTCCTTTGTTGTGACACTAGCAGCCATCGCCATGGAAATGGAGCATCACCGTTTCCCTCCCACCGGAACCGGACCCTCGCCTGGGCTGGGAGGAAGGAAGCAGCACGTTCCCACGCGAGGGTCCCTTATGCCGTTGATGGGCAGGAGACCCCGTGGACCACCCCGGCAGGGCACCCAGCACAGCACCCACCGCACCCCGCCCCGCTCCCCTGGGACCTCCTAAGCGATGTTTTGCTCCGGGAAAAGTCGCTCTGAACCCAAACCCAGCGGGAACTGGGAAGTTACTATTCACTGTGCTGTCCGCAGCCACGGCTTCTTCCAGGATAATTATAAATTTGAGAAAATATGGCTGCCAAGCTCTTTAAAGCCGGGACTGGGAATTAAGGCACAAAAGCTGACACACAGTAGCACCTAGGTAAATTAAATGTGCCACATCACTACCTATCTATATTACAGAACTGAGCTTCAGGATTACCTACTAATAAAAGAGATATTTAAAACAAGTCCGAAGTTCCTCCGCTCTCCCCCTTCTCCCCACAAGTAATTAAACCGACACCGCTTCCCGCAGCGGAGGGGATGGGATTTATCAGGGAGGGAAGCCAGCGGAGGGTGAAATGGGCTGAATCCTCACCACCACGCTCCCGCGGCCAGGCAGACGGCGCCCACGTCCCCGGAAAACGGGGCGGAAAGAGGTCGGCTGGGGCTGGGAAGCAGCGGGTCCTGCCCGGGGCAGAAATGCCGAGACTGAGGCGGCCGGATCCGTCCCTGCCTGCGCTCGGGGAGACGCATCCCACGGAGGAGAGCGGGGCAGGAGGGCGGCGGAGGGGAGCTGCTCGCATGGGGCTTTTCTGCCTCTGTCTTGAGCTCACCCAGCTGCAAATAAACAATTTTAACATTTGAATAGCCGCGAGTGCGGAAGGCATAATTAATACCCAGCGGTACCGCCAATGTGCTGATGCGGTAGGCGCAGACCCTGCCAAGGCTGTCAGAGAGCAGATCTGGCTCAGCAGTGCCGCGGCCACGGCTGCTCTCGCCTGCGGGTCCCGTCCTTCGCTGGAGGCAGAAAGGGCAAAGCCCCGAGCGCAGCAGCCCGGGGCCGGTGCGGGACCCCACCGGCGCATCCCACGCCCACGCCGGGAGAAGCGGCACGGTCTTGCAGAGCAACGTGGGAAAGAGAAAAAAAGAGAGAATGGGCGCACATGGCATTGCTGCAAAGGCAAAAGCAGCTTTGCTCCGCGGCGGCCGCGTGCCTGGTCACTGCCAAAGCTGAGCCAAACTTCAAGTCTGGGGTTTAAGTTCATTTCACATTTTTAAACATTTAAACGGACGCCGACGGGACTAAGGGGTGCTCGGTGACGGCAGCCGGCCTGAGGATGAGCGCCAGAGCCCAGCTAATGCAGCAAGCGGGCGAATGTCGTCCAAGATCGACCTGCTCTAAAAGGGACGCGCGTCTGCCGTAGCGCGTGCTTTCCACGGTCCTGCGGGATCGCTTCAGATAGGATTTGAAAAGCGCCAGGGGCGGGAAGCCCAGGAGTCGGCACGCGCCTTCAGACAGAGAAACGTCTTCAGCAAATCTCTGTGCAAAACCGGAGCTGGGTGATTCACCCGCCGCTGCTCCGGCAGAAGGAGCCCCGCGCGCGGTCTAGCTCCCCCGGCAAGACCCAGCGGGCTGCGGTTTCATCTGCCAGACGTCGCCAGGCAGGGCCCGGGCAAGCTGCCTCACGCTGCCTGCACTGCCTGCCTGCCCGCTGCAGGCAGGGGACGGCGGTCATGCTGCCTCCCGCCCCGGCCGGGTGACAAACCGCCCCGAGCACTTCCCGGGGGACACGGCTCAGCGGCAGGCTCAGCCCCTGCAGCCCCGGTACCGCTGGAGCGTCCCCTCCGCCGTGCATGCCGCCGCGGCCGCCGCTTCCCCCGCCGCCGCTCCGCACGCCGCCAGCGCCCGGCCAACCCAGCCGGCAAACACTGCGTGCATTTAGCGTGGCAGCGCCGGACAGTGGGGCGTTTCATCAAACCGTCGGAAACAACACTCGGCTTTTGTCCCGCCGGATAAAGGGGGTTTGTGAGCGCTGGCTTTCCAGCCCAAACCTGCACCTGTCGCCGACTTATTTCGCTCGTGTCCCCCCCCTCCCCGAATTCTGCACCGGGGATCAGGCAGCAGCAAGAGCTTCGGTTCAGACACAACTTGCCGGGAAGTTTCTCTCAGATTTCCAAATCCACCAAAAATCTTGTCCAAGCGTCACAGCCTCGAGCTCCATTCTTGGCAATATTAAAAAAAAACCCATAAACCTAAGGCGATCAGGGGTTTTTTCCCCATATTTTAGCTTCTATCTAAACCTCCTCGTACGTCCCACCACCTCAGTGCACCACAAAATCGCTGCCCAGTCTTTACTTGCTAACACCTACCCGGGAGATGTCCGGGCGTGCGAGACCTCTCCCATCACCACCACGAGAGCAGAGAACATCTCCCCCTTGTCCCAAACACACGTAAAAAGCGGTCTGCTGGAGGGCAGGGACTGCCACGTACGTAGGACGGCACTAAACCCGGGAGCTTAGAGATCATCCCTGACGCTGTACGCAATAAATAAGGACAGCGGTTCGGTTTAACAGCTCCCCGATGCGGATACAGCCTGACGGAGGAAGATGCTCCCCCCGTAGCCATAAATGAAGGAGTTGCTTGTTTCCCTGCTTTGCTCGTGAATTTTCTTCCTTTGCCACACGTCTACCCCCGGTACCGCTGATCCGTGGGCAAAGCCGGGTCTCTGTGGGACGATCGGGCCTCCTCCTCTGACGAAACGACCGTGTCGGGGCGTACGAGCGGGATGCAAAGCCCGAGCGCTGCGGGACGGGACGGCAGGAGCGGGGCTCTCCCCCCGGGAACCGAGCGGCCGAACGCCAGGATCGCCGTAATCCTGCCTGATCCCGGGCTGGAGCAGGAGCCTTACCACGGGTTTTCCTCCTCTGAAGCCTGTATCCACGAAGGCACGGTGATTTCAAGAGATAGCGGCTATTTCCAGCCAGCCCTCTGGCTCTGGAGGGACCTACAGCGAGGAAGACCACGGTACAAGCTACTGCTTACGCCGCCCTTTACCACCACCCCTTCGCTGGTAAATAAACCGAGCGCTTATCTCATTTTCTAAATTAACGTGCTCAAGCGTGTCATTACAACGTACGCAGGAAACGCTTTGATCTAAAAAAATAAGATAACTTAGCTCAGTACGTATAAAGTAGCAGCTTAATGAGCTTTAAAACAAAATAATTAAAATAGGTCCGTTGCATTGTTGTAACACAATAAGGCTTCACAGGAGCCGCACGCTGGGAGTCTACCACAATATCCCCATCAATGGGAAATGCTACCACTGCGGAAAATACCCATTCTAATGGGATTTTCACGACGATCTCCCAAGGAGCTCCACTTTCCCGGGACGAAGACAAGCATTGACCCCGCTGGAAACACCCGGACGACCGGCACGGGGCCCAGCCGGCCCTTCCCGCAGCGAGGGCTGGATGTCCGTGTGGGAAATCCCACCGACTCGGGTCTAACTCCGGTGCTGTGGTCTCCCAGAAGAGCTGCTCTCGATTCGTGCCGGAGCCACCGAAATGCAAACCCGGCTTTCTCCCGGGACGTCCCCGGCAGCCCAGGGACGCGCAGCCCACCCTGAACCCTCAGCAGCCGTACAAGGGAACGAACACGGGGAAAGCGTAAAGAATTTCTAAAGGTTCAGTAACTCCTACAGGAAGGGAGGAGGTTAGAGAAATAAAGCCTCTAAAAGCAGACAGATAGACAGGTGGCTTTTATGGAGCAAGAAATACAATAAAAAAAAAAAATAGAAGCAGCAGAGCACTCTCTGAAGGCGTGAAACATCAATAGGAAAGCCTGGAGAAAGCAAAGGTGTGAGGGAGGGGAGCCCAGCGCGGGCATCGCATCGCCTGGTCGAGGCTCCGGCACGGTGCCGGGGAGCTGCCGGCCCCCACGGTCCTGCTCCCGAGCCAGGCGCCGGGACGTCCCGCCGCTGGAGAAGGCTCGCAGCTTGACACGCTTCGTGGGAAAAGAGAACGGCCCAAAAAGATGGAGAAAAGGCCAAACCAAAACAGAAAGCAACGGCAGTGAGAACGAAATCCGGGGCGAAGACTCTTGATCCTTTCATACAGAGGTTTAAATCCCCTTTTAGCACAAAACAATTTCTTTCCCACGAAGAAGAGCAGCTCTCCCTGCACGGCCACCTCATCACGCGTACAGCATCCGGGCAGCTCGCGGGCTCTCCCGCTCCGGCAGCCGCGGGAGCGAAATCCTGCGGGATCAAGGTGAACATGAGTCACCAGCGGCACCGCGAGCGCCTAGAAAACACTGCGCTGTTTGTGGGCCCACACCCTCCCGAGCCTAATTGCCAGTGAGTCAGATATCGCTGTGCTTTGCATCTCATTACAAAAAAAAAAAAAAAAAAAATCCCCTTTGCGGGAGCGATTAAACTTTTCAGAGCGTTATCTCCAAAGGAGAGACGGAGGTCTCTGCCAGGCAGATCGGTGGCGATAGCAGACCTCCCGCATCCCTAGCCGCTTTTCGCAAACCTCCACAATTTATTGCATCTCCCGCGGTATCTCGGCAAACACCCGCCGTGCCGGGCCCACGCACCAGCAGCGGGACAAAAGGGAAGAACATGGAATCCTGTCCCTTCCCACCGGACGCCTGAGCAGAACATCCCCAGGGAGCTGCCCACAAGAAACGTTCCCATCCTCATCCATCAAAATTAGCAAAATTGATTTTGCCAGAGAATATGTCACTTTGATGGGAACCCAGAGTAAGTCCTGAATATTTCACGTCGGAGGATGCTAAAGGAGCGGAGAGGCTCTTAGGAAGCCAGGAAACACGAAGATGAGTAACTCATCCTCATCCTTCCCAGAGAAAACTTAATAAGAAAACCCAGGAAAGGCAGCTACTTGTAGAAAAGGAGTTTATTCTCCTCGGGAGCTCCCTCGAACCTAGCGCTTGCCAGCACCTGACATGGCAACGCTTTCCACGCGTAACGCCCAGCCGCCGCGGGCTCAGCCGAGCTTCGGCTTCTGCCGAGGAGAGACAGAGCCCGACCGCGCTCCCGGTGGGACGCGTGGCCACGTGGCCTCAGCTCCTGGCATTAATCACCCACGTTTCGGTGGGTACTTAAGTGGATGTCCTAATCCATGTCAATTAACTGACGCTTCATTACTCGAGTCCTGCAGACGGAGGCAGAGATGCTATCGCAGGCAGCGGGAGCAGGGCCGGGGTCACGCACGGGACTCCGGCAATTAGAGGAACGCGTCCCCGAGGAACCCGCGCGTGCGGCGGGCTCGGCTCGCCAGGCAGGCAAATCCCGGGGGGGGGGGAAACCCGGGCTCCCCCCGACCTTGCCACGTCTCCAACCTGAATGACATCCAGTCAAGTGGCAACATCAATTAGCGCCGTTTGCTCTTAACGGAGCCTCAAATGCTGTCTGCTGAGCAACGAGCCCTCAGCCCTCCCACACCGAGCCACAAAAGCTTTACGCAGTTACTAACCAGCGTTACGCAGCCACATTTCCTATTTATAGGGCCCCAGCCCACGGCCGGAGCGGGAACGACAGGGAGATGCTCCTCAACATCCCGGGACGCTGCAGAAGGGAGGCACGGCCAAAGCCCCTTACGGATGGGAGCAACCGATCCCACGAGGTTGTAGCTCAACTCTGCCAAACCGCTTTCCTGCACGGAACAGCGCAGTCCCTCGCACGGTGCGTGCCGCTCCGCCGGTGTCCCGGGCACGCAATCACCCCCCCTTGTGCCGTTAGGGCACGCGCACTCCGGCAAGCTCCGGCTTTTCCACCTCAAGGGTCCAGACTTGTATTTCTCTCGCAGGAAGCAGGTCAGCGCTCCCAGCCTGCGTGCTGGTTTTGAAGCAGCTTTTACTCAGCCTTTATCTGGAAGCCAGCGGCGTTTGCAGCGCTCGCCCCCCAGCCGGGCAGAGGAAAGCTTCGCCGCTCCCACCTCGCCACGTCGCAACGGCCAAACCTCGTCCCACGGAGAGCTTCGCCCGGGGCAAAGAGCAGATTCGCAGCCGAGGCTCTGCCTCTCCTCGCTGCCAGCCATCTTCTTCATCAGGAACCAACGAGCTGCTTTCAGTACCCGCTCCGGCCGGGGCACGGCTTTTGCTCCCCACAGCACCGTGCAGGATCGGGCGAGCCGGGGGCTGCTGAAGCGCACTGGCAGCATCGCTCACGGGGACGCACCAGCAGCCACCGACAGAACGGACACAGCGCTGCTGGGGATGCAACAACGCTTCCAGAAAAGCAGAGCTGCTGAGAAAGACCTTCAGAGCAAATTTCAACAGAAATCATCGCGTGTTAAAGCACATCTCCTGCCTACACATCATTTCCAAGTCACAATGAGACACTGTGCAGATCAGAGTCGAAAATGAACACTTTATGAATGATGAGCTTCATTTTTTTTACATATATTTTTTTTTTGCAGTCCATTTAATCTCTCCCCAACAGCCAGCAAAGGCGGAGGGCTGGGGAAGCCTCTGCTGCTGAATTTTGGTGGGGCGCTGGCCCAAAGGCGGTCAGTGGTCTCGGACAGAAAAGCAGAGCCAGGCTCAAAGGCTTCGCTGGGGACGTACGCCCCGCTGCTCTGCCGGGAAGGGCCTCGGGCGAGTCCCCGGCGGGGGCTTCGGCCTCCTACCCCGGGGCCCTCGGCGCTCGCTGACCCCGTCCCTGCTTATTTCCACACAACTGCTCATCCATCTCCAGCCAAGCCGCATTTCTTTCCCTTTCATCGCTGTTGCTTGGTACCAGAAAGGCTGAATCACTCGGCACCGAGGAGAGGACACGCTGGAGAAGCGCCGCATCCTCCTGCACTTGGGGTTATCGCTGCAAGTCTCCATCTTGCTCCGTGAGCATCGTGCCCAGCGGCACCGGCTGAGAGCTTCGCCGCTGCGTCCCAGCCCTGCTGCCCACACCACGAGCGGTGCGGGCGCCCGGGGAACCCACGCCAGGAGCACCGGAGAGAGATGCCGCCTCGCCAGAAATGCCCATCGGTCCTGCCGCGTCCCCCCCGTGGCTCCGGGCAAAGGCATCCAACGCCGCGCTGAAAGGCGGCTTTAGCTTTAGCACAGCTTCTCCTCGCAGAGCCGCTGGGAAAGGAATTGATAAACCCAGAAAGCAGGAGCAATTCAGCGGCAGACAAAACCTCATTTCACGAGGAATCCTCATAAAACCAAATTAATGTTGAAGGATGAAGGGTAGGTAAACCTCCCACAGTTAAGTTCAGGCCACAGAGACTCGGTTTAAATCTCCCAGCAGTTCTGATTTAATCAATGCATTTCAAAGTGAAATTAGATGAAGTGCATCTCCATCACAGGAAATTATGTAAGCTATCAAAGTCTGTAGGTGCAGGTCCCAGTAAGAAGAGCCACAGGAAATATTCATATCAACTCGAATTCCATTTTTAAGGAGGCAGGTCAGGTCCAGAGTTTGACATTGTTCCAGTGAAAAAGTTCAGTCTGATAAAAACCGTGTACCCGAGGAGAAGCCGGGCCCAAGGGGCAGCTTCAGGAGCCCCGGAAGGAAGGAAGGAAGGAAGGAAGGAAGGAAGGAAGGAAGGAAGGAAGGAAAAAGCCCTTTGTTTCCAACAAGGAGGTGAAAGTGCCGCCGAGGCCGCTCCACCCTCCCCACTGATCCCACCCAACACACTTGGCTCCCAGGACTTATCCCGCTAGAAGAGTTTTGGTCTCAAACCCAAACTCTGTGGGGCCTGAATTGCTGTAACCCACTTCGTCATCCCCAGCCCTTAACGAGAATAACAGATACCGCAGCCCGGAGCGGAGCAGCTCCCGCTCCTCCGGCTCAGCATATTGATTCCCGTAATCTTTCCTCCCCATCCTTCTCCTATTAGCTATATTTAAAGGCTTAAACGTGCATACATTTTCATAATGAACCTCAGACCTGTCAGAAGTCATATGGATTATTCACACCCTACGGAGCTGTTGTGCGAAGCCGCCCTCGGTGCTCACCGCCGCTTTGTACGCGTACATATAGATACAAATGTAAATAAGCCGTGCTGGGAGATCTCGCGGATCGGACGCGGGTGAGGAGAGGTAGGAAGAAGGTTGTTGGGCTGGTCGCTACCTCGCCGTGGGTGCCCTTTGCAGACTAGGCTTTGAAGGAAACCCAGCAACTCCTCCTTTTCAGCAGATGACCGTTATGTAAAGCAAACCCGAGGCGCGGTGCCCCGACGCCTGGAGCAGACGTGCCGGCGGCTCGCATGTCCCGTGCCCCGCATGCCGAAGGCAGGCAGGACGGCCGGTGACGTGGGGCAGCCCCCCGAGCATCCCGGGCGAGCGGCAGCTCCGCGACCGCGGCAGCTCCCATCCGTCACCCCGCCGGAGACGCCACAAAGGCAACGCGGCGGCCCCGGCTCCGGCGTTATTACAACAATTATTCATGCCATGGGGAAGAGGCTGCTAAAGACCAGTGCCGCTCCCTTTGCCTCATCTGTGAAATTGCTGCCAGTTAGGAGGTACGAACCGCTGCATAAAAGCGCAGTTTATTCAAGCATTATTGTGGCTGTTAAGTATCATAGCCGGTGACACTAGATGAATTTCTGTGGCAATCAATTCACCCAGGAGCAGCCAGCTCAGCCCCTGCGTGGATGCGGGATGAGTAAGGACTCCTCAGTGGAGGCCATTAACTCCCACTGCTTACTGCTCTCATTACTTCCCAGACTGCAAGGCTTGCATCTTTGACAAGCGGCTGAATCTACATTTGACAGCGTGAACTTGATGAGTGAAATTCATGGAAAATGTTTGCTTTGGCAGTCGCTACAGGGCCCATAAAGTTTCCTCAGCGCCAATGCGCAGGGCTGTATGTTTTTAATGAGTTGTTTTATGCAATCGGGAAGAAATCGCAAACACTGGTTTTACTCGTGCTGCAAATCATTCCAGAGCTAAATGCTGTAAAAATCGTGGCATATTGTTTAAAATATTCTATTTGTAAGCTACGGAAAGGAAGTCCTCAGCCAGAGCTAGAAGCCAGGCAGACGGCACGCTGCAGAAAGCCGTCGTGCCCTCACAGGCGCGCAGCACCGACGCAGCCGTAGGCACGCACGCGTACGTCGGTGCACACTCAGGAGGCGACAGAGGAGCTGCCCTCCCCCCCCCAAATAACAGACCTTCGCCCTGCGGCACCCACGCCGGCACCTGCCCCGCTGCCAAGGGCGAGAGGACCTGGAGCATCCCCGGGAACGCGCAGGGGCACGAGGGGGAAAGCTGCACACCCAGGCTGGCTCCCTGCAGCGCTCGGAACCGGGGCAGCAGCAAGCTCCCCTGCACCGAAGCAGGGGCAGAGCCACGCCGAGCGATTTGCAGGTCTCGCCCTCCTCGGCTTAAGAGCAAGGCTGGCCCGCAAGGTCAGGCAGCTGCCGCCGCCCGGGGCGAAAGGAATCCGACTTGAAAGGAGCAATACGGTACCGTCTCCCCGCGCCAGGCAGCGGCTCCAGGCAGAGGCTGCGCAGGGTGAAACGGGCACTGGAAAGGTCTCCTGCTTCTCTCGGAGCTATTTTTCTAGCAGTCTTCAAGAAAATGAGGGGAAACGACATGGGAAATGTCAGAAATAAAGCCAGAAGCAATTAGAGTTAGAGAGAAGCGAGAGCAGCAGGCAAGGTTAGCAGTAAAGTTATCTCTTATTAAAAATAAAACACGGAGGGACTGGAAGCTGAAGAGGTGGTACAGAGGACAGCCTGGCGCTGAGGAGAGGATCCAGGATACACAGCTAAGAAATTCGCACGGCGAATCGAGGAGGGAAGCGACCGGAAGGCTCCTGTTTTCATTGCTAAACTCTTCACAAAAATAAAAAAAGCAGAGGGCGTCCTCTGTTTCCAAGATTACAGTCTTCTGCTGGCTCCAGCCTCGGGAAACAGCCCTCCGGCTCCACCGGGCTTTTCGTCTGCCCCAGAATCAATCCAAAGGCGAGGCACCCCCAGAAACCCCTCGGGTGCTTTCCCTAGGAGTAATTCCTAAGGTCACTACACCGCCGCAGACTCCTCGGAGACTCTGTCCTTCCCACCGCGCAGCAGCCTCGGCAGACGGACGGACGGACGGAGGTCTCTGGCGGCAGCGGGCCCGCAGGGTGCACGGGCTGGGGCAGGGGACGAGGCCCGGGGCCATCGGGCTGCTGGCTTGCCACGTGCACCTGGGATGTGGTGCACGGCACACGCGAGTGTAACACAAAAGCCGAGGGCCTCCCCCAGCTCCTGGCGCAGACAAAACCCCTGTTCAAGTTTCACCCTCCAGGACTCCATCCAAAGCTCAGACAAAGCCTCCAGCGGCTCCGAAGGGCGACGGACAAAGGCCTTTCGCACCACCCGCGGCATTCGGGGGGCCCTGCCCGCCTCCCTCCCGCGCCCCCAAAGCGGCAGCCATGTTCTGCCGGAGCGCGGGGCAGGGCCGCGGCCGTCCGCTCACCCCGCAGCCGTCTGGGGCGACCAGTCCCGCTCCCCGGGGAGCGTCAGCAGGGCCCGGTGTGAGCTGCGGGAGCGGGGTCACCCGCTCGGGACCCCTCTGCGGCAGCCAGACCCTCGACGCAGCCGGAGAACGCGACGTCGCACCTGAACCGCTCTCGCGCTCCGCAGAGGGGCTTGGGCAGGCGGCAGCCTCCGACCCCTGCCCCACACGAACCACTCGCCGGCCCAAACCCGGGAGTTTTTAAACACAACATCGGGTTGGAGGGGAGAGGAGCAGAGCACGGACGGCACAGCAGCGTGGTTTTCCTTGCGATCTTGCTTAACACGCTGCTGCTCCAAATGAATTCCACCGAGAGCGGCTCGAAAGCCCAGGCAGCCGGGCATTCCTGCGGCGTCAGGGGCCGGTAACTAGTGTTCTCCGAACACAGTGCCATGGAAATAACAAGATTTCGGCTCAGATGACTTCGCAGCGGTAATGAAAATGTGTTACATAACACTTTGCCGCCGTCTCCTCCGCTTTGCAATTCTCGATTAATCTCCCAAACGCGTCCATCCGCCCGCCCGCCCGCCCCACATGCCCCGGCCCCGGCCCCCCGAGAGGCTCCCGGCGGGGCGGCGACAGAGGGGGGGGGACCCCTTCCCGGCGGCGTGCAGGGAACAGCAAAGGGACCCCAGACCGCGGGTTTCCCCGGGCAGGGCGGCCGAAGGGGCTGCGGGAGAGGCACGGCGGGGCTCCCGCCATCCCGCCCGAACGGGCACCGGCCGCGCCTCCCCGGGCGCTGGAAGCCGCCGGGCTGCACCCCGCACCGCCAAGTTCATCCTTTAACTCCGCCAGCCGCTCCGCGAGTGCGGCCGGGCGCGGGGGGGGGGGGGGGGGGGGGGGGGGGGGGGGCACGACGAGAAGCGCAGCCGGCGTTCGCTCCGCGGGGCGGCCGCGCCCCGGCCCTACCTGCTTCCCGGGAGCCGTCGCATCCACATCGTCACGTCTCCCGGCCCGCCCGGCCCGGCCCGGCGGGGCTCACCGCCTCAGCTCTCCATCCGGGCGCGCCGCCCCGCGCCCGCGGCAGCGCTCAGCGGCGGGGCAGGCGGCGCCCAGCGGGGCGGGCATGCCCGGGGGCCGGCGGAGGTCGGCGCTCCGGCTGTCCTGGTCCCTCAACGCCGGCGGGGCAGCTGCGCGCCCGCGGAGGTTGCGCGCCCCATGCGCGGCGGGGGAGGCGCGGGGCGGCCGGGGCCCCTGCGGGCGCGGTGCGGCTCGGCTCGGCTCGGCTCCGCTCGGCTCGGCGCGCCCGCGTCTGTGCGCGCACCCGCGGGGCGGGGGCGGGGGGCCGCGGCTCGGGGAAGTTGCGCGGGGAGGAGGCGGGGGCGGAGCGCGGCCCCTCCGCTCCGCGGCCGCGGCGGGGCGGGGACGGACCCACCGGCGGGGCCGGGGCTGTGTGCGGCCCCGTCGGGCGCCGGAGCCCCAGCGGAGGCGGCGGGCGAGGGGGGCCGCGGGGGAGAGACCCTCCGGGAAACGGCCGTGCCCTCCCCAGGACGCCGCGTTTGGCCAGCACACCTCCTCCCCCCCCGCCTGCGCGGCGGGCCGCCGAAACGCTCCTTCTCCCTGAACCGGGCGAACTCCGCCTCGCTTGCGGCTCCGGGGGAAGGCGGACGCTTCGCTCTGCCCGGTTTGCACGCACCTGCTCCAGCCTGCGTGCCCGCCTAGTTAGGCGCGCGTTTAGCAGGTCAGCGCCCCGGGGCTGGGGGGTCCCCTGAGGAGCCGGCCCCCCCAGCACGGCTGAAGGCAGTTTCCTAAAGACCGCCGGGGCGGGGGGGGGGGGGGGGGCATTTTTAATCCGTGCTTGGAAAGTCCCGGGGCGCCCTCGCACCCCCCCCGCCGCCGGCCGGGGCAGCCCGGCCACAGGTTGCGGGTACCGGCGCTGCGGGGAGCCCCGGGGGAGCGGGCCCGGCCCCGGGCTGCAGCGGGCTCCACCAGCCGGCCGTGCGAGCAGGCGCAGGCTGCCCGGGAGAGCCGTGCCCGCCGCATCCCGCTCCCGAGCAACAGAACCGCAGGAGTTTCCACTCCTGACCCCGCACATCTGTTCGCCAGGAAAAATGTCGAGCGAGCGCGGATCTTCCCTGGCGAGCGGCCGCCTCCGTCCCCGACTCCGAATGAGAGAGGTTGGCACCAGCCGCCGCCGCCACCAGATTTCCTTCAGCTGGAAGTTCGTGCCTTTATTCCTCTGTGCTCGTTTAAAGACAATAGAGCACAAAGAGGACAAGCGAACGTGTCGGGAAACGCTTTGGTTATTTTAAGAGGTGTTTCATCAGAGCCTGATACGTTTTCTCTCTTTCCAGGGGTGCTGTCAGTAAGAAGCTAAATTATTCCTATAGCTAGTGTATTGAAAGAAAAGCGTCTCTCTTGAAAAGACGAGCTCCTTTGGATGGTTTCTGTTCAGTCGCTGCAATAAAAGAAGGTTTTGTATGAATTTCGGGACTGATTCTTCGAAGCTGCTCCTGGCTACGAGTGAGAAGCGGGGCTGCCGTTTGCAGAGCCAGAACTGCCTGGGCGGTCCCCTCGCACCGGAGCAAACCTCCGTCGCGCCTCACCTCCACGCAGGGCCAGCCAGGAAGGGGCATTTCAACAGCCACGGCTCGCTTTGTTCCAAACAATCACACCAGAAAGCGAGGCTTAAGTAGAAACGAGTCGCTCTCTGCTGCCTTTCTGAGTCACCGGGTTTCTCTCCTGCCTCCGTATAAAGTTATTCTAGAAACAGAAGGAGCCTCCTTTAAGCAAGGCAGCCCCACAAAAGGTCAGCATTGTCCCTGTGACGCCGCCCGACTCCCTGCTCCTTACGCCTGCTCCCGGTGGATCAGCTCCAGCTGCCACTAGAAGTGCTGTAGTTCAGCATCCAAATCCCCGCGTTGTTCGGAGTCGGGTTCCTGGTTGGAAAGAACCTGTTTTGGGAAGGATGAAATCTTGGGGCTGGCCTGAGGAACAGCTTATCCAGTGAGATTTCAGCTGCTGGGGAGACAGACCTCTCCTATCCAAGCCCCAGCAGAACCAGGGCTACCAAAGTGTCCTACATGATGGCCAGGCTGATTTTTGTTCTTCCCTAAGCATGGTTCCGACCTGCTGGGGCAGTCGGGTCCTTTGGCCTTTGGGCACGGGTCCCTCGGAGCCCCCGATGCAATCCCGTCTTGCAGGCCAGGCAGCGTGCGTTCGGTGACGCTGCAAGGTCGATGACGGTCCCCTCTCCGTCTCCCCATAATGAGGACAGTTACAAACTGGACCAGGGCTCTGCCCAGTCAGACTTCTCATCCCTCCGCAGCCATGAGACCCAGGGACGTTCGTGACATGCAAACCCATGAGTTGATGTGCGATGTTTGTAGCTGCACATTACAACAGCTTCAGCAAAAGCAGGCGTCAGAGCACCACACTCACCTGGACGCAGCCTGTCTGGAGCCTGTACGCGTAGTGACGTGAAAGAGAAAGCTCGGCTTTACTGCAAGCCCAGGAATTTTATCAGCCATTAAACCTAGCTAACTAACATGAAAGATCTTTAGAGAGAAGAAGGGAAGAGTGTGCAATCATCAGTCTCGTAAGAGTCTGATCTGGAGCCTGAGAGATACTGGAACGCAGTTAAGTAGAAGACAATCAATTAAGGCTTAAATAAACCCAAATGAGCAAACATTAATGAGAGCTATCTTGTATCTGAAACAAATCCTCTTAACTCATCCCCACTTAAAAAAATATTCTTTCCCCATTTGTGCCAAACGTGTGGAGCCGGTGCGGGGATTGCACGCGGGGGTCCCATCCTGCGGTGAGGGGCAGGACCGCGTCCGGGGAGCTGCGCACCTGGCAGCACAGCCCAAGCTCGAGAAAGGGGCTGGAAGTCACCAGGAAACTTGGCCTGTATTGATTTGGCTATAAACATCTGTTATACCGCTATATACGCTAATAAGGGAAGCGAACCCCGGTATTGAAAGGCCCCGTGCCCTCGGCATCAGCTTTGTTCTGGCCACGAGCCTTTTCTCGAGCTGCTGGCCTCAGCCCTGTGTTGGAACGCCACCAGCCAGAAGCTCCCAGGATATTTTTGAACCAGGAAAAAAAAGAGACACCAAAGGAGAGTTGAGGCTTTCAACGGTACCGAAGCAAGCGTGCACACAGAGCTTTTATCTATAGGCCGTTATTTGGGTTCAGGGCTGCTCGGAGACACTTGGGGTGTAAACCTGGCCGGGAGCGAGACGCTTGGCCGGAGTTTGGGCATCTTGGCCATGTCCTCGCTGCCCTCCGGAGAGCCCTGCCTGCTGCCTGCCCGCCATTGGGCCGGGCGACACGTGAGGCACTTCTGCGCCTTCTTAAAATAGCCAGCGCCCCATTTTGAGTGGCATTTTAACAGGCAGATGGATGCCAATCGGCAATCTTGGCCCCCTTTGTCTGCCTCATTTACTCAGCAGCGCTGCCGGGGCTGCCGAGCGCGGGGCGGGCGATGGAGCAGCCCGCTGCGGGAGCAGGAACTGTGAATTATCCCACCATTTAAGTAGGAGGGAAGGAAGTCATTAGCGAATTCATTTGTCTAACTTGTTCTTCTCAGAGTCATCTCTCCAAGAGAGTAAAGTTCCTGACGCTGGTGCAAAGCTGTAAGCACTGAGTGGAACTGGCTGCCGCGCTGCGGGTTGCAGATGCTCACGCAGCCCCATATTCTGGAAGAAAAGAGGGGTTTTCCCTGGGATACGAACTGCGCGTCCCAGGTTTCCCGTACCAGCACCTGCGTTGTCACCCATCATCCGCCGCCAGCTTTAATAGGTGTGGGCACCCCACGGGTGCTGCTGAACCTCGCCAGCTACACCACACTTCACCCACCGTCTTCTTGAGGCAAAATCCGTTAATTTGCCTCTGAGTGGAAAGAAAGACGCTGCCCTGGCTGCACTCGCCAAGGAGGAGTGAAAATTGTCTCTTCAATAGAAATAGGTTGTCATTACCCATTTGCCTTTCATATGGAAAAAGCAGAAGTGTTACTTAGAGCTTGTGAAGAAGAGAGGAGTATAATGCAATTTCTACCTCCTTGTAACATCGTGCTTCAGGTTTTCAGACCGGTGCTGACAGGAAATAGGATTCTGCAAAGCACCTCACAGGTTTTATACTCTGAGCAGCTCTTAGGGGACTCTGAGACTTGCATTCACTTAAGAAAGGTCTCGGACTCTGCGAATGGTCTTGATGGGACCGTACAGTGAGGCACAGCTCCAGCTCCAGCACTCCAGACCCCTGGACGGAAAGAGTCAAGAGGCAGGGAGCTGGAGGGCAGGGCTGAGAAGATGTGAAAAAGCTGGAAAGTATTTAGCGGGGCACATCTGCCTTCTGCCCCTTGCCTGAAAGAGCCACCGCAAGCCCCCGCAGCCTCGGAGAGCCTCCCCGCCGCGGGGGCTGCCTGCCTGGGGATGTTAGCTAGCTTTCCAGCCGCCGCTCCCTTTCCCAGGGAAGCACGCTATTTAGCCACTTCTGTCCCCAAAGTCCTTCCCCAAGGAGAGGAGGCAGAGCAGCCTGCCTTCGCTGACTAATGCCGGCCCTGCCGCAGAGCCTGCCTCGCACGCCCGGCTCCGTGCCCCCCCCGGCTGGTCTTGTCCAGCGCTGAGTACCAGCGAAGAAGGCAGGGGAGTCGCTACCCCGAAGCCAACAGCCTGTATAGTACTTGTCTGGCTAGGCTGCTCTCATGCAATTTCTTCTTTTTTTAATCTAAACATTGCTAATCAGCTTCTTCAAGCTCTAACATATGTCCTATAAATATCCCTTGTGGAAGCAAAATCTGTCTCATGTGTATATGCAAGACAAAAGAAAAAATTAGGAAGCGTGAAGCCCTGACTTAGCAGCCCAGTAGCATAATTAAGCTGAAGCCTCAGAGATTAATGAGAGAAGGAAAAACGCCTACCTTCCCCATGCCCTTAGCACGACCCCAGAGCATGCCCAAGCCCCAGCGGCCGCAGTCCCTGACACACACCGGCTTTGCCCAGGCTCAGGCGGTTGTTCTTGCCTGCGGGTCTCTTGCAAGCCCCCCCCAAGGGCACTGCCGGGGAATGGGCGGGGGGTGACGTGGGGACAGAGCTGGGGAGCACTTTGCTCTTGGAGCCAAGCAGGGAGCTCAGTGTTTTCTCCTCTTCTTGGTATTTAGCAACAGCCCTGAGGTGCTCTTAGAGTTCTTATTTCCAGTGCTCGCTTAGGAAATGCACGGGCCCCTGGTAGAGCTTCGGGCAGGGTGGGATGTCAGGATTCTTGGCTTGCCTCCGAGCGGGATAGGATGGGGACGAGCTCCTCGTGCAAGACACCTGCAGGCACGAGTATCCTGACTGCAGCAGCTGGACTGCGGGGATGGAGCTCCTCTGGCTCTGCCTCTGTTCCAGCACTGCTGGAACGGGCTCGGATCAGTCAGCTCTGTCTGGCTGCCAGCGTGCATCCCCCAGCCTCCTGGCCGGGCTGCAAAGACTCTGAAGCAGGACCCTGAGGAGAGACGAGGATCTGAGCAGCTTAATTGCCTTCAGCACAAGCACCGGGAACCCACCTGCTCGCCCCGCGCTTCGTGCTCAGGCACCTTCTGTTTTGATGGAGACGCCATCAGCTCTTGGCTGGCTTCACCTCCGGCAGGCCGAGCCCTCGCCCCTCTGCCGCGCGGCTGCCGGCACCTCTGTTACGGAGCAGGCAGGGCAGGCAGGGGCTGCAGAGCCCGGGGGGGGGGGGATCCAGCGGGCAGGGGCTGCAGAGCCTGGGGGCACCAGCTGGGGTGAAAAGCAAACGCCCAAGAGACAGCGCTAGCAGGAGACCGGGAATTGTGCTTTTAACAGCTGGAGAAGTAACCTGCCTTTGTTAACTGTGCTGAGAAATCCTTGGCATCATTAGGAAGGTGACACTGACTTCAGCATTGCCATGGTTTCCCCGGGTTTTACATCTAGCTGCTGCAAGGTGAAGCAAGGTGGCTCTCCTTTGCGCGGTGGCTGTCGGCTGGGAGGCATTAACAACCCGGAGACGTGAAACTAAAGCAGAGGTCTCCTCCTCTGCCTTGCAAAGGAGAGGTTCCATCACAGGGTGCGATGCTTTGCACCGTTCCTTGCGGGGAAGGAAAAGCTAATCCAGTCCCGTTTTGCTAAATAGGGTAAGGTAAACACAGGAGAGATGCAGCTAGGCGGGGGTTCTTTCTGCAGGAGGGGGGGTTCAAGCTACGGCAGGACTCCGCGCTCCAGGTAAATGAGGTGTAGTCAGGGCAATACAAAGGTAATTTTGATTTCACTAACTTGCAGTTCCCGTTGGCCACACAGCAACTACATCGTGCGGAGCAGCTGCTGATTTAAAACGATGGCCCCTAGCAGCAAGAGACGGCAGGAGCAAACCCAGCGCTCGGCAGAGCTTGAAGGAGCGGGCTGCCGGCTTCGTGGTTCCCCTCTGCAGGTTCTTCCATCGCTCCCACGCACGTCTGCAGCACGTTCCTTCCCAAGACACTAATGCACGCTCAGGGTTTGTCACCTTGATGGTGGCGTGTAGCACGCGTAGGTCCGGCTCTGCCTGCGTAAAGAGGTTTTCTTAAGAGCAGAGACCCGGCAGCGAGGCCGGCTTCTTCCCAGCTCTGGTGCCGGCGCAGTCCCCGTGTGTCCCCGGCTGATGAACTTTTCTGTCTCTCTGTTGCTCGGAGGCAGGACGGAGGATAACGAAGTTACAGCACTTGGTTTCACAAACGGTATGTGCTTCTTCAACCCTACAAGCGTCTCCAGCAGGGCTGTGACACATTCCCTTTGCTTTGGCTATATTTGTCTCGTAAATCTCAGCGATGTTGACAATTGGGCATGGTTTTATTTTGCAAATCTGAGGCGCGATCAGGCCAATTTAGTTCACATTTAAAGCGTTTGTGTTCACATGCTGGAAAGCCTTTTTTCTTCCTTGCTCCTTGCCTAAGGCCCTTATTATCTGCTGGTGCTATTTATCAATGCACAGCAGGTATATTACAGTAAGGTCTCTTTCGTAAAGTGATACACAATAATCATTCCTGTTCCTCATCGGCTCAGCAAGAAAAGTGAGCCCGACTCTCATGCATGTCAGTATTCCTGAGCCGCAGCATTTTTATATTACTGCGGGAGCAGTGATTTAACTCGGGAAGCTTTTCTCATAGGCGGCACTAGTTTTATCAAAGGAGAGGAGGCACGTGTGAATTAATTGACACGACGGTCCCCGTCAGCTCCGTCGCTCCAAGCCCCGTCCCGGCTGCGGGGGACGCGGTGGCCCCCCCCCGGCCAGCAGCAGCGGGAGTTCTCCCTGCCGCGGGTCCCAGCGTGCGCACGGGGGCTGCATCCCCGGCTGGGGACACCCCTCGCCGAGCGGGAGGTGCTGACAGGCGCTCCTTTTGGGGCAGAAAACTGCCAGTTTTGCTCCTGGAGCACAGGAGATGAAGGAGCAGTCTTTAATAACGGCTCGTGCCTCTGAAAAACCCCGCTCCTCCTCGCGCACGTGACAGCTCCTTATCCCCTCCTCTCAATACGGATTTGTCTGCGTTTAGCGGAGGAACGCGCAGACCTGTTGTGCCGGTTAATTGGCACGAACACATACGTCTGCGCCGTGCCCTTCGCGGCGGCGACGGAAGCTGGCTGAGTAGGGCGCTTCTTCCTCTGGCGTGTAATTAAACGCTCGGCGAAGTGCCCTGAGATGTCTGCACGCCTGGAAAGCACTCCAGACCGCGCGGCGCGTAGGTCCCCACCCACGTTGTGAAGGAAGATCGCCCGGACCTCTCGCAGCGACGGCCTCTGCGGAGCACAGGGGATGATTTAACGGGCTGCCTCTCCTTCTGCACAGGGACCGTGCGTGGCTTTCTCCTCCCCCAGGGACTGAGGCTCAATGTTACCTTCCCATTAATTTATATGAGAACATTTCCAAACAGCAAACTTCCAATAAATTAGTAATGCTGATCTATAAAAGGGAAAAAACGGTGCGTTGTGAGTTTATAGCCCAGTGGAAAAGGCGTTAAAGAGAGGCCTCCTGAGCATCGGGGGGGCCGGGGGCCGCAGACCGGCATGAATGCGGCATTACCTGCAGGGAACCGCACCCCGGCCGCAAGGGCATTGCGCATCCTTTACCTCCGCCCGGGATAACGCCTGACGCGAGACTGTTTGTCTCATCGCAGACCGATGTTGCCTTCACCGCTTGGAAAACTCTCGCACAGAAATAGGTTCGCGGGCCGGCGCTGGGTGACCGGAGGCTGCTGGGCTCCCGTCCTCAAACTCATAAACCCCGCGGCTCCCTCCCTGCAACCGGGGGGGCTGCAGCAATGAGGTTCTGCACAGGTACAAGCTTTCCCCATAACAGCCACTCTAAATATACGTGGAGTTGATTGATAATTTTCCCACTGAAGAAACCTGAAATGAAGTAAATGGGATTTGACGTCTGAGGCAGCGATGCTCCCCGGCTCTCCTCCATCACTGCCGCGGCTCTCACCAGGCAGGAGCTCTGGTCTCCACCAGAAATACACGGAGCAAACGGGGAATGGAAACCGTGTTTTTCTGTGCGTCTGACACGCGGCTCAGGACCCGCTCCCTGCTTGGCATCCGCATCACGGGGCGCTCAGCACTCCCTGCTTCCCAGAGAGGCTGCTTCCAGCAGGAACAGCAACCGGCTGGAGAGAAGATACTGAGGCCAGCCGGTCGTGAATCTGTCACGTACGCGTCGAGGGAAAACCTCCGCGCGGGTTTCGCCGCCCAGCCGGGTCCCCTCGTAGCCAGCTGCCAGGCGGAACGCGGAATTACCCTTTGTGCTTCATCCCTGCCGTGTTCGCGGTTTGTACCTCGTGGTCTTTATCCCCACGGAGGGAGCAGCGGCCGGGCAGCTCTCCGGTCGGGCGCAGGCAGGCTGGGATGCTCGGGTGTGCGGCTCTGCACCGCGTCTCGACACCATCCAGCACGGTACCTTCTCCAGCTTGTCCCGTCCCCAGCTGAGAGCCAAACGCGGACCCGAGCCAGCCCAGGGGGACGGGGAAGGAACCTTTGATCCCTGCTGTCACGGCCCCTCGCGGCACAGAAGAAAAGCAAACACTTTCCAGTTGTTTTTTTGACGTGCTTCCCCCCCAGTATCTCTTTGTCAGAGCCAGACAGGGAAAAAAGCACAAAAAGATTCCCAACGACCAAACCAAAGGTGATGAAAAATGAATGAGAAGACAATTCAGCCTGGAGAGGACAAACAAACTATCTGGAGCAAATAGTTTATTTTAAGATGCTAACAAATTTGCTCCAGAGGCCTGCAGAAAAAAGTCAGGTACCATACAGCCAGCCTTTCCCTTATTTATAGAATAATTACAATGATTTATTAGCTGTGATCAGAAATATATTTATGGCGTGGAAGTTTTCAGCAATATTTCAAGTAATTCGCCTCCTCGCGCAGCTCCCTGTCGCTGTCATCCCAGCTCCGCTTTTTCTTCCCCTGAAACCTGCTTGCGTGACAATTTATGGCTTTGTTTGTGGGAAAAGCAGGTGTCTTGCTCCAGAGAACAGAAGCAAAACAAATGCTCAAGGGTAAAACCCTCTCCCCAGCAGCCCCCGAGCAGCTTCGCTGTGCCCGGGAAGGCAGCGCCCGCCCCGCTGCCCCTGCCCCGCTTCCACGGCGGGGACAACCGCCCCGGCACGCCGCCGCGCTCCTGGCACGTCCCCCGGCAAGAGGAGGTGGCTTTGTCCCCAGCCCGCGGCCGCTCTGTCGCAGCACAGCGAGGCGTCGGGCAGAGGATGTGCCGGCAGCGTCGCGTCCCGCCCTGCCGGGCTCCCGGGCTCCTTTGCCCCCCGTGCCCACCAGCATCCGGCTGGGCAGCGTGGATGGAGAGGGGACGGCCAGCACCTCGGAGCTCTCCTCGGAGCCTGGCTCGCCGTCTCCAAAACAGCCAGAAAAAACATCTCCATGTGCTCTTCATACAGCCTTGTCCTCTCCCCGCCCGCTGCGTGGGGCACAGCCTGTTTGCAGGACAGGGAGGAAGCAAACGCGCTCGGAAGAACGCCAGATGTAACCAGTCTGGGAGAAACACGGCAATATTTGGTCTCTGCCCCAACCAAACACTAAATAGTTTTTTCCTGCCCTTGTTTTGCAGGAGGGCGAGCAAGGCGCAGCTGCACCCCACGGCAGGACGGGCAGGGCTGGGCTGGGGGCACCCCACTTGCCTTTAAGGGGTGCCTGGCTGGCGGCTGGCAGGAGGGGAGGGCTGCGAGGGGCTGCAGCCGCGCCGTGGCCGGGTTCTGGCAGCGCCCCGCTCGGTGCACGGGCGGCTCGTCCCCGGGGACGGAGGGTCGGCTTTGCGAGTTACTGTTCTGCGGGACGGGGTGCAGCCGCAGGCCGTGGAGCGTGTGGGCACGCCTTGCACGAGGGCTCGTGTGTGGGCACACCTTGCACGAGGGCTTGTGCACGGGCCGAGTGCACAAGGCTGCAGGCAGGCAGGCAGGCAGGCAGGCAGGCAGACAGACAGACAAGCAGCCGCAGGATTTGCGTGCCAGCCCCGGAGCGGAGCAGAGCCATGCAGGTACCTGCTTCCGATGTCTCTGCCTCTGTCTGCTCCTTCCAGCCCCAGGGTTTTATTTAAGCACTTCTCCACTCTCCCTCGTCTTCTTTTTTCCATCTCAATAAAAGTAAGCTGTTATTTCCCATTTGTTTAATGATGTGCTCATCCATCCCCCCCGGTACCCACGGGGCCGGCAAGCTGGAGACTGTGCCAGCGCTTCAATATTGAGGGGGGAAAAACGGTCTTAAAGTTTGGAGGTCCTTAGGAGTGAATGAAGTTTGATGCTGCCGGAAACCTGAGCTGCTGCAGCCGAGGGCCTGCTGCAAACCAATTAATTCTCATCAACTCTTATTTGCTTGCCTGCGCAGTCTTAGGACCGGCTTATTGCACAAAAATCCCCTCCCGCTGTCTGGCTTCTCCCTGCTTTTCTCCTGTTCGGGGTCGGCCATAAGCCGTCTAGGAAGCTTTAATTCTCCGCTTTCAAAAGGCAATTGCATTTCACCGGCTGAAACGCTGGGGTTTATTACAAAGCTGGGATCGCAAACTTTGTAAGAGGGGACTAACCCTCCCCTCCCGCCGCCACGCCAGCAACCCCAGCTCCCTCCTTCGGGGGCATGGATTTGGGCAAGGGGCAGGCCAGAGGTAATTAGCTTCTGTTAATTGGCCGCTACGCCCCGCTCCTGCCCTTCGGAGCCCTGATGCGGGAAACTGCTCTCATACTTCAGCCCTCTTCGAGTAACTTGAATTTCACGGGCCCAGGACCAGATGCAGGGGCTGGCACTAACAGGGTTAACGGCCAGAGACCAGGAACAGCTCCATTATGGCTTGGGAATTAGATGTATCTGGGAGCAGCCAGGATATAATTTGGTTCATTTGTTAAAATAACACATCTAAAAAGAAGTCTAAAGCAAGCCCATTCTCGGGGCCCAGGAAGACAACTAAGAAGGATGGCCCTTGTCCTGGGCGGCATTTGTTTTCATTAAGGGGGTGGAAGGGACCTGATGGAAGCGGAGAGCGTGATCGTCCAGTAACCTTGTTGACTCTGGAACAGTCAGCAGCTTTCAAACCGGAATTAGCAAACCAGCTCAATGAAAAGGAAATAAATCCCAATCTAAAGCTTAAATTTCTGCATCCCTCAGCTTCTCACCCGTGGTGGTGAGTCTCCAAGCGTCAGCTTCCCACCCGGAGCCACCCACACAGGACGTGTCGGCGTCGTGCGGGAAATGCCGTCGCAAGCCGGGGTGCTCCTGGAAGCCCTCTGCAAGCTGGAGAACCAGCAGCCGGAGCTTCCCACCTAAAGGGCAACCAGCCGAGAGAAATGTTTAGTTCCTCTGCCTTATTCCATTCTCCGAGCCCTGTGTTGCGTTTGCTCCCGAGGCGCCAATGTTAAAGGGATTTGTGCACTAAAATGGTTTGGAAATTCCTGACTTGTGGCCTGATGTTCTCCAGGAGCCTTTCCTTGACACCCGCCTTTCTGTCTCCCTCTGGTTTTCCCAGAAGCAAAACCTCACCAGTCTCTTCCCTGACTTAAACGCCTTTTCCAGCCCTAATCCAGCTAGAAATACGTACTGCGCAGGAGCCTGCCCTGCAAACGGAGCTGTTGGATGCTCCCCCCTCTCTGCAGGCTGCCGGTGGATTTGCGGGAGCTGTTAACCTCGCGGCCAGCCCCAGTCCGAGGTGCGGGCAGCCCGAGGACTTGGGGCCGGACGTGGAGGAGCGTGCCTTCGCCTCCCGCCTGGCATCTCATCTCGCTCGGTCAGCTTTGCTCAAGCTTGTCAGCTCGTCCTCCAAATCTTCTTGGCAATAAAGTCATCCGGGGCAGTGTAATGGCTGTTAGAAGCAGGTTAAGCAGCGCCTGGCCCTTTTGCCTCCTAATTAGAAGTCCTCTTCCCTAATACTTTCAAGGTCATGGCTCCTCTCCCCACGTCTAATTATGACTCTAGGCTTATGTGCTCTTTGACTAGTCCGGCTTATCCACCCGCGCTTGCTTTGCCGCAGCTCCTAATCGTTACCTAAAGCGGCTCCTCATCGTCACTGTCGTCCCTACGTGTGTGCCTCGTGTCCGGATTAAGTTGGCCCCTGGAATACCCGAGCCGTGGGCTGCTGTCAGGACTTCAACCCAGGTGGGAAGAGGGGAGAAGCTTTTCTTGCTCGTGCTGAGAGGATGCTGTGCAGGAAAATCACTGAGGATCGTTCCCTTCCCCCGTCTCTTTGCTGTGGGCTGCAGCGCTGGCCCCGAGGAGCCTGCTGGTACCACTGCTCCTGCCGGTGCCACTGCTCCTGCCGGTGCCCCTGCTCCTGCCGCTGTGGCTCCGCGGGACCCATCCCCTAACCAGGGACACCAGCAGTCACTAGGAGCAGCCCCGTGCTGACTCCCAGACCCGTCCTTCCCCGCAGCAGCTCCCGGCTGTGCACAGCGGAGAGAAAAGGTGCCTCCTCGGCGCCTCTGCCATCTTGTCCCTCTGATGCCTGAGATTTTTTTGATAAGCTCCTTGTTTCCCAGGCATAGAGTACAAAACTATTTTTCTTGCACTGAGCAGACAAGATGTTGAAATGTTTTTTCCTGTGATAACTGAAAGTGGAAGAAATCCTGCCTGCGATTCTTGTCAAGTCGAGGCATCCCTTTGTAGTTCAGTGAATTATTTCATCCCCAATGTTAATTTAAAAGCAAACAAACAGAGCTGAATGCATTTGATAGTAGCATTATTTCCAGTACATTGCAGGTTTTGTTACGCTGTGTTGTAAAACGCCGCCGTACCGGCACTGCATGGTGGAACTGGGGGGGCTGGTGGCTCGGCTGGGGATGGCCCTGGCTCAGCTGCACCCCACTGCACCCCATCATGGCCGGGCTGGATCCTGCAGGGCAGGAAAGTCCCATGCAGGGAGAGCAGAGCATCCTGCTGCTCCCAGGGAGCATCCCCGGAGCACCCCCGTTCCTGCAGGCGCAGGGGGAAAGGCTCTCATTCACCGATGCAGCTACAACAGCAAATCAAGAGTTAAAAAACTCCTCTTGAGAAACAGGAGCTGCAAAACATCAGCCTTGTTCCACCTCAAAAGAGCAAGAATGAATCAGAAAAGGCCAAAGTGCACGAAAAGGATGAATTGTAATAAAAATGGTGTTTTGATGTGCCACCGAGAATTTATCACTTTTTCCTTCGTAGCTTCCCCTTTGTGAGCTATTCCTGGGAATTAGGGGAAGGAAACGTGAACAAGGAATTAGTTTAGTTAGCGTGTGAACCCGATCGGGGTGTATTTGCCCTGGTTTACAGGCACACAGCTCGGCTGGGCAGACAAAAGCCTTTAACCCCGCTGGCACGGGGGTGCGCAGCCCCGCGTCCCCCTGCCCGGGGTGGGAGAAGTCCCAGAGGGCAATTTTGCCTCTTCCCTGGGCTAGCAGCCCCAGCGGCTCGCCGGGGGGGGGCGATGGAGACTCCCCAGCCATTTCGGTGGTAGTGGGGTGGGGTGAGGAAGGCCACGATGCCGGGAGAGCAGGAGGCGGCACCGCGGGGACCAGGCTGCCCCGCGGGCTCGATAACCCCTGAAATGGGGAGCGCTTGTCCCCTTCGAGTCGAGGGCTGGCAATAACGCTTCCCGGGAGAGGCAAAGCGCTCCATCTGCTCCGCTCGTCGGGAAGGAGACGGAGGGGCGACTGCTCGGTTGCCCAAAGGGGGGTCCCCGCGGAGCCAAGCTGGGTCCCAGCCTGGCCAGGTCAGAGCCGGGCGGCAGCAGAGAGCCCGGGGAGGTGACGCTTTCCTCCCCCTCTTCCATCCCACCCCTTTGTTCCCTGGGTTATCCTCCGAAGGATGCTTTGTCATCACAACCCCGCTGGCTGGCGAGCCCGGGGAGCCTCACCTTTTCAGATACACAAAATCGATGCTGTCCTATATTCCAAAACCTTTAAACACCAGACAGGCAATTTGTCTTCTTTTATGGTGGCTGAGAGTCGAAAGGAGCCCGGCCAGATTAAATAATCCAGCAAGAGCAATTTGAGGTCATTTTCATCATATTAATAGTTTTCCTGCCTATAGTAAAAAAGTGAGCCGAGGGCCTGGACCGGCTCCGCAGCGGCATCGCTTTTCTGCAGGGAAGCCGTTTTCCATGAACGTTGCCAACACGCTGGAAGCGATCGGTGAAGAGGCAGCCGGGATCCCGGAGCACAGGGCATCTGGGGGGGCTGGGGGGCCGCGTCCCGACCCCTGCCTGGCAGACGTCACACGCTGCGCGGGGACCTGGGCTTGGCCCCTGCGGGCCCCTCGTCTGCTCTGCCAAGGAGACGAGGGAAGGAGAACTGTTTGAAACTGCTTTTCCCCCTCTCTTTTCACGGAGGAGGAAACAGAGTTGGGGCTTTATGAACCTGCTTGAGTGCTTCAGTGCAAAAATGCCGTTCAGTATTTCTTACCATTTTGGTAAGAAGATCTGTGGATGTGCTGCTATGTAGTTATGCATACGGCACAGCCTTCCTCCCCCTTACAAACCCAACTCGTACACTGCAAGCAGGGGGGGAAAAGGAGGGGAGGAGTTGAAAGTCTGAGTATTCCTTAGAAACGGAAAGCAAATTTGAGATAACACGAAAAACATCATTTGACATATCTGAAAGCCTTTTGTAAGCACTTTCCAGGAATATTTTACGGCCTTGTTTTCATTAGTAAGAACACTCGCAGAAAGCAAATTCTCAGCTTGAATGCTCGCGCATTTGGTGCTTGCGAGTGTTGCATTATAGATTCAGCTGTAGAACGCACAACTTGCGCTGCGAGATAACTCCCACCGAGAAGCGGGAAGAGCCGCGTGCGGCTTGTGGGATTCCCCACCGCAGCCGGCTTCGCCAGACCGAGAAACCCCCTGGAATCCGCTGCCGGGGGTAGTCTCGGGTTTGTTTACCAAAGGGATATTTCTGTAGCTCTCCAGAATAGCACTTGCACGCAGCGATGGGTAGCACGTAGGTAGATGTTTACCCGGGGAAGGAGAAGCAACTGTCCTGCGCGATACCGACTCAGCGCACGAATTGCAATGTTTCTGGGAGAAAGTCAGAAATAACTGGGGATTCCTTTGAGGATGCCACTGGCTTTTTGCCTGCGATTCGTAAAGACAGAGAAGCAAAACGTACCGAATAAGGAACTACTTGCAGAGATTTCGCCGAAAGCCGTTATACGCGGGCTGCACGGGACGAGCCCCTCCGTCCTCCAGCCGAGCCCGGCAGCTCTGCCCGCACACAGCAGGACGCGGGTGCTCCCTCCTCCCGGCGAGGTTTCGGGGTCCCAGCCCTTCTCCAGCTTCCCAGGCAATTCATCCTCGAGGTTTTCCTGCTTCAGCACCTTGCCAAGAGAGACAGTGACAGATAAAGGAGAAGAGCTCCACGTAACCTCGATTACCCAAGGATAATGGGGCCCAGCGCACCCTGAAGGTATTGGTAATATTTGTATCTATTCAGCTTTTTCAGCACTAAAGAGAACCATTTATATCCATTAAAAGCAGACAACTGGATGGCGAGCGGCGCCCTGCGCGCACCTCAGCCCCGGCTGCCTCGCGACGCGCAGCATATATCACGCCGTACCTACTCGCGGATCCTCGCCCGCGCTCCCGCCGCCGTTTGGCTCCGCAAATGTCATTACACTCTAACGAGCTGCTGCGAGGCGTCAGCATTCAGGCTGCCCTGCTGCCAATTCGGGCAGCGCCGGCCCGGCGTGAGCATCCCCATCCTGCTGAGCCCGTGCACCCGCGGTGCTGCCAGCACCCGACCCGGCTCCTGCGATTCATGCCGCCGTGAATTTCCTTCCTCCCTCGAGCACCACACCAGACGGATCGCTGACCGGTGCCGTCCAGGCAGCAGTCACCGCTTTCTCCACCGCAGCCGGGAGCCACGGCCCACGCGTGCGGTCCTGGACATGCTCAGCACCTTTCCAGCTCCTTCGCACGGTGCTGTCCTGACACAGAGCGCCCGCAAATCCTCGGCAAGTCTTTCCTTTGCCTTCGCAGTTGCTTTTCCAGCACCGTAGCCCTTGATACGCTACTTTTAGTTATGGAGGAAACATCGTTAAGTAGACTAATCTTCACAGCAAACTAATGTTTGATGGCCGCAAGGTGCCTAATTGGTTCAGACGGTTTTAATTAGACCCCCTCAATACCTATGCAGATTGGGCCACTGGCTAGAAAATAACCTCGTACTTCCCGCCAGATTCATTTAACTGGGCAAAAAAGTGACCTTTTTTTTAGCCTATAAGAAATAGAAAAGGAATTAACGCCAATACATTTAGTTTTGTTAGCTGAAGAAGGTGTAAGAAATAAAAACCAAAGCCCAAACCACGCACGCTGCCGGTGCGTTTCCCGAATAATTAGAGAACTTGGCGATGAAAACGGAGAACAGAGGGGCCCGGCCATGGGGCGCGTTATCAATTTTGCTTGTTCCCAGAGGTCAGCGAGTGTTTGATCAGCCCTCGTAGAGCCGTCCTTCGGATGCGATAGGCACCCCCGCTCAGGTAAATGTTTGGCCAGCGGACGGGGTTATCTTCCCGGTTGCAAAGCCTCTTATCTGTCCCGGCGCAGGCGGGCGCTGCCGCAGCCGCTGGCTCCCGCGCCCTGATTGCTATTCCTGCGGCAGTGGGAGCGCAGGAGCGGCAGCCGCCAGCCGAGGAGCCGGTGGGATAGCAATAACAATCATACGTCTCCGATATTGCTTTCCACCCATAGAACGTAATTGCTTCTGCAGAAGAAATTAAGCATCATAATGAAACGACCATAAAGAGAGACTTTGCTCTCCATCACTAGATCACAAATATCGCAGACTCTGCACGCAAGGGCACCGAGCCCAACGGGGCAGGAGCGGCTGGTCCACCGCGGCACGGCCGCGGCAGCTCTGCCGTGCTGCCTCCCGCTCCGGCCGATCGGCTTCTGGCAACGCCGCAGGCTCCTGGGGCTGGACTGTCCGTGTCGCTGACCTTCACCCGCAGAACGGCTGGATGGGACCGAGCCATAAACTTGACCCCAATTTGCAGACCCTTTCTGCCTTCCCAATCTTCTCAGCTCTCGCTTCATTTCCAGTGCGTTGGCTGCCTTTCATTTGGCTTTATTTCTGCTCTTGAAAAGCACGTCGGGGTCTTCGGGCCATCGCGTAAGGCTTTAACCCCGGTGCTAAGCCTCTCAAACCTGGAAAGGGAGGAAACGTCATTTTCTAGAGAAGCCACACACATCTGAATGCGGGGCTCGCAATGCAGCAGGAAAGATTACTTTACCAGAAGGGGTAAAAGCAGAAGAGTAGAGTAAAATGCCCATTTTTATCAGCTGGAGCCTCACAGTGATCTGAGCAATCTCCAGGTTTCAGATCGGGGCTCACGCCAGAGCCTCCTCCCAGGCAGGAGCTGTGAGCGATGCAAAGCCCAACCACGGCCGTCGCCGCCTTTCCATCCGCTTTACTGACGTTCTCAAAGAGCATCTCAGACGCGTGGGAATCTGCTCTGCAATCTTCCGTCGAGTGAGTCAGTCCCCTCTCAGTTACCGGGGAAGGGGAGGGTCAGCGCTGCTGGCGCTCCTGGCCGGCGGCTGGGAGCGATGGCTCACGTCTCCGCGCTGCCGGGGCACGGCCAGCAAACGGCAGATTGATTTTCTCTGCTTTCCCTCCACGGTGCACAAATTCCTGCCCCAAGTGTCCTTTTATTGTTCTCCGCTGGGTTTTCTTCCTCGATTCGCTGCCCTTGCCGGGATGCCGACAGAAACCGGTGCTAACGCGTCAGCACCCATCTCCTCACCCCTGCTTAGACGAGTGCTGTTGGCGCCAGAGGTCCCCTCGAGGAAGGACCAGGAGGCCCCTCGGCTGTCGGGAACGCGCTCGAGCAGTACATCACCCATTCATAGTCGCCTCGGACGCTGCAGAAGAATCTGTCCACTTAAAATAGGATTATTTCTGGGTGGCAAACCACAAAGTTAATTTGGCTCTAATCCCTTTAAATGGAACCAATTATTGGAGTGCTAATGACTCTTCTGGAGGGCTCCCCGGGCCGCGGCTGGCGAGGGCACTGGAGGGTTTGCAGGCAGATGAGCCCGACCTCCGGCTGGGACAGCACCGGCACCAGGAGGCCGTAACCACCTCTGTGAGGGGCCATGGCGCTGGGCTGGGACCCCAGCAGACCCCCAGAGCTGTGGGTCCCCCCCGCCTGCCCCGAGTCCCTTGCCGCCCGCTTTCAGTGAAAAAGCGTGAGAATAAACAGCTTTAATCATACAATCCCTGCTTCCTATTGCTAATAATATTATCATCATGATATTAAGCCAGTTAATTCTTTCTCTCAATTTATTTGCTTTTGTTTTTGTACTCCCATGTTGTAATTTTCAATTTAATTAGTTTCAGTGTTTCTGAGGGCAATAGGTCTTGGTTTATCTTTGCAGCTAATAGTCCTAATTGTTTACCCTTTCTTCAGCAATATCTCATTAACTTTATGGGCCATCATTTCCGTAGCATCTCCAGAATTAATTCCCTCACTATTTGAGCCACATTCCTAAAATCTTCCCCCCATTCACTTCTCTAAGCCTCCTTGACCTTGCCCATCCTCGCTCCCACAGCTCAGTGCTGCCGTGAAGCCCCTGGGCAGCGGGTGAAGGATGGAGCAGGGCAGGCAGCAGAGCAGGCAGCAGGGCAGGCAGCAGGGCAGGCAGCAGGGCAGGCAGCAGGGCAGGCAGCAGGGCAGGCAGCAGGGCAGGCAGCAGGGCAGGCAGCAGGGCAGCACCTTCCCTTGCTGCATCCCAGGAGGGTTTGTACCTGGGATCTCCCATGGCAGACGGGAAGGGCGAAGGAGCACACGCCGGCCGGAGCCGGGGGAAAACGCGTGCTGGCAGTGCCGCGTGAGGCTCCGCAGCGGCCGAGGGGAGCGGAGCAGAGGCTGACCGCTGAGCCGTGCCGGGAGGCAGCCCCGGCTGCTGCTGAGCAGGAATTGGTGCTGGCCGAGGAAACCAAGAGGCTTCAGGTCATTTCTTACGCCGGTGTCAGGTCACAGCGGTGAAAGGAGCTTTGTTCCTCAAAGTGTGCTTTTGAGATATCTAATCAAGCAGGCAATTTAGAAGAGAAACCAAATCAGGTCCCTCCTGAATACTAATTTTGCCAGCGCTGAAAACGGGCTGCGCTCCAGGGATCTCACGGCACAGGGAAACTCCCGGCTCCCCGCTCCGGCAGGGACACGGGCGCCGGGCAGAGCCCCCTGCATCTCTCATCGAGTAATTGCATCTCTCATCGAGTAATTGCAGCCACATTTCTCCTCTCTTCATGGCTCTCCACAGTTGCTCCCCTGAGAATGTTTTTGGTGGCTGTTTCTATCTCTAACAGCCCAGAGTCGCTTTTCCAGCTGATGGAGTGGTCTGGCTGTTCCCCTCGGCTCCAGCGAGTGCAAAATTTCTTCTTTCCAGCAAGAAAAAGCTGTTGGAAAACTAAAGCATTGCACGGCTTCTGAGACAGCTAGCGTGGTGCAGAGCTCCTCATCCCTCCGCTGGCTCCTCGAGCGAGCTCGGCTCTCTTGGCTTTGGAGAGCGGGGCCGCTGCCGTTTGGCACGGTGCTGTTTGTGTGGGTTAAGCGGAAGGCAGAGCTCGCAGATAGCTTCGCTACCCCTGACTCCTGCCTGCAGACCCCATTAATCACACTCCTAATGAGTTTGTGTTCACAGATGAGATGTTTTTGGCTGCAGAGACGAATCGCAGATTATATCTCCCATCGATTGTTTCATCCCGCTTGAATGATTTGTACCAGGAAACGATTCTGAATTTTCGGCTTAAATCACGCTTGGGGAGCGGGCTTGGCACGTGGAGATACTCGTTCAGTTGTGACGACCGCAGCGAGTTTGGATTTTACTCCTCTACATTCCCAGTCGTACGCTCACCTTCACCTTCAGGTCGGCTCTCCCTGGCTTCAGAGGGCAGCGGACCCCTGAGCCCCCCGCGCCCGGCAGCCCCAGGCTCCCCGCTCGGCTGGAGGGGCAGACCGGCGTGGGCTCATGCTGCTGCAGGAGCGATGCTGGGAAGCTCCACGATTACAGCCGGACACCCGGCTCCTCGCCCGCGGATCGCTGCCCGAGCCGGGCACCAAGACGTGCTTTCCATTAAGCAGGCAGGGAGGGATCTGTGGGGGTAGCTGTAAGGGCACCTGAATTATTGATGGGAACACGGGTTCCAGCAGAGGCAATGACGACGGCGAGAGCGGTTCCCTGCCTGGCAAATGTCACCCGGCTCGCGGGAAATGAACTGGCTGAGCCCGCCGGGCGCTCGCAGCTCTGCACGCCTCGTGCTTCGCGGCTCGCCAGGAGAGCTCGGGGAGGGCAAAGGCCACGTCGGGGCAAAGGCGGCTTGAATTTTTCAAGGCGATGGGGGTGGCTGGGATAAACGGCTCTGAGGAACAGCCGAGGGAAGGAAAGCGTGCCTAAACCCCTCGGTCTTTTACAAGATAATTGTGATGGGTTTGAGACCGTCGCTGGCATGCAAAGTGTACGGGGGTAAACAAACACATGTACGTGCAACATATGGAGAAACACACATGAAGTACAAATCAGCCATATGGCCAAACGTTTCTGCCAAATTGTCTTTTCTCTTTCTTTCCTTTGGCTATTTTTCATCTTCCACGGGCTGCCACGAAAGGCACCCGGACTCCTCCACGTCCCCAGTCACGGCATCACGTCCCACCTCCCTTTCTGCGGGCCAGTTCGAGCCATTTTCTGGGTGCTTCCGTTTCTTAAATTTTGTTGTATTTGTCTTCCAGATCACACAAAGGAAAAAATATTCCCTAAAATCCAGAGAAGGGTGGGCAGAGGGTGCCCAGGCAGCCAGCTGGGGAAGGGACGTTGCTGCCCTGCCACTTGCTCCGGATTTACAGCATCGCTCCCACGCCCCTCTTGGCCCCGTGCATTGCTCTTCCCTCGAGCCTCCGCAGATGAGGACGGAGCAAGGGCGACGGGAGCCCACGTGCCGGTCAGACCTGGCAAACACAAAATCGGTGCCAGGAAGCAGCTTTGCACGAACAGGGTCTTGTCAGTGAGCTCAGAAGGATCCGGCTTGTGCTGGACCATCTTCCAAAGTCGGAGCAGCTACCCCGAGGAGCACAGTGTGCCCGGAGAGGGGGCTGCGTCACCTTCGTGCTCAGGCTGCATCGCCCCGTGGCGTCGCATTTTGCCACGTGAATCCCCCTCTTGCTCCTCCTTTCTGCAGCAGGCAGAGCGATGCCTCGTCGAGCTATGGGTCTCACCAGAAACACAGGACTTCAAAAAAAAAAAAAAAGAAAAAAAATGGTGCCTGAGGGTTGGCAGGTGGGGAGGCAGGCACGATCCGATTTGGGAAAGGTGCTCGGGAGGCGCGTGGCAGCGCGAGCCAGATGTGGCAGCGCGAGCCAGATGTGGCAGCGTGAGGCTTCTGGAAGGCAGCCCACGGCAGGCGGTGGCGTTTCTCTAACCCCATATTGACTTTGGCTTCCAGAATCAATTTTCTTTATTAGCTGATGAATCTCCTCAAAAGACTTTCTGTACTGAATCTAGATAAATTATTTAAGCAGTAAATTCTTTCCACTCTAGCACTGTTACAGCAAGGTGATTTCATAGGGAAAAGCAGCAGAGAGGGGTTTAGGGACAAGGTCACCGTCAGCAGAACATTGGAACAGTAATAGGTTTGCTAATAAGTGACTGTACAGCTGAGAGCTACTGTAAAACAGAAGCGATTAATAAGAAACAGGTTTTCGGCAGAACGCTGGGATGAGCAGTGAATATGAGGAGCAAGTCATAGGAGACTCTAGTCTCAATTATTTATGCAAGCAAATTGCTGCGGATGAAGGGAGAGCACAGTCCTGGGTGCAGGCAGGAGCAGGCAGCGCACGCAAGGCAGGGCTGTTTTCTGCCCCGGACGAGGTGTGTCTGTGGGAAGCAGCTCTCGGGCTGCTCCGGGGCTGCCAGACGGACGGACGGACGGACTCACTCGCCACAAGCTGCCACGGGCAGCAGGAAGGTGCAAGCAGCGGCACAGCAACGCGTTCGCAAACGCCCACGTAGCATCAGGGGACCCGTGCGCAGGAGGACGGGCTCCTCCCGGCTCTTGGGACCGTGACCAACCGTATCCGCACCGCGGTCGCAGCAGCGACGTCCAGGGGCGCGATGGTTTGCTAACTGCCACCCGAAAACCACGGTGCGGGTGGGGGCTGGAGTGGGAAGGGCGCTCTGCTCCACCGCCCTGCCTCCCTCCAAGGTCTGCTGCCGGTGCCTCGTTTGCTTTGTAAATTGGGCTTCACGCACTTGTCAGGGGCTGGGGAGCTTCAAGGCCAAAGCCAACCTACGAGCCGCAGAATAAGAAATAATTCTGCCTCTGAGAATAACGCTGGCTCACGAGGTCAGAGAATTCAAACATATTTATAGCCAGCAAAAGAAAATGATTGTGTTAAACGGCGGCTGAAGTATGCAGAGACCCGGCAAGAACTGCTGGCTGCGGCCATTCATTATGTTTCCAGGAGCGTAATTACGCAGCTCAGTATTCACGTCCTGAAGACTTCACTGCAATCCTTCTCGAAAGCCCACTTGGAGATCAAAAGGCTAATGTATATTTTCTGCAGAACAAAACTGTAAATCAAAGGCTAACCTCAGGTTTAAGAGGCGTTCTCCTTGGGCGGCTGCAAGGCAGAAACGGTGCTACCCGGAGGGACCTGGCGTGCGCGCACCCCCCGAGCGTGCACAGCCCCGCGCGCTGCCACCGGGGACGGGCGGGAGGGACTCGGCGTGACTCACTGCCTGTCTCCTCATGGAAATCGCACCGAGATGAGTTCGACCTGGTTCCAATAATCAGCTATAAATAGCAAGCTCAATTAAGGCAACCAAACAACGGAGATGATGGATACCTGCACGGAAGGACCCAGGGGGGGCAGGGACACGGGGTTTCTCACCTCCCCTGTGCAAACGCCGCGCTTTTACATCAAGCCGCGAGCAGCAGGTCGGGCGCGGGATGAGGATGGAGGGGACCAGGAGGCCAGCACACAAACCGTGCTGGAGGCTGCCGCTGCGTGCCCCCACGCTCGGGCACCTGCCGAGGAGCTGCGCCCCGGCACGCAGCCCGGGGGGTCGGAGGCACGGGGGGGCACCGGCTGGGCTCCCTGCGCTTGCTGCTCGCAGCCTCCCAGCCCCGTCCCTCCGTGCACGGCTGCTTCGCTCTGGTCAGGTTTCGGACCCTGACGCCCCTTGAGGCTTTCAGACCCGAGCTTTGGTTATAGCCCCCTGGCTGAAGCAAAAACCTGTTTTCTAGTAAAATCTTCCCTTCCACTTGCTGTTCAGTTTACACTTGTAGCAGATTCACATTCAGGACCAAGTACAATTAGCACCTCTATATTAATTTTTCATATGTACTCCACAAACAAAGCAAACACAAAGAAAACATTCAGCCAAAGGAGGCCGGCAGCGTTGCCGCCTCGGTGCGATGCCTGGCCCTAGCCATCGCCTGCGGGGAAGCAGCCCAGCGCCAGCCCCCACGGCCCCTCACTCACCGCCTGCGGCAGCGGCTGCCCCAGCCCATGGATCGCCCGGTTCAGAGGGTTGCCAGCTGGGTAACCGGCACGGCAGCCCGGCTAATGGAGGAAAGCCACGGTGCTCCCGCTGCTGCTGCTTTGTACCGCAGCCTTGGTGGAGTCATTAAAGCCCAATTCTTGCTAAACCCTTTCAGTGGAAGTGAATGCAAGTGTTTGACCTGCAGCTACTGATTTTAAATAGATGGGATAACCGCTGTCAGCTGCTTTTACACAGCCTCCCCATCAAGGGGGAGAGGTATCCTCGCAGCACACGTGTGCTGAGCACACGGGGGTACCAGTCGGTTGGTCCTGAGCCGCAGGAAGCTGCGGTGATGTGCAGCTGTGAAGGTGGGCGCTTGGCTCCTGCGGCCGGGTCCCCCTCGTCCCCGCAGCAGCAGGAGCAGCCTGGACACGGGCATGGCCCGGCAGCGCTCCCATCTACCCCCCCAGGAGCGGGGGTTCAGAAGCAACGGGAACTGAAGGAATGGAATAAATTTAAAAGTGTATACACCTCGCATTGTATACATCAAACCCAATTTATTCTGAGCGAGCAGCTCAGACGTGCTCGCAGCAGCCTTGAGAGCGTGTTTATCAGCCGGGCTACCTGGGAGATCATTGCCATTGATTGCCATGTCATTGTCACTTCTGGGCACAACAGGAGGCCGGAGGAGCGAGATTACATTGTCGGCGGTAACCGGCGCACGGCGGGGAGCTGCGGTTTCCCTGGGACGGGCAGGTGTGCCGGGGCGGGCGATGCTCCGCTCGATGCTCGGAGCCTGCCTCGGGGGGAGCAGACCTCGGCTGCTTCTGAACTCGGGAGATCCTGGTGTGACGGTGTGACCCGCCAGAGCCATGTAATGGTATTGTTATTTATTTACGGATTTCTATAGTGCCACCCGCGAGGAGAACGTAGGCTTTTTTAAAAAGGAGAAAAGAAAATCTCGCCTGATGGAAACAGAACCAGAGGGAACACTCCACAAAAGGAAGGCAAGCTTCTTCATGGAGAAAAGGCAGGCAGAAGTGAGTTGAGGGCTGGAAAAATGTCTCCCCCAAAGGCAATTAAAGAGCTCGGTCCATTAGGCTTATTAGAAGACAACCGAGGGACGACTTGGCCGCTTTGCACGAGGACCTGCACGGGAGGGACAGCACGGCAGGGCCTCAGGTACAGAGGAGCACTGCGAGAACCAGCCGATGGGAATTAAAGCTAGACACGCTCCGATTAAACCCGAAGGCCTTTTTTCCCCGATAGCACCGAGGGCAATTAACGATACCGAGAGAAATGACGGACTCTCGGTATTTCCCGCCCCAGGAGGACCCTTTCTGCTCTCCCGAGGGACCGGCCGGGCACCACCACACTTGTGCACCGGCTCAGCACCCGAGCGGGGAGGGAGCTGGCCCAGACCCGGCGACTGGGGGTGCCACTCGGAGGGGAAAAAATTCCACACTAGCCAGAAAGGGACTGCTACCGAAAAGTGCAAAGCTCTTTCATCTTTACTCCGAATCATTATTACTAATGCTGACCTCCTGGATGCAGCTGTTGATCAGCAAATCTCCAAGCGCTTTATAAAGGAGGTCGCTCTCATTGTCCCCTTTTTTGCAGACAAGGAGATTGAAGTCGGCTGGAATTGCCGGTGCTCAGCCCTCCGAAAATGAGGCTCTAAATAACCGAGACTGCAGGGGACGGGAGGGAGGCAGGATATAATAACCTGAGCGGGAAGATGTCCAGGGCAGCAGAACGGACACTGCAGCTCAGGAGAAACATCTCGCAGTATTTCATGGTCGCGAGCAGCGTGAGCTCTGCCATTAGCGCGGTCTTCTCGTCAGCAGGGCAGAGGCGGCCGGGGAGGTGGGTCTCTCTTGGCGGCAGGGGAGACGGGAAATTCTTCTTGGTGCAAAGAGCTCGGGCTTTGCAGTCACTGTGGGGTTTGGCTTGTTTCCCTGTTTGCTCTTTGCTCGTTGTATTTCCAGCTGCTCTTGTGTGTATTTGCACTTTGCAGGCTTTAATTGGGATGGCTGAACAAAACCCATCCACAGCCTACGAAGCTGCAGCGATAAGTAACAGGAGGCACAAATTAGATCAAATAAATCTGAATCAAATTCAATTCCTTGTGCAATCACGAAGATCAACACGTCAAAGTGCAGGCGCTATAAATTAAAAGCCGCCAAGACGACAGTCGAACGCGCTTCCCGGCTGCTGTGGCTGGTATTCAAAAGACATTTATTCTTCGCAGAGCGAGCTGGAGCCCTGCAAGCTGAACAGCGGGAACTTTCCCTCTGCCGCCAAGAAAGCTTTTTGCCACCAAGAGATTCTTTTCAGCAGATATGAAAAACCTCTGCCGTGGTGGTCTGTGCACCGTTGTGGTGGCGGGCAGGCAGGCAGGGGGGTGGGCAGGCGGGCAGGCAGGGGGGTGGGCAGGCAGGCAGGGGGTGGGCAGGCGGGCAGGCAGGCAGGCAGGGGGGTGGGCATGCACGGAGGGGGCCCCGTCGCAGGCACGAGAGCGACTTGGCGGCGGTGGCAGCAGCAGCGTTGGGCTCAGCATCGGCAGGTCGCGGTGGAAGGGGTTTGCGCCTGCGGGCAGGGCTGAGCGTGGGTCTGGCTCTCCTTCCCGCATGGTCGCCGGCTGCTTTCACTCCATCCGCGGTGCCAGAAACGGGCATTCGCAGGTCAGCTCAGCTACAGAGCTTCAGAGCGGGACCAACGCTTGGCCCGACGCTTCTGCTGGTTGGTATTCCCCCAAGCATCGCGTCTCCGGGCAGCCCGCACTCAGCACCGTGCTCCTCCCGCTCGGAAGAGGGGCTGGCGCAGAAAGCAGCCGGCGGATGAGAGAGGATGCTTACCCCCCGATCCAGAAATCCAGGTTTCTCAGGTAGATTAGCGCACTTCAAAAAAGGTTCCACAACATTGTGAAAAAAAAAATCAAACCGGTGTTTTTCAGAAGATGTACGTGGAGATAAACGAGCAGGACGCTCACAGGTTTGCACGGTGTTACATTATTTTTCACGTTCCTTTAGCCATTAACTGGTTTCTGTTTGATCTTTGCTACAGGGCACAAAACAAGTGGCAAATAGTGAGGGGGGGTAAAATTTACCCGCGCTAAAGATAAGCAGAACTGTCTTCTGCAGCTTCAGCACCCACCGAGAGCTGCACCCACCTCCGTGCCACGGGGCGCTTACCTGCTTATTTATTGATTTGGTGCCTGGTGTCTGCCGTTCGCTTTTTCACCTCCCAGCTGCCATTTGAATTTTATTGGATTCTTGTGTTTAAAATTACAAGCAGGTCCTTTGAATTGGCATTAGCTCTTTAACTATGTGCTGCATCTTCGTGTGTCATGCCAGCACGAGCCAAGCACATCAGAAGCTGCTAGATAATAGGCAATTACTGCTCTTAAACAGACGAGGCATTCACTAGCAGAATGGGCTGCATCTTAAATCATCCATAAATTCTCTAATAGCGCTTCTATTAATACCTGGTTTCTGGCACATTCCTAATTATTGTGTTCCTTATCAAACCACCGCCTTTCTTCAGCAAATCAGCGCTGCTGGGTAGAGGAGACGAAGGCAGGAGCCGGCGCAACGCTCAGCGAGGGAAGTCCAGGCTGGCGATGGCCACACCGGCACCGGCACGGCTGTGCCGCGCTGGAGGGATGCTCCCAGACCAGGGGGCCGTGGCCAGCGGGCAGGCAGGTGAGGGCAGCTCTGCCTCCGCCCCGCTGCCTGCAGGGCATCGCTCCCCCCTGGGGAAGCTGTCCCATGGCGTTGCTCGGGTGCTCCCCTTCGCCGGCCTTTCCTGCGTCGCGTGCCTCGGCTCTGGCTTCCCCACGGTGCCCTCGGACGAGCAGCGCCCTTTGGCAGAGGCTGAGGCTTTAGAGCAACCAGCATCTCCCCGGGTTGGCATCTCGGCTGAGGCGGCTCGCTGGCGTCGGAGGAGCCGAGCGGGTGCCTCGAAGTTTGGCTTCCCGGCGGGCGCAGCGCTGGCAGCGGCTCAGCAGCCCCGCTCGGCGCGTGAGATGGGTTGTAAACGCCGCTCGTCCTCCCTCTTGAACCATTACACACTCCAGAGAAGGAGCATGTACAATTCATGTCTCATTAAATTTTTTTGAAATATTATCCTTTTCTTCTTCCCTGCGTTTCCCCCCTATTTAACCAAAATCCTGCTTCCTTTGGAGAATACAAGTCATTTGTTACCATAACAACACCTTTCCTCCCGCATCTCCGAGTGCAGCCGCCGCTCCCCTCCCTGCCTTTGGCCCCTCCGCAGCCAGCAAACCCCACCGGCCCCGGCACGGGCAGGACCCCCCGGTGTGGGCAGGACCCCCGGCCGCCGGGGTTCGACGTGGCCCTTTGACGGTTCAGGTCTGAGCTTTGGAGGGTTTGAGCTGCCTCCGGCATCGTTTGAGCAAAGCCGGAGCCCCACGCGCAGCATCTCCTCAGCAGCGCTCCTGCCCGCTCCCGTCTTTCGAAGGAGCAGGTCAACGCGTTCGTCTGCCAGGTCCTGGCTTCAGACTGAATCCTGATCGCATGAGATTCCGCAGTGCCGGTAGATTTATTGTGTTTTTAACCTCCTGAAACTCCCCAGCAGGAAAGCGTTGCTCCGAGACCGTCCTTCTCCAGGTACCTCTGTAAGGTCAGTAATGCTGCTGCCTCTTAGCAATTCCCCGTCCCGCCTCGGACCCATGCTGTGCCAGCACGTAACCCTGCTACGTTCACGTGAAAATTAAACACAAGAGACGAAACTGCTAAATCGGATTCACTTACGCAGATCAAGTCGTCCCAGCAGCATCAGCACCAGGACCGAAGGCAAAGCAGCAAAAACAGAATGAAAATTGTTTACAGCACCGCATGCTCCCGAGGGCACAGAAATGGCCCAGGGATCCCTGAATTCTGTCCCTGCCTCAAGCGGGGTGCGAGGCACGGCGGGACCCGTGCGAACGGGCAGCGCAGCCCCCGAGCCCCCTCCTCTGGGCAGCACCACCGGCTCCTCGGCCGCGGGAGGAGAGAAGCTGCCTGGCAGGGCGAGGAGAGGGCAAGCGCTGCCAAATCATGCCCGTGCGTGTTAATTCCCGTTCTTTCTTGCCACGCCAGACTGATTTATTTATTAAATAGCCTCGCTTCATCCGGCCCCTCACCCTCTTGGTATTCCCTTTCGGAAAACCTTGCCGAGGTTCGGCCGTGGCGAGGGCGGGAACGCAGAAACAGCTCACGCGGCTCCACTTTGGATCTGCAAAATTAACCAGCAAATCCGGAATGGAAACGTGACGTAAAATGGAGACTTTGGTTGATCTCCTCCGTGAGCCGGGGCGCAGGGAAGGCGGACGAGCTCCGGTGAGATTTTGGCAGCCTGGGAGCACAGCCCGTCTCCTTCAGGCCCACGAGAAGTCCCTCGCACCCCGCTCTGCAGGCGCGACGTTCAGCTTTGCCGTTCGGTGCTTCCTCAGCTGCCCATCCCGGGCCACCGCAGCCTGCAGTCCCGAGGACACCCTGCTCCCCCCGAGAGCCCCGGGAACCTCAGTCCGTGGCAAAAAGTGGGGTTTTTTCCAGAAATGGAAGTCGTACAGAGTGCTAGTGCCCCACCTTTGTGAATCTCCCTGACACTATTTGACTTTATTAGGTCCGTAAATGAAATTAAAATACAGTTAAAATGGATTTCTTAAATGGACTCGTAAAAGCTTTTGATGGAAGAGCCACTTGATTCTTCTAACTTTTTTATGACATCTATTCACACTTTTCCTTTCGCTATCAACTTTTAATGACTTATAATTTTTTTACAAACCGATTCATTGCTGGTCCCCAGGAGACACCTTGATGCCGCAGCGTAAATCCGGAGGCAGAGCCGGGGCTGGGGCACTGCCAGGACAGACCCATCGGCACGGCTCTGCCAGCGCCCGGGGACCGGCTCTTCGTGCTGCTCCTCCCGGGAGCGCAGCGGGATCGGCCGGCCGATGCCTTGAAAAGCGCTAAATGTCGTCACTCTGCTGCTGCCACACTACACCACGCGGTACGATACTGAACCGTGTGTTGTTATGTTCATATTCACGTTGATATCGGTAGCGGTGATGGTGATGATGATGTAAATGGTGCCCGTTGCGTCTCCTCGGCTGCGCCCCGGCAGAGCAGCCCGGGGGGTGCCGCGTCCCGGCGGGGTCCCAGGGCCACCCCAGCTCACCGCTCCGATGCAGGCGGGAGATGAGGGCCAGCCGCTCGATGCCACAGCGCTGAAATAAAGATGATTAAGGAGATATTCCAGCCTCTCCTTTTTTTCCTCTCCTCGGTAAATGTCATGCTTCAGGGGAGTATAGCCAAGAAAAGTTCAAAGTAATAATATCAGAAATCTGCTTCTCTTTTCCTTTTGACATTTTATTGTGATATGAAATAGCAGGGGATAAAAGCTCTAATGGGGATATTTGGTTCTTTCTTTCGGTGAGCATTTTCAATGCTGGCTGGTTATGACTCACATTTATTATGATATATGCAAATCTTTAAGGGCCTCATTCACAAAGCCGAGGCAGCCATGGCCGCGCTTTCAGGGGATTTACAGTATGGGAGCCAAAGCCTGGGGTTTCGTGGGCAAGAACGCTCTTCTTCAACCTTGCTTTCCGTGGGAGTCACGCAGCTGCACCCACAGCTGCACCCTGCACCCGCTTTTGGCAATTAAAGCACAAACTGATTCTCCGTCGACCGCTTTGACTGTATTTCTGCGTTGACTTTAAACCAGGAATTTCAAATGGATAAACAATGGCAAGTAACCGGGCTATAGAATACAATTTTAATAATATTTGGCTGGTAATGTGCACGGAGCCCTGTTGATTTGTGTAGGGGAAAAACGGGTTGATTTAAGAAAAAAATAATAAAAACCTCATTTCACATTGAATCCTATCCTAATTAGAAGCTATTATTGCTCTCCAACAAATAATCTTCTGAACCAAGTCCATTCCACAGAGAGTGATCAAAGGGTGATTTAATTAAATTTTCATGTTTAATTTTCCTTTTTCGTTTCTGTTTTTTTTTTTTTTTTTTTAATTTCTTTCTCTAACAGCTGCCATCGGAGGAGGGAGAGGTGCTGGCCAGGGCATTGCACGCAGTCGGGTCCTGCTCTGCTCCGGATGGGGCATCCTCCCGCCGGCCGCCCCGGGCTGGGGTACCGGCATCCAGCTGGTGCCCTGCGGCGTGAGCTGCCAAGAGAGCGGGTTTCCTTCTTCATGGTATCTTGGTTTTAGTTATCTGGTCCGCAGCCAGCTTAAATGTTATACTTAATTTAGAGCAATAACACTTAAATTATGAATTGTCTGCTGTAAGTATAAATTATACATTTTGGAGATGAATATTCAGGTCCTAATTCAAAGCACCAGATGTGGTATGGAAACGTTTGCAGGCAGATATGATTCCAAGCCATGATTTGTTTTTATTTTCCCTGGGAAGCCGTTCCCGGCCGACCTCCCCCGCTGCAGAGCCGGGAGCCTGTTGGGGGTCCCGGGAGCACCCCAGCCCGGCTGCCCCCCCCCCCATGCCCCCGTGCTTGTTTGCTCTGCGCCTTCAGGGGATCGGGGTTTGTTTTGGCAGAACCTGCTGGCAGAAAACACCACCGCCAGCCGTGGGGTCTGCAAGGAGTCCCCGCGGGCAGCTGCCCACGCTGAACTACAGGATCGAGCTGGGCGTTACGAGGGGCCGGTGCCCGCCAGAGACGCGCTCGCCCCCCAGACCATCATGGGGGTTAAAACTTCACGACCAACGCTGAATAATTTAATGTCTAAGGTAAACCCGACCGAGGGTATCCCAGGAGCGGATAAATCGGGAGCGTTCCCGAAGCGACGGCGTGGATCGGGGGAGGAGCCTCCCTGGCTGATTGGGAGGTGAATCTTTGCTCGCATTGCTCGCCCTGCTCAGGTGCCCCACGCTTCACGGCGCTGGGGGTTTTTTGCACAAAGCTGTCGACGGTGCGTGGCTTGCCGAGTGTTTTGGGCCGGCTTTGAGGGGAGCATCCCCCCGGCCTTTCCTCTGCCATCAGCCAAAGGGTCCTGGGGGAAAAGCGCAGGCATGAACCCGCGCTCCTTCCAGCGACGTTTCCCCATGTCCAATTTGTGTTTACAAGGAAAACGTATATTGTTGATTAGCGGAAAACACATACGCTCTTCCCCGGGATGAGGCTCCCTGAGTCCAGCCCGCGCTGCTGCTCCAGCTGGCATCTCCCTGACGGAGGGGCGGCGTAAAGCCCGAGTCTCCCCGCGCTGCCTCTGATGTTGCTAAAGAATTCATCAAAGTGACAAGGCTACAAAAGCCGCGCATTACCGCTGCACCGTTCCCTTGCCACTCACCGGAAAATAATGCCCCTGCTGAGTTGCATATGATCTGTTTCAATTATTTTTTAATTTTCAACGTGTTAGTCAAACTCCGACGCTCGGAGAAAAAGGAAAAAATCATGCAAAGTACTTTCGAAAACTCCTGTTCGGGTAAAAAGCTCTCCTGCTATGAATAGGCAATATCTCCTGTAGCAACTGGTAAGTTAGCCTGCGTTTAGAAAAACCACATTTACATACAAATATGCTTTCAGCCCCACATCTACATAGATGGAGAGAGATCTCCTTTTTTCTTCCAGCCACTGACTGATTCTGCTGTCATCGGTATAGATGCTGGCATTAAGACATATGCTGACATGCATCTGTTTCATAAGAGCATAGTTAAGGAATGTGGTTTGCTGCCTGTGATGTGCCTCCTCCTTTTGTCATGCAAATAATCTTTCCTCAGGGACTAACTGCTGTGTCCGTGGGCACAGGGATGCGGGTGGGATGGGGATGTGGGTGGGATGGGGATGCGGTGGGATGGGGATGTGGGTGGGATGGAGATGTGGGTGGGATGGGGATGTGGGTGGGATGGGGATGCGGTGGGATGGGGATGTGGGTGGGATGGGGATGTGGGTGGGATGGGGATGTGGGTGGGATGGGGATGCGGTGGGATGGGGATGTGGGTGGGATGGAGATGTGGGTGGGATGGGGATGCGGTGGGATGGGGATGTGGGTGGGATGGAGATGTGGGTGGGATGGGGATGCGGGTGGGATGGAGATGTGGGTGGGATGGGGATGCGGTGGGATGGGGATGTGGGTGGGATGCAGACGCGGGTGGGATGGGGATGTGGTGGGATGGAGATGCGGGTGGGATGAAGATGTGGGTGGGATGGGGGTGCGGTGGGATGGGGATGTGGGTGGGATGGGGATGCGGTGGGATGGAGATGTGGGTGGGATGGAGATGCGGGTGGGATGGGGATGCGGGTGGGATGGGGATGCGGGTGGGATGAAGATGTGGGTGGGATGGGGATGCGGGTGGGATGGGGATGCCGGTGGACAGCTGCTCCCGGGCTTTGAGGCACATTTGTGCCGGCCAGTTGTGCGGGCATGGACAGACGCTGTGCAAACTTTGGGTGTTTGCATTTTGCTCTGGGTCTGGCAACGTCCTTGTGCTAATGGTCCCAGAGGTGGCTGGGAAAACGCGCATCAGCTCCCCATCCCCGCGGCTGAGCCCAGCGGTTGCTTTTCCAAGCGGTCACGCTGGCAACGCTCAAATGCTGAAATGCTGAAATATTGATGCGGAGCAACGCAATCCCAGTCCGGCCTCCCGCTCGCTCGTGGTGCCCGGAGCTGCTCTGCACCGGGAGCCATCCCGTGCCGGGACCCCGGCCCTTCCCGTTGCTCTGCGCTCTGTTTTCCAGATCGCACTGTATCAGTGTTCTTGCCAGCACCGAACACGCCTTCCAGCCGCGGCTCACCGCACGTCGCAGGGACGCCGGGAGCAGCAGCGGCACAGCCCTCGCCGTGCCCATCGCACACCGCACCCTGCCCGCTCCTTCTCCCTTTCCTAATTAGTTACCACAGACAATTCACAAGATAAAACGCTGCCCTCATGTTTCCCAGAATCTCGGCTTCTACAAAAATACTTATCTGATGGAAAACCCTTTATTTTTAGCTTTGCTTTTTCACTGAAAACTGAAGAATTCCCCTCAGACCCCTCAGTAATGAATCACAGAGAAAGTTTCTCTCCAATTCATCTGAATGGTGCTCATCTGTGGGGGTGGAAAATTACTGAAAAACTTTAATAGTAAGTAAGAAAAAAAGTCTTAAATTCAACCTTTATGGCATTTTTAATCACATCAGGCGTGATTCATTTCACATGCAAATCCAGCCTCGCGCTCTCTGTGCTGCTAAAGCATCTGACTTCAAACCATTTCAGCACAAAACCGTTCCAGCAGAAGACAGAGATTCAGATCTTCACCAAAGAACAACCGGAATTGTAATTTCGCTTTGAAATCTGGGATTCCTTTTGTGAGGGGGGGGAAGCGGTGGGCATATCTGACAGCATCCTCTGACGGAGCACCTTTCTATCTCTAACGGCGGGTCAGGCCAGGTCTCCGCAAACGCGGGGGTTTTATTCCAGCGATAAAACTATAGCAGTCGTCTAGATAACAATAACAGCACTCCATCCTTCCGCACAGCGCTGAGGCTCCCAAGGCGTCATGCAGCCGTGTTTAATCTCATTATTGGCCAACGCAGCAGTTGGCTCTCTCCCTTCGTCTCTCAAGGAAAATATAAATAAACGGGTCACCCACCCCATCCGCTCGGAGGGATGCGATGCTGGGAGCGGGGTTTCGTGCCGGTGAACGGGCTCACCGGGGCGGCACTGGCACCGGCACCGCGCTCGCCCTGCCTGCGGTTGCCTCGACCCGGGGCTGGGATCGGGCTGGCGTGCCGCAGCCATCGGTCCGGCCCCGGGTCCTGGATGCGAGCGGCCGCTGCCTTGCTGCGGGAGAAGGAGCACGGGGGGAAGGGAAACGAATGGCCGGGAAAAACGCTGTCAGGGAGGATTTTGCTCAATGCCTGTTGTTTTCCGATGACCCACTTTAGAACAACAGCAGTTCGGAAGAGTGGGTTTTGCTCTTCGCCTCCGATCCGCAGCGCAGGGCGAGGACACCTCTGGCAATCAGCTGGCGCTCACCGCCCGACCGGGCCACCCCGCTGCGCCAGGAGGCTCCCAGCACCTCCCAAAGCTCCGAAAACCTCCGTGCCCGGCACGGTCACCCGACGACAGGCCAAGGGCACCGTGTGCCACCGCGACGCAGAAGCAGAGGAGCTGGGGATGAAAGCCCAGAGCTCCCTGAAGCCCCGCACTGCTCCCCTGGGAAGCGCAGACCTTCTTCTCCTTCGCCTGGGACACTGCAAAATCATTTGTGGATGTGCAGAACACTAAAACTTTGGCTAAAAAGGTTTTTCACTGATTTCCAGGGTTGCAGCCACTTTTATTCATTAGTAAAAGAAACCCCACTCCAAGTCCTGCAAAGCCCCCTATGAAAGAGAAGCCGGGCGTAGCACAGCTTTTATCAGCTCATTCTTCTTCCTTAGATTTTAGTCTAACCTGACTGTTCTTTGTTCCTGCAATACTCCTTCCTGTCGGTGGGATAAATAAAGCACAAAGTATTTAACTGATCAATAGAGACGTAATGAAGCGGACGCTGTGCGGTGATAAATGAGCGGGCAAAGGTGACTCCTGGATTGCTGACTGCATTGACCAGCGCTCATAACAGGCATGGCTCTCAACCTCCATTTCCACTGAAAAGCACATCAAATATTTATTAAGACACTCTTAATTAGAATAAGCTTAAGTAGAAAAGGGAAATAAAGCGGTGACCTGCATCTTTAGAAGAGGGCTCTGAGCCGCCCCACTAGCACCGACATATAAACCCCAAACGCTTTTGATTTCAGCGGTACCGTGACTGGAAACGATGAGGGGAAAAACATCTCCTTGCTGTGAAAAATACCGAACAAAGCAAATAACGTTTCTTTCAGTAGAAGGGAGTTGGGGACATTTCCAAGTGTTTGGCTTTATCCACCTTCTTCCTTTTCTTACTCTATTTCCCGCTTCTTTCTTCCAGAAAAATGCAATGAAAGGAAGTAGATTTTTTCCAATGTTCAGATTTGCACGGAAGCCCCAAGCACAGGGATCGGCAGGCGGCGATGCGATGGAGAACCCGGGGTGACGGGAGAGCCTGATCTGATGCAGACGGGGTGCCTGGGGACCGTCCCCTCCAGCCGGGCTCCCGGCTCCCGTGCCCCCCCCCCCAGAAGCAGCAGGCTTGCCATCCTCCCCGCCCAGCCGGAGCCGGGATAACGGGAGCAGGAGGAGGAGGCCAGGGCTGGGGACGACCTGAGAGGCAGCTGCCCGAGGCCACGGTGATGCGCTTGGTGCCCGAAGCCGCTCCCTCCCGCGTCTCGCTGCTGGGCACGCGGTATAAATAAACTCCCGCGGCGAGGAGAGACCGCTCCGTCGCCCGCGTTGGGAGAGGATGCGAAGAGATGGCAACGCCTCCCGCCCGGTCCTGGCTTGGCGCCGGTTAGTTCAGATGTTAAACACATCCCAGATCTCCGTCTGCGTGCAAAGAGGAGAACGCACTCTGCTCTCGTTAACAAGCGGACCCGCAGCGATCGCCCCCAGGAGCCAGGTCGCCCCAGCAAAATGGAAACCAAACCTGCCTGGAGGCAACTGGTCCCTGGCCAGGGCTTGGCTGCTGCGCGGCGGCTCCGCGCACCCGGAGTCCGGATGCACGCTAATCGCTTGTTATGTTGCATTTTTTACGCTGGTTTTGGCTCCTAATTAGCTACAGTTTCCCACAAGGAGATAAAATATTTAGAAACAAGGATATGAAAGAGAAAGTCAGCCTGTATTAAAATGACTTCATCGTTTTGAACTGATGCCTTCAAGTACTCTTTTGTAATTCATCCTTATAGATATAAAATTATCATCTGAAGGAAGACTGTTAATAAAACTGACACTTCCCCATCAGTCAACTTAATTCACAATATAACACTTTCCAAATCCAATTATGTCTGTCTGATGACTGACGTTCGCTTCAACGTTATTGTTCATGTGGAAAAGCGGATACAAAAATCGGCTGCGAGTAATTTATGAAACACCAGGCGATTTCTGTTGGGACAGCTCTCGAGTCGCTGCTGACAGCGGATAAAGCCAACCACCGCCCCAGCACAGGCGGATCTTCAGGACCCGACTCGACCCAGTGACGGGTGCTGGCGGTTACAGCCCTACTCTAAACAACTGGGATGCATTTCCCAACGCACTTTAAACATTTACTCGACTATTTCCAGTGCGTGATCAGATGCTTTGCCAAGCCAGGACCCCTCCGCACGCAATGCTTATTGAAACCTGCGCTGGTGGGAGCCTCAGCAACCCCCTGCGCTCCAGGCGCTGTTCGTGACAACGTTAAATTGTTTGTCCATCAGCTTCGGGAGCGCAGAGGAGGCTGTGAGACTGCAGCAACAAACCCCAGCTTGGGCATCGACCTGAAAGGGCTGAAAACCCACCAAAAATGGGTTATAAATGTCTCCCAGGCCACATTATGTTTGGAAAACTGCATCTGCCGCAGGACTGTGATTGATGGTCGTGTTCCACGGCGAGATGGGATTCTGTACCGGGGAAGGACCCCGGAAGGGCAGGACGCGGGCACAGTTTGGTGAGCGTGCCGCTCGTTCCTGCCACGACAGCCACTTCACGCCTTCGCTGCAGGACGGGGGGGCAGCTCCACCTTCGGGGCTCAGACCTCCAGGTCTCTCCCTCTTTCTCCCCTCTCCCCATCAGCGGGGTCCATCCATCCCGCAGCGCCGAGTCGTCACGTCGCAGGGCTCCTCCGTGCTCGTGCCTCCCCGGGGACTCTGACACAAGCGCGTTCCCTTGGGAAGAAAAATGTGTTTGCCTGAAGTCAGGCGGACGCAGTGCCACAGCAGCTATCGCATGGCAACCATTGCCAGGGAGACCGAGCTCTCCACCGCGCTGCGCTGGGCATCTCCATCGGGCAGCTCCAGTTAGGCCAGGACGGTCCCAAATTACCTCCGTCTCTGTGCTTGCTGTGCCTTCCCCCTTCTTTTCTCTGCGCTGCGCCGGGGGGCTCCTTTCCTGGAGATTTCCACCAGCCAGGCTGGGAAGGGTCCCGGGGCGCAGCACAGGTGCTTCCCCTTCACATAACGGTGACGAAGTGTTCTGAAATCCCCGCAAAGCGCTGCTGCATGGCTTCTCCTGCCACCAGCGCTGCAAGGCAGCACCCGGACCCGCTGGGTGCAAGGTCTGGCTGCTTCGTGCTAGGGGAAATTAAAGGCGTTTCCAGCAGCAAATGGACAACGGGGCCGGTGTGCCACATCCTGCTCCTCCCCATCGGCGTGCACCCCGGCTGCCCGGGGATGCGGGTGCTGCCGAGCGCAGGATAGGTCCCGCTGCCTGTAAGGAGTCACCTCTATTCCTTCAATGCGCTCTTACACTGTTTGAATATTCTTGTTAACTAGGGTTATTTGTTTAAAGACAAAAATCTCATCTGATCGTTGCAAGAAGCAGCAGTTTAGCACTTTACCGCTCTTCGGGGATGCTGTTTGTGTGGCGTTTCACATTTTATTCCCTTTTATTAGCTGCAGGATTGTTATCAAGGAACGAGGTGCATCGATCACGCGCGTGGGAAATCTGCCGAGGTGCCGGTGCCTGGCTGCAGCCGGGAGGGGATGAGGCGAGGCTGCAGGGACCTGCCACGAGCATCCCACCTCCAGCCGCGGGAGAGGCAGAGGGAACGGGCAGGGAAGCGATGCCCCGTCAACGGGGGTCGCGATGCCGATGGAATATGAAGCACGGTAGATTAATCCCACCTTTCCACCTGGCCACAGCCAGCGAGAAGCGGAGTGAGTTACAGCACACGTAAAAGTTAGAATCCACAGAAGGAGAACGGTGCGTATATCACAGGGAGCAGGAGCACAGGGAGCCCCGGCGGCAGCGTGCGGTGCTTGGCGTTGCGCCGGCCTTGCCCGTCCTCGCCCCCGGTGCAAGAAACACAAAAATTAAGACAACGGATGAGCATCAGTCATCCACCGACTGCCTGAGACGGGTGGAAAAGGTGTAACCTGCCTCTCCCTGCCCTTCGGCTCCAGGCATTAATAATTCAGGTCGGCGCAGCCAGGTCCTGCCTGGGAAAGGGAGGCGGCAGCACCATCCACCACGGGCGCAGGGAGCACGTTCGGAGCCTCAGCCGGCAGCTTGTCTGCTCGGGTTTGTATGCTGTGTGTCAGCAAAGAGTGATCGGGAGGCAGCAGGGAGTCTTGTACACCAGGAGACTGCTCTTCGAACAAAACCAGGATTGGATTTTAACAGTTTGCATCCCCTCGCGCACGCGCTCTGCCTGCAGCATCTCGGGCAGGCGTGGGGTGAGCGGCTGGGAGTTGTGGTGCTGCCACAGTCCATCCCAAGTGTCTCTGGTTAAGGCAGGAGATAAAACCCGAATTTCTCACTCCAGGGATGGCATCAGAGAAAGCTGCTTTCCCAGCAGTCGTGGCGTATATCTGCCCTAGGCAAGCAGAAATGAAAGACAGGCCGTTGTCTCACACCAAAACAGACCAGTCATCGCCCCACGCTCGGCATCACGCCCCACCACGGGTGCCCAAAAACCCAGGGCAGGCTGCTGTGCCTCGGAGCACAACAGCTTGGTAGAGCAAACAGAGCCCGGCGCAGGACTTAATTTACTTGGAAAAGGTTGTGGTGGCAACAGGGGTCCAGAGCACACGAGTTAGATGAATGGTTCCAAGAGCTGGGCTCATTTGTCTTGCTGCCCTGCTAAAAATATATATATATGTATGTATGTATGTATGTATGTAGTGCTTCTCTGCAGGGTTGCAAGCGTTCCCTTCCAGCACAGAGGTTCTGCTCTCTTTCTGCCAGGAAATAAATCCCCCGCAGCCGGCTCCAGCCATGCACCGTGCCCTGTGCCCGGGTTCCCGTGGGCTCCTCCAGCTGCGAAGCAGCTCGTGCCACCCGCTTCCCGGAGGAACCAGCAGAAGCCGGCGCTGCCGTGGCACGCACCGGTACCCAACGGCACGGCATCCTGTGGTTGCCATGGAAACCGAAGATGCTGGCAGCGCTGCCAAGCTGGCGGTCAGCGCGGGGGGACCTGTCCTGACGAGGGAGGTGTGCGATGCCCGGCGGGTCGCAGCAGGAGGGACGGGGGAGCGCTGGCTCTGGCAGGGCCACGGCAAGGCAGCGGGGAGGAGGGGGCTGGTTCTGCCGAGCCCTCTTCTGCAGGCCAGGGAAACGGCCAGCCATGCTGGAACAGCAGAAAGAAACCCTGGGGTGTTTCCTGATCGTCAGCCACTGGTCTCCCCCAGCACGAGGACGAGAGCTCCCCTGAAGGCTGGAGAAGCAGCTCACAGCGCTGCCCCATTAAGCGTCATCTTCCCTGGTATTTCATCTGTCCCGATGTGAAACCGCATCGTCCTTTCCATCCCTCTTCGAGAAAATATCGGGATCAATTAATTACAAATCTGCTTTGTAATTACAAGGAAATGAAAGGTCACTCGTGTCCCCTGCGATGGTCTGCGCTTCCTCCGAGGGCACCCTAACGACTAAGCCAGGGGCAGCAGCAAGCTCGCCCTTTGCCCACGTGCGAGAAGGTGACGTTACAGACACACAGCCGCAGCAAGGACGGACGGACCCACGCCACAGCACCCCATTTCATTTCCAGTCCGAAACGCCCTGCCTTTACCCTGCCGCCGCCTCAGGCCTCCCGGGGGTCCCCCCGCGCCTGGAGCTGTTTATTTTCATGGAGACGCTGAGTTTGGGGTTTCTCCTCCGCCCAGAGCGAGAGTGCCCTCGTAGCGGGGGAATCCCAGCAGACCTGCTGAGCTGTTTTACACTAATGCAAAACATGGCAAAGAAAAAAAAAAATCATCTGGAACATCTGGTGCTGCTTACTAGTTTTGTAGGGGAAAGCACTGCAGGACGCGGGGGGCTGCGGCACAGCCGCTCCGCTCCCGGCGGGGCAGCCGGCAGAGCCCGGTCCTGGTGCCACCGGGTCTGCAGCACCACAAAACCGCGTGGCAGCGGCACAGGCACCAAAATCCCTTCCGCGCGCTTTCACGGTTACAAGCCTCGGGGACCGCTTAGTCAGATTACTGAAAGAACTTGCTGTAGGCAAATAGTAGGACCCAGACACCCAGCTGATGAAAAATGGTATAGCTTAAAAAAAAAAAAAAAAAAATCCTTTTCCATCCAGATGCTGCTTTCTGGACTTGAAGCGACAGCTCATCTGCTGATGGGAATGGTACGGTTCTTCTGATGTCAGAGGGGAGGCAGTTATGGCAGCATACGCTGTTTAACACTTGTATGATATTTAACTGACAGGATTAATCATCGTTGCTCAGCACTTTCACCATATGTATTAGTTTCCCATTTGGTCCTTGGAGAAATCCCAAGCAGCATCGATGAGCTGCCTTACAAACATCTTTAGGTTGAAATAAAAGGGAGAAGAAACCCAGCGCTTCACGGATTTACAAACCTATAAGAAGTGAACATACGATGCCCCATTTTCCCAAACCGACGCCTCTCTTGATGGCTCCAAGTTGGAAACCAGCGATTGAGAAAACACGCAGCACGGACGTGACAAGCAGGAGAAAAGCAGCTATCTGTCAAAGCAGTTCCTAACGCCTCGCAATAAAACAAAGCGCCCAGAACAGGCGCCTTCCCGAGGATTCTGGATTTCTGCAGAGCAGAAGAGCTGCTCGCGCCTTTACAGATCATCAACAGCAAAACTTTGCCTGTTGCTGGAAGGAAGCACCAGTTTGGTGAGGGACCGTTCCAGCATCTGGGAAGAGTCTGAGCACTACTGAGTCATGACAATACTGTTTTTTCTCCTCCTCTTTTCCCTTTATTCATCTGAAACAGTTCACTTTGCTGTTAAGGCTAAACCACGAAGCTCTGAGGACCATATGCTCCCAGCTACGTTGCAGGAACCCAGGACTAATTCAGATCTTGAGCCTGCCTTTGGGCCATCTGTTCGCAGGATCGCACAAGACAATGTGTCATTATGGCTGGGAATTTGCATAACCGCTTTGGAGGAATTGTGTCCAACTCTATTCATACCAGCCACAATGAGTTTTCTCACGCTGCAGGAAGGGGCCAGGAATCGCACGAGAAGCCAGCGAGCATCGCAGTGATGTTTCCCACGAGGGGCCTGGCTGAGGAGCCGACTGAGCATCCGTGGGACCCCTTCGAGCTGCTCAGGCCCCAGCGATGCCACCCCCTCCGCCCTTCCTCCCCACCCGTCACGCTTTCAGCTCCGATCTGATGTGCAGAAGCAAACCTGCGCTGAAGGGCAGAGCGCCGGGTGCTTCCAGCCTGCCGGCACTCCATCTTCTCTGCGAGGTTAACGCATTAATTCTCCCAGCTATGACAGCAAAGGCTTAAATAACCGTGTAAATAATAGATCACACTGCAGAAGGCTTGGAGGAGCGACACCGCGCTCGCTGCAGCCTTGGCCCCTCTCTCCTTATCGGCTGCAGAGGAAGCGGTGCCAGCGAGAGATAGCGGAGGTTGAAATCTGCCGGCAGACGCGTGGTCTCCTGCCCAAGGCTTGCACGGGGTGGAAACCCTGGCTGGGGAGCTCGGTCCCAGCCCGGCGTTCCTCCTCCGGCACATTTCCAATTCTTTGTGCCCACCCCCAGCGCAGCCGGTAGCTCCCGTCCCGGCGGGCTGTGCTGGGTGCCCCCCGTTAATCGCTCCCTTACGAGGCTGCACGGTGCCTCGTACCGCAGAGCTTCACCAGGGCACGGGCCCTGCCTGAAACCCGGCAGGGTTTGGCCAAAATCGGTGTAGTCGTGTGCCGGGACCTTCCCGGCTGCCGGAGCAACCGGGGAAGGGAGCAGGCAGGATTCGGCCCCAGCTCCGCTCCACCTCCCTCCCCTCGGCAAGCGGGAGAGGCAGCCCTGGAAAGCCTCACCCGCCGGCTTTATCATCGCCAGAAGCACAATAGTCCTTTAATGATAATTACAGGCTTTCCGGCAGCTTTGTTGTTCCGTGGGGCTGGGGCTTTTTTGGTAGCGATAGGTGCTGTTTAAGTACTTGAAAGAATGGCACTTAGCAGATGTCTTGGGGTAAATGGTAGGTTAAGGATACCGAGAGCACCAGCGAAAAGAGCGCTAATTTACGCTCACATGATTCAATTTGCATGGTTAATTCTATTTAAAGCAAACATCCAGCGCCCGCTGGAGCTCCGAAAGAGCCATCCCTCTCATTTCGTCTTCTCGGCAACACTTTGGAGATCCAAAGGGTCGGGATAACAGAGCTAACGAACAGCCACGTGCCGCGGGAGCAAAGTTTCATCAACACGTTTCCCATGAAAAGCATCGGCCGTACCTGACAACATCATCCCGCTGCAGAACAAACGCAGCCTCGACGTTGATGAGATTAAATGAGCGTCCTTCAGCTATAGTAATTGCTTCATTAGCTTGTGCGTGCTGCCAGGCTGCTGCCAGGAGAGCGGGATGCTCCCACCTGCTGCTGCTGCTGCCCCGGGACGTGCTCAGCCTCCCCGGGACGTGCGAGCAGCACCCAGCAGGTGCCGGGCCCCGGGAGCACCGAGCTGCAAGAACTCCCCAAGCAAGCAGACAGGAAAACCTCACTTTTGCACCTGCAAGCCCAGACCGCAGGATGCCAAGGCTGGCTGGAGGCACAGCACCCGTCGAGGCGGCGCCTTGTTCGGAAGCCGCTCGTGAGCTAGACCAGCTCCAAGCTATTGCCCGTGCTAAACGCTTCGTCGGGATATGAAAGTGCTCCTGTGGATGTTATTTTCCCTGTTCTGCACCACTCAGGATTTTCCCTGGGGATTTTCTCCTCCAGTTTGACACTGGGAGGATGGAAGGCGGTGACTTTGCTTTTCAGCAATCGATATTGCTCATTAGCTGAATAATAACAATTCCTCATTACAATTCTTCAAGTTCTGCAGGGAACAGAAGGCCTATGAACGCCCTGGATGAGCAAAAAAGCATAAATTACCTTGGAGATAATAAGCCAAATGTAAACAGTATTTATGGCTCATTAAAGCAGTGATGCTGTGCGTGCATGGGAACACACGCAGCGAGAAGCCGGAAGAGGAAGGCACTCGCACATTATTTCTCTTCAACCTGAGAAATGTGAAAGCAAAATATCGGAAGACGTTTCCAAGCAATGTCCTACAGAATATTTGTTCACGTTGCTGTTTCTCCCTTCCTTTCACAGGGCAGAGGGAAAGCACTGCATCATGCCGGTGGACTGAGCCCAGGCATGATTTGGGAATTACAGGCAGCGAGCTCTCAAAGGCAACGATCAGAGGAAATATTTCACAAACAACCAACAGGGCTGAAATCTTTCCAGCAGAGAACAAATTTGTAAGACTCCAAGCTGGCGTCTGGACTATTTGTGAGCAGTAAAAGGAACCAAATGCAACAAATGAATTGCTCGCTGCAAAGCAGCTCGCCCGGCTCGAGTAACTACCCAGTAATACCAAGCCTCCTGCAAATTGCTAGGTAACTACGCTGAACAGAGCCAAAAATAATCCCTCCTGTGACTTGCTCTGACAGTGTTTGGAGGAGTGAAATAACAGCGTTTCAGCACGTAGCGGTATGATACTGGCTCTGCGGAGCAGCGCCAAAGGGCCTCCATCCATGGCAGACCAGCGACGCGCTGGTGGTGGCAGGTCCCTCAGATGGGCACCCAGCTCTCCCAGGGGCTCCCCGAAGGCTTTGGGCTCCTTCAGGGTGGGAGGATGGGAAGAACGACACGCGGGCATTTTTCACAATGGCAAAAAAAGGCAAAAAAGGGGCTCTCCAGGTCCTCCCTGGGGAGCACAGTCAAGCGATGCTGGAGGGACCCCTGCCCTGACCCACGGCTTCCAGCCCGTGCACAACCACCAGCGACCCACGGGAAGTCCTTCAGAAACACCGTGTGCACCAGGGATATAAATAACGCTCGGCCATCTCTCAGGTGCTTCTTGAAAAATGTCTTCTTATTGCCATGGAAGTTTAGGAAATATCCTGATTAAATCAAAAAGGCGCCATAAATCACCAAAGTTAGAATTTTCTGGGATGAAAAAAGAAGCAATTTTGTACCCTGTCAGCAGAATGTAAATGAACAGGCTGAATGAATTAGTGCACGATAAACTTTTAAAAAGCCAAGGTACAATTTAAAACAGTAGCAAGAGCTGTGCAATGATTTAAGATTTTTTGAAAAAAAATTAAAAAGTAGCACCACTCTAATGCCATTCAATTATGGCCTGCACGGTGACCCATAAATATCTTTTACCACCTTCTGGGACAAGACATCTTTGTTCCGCAGTGCTAAGAGGGTTACGTGCCTGATGCCTTCTGGATGACTGTCCCTGGCAAGAGACCCCCAGGATGACGTTGCCCAGCCGGGGCGCCTACCGAGGGGTCGGTCCCACAACTTCTTTGCTTCTGGCAGAGTACTTGCCGAGCTGCGTGTTGACCGGGCATCAGCAAACAGACTTTTACAGGGGGCGAAGGCACCAGGATGGGCTTGAGGAACAGCACCCGCCTTGCGCTTTCTCGCCAGGCGCTACTGGGGAGAAGGGGCTCCCCGCAAAGGCAGCGCAGGGAGGAGATGCGTGGCTGGGGACATCCCTCCGCCTGTCCCTGCCCAGCCCCGAGGAGGGGCTGAGCCCCCAGCGCATCCCCACCAGCAGCCCAGAGGTTTGACCGTAATTGCTTCGTGCAGCTGCTGAGCGCTTTATCGGCACGGTGAGATTTCCCCGGTGCCTTGCTGCTCTGCGGGTAATGAGATTAGCCACGGCCCCCCGACAAGTTTTGAATAATAATTGGCTTTGTTTTGTTTTCAGTAAGCCACAATGACTCTGCTGATCCGAGCGATTAATTCTGCTCCTTCCCAATAAAAGGGTTGATGGCTATGTCATCCAGGTCCCTGATCCTTCACTTCTCCTTCTGCAGAGGTGGGAACGCAGCGTGCTGCTCCAGCGGCAAGGCTCCGTGGGCACTAATCCGGCCTTGCATAGGATGCTATTCTGGGAAGCTGGCAGAGCGCTCCGCAGCGCCCATCCGAACGCCTGGTCCACCCCGGCACCGTCATTCCTCGCACAGAGGCCTGGAAGGGTCAGGGCTGAGGATGCTCAGGAGGTCCCGCATCCCACCCCAGCCACGGGGGAGAGATTAAACACGTGCCCACGGCTGAGCTTCTGCATTTCCTCTGGACAAAGGCGCCTCATCCTCTACAGCGAAGCCAGCTGAAGAGCCCGGCAACGCCTCCATCGCGGCAGCCAGAAGTGCAGCAGGAGAAAGATTAGTCACAGAAGAACCCTGCCTCTGAGCTGGCGGCTGTACAGAATTGGCACAGACACTGAAATATAGTAGTGGAGGTGTGTGGGTACGTACATCTCTTCTGCACCCTCACGTGCGTTTGGGCTGCGTGCAGGGACGCAGGCTGCCTCGTACCGCCGGGGATATTTCCAGTCCCACCGCAAGCAAGAGGCAGCGGCTGGCGGCACCCACGCCGGCACCCCCCTGCCAAGCGCCTTGGGGTGCTGCAAAGTGGTTTACTCAGCAGAAGGGATACAGAACTTCCCCTCCCCTCCTTTGGCATTTTGCCTGCAGCCCCTTCAGCTCAGCCGCTTCTCCGCACCCCCCGCGACGCGCGTTCAGCCCGCAGGCAAAGCGGGCAGGGAACGAGCCCAGCAGAAGCTGGCAGCACTGCGGGGGGGCTCACTGGCAGCCAGAGGTGATAGCAACAGCACCAAAATGCAGCCATAATCATTTGAGAATCTCTCTCATCTCTTCTCTCATCCCGGACAGATGCCCGGCGCTCTAACGAGGCTCCTCCAGGGCGGTTCCAGGCAAACGTCCCCCCATGTCCCCCCGTGAGCGAGCCTCCGTGCCAGCTCAGCCTCCTCTGCGGGGAGCAGGGCGCGCTGCGGCTTCTTGTGGGAGTCTCTGGCTGGTAAACGGCTGCGCTGATCCAATTTCACGCTTATCCTGGAGTCTCTCGTCCTCAGCCGCAGTGGTTGTGCTTTTTGCTACCTGCTGTTAGCCCTGGGTGAACGGGCTCTCGGGCAGCCGCAGCACCAAATTAGCTGAGCTCCCCGGGCCACGCACAGCGCAAACGTCTGCGGGGAAGCTGGAGGAGCAGAGACTGCTGACTCCCTGCCACGGGCACGCTAACTGCTCCCTTTCCTCCCTTTCCTGCCCGGGGGCAAGGGAGGCAAGACGACTGGGCCATCTCCTCTGCTGCTAAACGCAGCCTGGACGAGCTGCCCGGCCCTGCTGCTTTCTGCTGGCTCAGCCCCACGCGTTCCTGCGAGGCCACGGAAAAGCAGAGCACGCCCTGCGCCTCCGCGGGGACAGCACGTGCTTGCCGTGCGTTGCCAGGGTCCGGGCATGGCCCCGTCCGAGCCCCGTCCCCCGGCAGCTGCAGTGCCCCAGCCCGTCTCCCCGGGGTGCTGGCGGGGAGAGCTGCTCCAGCAGCACCACCGAGGCTTCAAGCCGTGGAGCACAAATGATGGCATGAGTCAGTAATTGCAGAACTCATTTTTAGATAGTGCCACAAATGTGCCTATTAACATCAGCTCACATCTCCTCCGAGTGATTTACCTGTTTCATTTTATTCAGTGAATTAAACGCAAAAATAACCGTGGTCTACACCGATCCCGTTATCGACCTGCTTAAAATGTGCAGCATCCGTCACTGCTCCGGCCGCATCAGCCGCCCGCCTCGCTGCCACGCAGGATTAGCCGCAGGAGAGCGGAGCTGCCTGCCGTCGGAGAAATGCCGGCAGGTCACCGGCTGCGGATGGGCCGTTCGGTTCCACGGGCGCCTATCTGCCTCCCCAACAGCCAGGCGTCAGCCTGCGAGCAATTATTTGAAGAACGAGACATTTTATTGTGCCATTCATGACATGTCTTATAGCATGTCTGAGACATTAATGTTCTTCTAAATCATTACTGGGTATAATATTTTGCCACTGATACCGCACATAATCTTCATGTTTGATATTCTCCTGTTATCTAACAGTACTCTGTAAAATTACAGCGACACTAATGCTTACCACCCTTATTGAATGGAAAAATCAAATTAAAGATGAAGTATCATCGATTTTGTTATGGGCTCCAAGGTGGCAGGGAGTCAATTGACCTTTCTTGAAAAAACAAGAAGGTAGGGATGCTCCTGTTGCTTTTTTATCACCCTCCTGGTGCTTACTGTAGCTTCTTTGGGGGTTTATTTCCTCACTAGCTTCACTGGGGTTGGTTTTCTTCAGTAGAGGCGCAACGCAGCCAAAGCCCTAAAGCTTGCAGGCAAAACAGAATTTTCCCAAATGAGGGAAGACAGAGATGGCAAGAACCAGCCGCAAACGCACGATCTAGGACTGAAAAAATCCCAGCAAGCAGCTGCCAGAACCACGGCTCTCGTTCCACACGCTTTGCGCAGAGCTCCCGATCTCAGCCCCGCGCCAGGGTTAGCACCCACAGCCCTCGCCGCATCTCAGCGTCCCCGGGGCTGGGAGCCCGCGGCTCCCCCACCTCGCCCTCTGCCAGGTACCCCATTCCCCGCTGCACGTTTGTCCCGTTAGACGGAAGCCATCCACGCCACGGTTCCGTACGAGCAGGCTTCCCCGCCTGCTTTGCGCGGTCTGATTTAGAAAGCCGGAGACAGGTAATGCATCTCTAAGCCCTGGAAGTGGAAGCGGCTGTTACTGTTTACCAGCCCTCTTACAGAGCTTGAAAAATCTTCTGCATGCATCATTACTTTGTTGAGACTAGTCTTAAGAAATTCATAGTAAGACGCAACGAGAAAGCGTAACTTCATTATCGGGATTTGCGCCCCTCGACAGCCAAACTTTCCCCTTATTACAGATGGAAAACACTTTTTTTCCCCACAAATGGCCTGAGGCTCTACAAATTTGATTAAAGATGGAACAACTGCTGCAGGATTCACGCTTATCAATAGCGGGCGCACCGTCTCATTAAGCTGAGAGCCAGCACCGAGCACGTGCTCTGTCAGCGCTGCCGGCAGGCACGGGGAGGACAGAGCCTGCGACCAGGAGGCTTGCACCAGTGCCCTGCACAACCGGAGCTCGAACGAGGACAAGCACCTTCACGCCGTGCGTGACCAGAGACCGCGCCTCCCACCCTAAGTGCCGCACGACCTCGGAGAAGCCATCGGATCTGCCTGCGTTCCTCACCGCGCCGCTCTCTCCATCCTCCTACCTTTCCCCATCCTTCCTCGCCTCTTGAGGCCGCAGCGTGTCCCGCCTCTCACTCGCATCTTGTGGAGCATCGGGAGAGGAGGTGGAGTCCTCGCTGGTGCCTCCCATCATTTCTGCAACAGAAAGGGTCACCTCTGTGAATCTGATGATGCCAGCGGTACTGTCACAAGTACCCAACTTGGGCAGCACGTGGTTTTCTTCTCCAGGCTCCCCTCCCTTCCATGACACGCAGAACAAGGCTGCTCCCTCATTAAATGGAGGGCAGCTTTATCACCGCTGATTGCATTAACCTAATTACACCTGCATAAAGCAATCACACACAAAAAAAAAAAGGCTAGAAGGTTTTCTGTTTGTTTGTTTTTTAAAAACAAAGACCCGGTCCATGAAGTATTGATTAAATTAGAGGATTAAATTAAGCAGTGCCTGAATCAAGTGCAAGGGCTTGCGAGAGAGTCTATATGCAGAACGCTGGCGAGGAAGGCCACGGGGGAAACGCGAAGGGCTCTGGAGCCCAGCAAAGACGTGATGCGCACCACAGCCTTCAGAGCGAGCGAGCCAGGCGGAATTAGCGGAGCCAACAGGCAAAGCACCCATCCTGCACCCCGCTGCCGGGGCACCCCGCAGCACCTCGCGACAGCCTGTCAAATACACAAAACACGGCTTGCTGCCGTCAGCCACCGTCAGAGACGCATGAGGGAATCGGGAGGAAAACCTACAGAGGACTTCTTCCCAAGCAGCCTGATTTCCCCATGTAGTTAACTCTCTACACGGTTCAATTACCTGCCCCCCCCCATTTTTCGTAGGCTCCGCCCCCGTATGGGGTTTTCTTTGATTTCCACGGCTGGTGAGGACCCAGCGGCGCGTGTCCGTGGGTGACTGCTCCCCGGTTCTCCTCGGCACCCGGCTTCCCGTCGGGCACCGTTAGGATGCCCACCACAGCTCCTGCGGCTCGGAAATACTGTAATCGCCGTGACGGGGGAGTTCACGTGTGCCTCCCATAAAGTGTCATTATAAGCTGTTAAAGTGATTTCTCAGTGGTGATCCTGAGAAATTATTCCTTCTGTTTTTTCTCTCTCTCTTTGAGAAAATTCTGATCCCGCATCAGAGGTGAAAGTTGCGTCATGTGGGTACGCAGGAAACTGCTTGTTGTGGTTGTCGGCTTCTCATTTCCTTCAGGCTGGATCAGCTTTACTTAGACAAAATTGTCACCAGAAGACAGAGACCATCTTCCCAGCTGGTGTAAGTTGGCAGATCCCAACTGAAGTCAATTAATTGATTTTAGCTTTCATTATCCAAGTATCTCACTAGAAACCATAATATCCACACTAAGAAATTCTCCAAGAATTTATAATTTGATAAAGCCAAAAATCAAGGGGTTTTTTGAGCTTCATAATGAAATGAATCGACATCTCCATGCTTTACAGAAGGCTGCAAAGGATGCACAAGGAGAAGGCGCGCTCTCCCGCGCTGCCCAAGGCTCACTCACAGCTCCCCCGTGATATCGCTCCCGGAAGGGCAGGATTTGGAAAATCCCTCGGGCTACCCAGCAGCTTCTCCATTAATCCCAAGAGACCCGGGCAAACACGTAACATAACATTAGCACTTGTAATTCTGCAAAACCAGACGCCAACCCGACCTTGGCCGGAAGGACAAAGCAGCTCCCCCCACGCGGCGCTGCCCGTGAAGGTGCACCTCCAGCCCTGGCCTCCTCCTCCTCCCGCCCGGGGTGCTCGTGCTCCGGCCACCCACAACGTCCCACAGGCCGCTCACGAGGGGGACACGGGGCCCCGCTCTGCCTGTGTGGCTCCACACCCCAGCTCATCCCCTTCGCCCCCGTGGTCCCCTCCCGGGCAGCGCTCTGCGGCCCAGCCAGCCCCCGGGAAGCTCCCAACGCGGGACCCCAGCTCAGCAGGGCTCCCCGAGATCAAGCGAATAGGCAGGTACCCGGGTAAGGGCAGCCCGGTGACTGAAGAGAAACATTGCCTGAACAAGAGGAGCAGCAAGGTAGCTCAGGGTTGGTAAATGCTGGATGCTGCTGTTGGAGGATAAATGCATCTGACAGGCGGCAGGCGATGCCAGCCACGTCACCGGAGCACCCGGGATTCCCCATCAAACAAATTTAAATTAGCAATAGGCCAGAGGCTGACATGCCCGCTGCCTGGGGCCAGCGCTGCCACGCAGACGACGAGAACAACGAGCGACCGGCGAGCGAACCACCCGGTGCAGAGAGCTGCCGAGCCGCACGGTGCTGCTTGTCCTGACGGCGGCGTTGGGAGCTGCATCCCCTGCACACCCACGAGGGCACCGTGCTCCGGCCACGGGACATGCCACCCACTTGGGTCATCGAGCCCCACATCCGTAATGAGGAAGCGGCTTTCCTTTCCAGTGCAGTAAGCGATAAGTCGCCCGAACTGAGGAATCTGCTCGCTGGGTCCGTGAGGACATCAAGTGAAATATTCAGAGGAGAAGCCGCCAAGAGCATCCTCCAGAAACGGTCCTCTTGGGCCAGGACGGAGACAGCTGGTGACACAAAAAACCCTGTGTTACATCTCTTTCCGTGGCTCATTAAAGGGCCGCTTCCAATCTGGCGCGTATCATCAGTACTCCATCCCCATTTTAATACAGACGCCAGTTTATAATCTTGATGACCGGCCTGGAACCACGCTCTTTTTTACCACGATTTGAAAGGAGAATGATGTTTTATACCAACTTCCCATTTTTGTTTCGAGGGTATTAAGAAATGAAACATTAATGGAATGTAGAAAATGAGCTGAGCATTCAGCTACTATTTACCAAATTGTTCCTGTTCATCTCTGGGAGAGGAGGAAAAAATAGGAGCAAGAATAAAACTGTGCCTAGAAACATACCATTTCTCCAATGCATGCATGGCTGACAGCCACTGAGCACAAATGAATAAATATTTTATGTACTTTAATTTCCTCGTCTACGAGCCTGATGTTCTCAGCCTTTCTTTGCTTTATTTTGCTACTTCATAAATGTTAAAAACGTTTATCCTCTTATTCTTTCCAACAAAAGTAAGACTTTTACCAGTCTCTGCTCCTGTTCCATTTACTTTCATCTCTTTATTAGTGTAGCAAAATAGCACATCACCTGCAGGTTTCTCCCTTCAGTAATTTCTCCTTTCTATTTTTTCCCTCCTTCCTTCAGTCGCCTTCTTATCACCTGTTTTCCCATCTCTGTATTATTCAGGAAGCACGGTGTTTGCATTTTTTTTTGTCCCAGCTGCTCATTGAACCCTACAGTCCATTGAGATACAGCTTGGGTTTTTTTTCCTTGTGTTTATTTCATTTCCCTTTTTATTATTATCATCTCTTCTTCCTTACTATGCCATCACATAATTTTTCCCCTCTCTCTGTTCCCCAGCTCCCGCATCTTCTGCGTGCCGTGGCCAGGACATCTCGAGGCTGCATCTTTGTTCACGCTGCATTTTTCTGTCCTGCATTTGTCCTTCTTTGAAAAACAGAGTTTCTGGAAAATTCCCACTTCTGTTTTCCTTCAGAAAAAAAAAGGATCTCAGCATTCCTGTGTCAGCTCCCAGAGCCAAAAGTTGCTATCCTCACCAGCATGCCTGGTCGGGGTCAGACCGAACTCTGCCCACGTGGAAGGGATGCTGCTGTCGGGAGCATCCCAGCCATCAGGGAACACCAGGAGACACCTCCGGGCTGCAGCTTTCGGAAAGATTTGAGCTGCCCCAGAAGCCTCAGATGCTGCCAGGCAGCTCCGCAACGCTGCGGCAAGATAAGGTGCACCCCCCCCCCCCCCAATTAAAAGCTTAATCCTCCTTAAACGGAGCAGCAGCAGAAAAAAGGACAGGTAGGTGAGGATGGATGTTGCCATGCTGAGAAACAGAGGAAAGCAATAATGGAGAGCAGAGAAAGGCGAGCACGAACGAGGATTAATCACGGGCAGAGTTCAATAGGAAGGTTGTAAGGTGAGGTAAGATAAGTGGAAATGTCTCCTGAAATGGATAATTGTCAGGAATTTGGAGAGTTACCAGTACTGACTGTGTGCTGTAGCTCCACCGTTGCATTAGCCTTTCCTGGTGATTTGCTAAATTTATTCTTCTGTGATTTCTAACAAAATTCAAAGCTCATCATGGCCTGGTGGGTTATTTCCATTTGTCTGCTTTAGAAGTGGTTTTAGAAAACCTCAGATACTTTTAATTAGCTTTAAATTTCTCAGCTCTTTTCCTCAACCTGTGATTACTGTTTAACTGAACTGTATCTATTGTCTTTCCTCCCTCCTCCAGGCTAAGAAATTCCAATTTCCTTCAAACCAGCCTCTGCTTCTGAAAAATTTGCAATTGTGAGGTTGGTTCCTGGAAGTGCCTTTTCTTTGCCTGTCACGACCAAATAAGACTGGAGCTCGGGATGTGAGAAATACTCTGCTCCCCCCCCCAAAGCAGAGCCTCTTCCCCAGGCAGCTGCAGGGGGCTCTTTCAGAAGACCCTTCCCCGCTTTCCAGGTAGCTCAAGCTCTCATCGCCACGAGCCGCAGAATTACGGCAGCATCCAGAAAGCCACGTGCTGCAAGTTAACCCGGTGCCCCAGTAATTTGCACACACGCGTTGCAGAGCCAGGACTGCTCTTACAGCAGAACGATGCAGCATCCCGGGCTGCTCCAGCCCTCCGTGGGCAGCCGAGCCCCACCGTCACCCCTTTCTCATCACTTCGGGCTCCCACCTGCCACTTCTCTGGGATTTAGAGGGCTCATTTTAAGGGAGCACACTTATTTTAACGGGATCTGGAAGTTCAGGTCCCCCACACGACTCTGGAGGTCTCCAGCTCAGTCCCCAGCCCTCAAATCAATGGGAGTTTTCGGCACGTTGCAGAGGCACGGGGACTCACAGCGTGTCCCCCAGGCAGGGTTAGCAGCCCACCCATCTCTGCACACACGTACAGACCCCTACTCGTGCTCAGCATGTGTGCACTCCCGGTGTGCACGCCTGTGCAACACCAGAGCCGTACGGCGCTGGAAAGCCATCACAGAGCTCGTGGGATTGAGATCAAAGCTGCCCGGCGGGGCTGATTACTGAGATGAGCCTTGACATGGAAAACTATTTTTAATTCAAAGAGTTGTGTCTGCCTATGTGCCAACCTGCGAGCTCTGTCAATTTGCAGGGAAGTAGTTAAATCCGATTACTACAGAAAATATGCAGGGAGGGTAACGCGGTGTGAACTGACATAATGCATGTTGGTTAAGGTGCTATCCTGGGCTTGACTGTTTTCTGGATGTTATAAATCCCACAGCAGTAAAGAAAAAAAGACATATCCGAGGGTTATTATTGCCATAAGCCCTTCAGCTTGAAATACATTTGCCATGAGAGTCGCAGATAGGAAGTTTCCCTACAAATGAAGATGCCTTTTCACAAGCGGGGTTTGCATCTTCCCTTTCCTGCGGGAGAAGGTGACACCGTACCGGCTTTATTCAGGATCACAGATTGATGCCTCCTGCGCAGGCACAGCAGCTCAGTCACGCTCCAGCTCTCGGGGTCCCCAGGGAGCCCTGGGTCCCCGCAGCAATGCTGGCTACTCACACCCAGGGCACTAGCCAGGGAGCTGGGCACGGCACAGGGGTCTGGGACAGGCGCTGCACATGGAGGCGAGGAAGGGAGGCTCACCCCGGTATTTGTAAGTGGTGGAAGAGGGACAGAGAAAAGGCACCGACCAGCAGCAGCATCTTCCAGGAGACCCGTTCGGAGGCAGAGCTCTGCTGCAGAGATACGTCTGTGAAGGCACCTGAGTGGCATGGAGCCCCCTGCCCCCAGCCATCACAAAGCCAGGCCAATTAGCGATCCCAATCAGTAGTCCCAGAAGGTTCAGACAGGAGCTACAAGCAGGCAGCATCCCCCGAGGCAGCCTTGCAGGCACAATTTCATGGTGCACAAGGGGTGAGACTCGCTCTCAATCAGTTTTCATGGGTCCATTCCTTGACTGCAGGATTAGGGACAGTACTTTAAAAAGCATTCCCAGATCCTCTGGGCTAAGTCATGTTTGATAATAACTGCTAATTACCCCTTTATCACTCTGGGTTGCTCAAGGCAACACACACACTGAGCCTCCATAAACTGGAAAGAGCACCCAGTTCTCCACAACAGGCTTGTAAATGCTGATGGCAACAAGGGACACCAGAGAGGCCATGCCCATCAAGGCAAGGAGCAGCACCTCCCTCCTCAGAAGGGCCCTGGGTGCTGCCATCAGAGTAATAAGAACACCACCAGTACAGTTTGCCACCCCAGAACAAATGACACCCCCTAATCTGAACACCTTCCGCTTCCCCTCCACGTAATTACCTTTCTGGTTCTTGTAAAAGGCTGCTGCCACCTCAATTATCCAAGGGGGCAAAGAGCCCATCTTCTCCCCCACCACGCAGGCTGGTCCTCTGCTCGCCACGCACGCCAACAGACCATCTTCTCCCCCACCACACACGCCAACAGACCACAGCCAGCCCTGCACCCCAGGAGAGGAGCCACTAACACCCCTCCCTTGCAACCCTGGGGGCTTTAAAGCCTGAGGTCTGATGGCCAAAGCAGGAAAACCTGGTGCCATCACAGCGCATCTCAAACCAGCCCCCAGATGCTGGTGTGAGCACGGGTGGAGTTACTAAACCTGGGAAGAGCCACCTGGGTGTAACAGCTACAATGGGAAGTGGCAGGTGCACCTTGATTAGTTTTGGGGGACTCGTCTAAGCGTGAATACAATAAAAGCCATCTTCCAACGGGGAACAAATATTGACAAAAGGTAAAAAATAGAGCTCTGTAAAACAGAAAACAGCTAAAACTGCTAAAGAAACCGCTGTGCTGAAAGGGAAAGGAAAAGCCAGCTGAGGGCTGCTGGTTTTATGACGGGGGACAAGCAATGCCGTGGTTTTGAAAGCCCTTCTCAGCAGCTGTGCATAAGGGCGTTTGTGTCCACCGAATCTGTGCTCTGCTTTGAAAATTTATAATCTTTTTAACATCAGAGAAGCGATCCCTCCTCAGAGAAGGCATTTATTGACCTGCCATATCCAAAGCAGCATACGTTATAACGCCAGAAATAGTTTTGTCTTCACGGTCAGCCCCTCGACAGAGCCGCGCTCCCGCCCCGTATCCGCGGGTATCACCCACGCGTGCCCCCTGCTCGCACGCCCAGAGCTGCTCGTCACCGCAGAGGCACACGGGGACAGGGGCGCGCGGGGGGCGAGCGTTTCGGAAAGAGCAGCCGGGAGCGAGGGGGTGAAGTGTCTCCCTCCTGGCGACCGTGCTGGGGAGGGCTTTGATTCCCCAGAAAGGTTGAGGACAGGGAGGGAGAGCTTCAAAGTTTCTCCACAAGCCACTGAAGCAGAAGTTTAGTGGAGAATAAAACAAAAATATGAAAGTGAATAGAACAAACAAGAATAAATTATTTACGAGGATGAAAGTGAAGAAAGGAAAGTTAACCGAAACAAAGGGAACCACACATTTCCCACAGCTGAGCTATCATGATCAAAGCTCTTGCAAAACCAAAGCCGATCGCTGCGCAGCCCGCCGCGGTGATCAACACGGAGGCTTTGATAGCGCGCTGCGAGCGGCGTGGCACAGCCGGGCACGGGGTGCTCCGCTCCCATGTGCACCCGTCCGGGGGATGCACCTCGCTTCTGGGGAAAGGACTGGGAGGCCGGTGAGGCACGCAGCGCTCCGCAAGAGCCCTTGTTTCACTAGTACCTTATTTAATACATCTCGCAATAAACTGCACTGGGTTTGGAATTCAGTGGAAATGGGCTGAAGGCTCCCTCCTGCACCCAAAAGGAGGTCTGCTTCCAGCGATGCTCCGAGCATCCAGGCTCCGCTGCTCCCCGGCTCCGGCAGCGCGACGGGCGGTTTTGGGAGGCTGCTCTCTCTGCCGAGGGGGAAATACCCCAGCACTAAACTAAACGTCCAGGTGTTCGGAGCCCCCGGGCATACTGCACAGCAGCTCCTCACTTCCAGTAGCTCCCTATTATGTCTCACCTGCCCGGCTCCACGAAGTGCCAGACTTCTGCTGCGGTCAAGATAAACCCCCAAGAAAAGCTCGCAGCCCTCGATGTGCTCCAGAGCCCGGAGAAGTCGCAGTTAGGGCTGGCGCGACCACCTAAAACCTCCTGTGGGAACGCAAGAGCCGTCTCTGCCCTTCAGCCCCAAAGCCGGTGGCCCTCGCCGGTCACCCCAAGAAATCGTGCCGGAGAGGGCCGGGCCGGTCGCACCTACGTGCCGCTTCGTCTCTCAAATCATCCCCCTCTATTGGGTAAATGAAAGACAAACTACACTGCGCCCAGGCAAACATCGTCTCTTTAAATATTTTAGAGCCATTAACCTCTCGTGGCACTCGTCGTCATCTACCAGGTAATTGAAATGGCTTTGCCTAAGCAGAAGTTTTCTGAGATCAATTATTTACTTCCAGCAGAAGGGTCTGGCTTCAGGCTTATTTACAATGCAGCTGTTGCTACCAGTAGCTTCCTCAGCCTTGTTTATTCCTATGCAGATAAAAGCTGGCTGATTGGAGATAAAGTTCTTGATTTTTCCAAAGTGCCTGATTGATCTTGTTGGCCACACTTGGAAATTGGGATGCAATGCTTTCATTACGCTGTTGTCTTCCCTCTATTGCCGTTCCGCAAATAAGCTACACGACAGCGAGCCGGCTAAAATTGGTGAAAGGAGCTGGCACGGGGACGGGAAAACCCGCTTTGCCATTCATAGCCCGAGCCAGCAGCGGCCGCGCGCGCGTCAGGACGGGCTCCTTATCCCTGGAGCCTGCTGAACCCGGCTGGAGCAGCGACCGCGGAGGGACGGGCTGCAGCATCCTGCTCAAAGACATCCCGGGTTGCAAATCTTCCCCTCCCTGAGCTTGCTCCCCTTTTGCTGCTCCGACTGCACATGGGGAGCGTGAAGAGCGCCCGGGTCTGCCTCGGAAGGAGTATGGGGGTAAAACCGGTCTTTCGCTCTTTTAATGAATGATATAGTTACCAAGAGAAAGCAAAATGAAAAGGGTGAAGCAGCGATGCATGCGGGGGCCCAACGCTAGCCGCACCACTCGGTGTTTGCTGTGCTGCAAACGAGCCGCATTTGACCGTATAAATGGTCTTATTCAAAGCAGAGAATTAAGGTAATAACAGTTCTCTGGGAAGGAAAAGGAATTCAATTTCAAAGCCAAATTAAACAAAGCTTCCAATTAGAGCAGATAATGTTTTCAGTGAGCCGAATGGCCTTTTTTCCAGCTCGGTCTGAGTTTAATTTTTCTAATCGGTTCTATTTTGTCACTTCGGTTCCTTCAAGGTGGCCAATTTCTTGGGAATTGGCAGGTATTGACTGAGGCTGCTGGGCGCAGAATTGGCTTTTTTTTCTCTGGCACCAAAGTCTTTGATCGCTCGCGCACCGCTGGCACCCGGCTGGGTTCCCAACGGCCGGCACGGCCCCGATCCCTGCGGCACGGCCCGGGCAGCTCCTTTCACATGGCATTTCTCTGGTGTGCCGTGGGGGGCCGGGGCCACTCGTGGCTCGCGGTGCTGCGGTGCTGTCTCACTGACCCGGCATCTCCTCGGCTTGGCCTCCGGCACGTCCGGCTTGCAGCAGGCAGCTGCCTGTACCCCATCAGTCTGCACGCCCAAAGGCCAGATTTGCATTATTAAGGGAGACCCTAATAGCTTATTGGGTATGCGGAGATGAAAATATTGATTTTGTGTTTTCAGGAAAAAGCCCAATTAAGAAGATCTAATGGAAACGTGACCCTTTATCCCCGCTTTGTCTTATAGAGCGGGAGCTAATACTCAGCTGTTTCAATGAAGGAGAAAATCTGATCATTTTTCTTGCATTGCCCCTCTTGCTGCTCGCTGCAGGAAAGACTTGCTGAGCGTGAAGAAATTCACCCCGAGCACACCTGACCTCCTGACTGACGGATACCTTGCGCTCCCGGGGGGAGCAGCTCCCCGGGAAATGCAGGAAGGGCGAAGGTGGGATGGGGAGAGGCAGACCCACCGCAGCAGGGCAGCCCCGGCGCCCGGTTCCCCCTCTCCGCGTTCCACCTCCTCCGCGCCCCTGCCATTTCTCCCCTTCCACAAGCCAGGGTGAGGCACGCCGGTGTAACTGGAAAGAGTTATCAGCCTCGTCTGCTGATCCCTGGCTCGTTTTCTCATTGATTTCTCTCCGGACTACACGACAGAGATGCCACTTCCCAGTAAAGAAGGACTCTCCAGAGAGCCGATCCGTACTCCTGTGACATGAATATAGCTTCCAATAGCGGCGGTGTCAGGGAGAACTGTCACCGGAGCAGAGGAGAGAAGACAACATGATTGCTTTAATGCGGGTCTTTAAGAAACTCCGCTTGTGGGGAATTGTGCGGAGCTGACAGTCAGAATTGCCGATGAACTGCACCGGCTCCCCCGCGCCCGCCCAGGCGACGGCAGCCTGCAGGCAAACCCGGTCTGATCCCAAATCAGGGCATTTGGCAGGGCTTCCGAATCGTTCCGTATTAAACCAGCTCTGAAATACCACGGGCCAAGCCCCTGCCCGCGTTCTCGTACAGAAAACTCAATTTCTCGGCTCGTTTCTGGTGGTCTGGGTGCGGGGGAGAGCCTGCCCTTCCCTTCAGGGCAGCACCCGGTTCCCCCCCCCCGGGCCGGGGGCTCCAGCTCCTCCCGGCGAGGGACCGGCCGTGGACCCAGACCCCTGGGTCTGCAGCGCCAAGAAGTCCACAGCGTGTAAACTTTCCAGGGCCGATGTCTTCACCGGTTAATTATGTTAGAGGATTTCACTTATTAAAACTTCCCACTTTGGCAGCTCGTCTGAGATGAAATCCTCCAGCTTTGCACAAATAATTCGCATCGGATCTCGCAGCCGCATTTCCAAGGCTTGCTTGTTAACCACGGGCTGGGCGGATGCCAGCAATCGTCATTCCCGACTATCTGGGAAACGGATGATTTCCTGAGAATAAGGGGGTTTAATTTCTACTGATTTGATTAAGCACATGCATTCTGGGATGCCGTAGCCATCTTCAGGGGAGACAAGCGAAGGTTTGTTTTTCAAATGGCTTTGCCTGCAGCGGGCCTGGCTGGCAGCAGGAGCCGTGGAGCAGGCGGCTCGGTCCGGTGCAGGTGTCTGTCCCAGGGGCATCTCTGGCGCCCATCAGCCTTCCCAGCCAGCGCCCGTCTGTTATTGCCCTCTCCTGGGAGGAAACAGAACTTCGTGCAGAAATTATCTGCAAGCGAATAATTCCAGTGCGTGCCTCGGACCGCCCGGCTCCGAAGGAAACGGGGTCCCCTTCCCCATTTCTCAGATGGCCGTGGCTTGCACACAGTCCCTGCCAGGGCTGACATCTACCCTGCGCGCGCTGCCAACTGCGGAGCAGCGATAGCGTGTGTCCTGACAGGAGCAGGACGTGAGCGGCCCCGGCTTCTTGTGCAGCTCTGGACGTGTACGAGTGCTCTGCTCATGCTGCCGCTGCACGCGAGCTGCACACTGTGATTGCACGCGAGCTGCACACTGTGATTGCACACAAGCTGCACGCTGCCGTTGCACACAAGCTGCACACTGTGATGGCACACAAGCTGCACGCTGTGATGGCACACAAGCTGCACGCTGCCGTTGCACACGAGCTGCACGCTGTGATGGCACACAAGCTGCACACTGTGATTGCACACAAGCTGCACGCTGCCGTTGCACACGAGCTGCACGCTGTGATGGCACACAAGCTGCACACTGTGATTGCACGCGAGCTGCACGCTGTGATTGCACACAAGCTGCACGCTGCCGTTGCACACGAGCTGCACACTGTGATTGCACACGAGCTGCACGCTGTGATTGCACACGAGCTGCACACTGTGATTGCACGCGAGCTGCACGCTGTGATTGCACGCGAGCTGCACGCTGTGATTGCACGCGAGCTGCACGCTGTGATTGCACGCGAGCTGCACGCTGCCGTTGCACACAAGCTGCACGCTGTGATGGCACACAAGCTGCATGCTGTGATGGCACACAAGCTGCACGCTGCTGTTGCACACAAGCTGCACGCTGCCGTTGCACACAAGCTGCACGCTGTGATGGCACACAAGCTGCATGCTGTGATGGCACACAAGCTGCACGCTGCTGTTGCACACAAGCTGCACGCTGCCGTTGCACACAAGCTGCATGCTGTGATGGCACACAAGCTGCACGCTGTGATGGCACACAAGCTGCACACTGTGATGGCACACAAGCTGCACGCTGCCGTTGCATGCAGGTCAGAGACAGCCCTGGAGGAATTTCGCTGGGTTGCTGGCAGAGAGCAGGGTGCCAGGCTGCGGCTGCCGGACCACCTGGCCGCTTTCCACATCCCTCCTCTTCTTTGCCAGCTCTTTTGCAATTCCAGCGCTGGCACTGGTTCTTTCGAGCACGAGCTTGTAAGGACGAAACGGCTAAGCAGCTGCACGATGCGTTCCGGTAAAGCGCTCTCCCCAGGCTTCCCGACGGCAAAGCTCGGCGAGCCGACGTCAGCTCTGATAGCCCTGCGCCAGCATATGGCTTCTCTCGCATCACCCACCGGGACGGCGCGGGAGCCGTGCCGGGAGAGGTGCCGACAGCTGGGGCAGCAGCTGCCGATGTCTCTGGATGAGGAACGCAAGCTCCCGTGGACGGGATGATCTTGGCTTTGTTTCTGAAAGACGGCATAAAACTGGGTCCCAGCTACCGTGCAGGGAGGCAAAAGGCGGCAGCTGGCATTGCCCCAGGGCGACGGAGGACGCCCAAATGGCTCAGCCCCCGGTTTACGCCGAACTCTCTCTTCCTCCTTGCTGGGTTTCCCCAGCACACTCTGCAAACGCTAACTTAAACCCCACCGTTGTTTTAGTAAAGTCTCCCTCGCACGGCTTCTCTGCCAATAAAAGTGATTTGCAATTAGTTCAAAAGCAGGTTTATCTCCTCGCACAAAGTGGTTTTTGTGCAGGACTTCTGAAATAAATATTAGAGAGAATAACCAGAAGCTGATATAATAGAGCCGTCTACTCTATATTTTACCTCTTCCACTGCAGGAGAAGAGTATGAAATACGTTTATAGTCCTACTTACAACCATCCCGAGGAGTGGTTCCTTTGGGCAAATTGAACTGATGATCAGCGAGGATAAATCACACTTTCCCCACCGCAGTCAATAAAGCTCTGCGAGTGCGCGCTGTCTTGGGATGCTTAAAGCGTAAATGGGGGACGGAGCCCGGCTTAAATCCAATCTGGATCTGGCGGCTGGGAAAGCCGAAACGATGTGAGCTGTATTGATTCTCAGGCTTTGCACTGGGAACACTGGAAACCTCAAAAAGACAAATGTCTGTTTGGAGGAGATTTGGAAAGGGTAGCCCCTGAAAGCAATAAATATGCCTCATAATAAAGGTTAAACGTGTTACTTGCGTCTCCGGGTAGCAAACCAGGTTAGAGCCTCGCTCGGAGGGGATGACTGGCAGAGCAGAGCACAGCCAGAATATGGAAATTCCTGCTAAAAGATGATGATTTATAGACCCAAAAGTGAAATGGAAGACATCGTTGAAATATGGACCCAGTTTCCCAACATCCTTAGAAGCAGTTTAGCTCCCAGGCGTGGCAGTTTTGAAGATGCCACTGGAGCTGTCGAGGCCACTTGCTGCTGGTGTGGCCGGTGCTGTGGGTACTGCCTGCTTGGGGAGCTGGGCTGGGCTGGGCTGGGCTGAGCTGGGCTGAGCTGGGCTGGGCTGGGCTGGGCTGGGCTGGGCTGAGCTGAGCTGGGCTGGGCTGGGCTGGGCTGAGCTGGGCTGAGCTGAGCTGAGCTGGGCTGGGCTGAGCTGGGCTGAGCTGGGCTGGGCTGGGCTGGGCTGGGCTGGGCTGGGCTGAGCTGGGCTGGGCTGGGCTGAGCTGGGCTGGGCTGAGCTGGGCTGAGCTGAGCTGAGCTGGGCTGGGCTGGGCTGGGCTGAGCTGAGCTGAGCTGGGCTGGGCTGAGCTGGGCTGGGCTGAGCTGGGCTGGGCTGAGCTGAGCTGAGCTGAGCTGGGCTGGGCTGAGCTGAGCTGGGCTGGGCTGGGCTGAGCTGGGCTGGGCTGGGCTGGGCTGAGCTGGGCTGGGCTGGGCTGAGCTGAGCTGAGCTGAGCTGGGCTGGGCTGGGCTGAGCTGAGCTGGGCTGGGCTGGGCTGGGCTGGGCTGGGCTGGGCTGGGCTGAGCTGAGCTGGGCTGGGCTGGGCTGGGCTGAGCTGGGCTGGGCTGGGCTGGGCTGAGCGGGGCTGAGCTGGGCTGGGCTGGGCTGGGCTGGGCTGAGCTGGGCTGGGCTGGGCTGGGCTGGGCTGAGCTGAGCTGGGCTGGGCTGGGCTGGGCTGGGCTGGGCTGAGCTGAGCTGAACTGGGCTGAGCTGAGCTGGGCTGGGCTGGGCTGGGCTGAGCTGGGCTGGGCTGAGCTGAGCTGGGCTGGGCTGGGCTGAGCTGAGCTGGGCTGGGCTGGGCTGAGCTGGGCTGGGCTAGGCTGGGCTGGGCTGGGCTGGGCTGGGCTGAGCTGAGCTGAGCTGGGCTGAGCTGAGCTGGGCTGGGCTGGGCTGAGCTGAGCTGGGCTGGGCTGAGCTGAGCTGGGCTGGGCTGCTCCTCTCACACCAGAGCCGGGGCAAGAACAAAAACTCTTGGCCTGGAAGTTACGTCCTTTGGGACGAGGTGTTTACTTGCTGTTCAAGTGCAGGCAGCGTGTTGCCACCTATCAAACGTCGTTGCCTTGCAATTAAGCCATCTAGATGTCCTGAGGTCTCTCCTGCGCTCCATCATCCTCTCGTTCTCCGAAATGCCAATGGCATTAATATATTTATCATTAACAAATCTATTAAGTTTGAGAACTGGATGGAACTGCTGAGCCGTAACACCTCATTTAGAGTTTTTGTCCCCAGGATGCCGTCAAGGTGATAAACACACACCCGGTACCAAACGGGGAATGGCATGTGGCACTTCGGGGTGCCTGGTCCCGGCTCTGTCGGGAAGACCCCAATGGCGGTGAGGAGCGGCGGGGGGCTCGGAGCGCCCCGAGGGCTGCGGGAGAGCGGGGCTGCGGGTCAGCACGGCGTAGTGCTTCAGCTGGGAAGAGGAGGCGTCAAGCTGTGATGGATCAGTGACACGCTGGGGCTTAATTAGGAGGCAGGTAGGAGCAGGAACAGTTTCGCACAGCCATGCCCGGTGTGCCGATGGCGCGGGGGGCGCTGGGCTTCAGCGCTGGGTCAGGGTTTGCGGAGCAGCAGCAGACCTTTCCCGGGGAGCGACGGCGGTCAGACGGCAGCAGCGATGCTCCTGGGGTGACCGGCGGCGGCCGCAGGGACGGGGCTGGTTCAAGCACCCCGGCTCGCGTGAGCAGGTTCCATCCGGCTCCGGTGGGACGCTTTCAGAGAGGGGCAGCAGCCCTTCGGCATCGCCGCGTCCTCCTGGCGGGATGCAGCCGGGTCGCAGGGCTACGAACGAGTTACAGCAGGCTGGAAGGATTATCGTGATGATTATTATTGTTTGGAAATATTAAGACAATGAGGAATAAACACGGGATCTATTTATAGAAATTCTAGGGAAATCTCGCTCGAGCCATAAACTCACTTAATTGCAAATCTGCACAGATGTTTCCTTTGAATTTGAAAAGTGATTAATAAATAAATTAGAGTAATGCTTGTTTTGGCTGAAATATAATAATAAATAATGTTTATAGCGCTTAGTTACCAAAACATCCTCAGCACTATGTGACAAATCAGACACAAGCTAACGGGCTAAAACACACAAGATGGAAACAATTAAAGCCAGGCTCAAGCCATAAATAAACTCAACAGAGCAAGTGCAACCGCGGGTGTGCAAAGGCGGGTGCCGAAGCTGCCGCGTGTGCTGGGACGCTCCGCAGCCCCGTGCCCGGTTCAGCTCCGGCCCCAGTGGTACCAGTCCATTGGGCTCCGCGGCACGGCACGACATGGCACGACATGGCATGGCATGGTATGGTACGGCACAGCATGGCATGGTACGGCACAGCACGGCATGGTACGGCACAGCACGGCATGGCACGGCACGGCACGGCACGGCACAGTGCCTGCAACCTGGCACCCCATGGCACCGCTCCACCTCTGACTCTGGCGCCGTGGGAAGCTTCCCGGCACAATCCTCCCCACTTATCCCCCCTCTTCAAACCGCCGGCAAAGCCAACGTGTTTACTGTGTCGCTCGTGTTGACTTTTTTTAATTCATGCATAATTGAAGCGATATATATAATTCCAGGGTAAACACAGACATAACTTTTCTGTTGACTATTCCTTGACCCAGTTACTGTACAAATATGCCTTGGAATTTAGCAGCGCTCGAAAGGCGAGACCTTCAGAAATTTCAAGGGCTCGCAGGGAGCCCTGCGCATCCCGGAGCAGCAAATTGCCAGAGGCGGCTGCGGGGAACCCGGGCACCGGTGTCACCGGCAGCCTCCGCGCTCCCGGGAAGGTCACCGCTGCGGCGTGGCCAGGCGGCCGAGGGGCCATAAACCCACCCGAGCTTCAGAGGGAACGGCTCATGGTCACTTTGGTGGAGGATGCGTGGGGGGGGAAGTCCCACCACCACCGTGAGAGCGTGGCGGTGCCGCGCCGGGGGAGGTGCAGCTGCCCGCGGCCCCGGGGCACCGAGGCAACGCCGTGCGCCGAGGGGACCACTGGTTTGACGACTTGCAAAATTATTGGCAAATCTGTTTGGGTTTCCGCTGAAATAGGAGCTTTTATTTTAATTTATATTGTAATGAAAGCTTGTAACAGTACTGTATCGTAAACACAAACAGTGCAATCTTATAAAAATTTCATCTTTATCTATTTTGGGGAGAAATAGCCCTGTCTGCCTAATTGAAGCATCTGTCATTCTGACATTAAATAGTGCATCCATGGCTCTTTTATTATATTTCCTTGCATTTCTCATACACTGTTAAATTGAAATAACACTGTTGGCTAGGAGATAAAGGGAGATAATAGGTATTTTATAATGAGCGGAAAGGAGGATTCATCTTCAGTCGGAGCCGAGAATTGCTTTATCTTTTTTTTGGTGTTGTTATTTTGTTACCCTAAAAGGGGGATTCTGCTGCTCAGCTTTCCCAGCCCTTGAAGATGAAGCGAGGAGCATTTATCCGCACGTGAAGAGGCGCGAGCGCCAGGCAGCTGCTCGTCGGCATCCGAGGTGACGGGGTTTCTAACGTGCCGCTCGCCCAGATGACTCTGGACGTCCGCAGAGACGTTGCACAGCAAGGCTGAGTCTGAACAACGCTTCACGGGGCCCTTTGGAGACTGGTTTTCACCAGTTTGAGGAATCGTCTGTTCCCCTCCTTGCCATTTGTAATTGCTTCTTCAGCGTCTGCTGACACGCAGCGCCGTCGTGAAGAGGTTCCCGTGTTACGTGCGTGGGTGGCCGGGGCACGGCCCGGCACAGGGACCCCAGTCGACACCAGACCCCGGGTGAAGCCACCTTTCAGCATCCCCTGCTGCGAAACAAGCCCCAGCCGATCTGTTCGTTCTCGCAGCCGCAGCTGCTCTGCCCTGCAAACACCCTCCATCGCCAGGCGCCGGCCGCTCCACGCCGCACGGGGCTGCACGGGGGGTGGTGTCGGGGCAGCCATCCGGGGCAGCGTCCCAGCCTTGCCGCGGGGCGGCACGAGGAGCTCCTGCCCGAAGCCACTCGGGAGCTGCGCTCTGCTAAGGCTTAGGTGAACCTTGTTTTGGCAAGCCGGGGTTTAAAAGGGATTTTGCACATGAAATTAATTTTAGCTACTGCCGCTCACCTTGAGAAGGAGATGGGGCAAATCAATTTGGCCCTGGATTTGCATGGAATAAGTAAGAAAAAATGAATCCAAAGGGATTTGGGATCCAGCTGCGCAGGGGCTGCCAGGACAGGGTCCCCCTCCCCGGCTGCCGGGATGCAGGAGCCCAGCTCGGCTGGACCGCGTGCCGCCTGCTCTGCTCTCTGGACCAACGCTCGTGGGCTCTCAGCAGCGAGATGTGGCGATGTGGGGCTGCCCCAAGGAGAGGGACACCCGTACCCCATCTCCCCAGCTACAGCTTCGCCGTGAAGCAGACGAGCCACGTAAAATCGAACTGTGCAGCAGTTTCCCCATGTGGATTTCTGTAATTAAATTCCATGCAAAACGAAGCAATTACCAAAGAAAGGTGCCACATGACTGCAGATAATTATCAGCACGGAGGTCCCCCGAGGAGCTGGCAGAGACGCTGGTGGCCGCTTGCCCTGCCCGATACCCCGTCCCTCCCGTGCGTTTGGTTTGGGTGGCTCCCGCACCCTCTGCCGCGTGTCCTGGGCTGGCTGCCGGATCCCTGCAGCTCCGGCTGGGCTCTGCCAGATCCCCACGGCTCCGGCTGGGCTCCACCGGTGGGCGAGGGGAAACGTGGGGAAGGAAATGGCACTTGGGGAGGCAAAGGAAGAGCTGCTGCTTGGAGTAAAACCACAAGACGTTTAATTGAGATTTCCCTGAAACCCACTGGAAATAATTAAAATTGACTTCTAATACTTTACAAACTAATTAAGAGTATTGGACTGGATAACTACATTGAAGTATAAGTGGCATTTAATTGGGATAAACTGAATCATAATTGGAAATAAGCACAGCCCAGAACAATAAACAGCATTGTAGGGGAGGTTAGGGGCAGCTTGCTGTAATGCAGGGAAGCGTGGCGCTGGCTTGGTGGTGCCCTACGTGGATGCCAGCACCGGCACATCACTGCTGGAGCATCTCTGCCGGAGCATCACTGCCAGCACATCATTGCCGGAGCATCTCTGCTGGTACATCTCTGCCGGAGCATCTCTGCTGGCACATCACTGCCGGAGCATCTCTGCTGGCACATCTCTGCCGGAGCATCTCTGCCGGAGCATCTCTGCCGGCACATCTCTGCCGGAGCATCTCTGCTGGCACATCACTGCCGGAGCATCTCTGCCGGCACATCTCTGCCGGAGCATCTCTGCTGGTACATCATTGCTGGCACATCACTGCTGGCACACCTCTGCCGGAGCATCTCTGAGCAGCGTGGAGAGCGAGCAGCCCCTGTGCCCAGGCTGCCGAGCTGTACTGGGAACGGGTGCAATTAGATTCATCATAAAGACACCAGAGATGTGAAACCCTCTTAGGAAGCACTTGCACGCCGAACTCAATTTCTGGAGCTTGATCCAGTTTATCAGCCCCCAGCTCGTGCCTCTTTGGTTATTTTGCTAAGCTTTAATAACGGTACCCTTTCCGCAGCATCAAACAGCCACGTTGCTGCCCTGCCCGCTTCTCATTCTCTCCAATGAGATAGGAACAAATTAACTGGATAGGGAGCTGCTGGGCCTTTGTTCTCCCCCATCTGCTCCACTCATTACTTTGAGGAGCCCTATTTTCCTTTTCGTTACTGCTTTCTTTTCCCGAACAATGGGCCCTGAATGTATTCAAGCAATTCTTTTATCGTTCACTTCTGCAGAGATCTTTAAGTCCTCCACCTGAACAGTTGGTATTTCTATTTATGAAAACTTTCTTGCTGACTGCTGGAATTTAAATTTTATTCTTGCAATGACTGGTTAGCTCAATTATCTCCTGTTTCGTTCCCCCCCTTTAGATTTAACAGCTACAATTTATAAACGCCATCCTTTCCTCTTGTTTCCTTGTCTCCTACGCGCTTGCAGTGAACCCATGAGCCTTCTGCTCTCCCTCTGATGATGACTGGAGGCCGCCAGATCATTTTTCTTACATTATTTGCCCCACTAAAAGAAAACAGAAAACAGATTCAGAAAACCCACAATGCATTCCCTCCCTTTTCCATCTTTCCCAGCCGCAGACTTCACGAAGGGTTTTACCAGGAGCAGGAAAGCCCCGGCCGGCCCTGGGAGCCACCACCCCAAAAACCCCCGGCTCCCCTGATGATTTTGAGGACGCTACACTACGCTTCACTTTGCATTACTGTTTTTTCTTCCAAGCCGGGCACAAAATATTAAAAAGCTTAACGGCTTTTTCTTCTCTCGTTCGCTTTGACATCTTCTTTGAAGATCGTTCTGCTTATTGCTGGTTTCTGGCCCCTCTCGTGTGGGAGGAAGTTTTAGGGAAAACTGTGCATCGCGTTGTGCTCTGCCGGCTGGGCGCTGCCGGGGTACAAACCCTCCCACCCCCCAAGGCACCGGCTGCTTTCAGAAGCTCGGCTTTTTACCCTGCTTGCAGCCCCATCCCCGCCTAGCCGGCAGCCCCGCTCCTCCACTGTGCCGCCGGCGATCCGGGCTGACGTTCCGCAGCCGGACACCCGAGTTACCGAGCTGCCGCCAGCGGGCGGGCGCCGAACGGCACTGACTGGTGGAGCAGGCTGGCAGGGTGCTGGGCGCCCTGCGCGGTGGCCGTGGCATCAGTGGTGGCATCAGTGGTGGCATCAGTGGTGGCATCAGTGGTGGCATCAGCGGTGGCAGCAGCAGTGGCATCAGCGGTGGCAGCAGCAGTAGCCTCAGCGGTGGCATCAGCAGTGGCAGCAGCGGTGGCCTCAGCGGTGGCAGCAGCGGTGGCATCAGCGGTGGCCTCAGCGGTGGCAGCAGCAGTGGCATCAGCGGTGGCAGCAGCGGTGGCAGCAGCGGTGGCATCAGTGGTGGCAGCAGCAGTACCCTCAGCAGTAGCCTCAGCAGTGGCATCAGCAGTGGCAGCAGCGGTGGCAGCAGCAGTGGCATCAGCAGTGGCATCAGCGGTGGCATCAGTGGTGGCATCAGCGGTGGCAGCAGCGGTGGCAGCAGCGGTGGCCTCAGCGGTGGCAGCAGCGGTGGCAGCAGCGGTGGCAGCATCCCACGCGTCGCAGCAGCGATGGGTTTGCGCGGCGAAGGGGCGCACGGTGCCTTTTGCCAGGGCCCCCCCCGCAGCGAGCCCGTCCTGCTGCCTGCGGCAGAGAGCGGCAGATGGGCTGGAGCTCCTCGAAGCGTTCACATCTCACGGTCCGAGAGCCCTGAGAGAGGCTCGAGTGCGGCTCGCACGGTCTCGTGTACCAGCCCGGCTCCTCAGCTGAAAATGATGTTATGGTTAACTACAGACCATCTGTTATCCTCTACTTTTCTAACGGAGCCCGTGTTCTTTATGGTTTATTAATATTTATTTAGCCTGTTTAAAACCTAAGCATGTTGCAGGAGACTTGTGACACATCCACAAAGATTTTGTCTCCCAGCTCGGCCGCTCCTGCCCCCAGGCACCCTCAGAGAGCCAGACGGGGTCATTTCAGAAGGATTTTAGAGCCAGACGGGGTGTTTTCAGAAGGATTTTCCCTCTGAGCTGGCAGATACCCTGCACGGCGAAGCCCAAGTGCTGCACGGGAGCTTCGCTTGCACTGAGGCCACTCGTCCCCGGCATCTTCTCGGGCAGCGTGAGGAGACGCCTGTGACGATGGGGATCACGAGGAATTCCCCGCCGGGTCTCCGGACCACACGGACATCCCGCCGTGACCGCTGCTGTGCGAGTCCTTTGAAGAGAGCGGCCGGAGGGAGGTGTTTGGTCTCCGGCACGCGAAGGCTCCAACGGCACCTCCCAGCAGATCCTCCCCGCTCCGTGCCAGGCAAGGGCAGCTCCGGCTGGCTCTTAAACCGTCTCCTCAGTGTCCCGTGCCAGCGGCGCAGCTATCGGAAGCCTGCGTGGCTGTAAACCACGAAGGCATCAGCTCTGTGCTGGCAGAGAGAGAAGGGGAAGTCTAATTGCCTAATAATTCTGAGGAGGATTCAGGAGGCTTCTTGCAGCACTGCGCAGGCAGAAGCGTTGCGGTGGCAATGCCGGCAGGATAAATCACCCCGGTGCAGCTCCGTTCTCAGCAGAGGTCTGCTTTCCACCGTCTATTCCCTTCCATTTGTGGGCAGCTATTCCAAATAAAGCCCCCAGAGATGTGCCGGGGTGCGGCAGGAGCAGGACCGGGCAAGGTGGCGAGCCGCTGACCCGCTGCGGAGCGAGCCCCTTCCAGCCCGCAGCACGGGGGCTCCTCCGGAGAGAGCATTTGATGGCACTGAAAAAGTCAGGGATGGGAAAGGAGGCGAATGGAAGGAGATTTACCACGAGCTTTGATAAGCATTAACACCCGGCAAGTCTTACGGCTCTTGATAAACGGCAGAGACGCCGGGCTGTAACAAGCCGAGCGGCCTCTCAGGAGGCCAAAGAAAATAAAGTTTAGCATCAATTTTTAACTCTTGCTCTGCATTATTTAATAAGTGGTTTGAAACCTGCCTTGCATCATGAGGGTTTTTTAAATCGTTCCTGCACTGGAAGAAGAAAAACCCCATATTTTTTGGCAATTACAGAAACATCCCCCTCAGCTGTGCATGCTTCAAATATCGGCCCGTCGGTTTGTTGGGGTTTTTTAAGGAGCCCTCAGAAAAGCTTTTCAACACGTGTAATGAGATGGAGCAAGGATGGAACAAGGGGAAACTACTCTGCACGGAGGGGGGGTCCCTGGTGTGCCTGTGCCCTTGGCTGTCTTACGCACCCTGGCCAGCTTTGGCACAGCCAAAAAATGAGTGCCCTGGCTTTTCTGGCAACCAGCACCTATGAGCAGCCCTTTTCTGGGCGAACACAGGCCCTTCTTGTGCTTCTCCATCCTCCCCGCAGCTGGGAGGGTCCGGTGCGGGGGAGATGGAGCCGCCGACCCTCCCCGCCGCGCTGCAAAGGGCTGAGCAAAGCGCGGGGGTCTGAGCCCGGGACCCCGCAGCAGCCGGCCGGGACGCATCCTGCACCGCTGCACCGCTGCACCAGCTCCCTGCACGAGGTAACGCCGAGCCATGACTAGCGTGCCAGGTCATTAATATGAATGGGGACTAATGATGCATCCTCATTAGTGTGCTTCCACGTAACCAAAAGTTGGTCTCGGAATCACCTCCTCATGTCACCTCGGGGTGTTTTAACTCTCGTTTTTCCTGGCTGCTGGCTCCTTCTGCGGACGAGCGTCGGGCTCTTTGCTGGGCTCGCTGGAGCGCCGCTGTCCCAACCTGCCGAGCAACGCGCCTGGTTCTCCGCTGCTTTTATCCCCCTGGGTCCCCGACTCTTCCTGAGACCCCCCCAAAGGCTGCAGCTCATCGGTGCCCAAACTCCACGTGGAGAGCGCAGCGGTTTGCAAAGCTGTCGAACTGACACCAGAGCGGGGTTTTTTGGCAAAGCGGCGTCTTTGCCGGGCTCAGGGCAGAGGTGGTGAGAGAAATCATCGCCGTTGCCCCCCAGGAAGGCGTGGGAACCTCCGCCTTCCCTTCGCCAGACGGGACACGGGCTCCTCTCCGGCTCCTGCAAGGCAGAGGGTTTGATTTTTCAAAGATTTCCAAGTATTTCCCAGTCGGAGTAAAACGCACCTTTTACGTTTCAGTGGAGGTGTCAAGCTGTTTGCGCTTTCTATCACACGTCGCCTTTTTTAAGGGAAGCTTTATTAGACTGCTCGATGGATTTTCCAGTTAAAATAATGGGTGTCTGACACTGTAGGCATCAATAAAAATGTAAATACAAACAGGAAAGGCAGCGGCAGTGATGGATTTTTCTGGCTTTTGCTCCCTGGGCTGAACTGGCAGCTCTCCGGTTCCCCGTAAGGAGCAATAACGAAGTGCCTACGCGGGGTGGCCAGCTTCTTGACTGAGCCTCGTAACCAAAGCTCCCCCACGGCTCTTGCCCCGAACCGCGGCTTCCCCTGGCTGTTGTTGGGGAGCGGCGAGGGGGTGACGGCGCCTGGCACGGCAGCGCTTTGCTCCGGTGGTGGCCGGTGCGGGGACGGGCTCGGGCCCCTCTGTGCTCCTCGGCACCGCTCACGCCCTGCCCGACGTGCAGATCTGCCAGCTCCCCTCGTTTGGAAATTAATGGGATGATTCACACGAGCGAGACAAGTAGCTTTCTGCTTCCAAATTTCCATAATGATCGTGGCCCTAGAATGGAACAAATCACTTGCTTGGGTGAAAATATTTATAAAATGATGGTTTTGAATCCCTGCACAACAATATTTAGTCTCATCGATGGCAGCGTTACTGATGGGCGAAGCCAGCGAAACCGCAGACAGAATATCACCCCTTCCAGCACGACACGTGGGCATCCCCGGCCTGATGTCATCTGCATCAGCGCAAATCCAGCTGGTCCCGGAGCAGGAGATGCTCTGGCGTGAGGGGGGCCGGGATGCGCTGAGCAGCTCTCGGGGTGAAAAGGAATGGCGGGCGCTGGCTGCCCTCCCTCGGGCTGAGGAGCTCTTCATCCCTGGGAAGGAGCCGGTGAACGTACCCCTGACAGCAGCTTGTGAAGCCGTAATTCCCAGTTGTGATGTCGCGGCAATGCGCGGCGCTGACCCCTGCGGCTCCATCCCTCCCTGCCTGGGCAGGCAGACTAACAGTGGGCTCTCTCTGGCAGCGGTGGAAGGAGGCACTGTACGGTGTTCTATACTTCCTCCTCCATTTAGATGGATTAATTGACCTTTAAAAATGTACCCAGAAAATAAATGACCTAATAAAATGAATTATCCTCTTCCACACAGTGCTGGAAATCCACTGAAACTTGAGAGGAGACTAATGAAACATTGAAAGCATTGAAGAAATGCCTAATGAAAGAAATAAACCTAATAAAGAATAATTGATTAGTCACTTGGAAGTGCTGCAAAGCGCGGGGCGAACGGCTCAGCTGTTCACGTTTTGAATCCCTGCTGGGGGGCAGCGGTGCCCCCCCCGCCACGTTCGTGCCCTGCAGTCCGTTCGGCAGCCCCCAAGCACTGGAGTTGCAGAGGGAATGAGCAAAGTGCAAAACCCGCCTGAACGCCCTGGGTTTCCCCCGTTTCTGCCCCTCCAGCGGCCGGGAGGGAGGTGTGGGCCGCCAGCACGTTGCTCGTGTCAAATTATCCTTCCTTCGGCAAAATTAAGGGTTAAGGAAAAGCTTAACGAGACATCTGGAATTGCTTCTGCTTCTTTAGTTGCAGTTTACAAGAATTTGGTAAATTGGACACAGAAAAAGAAACCTTGCTACGCTACGATCATCTCCTCAGGCTGGAGCAATTTTGTGCTTCGTTTTTGGCAACCACAGAGCCCGTATCTCGCTGAATCAAACCCATTCCTTAAGTTTTACGAGCTCCTGGGTAAGAGTGGAGGAGCAGAATGATTGCAGCAGATCCTGCCCTCTCCTCCCGGCTCGGTGCGGGGGGATATTGTTCCCCGGGTGAGAAATAAAGGTGGAAGTGTCTGTGCTGAATTTACAGCTGGCAATAAGCAGGGTTTTATCAACAGCCCTCCGACAAATTATTTTTATTGTCAGGCTCTTACTGCCCGGAGCTGCGGCCGTGAAAAAGCAATTCAGTGAAACTGTAATTGTGTCACCTATTGACTGGACCCGCCGATGCCCCGGCGCCGGTGCAGCCGGAGAGGCCGGAGCGCCCCGTGAGCGACGCCCGGGCAGCTCCATCTCTGCTGCCGCGCGCCGTGCCGTATTTTCCCTGCGAAGGGCGTCCCAGAGGCAAGCGAGGGAGGAACCGGGCAGGAGGGCTGCAGAGCCCCGGATCCGGCCGCCACAGCCCCCCGGCAGCGCCCGTGCCCGCTGGCAGCAGCGCGGCAGCCTCCCGGCGAGGGCTCCTGGCAGAGGCACCCTCTGCAAAACTCCCGCGGGCAGAGCGCTCGGCTTTATTGGCGTGCGCTGCTGAAACGGATGGATGCGTATTTACATATTTATTAAACAGTTATTAGAAATTCTGCAAAAGAAAGTCCTGCCGAAGCTCTCATTAATAATCCTGCGTAGACTGCTGGCGCTCAGGTCTGTGATGCAATTGTTTAAACAAGCAGACATGTTTTACAATACAAATAGGATGTACTCTGCGATGATTCCATCCATAATTCTGTATTAAAAAGTGTCATATGAAGCTTGCACTCGTTACTCAAACTCCGTTTCTTCCATCTGTTTATTTGTTCTTCCAGCACAAAACAGCTCAACCTCTACAGTTATTTTAAGCAAATTAGGTTTTGCTCAGGGTTTCATTTCCATTTAAAAATACGTCCTTGCAGGAGCTGCTGGAGGTGCGGACATTTTCAGCAAATCAATACATCCTGGCTGAACTATCGTTTTAACGGCACCATTAACATTCGCAGCAAGGGATGGGGCTCCGGGAACGCGACCCGGCCGAGCACAAGCACCGGCTGCCGGTCCCCTGCCTCCGCCAGCATCCCAAAACGTGGGGGGCACGGGAGCGGGCAAGCCGGGGGACCGGAGACGTGAGCCCTTGCCTTCGTGCCACTCCGGGCACGGCGCCGATCATCTTCTCAGCCTGGTTTTCTCCTCTTCCTAATCCTAATGACTGCAAGATTAGCTAGAGGTGAAGAGAATATTAAAACTTTAATAAAGCCGTTAAGACCGACACTACCTCTGGGCTCCAATCTTGCCTGTGCGTTACCTTTGATTATAATTTATATTTTTATAAAAAATTTGACATCTGTCGTGGACTGGGATGAAAAAAAAAATCAGGCTCTCGTGTAGTTACTGGCAGTGCCAGACCAGGTGCAGCGGCACGAGCGAAGCCGGTGCCGGGGGTGGGACGCGGCTGTGTCGGTGTGGTGGTTTACCAGGCTGGGTTTGTGTCGAGAGGGAGGAGAGAACCCGTCTGCTCGAGCCGCTCCCCAGGGAAACCACTCGAGCAGGGCAGCAGCATCGGCACGGTAAATAGCAGCAGGAGCCGCGGCGGCTCAGACAACTCGAGGGGGATTCGTTCATGGGCGGGAGAAATCCGGAACAATTTCCACATTTTCGAGTACAAATCTAAATGACAAATATATTAAAATAACTCTTTTTTAAAGGATGGCCATCCCTCAATTCATCGAGTTAATTGCTCAGAGAAAAGAGCTCCCGGAAAGCTCTGGCAGGCACGTCGCCGCGCTGAGTCACGCAGAGGTGCCCCAGTAGTTCCTGGGGTCCTGGTCCCACTCCCAAGGGGCAGCGCGGGTTGGTGCCGTTATCAGATGTGAAGGTCCCCGCACCCCGTTTGCACCCCGGGAACCAGTTCCCACCCCTCCGGCGGCTGGGTGCTTGTGCAGAGCAACCCAGAGAGAAGTGGAGCGCGTCTCCGGCAGGTCGGGGACGCGCTGCCAGAATTCGGGATGCAACAGCTCTGATTCCTTGAGATGCTGAACCGTGCATTCAAATACCCTTCGCTAATTAATCTCCATATCCCCCTTTGTGCAGCCCTGCGATGTTCCGGGCCGATGATTAATCACGGTGCTGAGTTTCAAATTGCAACGAGTACAAATTGAACTATAGTTCAAAACCAACACCGAGGTCATTGACTCAAGGTATTGAAGAAACGTCTGCCTGGTACAATAAATCCCAGTTCGGGTTCATTACAGCTTTATTGGGAGGGGGGCCTGCCGGCGGGGGTGGCACGGCTCTGCTGCCGCCCGTTTTGCCTGCTCGGGGGTACCCCGGGAACAGGAGCATCCCCGGGCCCGTGGGAGCAAGCAGCAAGCGACGACATCGCCCGGGCGCAGCCTTCGGCACGTGGCCTTAAGCGGAGGCTCCTCAGATTTTACACAGAAACTCGTCTTAAAACAGCAGCTTGGCGAGCGCGCTTGGTGCTAATGAAATGAAAAATGTTACCGTTAAGATGGCAAAACTGTTAAGACAGCTTTAAATACGGTGTTATTCTGTCAACTCTGAAGCGGACAAATTTCCCACGGTGTTCTCTCTATATATATATTTGTTCTTAACCTTAAGAATATCATTGCGGGGATAATAATTCAGTTTTGCGAGCAGGACGAAAGCAAACGGAGGAAGGTCCCGCTGTTCGCGCCGGGCAGGAAGAGCCCCGCGGAGCCGGGGGGTGAGGCTGGCTCAGGAAACAAATGCGCTTCCTAGCGCCGAGCGACCGATGCTTTACGTTGTATGTGCAGTGACAAACTAGAAATGAAATGAGATCGTCCTCTAGGTAGAGAGTAGGTAGGAGCCTTCTATTTGTCATGATGGAGACAACGTTTTGATGCAAATTTCCCCGTTCCATTGGCAATGCTTAATTGGCCAGTATATCAAAGCAGGTATAAATGCAGTTCCGTTTCCGGGATGTGATAGTCGCCTCCAGCTCTGCGAAGTGGGCTTACGTGTTTTCCAAATTGTTCTTCAGCTTTGAAAAACCTATTGTGGCCCGAACAGCCGAAACGAAGGACTGCAAACTGACTGCTGGCTCCGTGCAGCTTCCAAATCCCCGAGCAACAGCATCAGGACGGCTGGGGAGTAACAGCACAGAGTAAGTGTTATAAATTACCCAAGATCTCCTGCTTCTTTTTTCCCCCTTTTTTAGCAAAATGTGAATTTATGAACACAGACAATGAATTATTATCCCGAAAAGGCACATTAGGTGTTTTACAGCATATTTCATAGAGTTTCTCATCTAAAAAAAGCCAGACAGTCAGAAGAGTATAAGAACAAACTGTTCTTCACTAATAAATTGTCGCCAAAGATAATCGGCAATTTCCTTTTACTGTAGAGCATGTACATGGACTTGAACAGTCCTCTGCCTTGTCCCCAGAGCCAGGCACAGCCATCCCTCTGGGCTGCGCTTCTGGGGGACTTCTCCTTCCTCCCGAGCTTCTCCGTGGTGACAAAATTCTCTATGAAGTCCTACAGCGGAGCCTAAAGCCCACATTTCTGCCTGGCGCTATGACAGCGAGAAACAGCTCAAAATCCACCCTTGCAACGTCCACAGGAGTAAGAGGATTAGGAGCGATGTGAAATTAAATGCCAGCTTCTCCAGAAGATGAGCGGAGGAGGACTCTGCTGGTGCCCCTCCTGGCCGAGGGCTCGATGCTGAGAGATGCTGGCTGCCGAAAATGTCCTTCCCTGGATGAGGAGCCTGAGTCGATGCCCTGAGCTGTCCCCCCTCCCTCTCGCTCTTTGGTCCATCCCATCCCCGCCGAGCCCGGCGAGGTTCCACCCCCCCCTCAGAGACGGCCCCAGCTCTTGGCTTTGGTTGCCAGTCCGAGCTGTTCCTCGGGTGGGAAGTGACAATGTTTGCCTAAAAACACCAGGCTGAGAAACGAAATGTAAACGGCATGTATCCATCTGCTATGAAATATGATTAACTCCTTGACCTGGAGAAGAGTTATGGCCACTTCGGGAACTCTTGGGGAGAGGCGAAATGTTGAGCAGATCGGTTGAGGCAAATGATAATGAAGATTTATGGGGTCTGCCGGTGACAAGAATTTATTCAGGCTCCTACAAAGTGTTCCTGACAGGGGATGGACATGTAACTCAACGGCATGGCGGAGAGGCGACCGGTCGTGTCCCTGAGCCGAGCCTGGACGCCGGAGCTGAACTGCCCACGATGCGAAATTAATGACGGCACAAGACTCCCGGTAGCTTTTCCACTGGAAAGCCGCTCGCTTTGGGGTCCCTTGGAAAGCCCCGCTGGAGCAAGGAGCCCTTTCTGCCCCGCGTTTGGAGCCCGCACAGCCACTGACCGGGCAGCCCGCGACTGCCGGCGCCGGCGTTTCCTTCTGCTCCTTCAAATAACCGCGGCCGGAACCTGCCTCCCCGCGTGCGGCAGCTTCAGAAAAACGCGCAGTTAAGTCAGTGGCTGGAAACGGGGCAGGAGAAGAGTCTGCTCTGCTGCGGATGCAGGAAAGGAAACAAATGTTTTCGTATAAAGGAAGTTTACACTGCATATAAATCTGAGTGCCAGAAGCTTAATATATTGTGGACAGAAGCTGTTCCATCATTCTGGGGCTATTAAATTTTTTAATCAAATGCTTTAGCTATTAAACTGCCTGGGGTTGGCAAAAGCTTGCTGTTACTATAGGTTAAAACCCATCACGGTCCAAACAAATACAAAATTAATTTCAGGTGCCAAAGGAACAGGGGAGTCAATATAACAGTAATATTTCCTGGGGGCTGGCTGCACGGCCACTGTTTCCACCCCACCTGATGGCAGGTGAGCCGAGCTTTGGGAGGTGAGCCGAGCTTTGGGAGTGAGCCGAGCTTTGGGAGGTAAGCCGAGCTTTGGGAGGTAAGCCGAGCTTTGGGAGGTAAGCCGAGCTTTGGGAGTGAGCTGAGCTTTGGGAGATGAGCCGAGCTTTGGGAGTGAGCCGAGCTTTGGGAGGTGAGCCGAGCTTTGGGAGTGAGCTGAGCTTTGGGAGGTAAGCCGAGCTTTGGGAGGTAAGCCGAGCTTTGGGAGTGAGCCGAGCTTTGGGAGATGAGCTGAGCTTTGGGAGGTAAGCCGAGCTTTGGGAGGTGAGCCGAGCTTTGGGAGATGAGCCGAGCTTTGGGAGTGAGCCGAGCTCTGGGAGGTCTGGTTACCTGCCCCAAGCTGCCCAGGCAGCACGTGGCACACCTCCGCAAGGACCTGGGCTCCCCCCCGCCCCAGCCTCCTCCCGCCGTCCCGGCGTCACCAACCAGCAGCCGGGTGCAGCGGAGGGGGGACGCTGACCACGGCCGTGGCCACCTGCACGTGTTAGCCCAAGCGTTAAAGTGTTGCGGTGGCACACGAGGAGGAAAGGAGCTGCCAGAGCTCCAGGGAGGAGCTGCCGCTGGTGACTGCTATCGCCCCAGAGCTTCAGCCCTGCCCTCGGCAGCTGTGCAGCACAGCTGGACGCCCTGCTAGCCCTAACCCAAATGCGCCTTTGAAAATGCGGCTTCCCGCACAGCTCCAGCGTCCCGCCGAGTTCCAGCAAGCCCGGCGCTGCTGGAAAACCCGCGCCGAGCCCATCCATCACGGCAGCTGCCTCCAGCCGGAGGTCCTCCGGAGGCACGCTCGTACATCACTGCTGAAGAGCTGCGAGCAGGAGGACTGACAGGCTGTGATGGAAGGAACCAGCACAGAGGAAACAGTGGGAGGAAAATAGCTGCAGCCTGGCAGTTTAAAGCTGTTTTTAAGGATACAGAGAAAATTCACGATGAGTGAGAAATGTAGAAGTTCGCTTTGATTAAGTAGCCTGAAATACGGAGGCTCGCTGCGCTCCTGTGCTCTGGCAGCTGGGCTGATCGTTATTTCTTATGACATTGCTAAAGCTTCCTGAGCTGAAAAGATACCGGGAACAGATCTCCCACCCTGCGATCTGCCTGTCGAGCCTCTCCGCAGGGTAGCCAAGGTGGAAGCTTGTTCAGTGTCTTCTCTCCCAAAATAACCCGTAACTGATGCTGCAGACAAAGTTTCAGGAAAGGCAGCAGCAGGTAATTATGATTTCCCGCCTGCACCTCGGCTTCTTCCCTCACATACCGATACCCTTGCAGGTTTTCCCTTGTGCACAACTGTAGCTTTGGATTTGCTCTTTATCCCTCTAAACACATAATCCACCCCGAACCCCGCTGGTCCCTCGCAGCTCATCTTGACAAGGCAGCGCCGCATGTGCCTAATAACACACTCTTTTAAAAAACATTTGATTTCATCCCTTCTAATTGTCTTTTCCCTGCAATCTAGGGGAAAAAAATACGTCAAGCTGCCAGCTTCTAAGTCGAAGAAGCCGTATCTTCACGAGCTGCCTGAATTCAGGTGGCATTTCGTCGAGGGTGGCTGTGCAGGTGTCAGCTGAGCTGCGGGGGCACGATGGCTCTCGCCTCCTGCCACCTCCCCATCTCCTGCCGTCCCCCAGCACTGCTAGCTGCCCGCTGCAGAGCACCGGTGCCGCGGCCGGGGACTTTGCCGGCGGTGGCCGATGTCACTTGCTCGATGCAGCTGCAGGTAAAGCACGAGCCCCGGGGCCGGCGCTCGCCCCAGCGCAGTCAGCTGCACGCAGCTCTCATCAGGTCCTGGACATTTCTTTGCTCACTGACCCTAAAATCTAAGTTGCTTTACGTCTTTTCACAAGAAAAACCCCAAACCGTCTTGTCCTGGATTTCCAAACACTGAAGTAAGGCTGGGAAAGATTAAATCTCATTTTGAGGTCTCCTGGGTGGAGGAATTGCTCTCTCTGCCCTGAAGTTTTCTGCATACGCTCAGCTGTTAAGCTCGTACGTCGTGATCCTGACAGCCCTGGCGCTTCCCCTGGCAATGCTAGGAAGCCCCGTGGGGTGCTGTCACCTTGCCGCCGAAGCCGAAATCAGCCACCAGCGCCTGCAAGCTCCGCGTGCCCCCGGGTGGGTGCCAGCCGCCGGGAGCCAGCGCTTCCCCCGGGACTCCGGCAGCACCCAGCGCTGCGGGGGACCCTCCCCAGGACCCCTCGCGCACGCCGACGTCCCCGGGCGAGGTGCCTCTCCAGGCTGCCGCCAGCCCGAGTGCCCGGCTCTGCGCCCCTCGCACGCCCGCTGCTCTGTAAAACACCCTCCCCACCAGGGGATGAAAAACGGAAATTCTCCCCAGCCTGCAAGCCCTTCTTCGGCCTTTCGCTATTTAGCACGAGCAGTGCAGGAAACATGTGTTGCATCGGTTCTATGCAGGGGTTTAGAAACGGTTTGCCTTTCAACGCGGGAGCGATGTGCCTTAATTGCGTTCCAAAAAAGCCCAAGGCTCCTAGCACCGAAAAAACCCAGCATCTAATAATAATTCCCCAGTGTCCTTTTTTTACTGATGGTGTCTTGAAGGGTTTGGAGAAAAAAACAATTCAAGGAAGAAGAAAACCAAGAGGGTTGTCAGAAAACTAAGAAAGTGCTGAGCGATGGGTACAAAGGCCAGGCAGGTGGGGAAGGGGTGGGCGAGCGTGCGAGCAGGGGAGCAGGGGAGCAGGGGAGCCGCACACCCCCACCCCCGGGGCGGCAGCAGCAGCGGCAGCGAGGACGGGACGCGCAGCGAGGACGGGACGCGCAGCGAGGTAACCGGGAAGGACGGCGGCCGGCCGGCTCCTGCTGTCGGCCACCTCCCTCCTTGCGCTTTCCCTGCCCCAAGAGCTCGGGGCTGGGTTCAGCAGCAGCTCCTTCTGCTCCCGCCCGCATCCCTCCGCCCTCGCTGCCCCTTTTGTACTGCGGGTGCTGACGTCTTCGCCGCTTTCATTACATTTTGTACAATTAAGCTTAAAGAATATATAATGTTATCAAATTAGAGTAATGGCCAAGAAAAGGCTGAGGCATTTAACTGGGAAATGGAAGCTTGTGCATTACAGCAGCGTGGAGCGAAGACAAGCCCTCCAGGAAATTGAGTTTCGTTTCAATCACTGCAATGACACTTTGTCCAACCCTGCAACGAGAGCGTGAGGCAGAGGAGTGGAGTATTCGGCAGAGATCGGCTCTGAAAAATGGCACTCGGTTATCAGCAGGGTGACGGCTTGCGTGCGGGACGTAGCGTGCAGGACGGTTACGGGAGCTGAGGCTCTCGCGCTGCGCGCGGCTTTGCCCATCCTCTGGCACGCACAGACCTCGCCAGTGCTCTGCACGCCCCGAAGGAAGGTCGTTTGGGCATCAGTGGTTTATCGTTTATGGAGCACCCCGGTGAGCAGGACCCACCTGCAGAAGCAGGCGATCTCGTGCGGGACGTGTCTCAGGAGCTCCTGAGCCCGGGCACAAGCGGAGCCGCTGGCCCCACGCTTATCCCTGGAGCCGGAGCAGCCAGCGGGATTCCTTCGGATCTCAGCAGCCGCAGCAACAGAAGCGGCGATGCCCTCCGCTCTGAGCTGCGTACTTTTCTCTGGGGTAGTTAAAACCGTGAAGGTTTAACATGAGCTGGTTTCACCACTGCACGGGTGGCATGGGCTGCTGTGAAGCCCGTAGCTCCCGAAAGCGGTCTGAGCAGCCGGGAACGCCACGTCTGCTCGCCGCCCGCTCACCCAGCCGCTCGCTCGCCATAAGCCGATGGCCTGAAACCAGCCCCGTCCCTGCGCCCACCCCTCAAAACCAGCCCCGTCCCTGCGCCCACCCCTCCCAGGGGCGCGACGCCCTGGCACAGAAATCACGCCGTCAAGGGAGGGGTGACGTGCTCTGCCGTGCCATGTACGAGGACCCACCTGTAATTCATGGCTCAGGGAAACGGGGCGCTGCTTAATTAGTGTGTGCAAGGAGAGCGATGTGATTTCTGCTTATCGGAGATCTCTGGCTGGAGCTAAAATGATATACATGGCTTTAGGGACAGTGGGAATATTTTTTCTTTTAAATAACAGCACCTACATTTTTAATTTAGGTAGCACAATAACCATAAACCCTGCAAAGCAATTCTTCATTTTAATAATTCATCTCCTCAAGTTTTACTGTGATTGATCAAAGATATTAAATTTAATAAGAGAATTTATCAAGGTTATCTGATGTCAAAATGAAAGAGTCTCTGGCTCTTTTCCCTGGCTGGGGGACGCTGTGTGTTTGTGCGTGTCCACGTTGTATATCTGGGCACCAAATATATGCGGCACAGGCAAAACCGAGGCGGGGCTGTCGCAGCCTTCCAGGGCCAGGAGAGTCCATCGGGAACGTGCTCCGGCTTCGCGCCCAGCTCCCGTGGAGGTGCGGAGCTGCCTCCCCTCCTGACCTGGGTTTTGTGGCGAGGCTGAACCCCTGCACGGTGCCACGGGCTGCCGGGCGGCCGGCACGTCTCCCCCGAGGGTCGCTCCCCGCTGCCACGGACCAGCTGGCGTGAAAAGCGCCTGCAAATCCGTACAGGCACGGAGCCTGGAAAAGGGCAGGAGAGAAAGGGCTAGCGGCGGCAAGGGATGCTCCCAGAGGTGAGAGCAGCGAGGAGCAGCGGAGGGCAACGAGCAGCGGTCGTGGGAGCTCGCCGAGGGCAGAGCGAGCAGGTCACGAGCCGACGACGAGCCAGAGCTCTCCCGCAGCGCGCGGCGCTTGACGGCGATGAGAGGAGGGAGCGGAAAGCAGCATCTCTAATTGATGTTTCTAAGCACTCGCATTGACACCAGGAATTTAGCATACATCACCTAACGCTGGCGGCGATTAAAATAATTTTGACTTCAATGCTGTAGGTGTAACTCAATTACGGAAGGGAAAACCCGCTACTTTAATGCAGTTATCAATCTGAATTAAATTGAGCATTTTTAATAATGTAGCTCATTGCAGGAGGCTTTCCACACCAGCTTCAGCATCTTTATCCTTTCCATACTTTTATGGAAAGGACCCAAAAGAAGCAATAAGCAGTGAAAGCTCGGTGGGGTTCAGCCCGTGCAGCAGCGTGCTCTGCTCTCGCCACCGGCCCGAGGCAGGAGGGGAAGGGCTGGGTGATGCCGCGGCCAGCCCGGGGGGACGCTGCTGACCGGGAATTGTTCTCCTCCTGAAGAGGCCGGATTGCATTTTGTATTTCGTGTTAATGTCTCATTTTCTCCCTGAGCTGAAGGACAAGCTCCGTTTATGAAAGAGGTCGAATATCCATCAAGAAGTCGTTCAGACAGGTCAAGTGGAAACTGATGTATTCAAGTAATAACTGTAAAAAAATGTCCATTATCTATAAATTAAAGCCTGTCAGGTGCAGATAAGTGCAAAGTACTAAGGACTGCAGGCCGGGGTCCTTGGTTCGCACGCACCCCTGCAGCCCTCGCCCCTTCCTCAGGGGGCCGGCGGTCAGGACCAGGAGGAGCCTTTTCTCGTAACGGAGCAAAATACCAGGGATGCTTCCAGCATCGCCCAGCCTGGCGCCCAGGGAGCTCTTTGACCCCGGCGGCGGGCAGAGTTTCACCTCCTTTCCTGCCTGTCCCACGGGCAGACCTGGCAGGGGTCCCGCTTGTTCCCACCTTCCCTGAAGGTCCAGGTGTGGGACCTTACGGCCTTTAAAAAACAAACCCCGAATGAACAATAACGATGTGATGAGAGGCAGTGCCACAGCCGGTGAGGGACTTGCTCAGGTTCCAGCCCAGAAGAAAAAAAAGACCCTTAATTTGCATAGCTGCGATATTGAATTACCATTACACTGCTGAATAAATAAAGAATGCGGTTTCTGGAAATTCCCATAGATCAACAATCAACATAAAATGCCTCATTATTGTCTATGTGGTTTATGACAGGGGGCTATTAACAGGGAATGGAATCAATAATGCGACAACGCGCCAGGAATACGCTGTGCAATGGGAACCCCGCGGCAGAAAGGCAGTTGATAAGGCGGCGAGCGCGGCGCAGCAGCCAGATGTGCACGGGCTGCGTGGCCACAGCAGCCCTGCACCGCTGGCGTGGCTGGGTCTGCCGGCTCGTCTCCTCCAGCAAGCAGCACCCTGCGCCCTTCCGGCACTAAGGAAACCCAGGGACAGCACCACGCGCTGCTGGAAAGGGTTGGGTGACCCCGGGCTCCAGGCGAAGCCGTTTTTCCAGCCGCGGGAAGGGGTGTTTGGGGGCAGACCCCGGGTGTCCTTCCCTGGGCAGCCTTGCCTGCTCGCCGGGAGAAAGCAGGAGTACTGCCCAAGGCTTCTGAGACACAGCCGTCCTTTGCACAGAGGCGGAGGAATCACCGGCGGCAAAAATCTCCCCTCACCTTCCTCCTGGGCAAAGCCGCCCGTCCCCAGCCCGGCTCCGTCCTCAGCGCTGCCCCTAGCAAATCCCCCGGCACCCAGAACGTTTTCCAAGGAAACAGCTCCGCTGGCCAGAGAGCAGGAATCATTCATTTCAAAGGCTAAAATACATTTTGCTAATCAGGATTACAAAGAGCAGGGGAAAAAAAGAAGCCGGCAACAACTCTGTCCTCTAAATGCTAAATTTACCCTTGGATACAAAGAACAAATTGATAATTATTGTTCTAATTCTTTTCCCTGAAGGTCTGGCTAGATAATTAAATGTGTAAGCTTTCTAGAGATTGAATACCTCAATTTATAATTTGCTGCTTCCCAAAGCACGCTGTCCTATCGCTTACTGCCTGCTCCAACCACAACTCCATTGGCGCTGCTCGCTCTCCACGTGCGCTGGCCGCTCTGGTTCCTGCCCAGGGGGGTCTCAGGGAGCCCCTTCATAATTTGTTCTGTGTTATAACGAGTAAATAAACTTGTCAGCCGGTGACCCGAAGCGTGCAGACACAAGGGCCGGATACAAAACCCAGCCTCACGTCGTGCTGCCACTGCCTCAGGAGAGGGGCTGGGATGGGGCTGGGATGGGGCAGCGCCAGCGCCAGCGCCGGGCACGGGCGGTTATGGGGCAGAGGGAAGGGCTGCCTCCAAAACGGGTCAGCACCGGGCAGTGCTCCTCACCGGCTCTTAAAAAAGCTCGCCTCGCTGTATGACAGCGGCTCGGCATCTTTCCAGGGCTAATCACGGCTTGGGGTGCGGGGGGACGGCATCGCCGTGGCACACAACTCCCTCCCCAGGACTCTTCTTACGCTGGCGGAAAGGAGGCTTGGCTGCAAATGTGTTTGCTTTTCACGTTGAAACAGAAGCCCCGAAGTGTGAAGCCAAACTGGCTTCAAAAACCGGGAACGTGAACGCTGAAGGCGCAAGCCACACGTGACTGAGTTACGGAGGGGACAGCCCCATAAATCTCCAGGCTCAGACCTTAAAACCTGATCAGGGATATTAAAAGAAAGTAGATTTGAAAGATATGCAGAGTCCAATATTATTTAAAGGCTCATAAGCCAGTAATAACGCTTTGAAATCCACCCTAAATCTTGCCAGGAGCCGGGGAGGGTTGGTTTGATGCTGATGAGCTACATTTTATGTGCACAAAGTACGGTAAAGAAGCGGAGAGAGTCGTTAGTAGCTGGTGGGGAAGGGAGAGGCCCCGAGGACGCAGAGGAAGCTCCTGCTCCTGCATGGGAAGGGCTGCGCTGGTGCCGGCCGGGGATGCTGGAAGCAGGGGTTGGCATGCCCCGGCTCCCCGGCACACAAAGCCCTCCGCGATCAAAATACACTCTGCGATGCTTTAGGATCAGCAGGAACGACAAGTCAGGGTTTTCCTGCTCCCCGTGTTGGCTTTCCACTCCTTGCAGCCCTTCCACGGCTGATGCTCGCAGGGACCATTAGAAGTGAACTAGCCGTGGTTTTAATTTCTCCCGCCCGTTCCTATCTGCCTCACAGGAAAAGAAGAATGGGCAAAACCAGGGGGAAGTGCCTGCAGGGTCGAGACGCCGAGCACTTTCGACGCGGGAGCGGAGGATGCGATGTGGGAGAGCTGCGTGCGAGAGGAGGCGGCTGGCTTGGTCTAACGGGAGAGGGATTTAGTGCCGTAATTGCACGGGTGGCTCACAAGCAGCCTGGGCAGGAAAGCCCTGCTGATTACGGGTTTGTCATTCGCATTTCTAAAGCGGGGAAGCAACACAGTTATTTAGCGCTCGTCCTCTGAGCTTTGCCAGTTGCAGTAACAGCGGCGCTTCCACTGCGAACCTCCCAGCAGCCGAACGGGTGAAGCAAGGCATCACCGTGCCGGCTGCCCGCAGCTGCTGGCTGCAGGGCTCGTGCTGCGTCCACCGCCCGGGCAGGACGCGGCTCTGCCGCCGGCGACAAAGGCTTCTTCAGCAGTGCAAAACAACAGCGTGCGCCCGTGCGCATCGTCCAGGCACGCACACCCCTTCGGCACCACCGAAACCCCGTGGATTTCCTCGCAGTTGGAGCAGCGAGGGTTACTCGGCTTCACGCCCTCATAAATACCCGCTGAGTAAATACTCGCTGAGTAAATACTCGCTGAGTAAATACCTGCTGAGCAACCTGGCTATTTATAGCCTGGAAAGGATGTCGAGAGCCTTGGAGACGAGGGCCATCGGCTGGGCACGAAAACAATACCAGCGCATTACCTGACCTCCCTGACAGCCAAAGTCATCTTTCCTCTTGGTGACTAAGAGCAGCGATTCCTCGTGCCGCTGCGGGAGCATCACGCTGCTCCAGCTCGCAGCGCCCTCGGGTGCCGCTCCGCCGGGCGAGGACCGACGTGCGCGGTGCGGGATGCGGCACGGAGCCAGCCTGGCGGCTGTCAGGAACCTCACCACCGCCACTCGCTCGTCGCAACGTGGGCTGGAGACGGGAGATCTGTTTTTCCTGGTTAATAAGGTTTATTTTTGTTCCGAATGAATAATACATGATTAGTGTCAAAATAAATTACAGTCCTCCCATTATAAACCACTTTGCTGTTCTGTATCTTCTCCTCTCCCTGTCTTTCTGCTTCTTTCAACTATCTTTCTTTCTCTTTGGCTTCTTCTCTCTCTTTAAAGCTCCTTCCTCCTCTTGTCACTGTCACACCATTCATTTTCACAGCAGCAGAACAGAATATAAATGCGATGCCTTAGGGCTCAGCAAAGTTAAGAGCTTGTTGCGTTAGGAAGCGCACTGATTGGCCTGAATTATGTAAGAGCAAACCAAAGCGGCTGGGAATTCACTCATTTGATATAAACAATAATAATATCAAAATCTAAACGCCTGCGTTTTTCAGAGGCGCTGGGTTCCCAGGTTAAGGGGGGGAGCGGTGCTGAGTGCTGCTCCCACCCGAGTGCCGGGTCCCCCCGGGGGTGGGAACCTGGAGCGCACACGCAGCTGCGACAGCGTCTCTGAAGTGTGTCCCGGCTTTGCCCTGTCCACCTCTACCGCACAGAAAGCCTGTCCGGAGCGGGGACCTCCCGGCTTCCCAGCAGCGGTGCCACCAGCCCGGCCGTGCCCCGGCACGAGGGGACCCACCTTCCCGCTCGCAGCATGCCCAGCGCCGCCGTTTCGGCTGCTCGTGCCAACAGCGTCGCCCTCCCCGGGCTCCGGGGAGCTGCCGGGCAGAGCCAGGGCACGGCAGGCTTCAACCAGAGCCTGACCGCTCCGTTCCGACGGCAGAGCGGCCAGCTCCAATGTGCATAATTTAGCAGAGAATATTGTATTGCAGACTCCTTCCTAAGATGCCCGGAGAAGGTGACTCAGGTGAAGTGCTGCAGGTTTGGAGATTGGATTGCTGCATTGCTGTCACTGAAGAGTGAAATGGCTGTGGTTTTCTTTATTCCATCATTAGAAAAAGAAGTAGCTTCATAAAATATTTATATTTCTAAAGATAATTGATTTCCTTTTAAGACCCTTGAAGTGAAACCTTATGATGATGTAAATGTTGTCCGGGTCATATTCCAAAGAGTAAAAGCCATCGTGAAACAGCCAGTAGCAGCCACTTCAGAGGAAGACCGATGGCTTGCTTTAATTACTTTATACTTTGCTCCTCAGCCTGCACCGAGGAGAAATCCTCGGAATCTCCACAACAACCCGAGGCTCGAGGCAGCTGCGGTTCTTGCCGGAGCTGTTGAGGCACACGGGGCTTCGGTGGCTCTTGCAGGGTGGGGATGGTGGAACAGCAGCTCGGGAATTTGGGGATCGGAGGCATTCCCTGTAGGTACTCTGAAGTTTCTTCAAGTTTCCCCAAGTGGAAGCCCCGGCTGGCATGCGGACGGGTGGAAGGTGACGCTGGCAGCCTCTGTGCGAGCAGCAACACCACCCAAACCCTCAAATACAAATATTTCCCATGAAAAGGAAGGACTTGCAAGGGTGGGCAGACTGGGTTTGCCTCACCTCTCACCACACAGGTCCAGGGGAGGAAGAGCAGCCCCGGCGTGCCGTGCTTCTGCTCCGGCAAGCGGCGATCCTCGCCTGGTGCGCACGGAAAACCGGGGGATGCGAAAACTGGATGGGAGCAGGCTCGCCGCGGGCTGAGAGACCCTGGCTTGGCTCTCCATCATCTTACTCTGAACTTTCCATGAACACCACCTTTACACCTAAAAGTTTTCAAGACAGACGCTCGGCCACGCACCGGGGTAATTGCCCTTGTTCTTTTGTGCGCCATAAAATAAGGCGCATCGTGACCTTTCCTGAAAGAGAAAGACGATCCTAGTTTGATAAATTCCAGGGAACAAGGTGCATCTCATTCAGTTTTATTACCCTTGTCGTAAGGTTACAGAAATGCTGTTTCAGATTATGGCACTTAACCCGCCGCCAGCCCCGACAGTAAATTAGCAGCCGCTGCCCGCGCCCGGACACTTGGCAGGGGTTTGGGCGGGCAGCGTGCCGCCGGAGCCGCCGGGCAGCCCGAGTCCGCGGGTGACAGACACGGTGGAGGAATCCGCTATTGGTTTAACCTCACGTGCGATTTATTCCAGTAAATCTCCTTCAGGGCGGGAGTATATCACAGCCGTCTGTTTTACAGGCATGGTGTCGCTGCCTTCACAAGGTACAAACCCGGCCAGGGAAATATCTCCCGGGTTGGTTTGTGCCAACAGCTGAGTCATTTAAATGGTGGGATTTATACAGGCAGGAACAAATTGGACACCTGCGCTGAGAAAGCTGAGTTAAAGCCAAAATAAAAATCAGCCCCCGATTGTTCGGCAATGGCTCCGCTATTATGCATCAAGGGCATTGTCTTTGGCAAGACAATTCATTTTCTGAGCTCGTCCTCAAGATGCCACGGGAGAAAAGTGGCATCGTCGTTCTCAAATTCTCGTCAATTGTTCAAGACAATGGCACGTACATAAAAATCCTATAAATTCCAGCGTGTTTCAGCTTTGCTGTTTAAGTATCAGGCCTTAAGAATACGGCAAGGGATAAAGGTTTAGAACACGGGCGTTATCTAACGTAAACCACTCGCTGCCACGGAGTAGGGAGGCAGATGGCTTTGCAGGCTGCAGACGGCCGCGGACACGCGGTGCCGGCTGGCTTTAGGATGGCTGCAGGGGGGTGCGTGGGTCACCGGCTGGAGGATGCACCCGAGGGCGCAGCCCCGTCCCTCCTGCCAGCCCGCTCGTGGGTTTGGCAGGACGCTGGGCACGGCAGCCGGCACCATGGGAGTAGTTTTACGTGTAGCGCCATGTCCAGACGATGCACAAAGGACTCATCTGCAGCAACGGGGCTGTGGCTGAACTGGGACAAACCAAAAACTGAGTTATGCTGGACCACGGCGCTACGAATTCCTAATTCCTCTGCCTGGGCTGCTCAGTGTGGCTTGGTGGAGAAACGCTAATGACAGAGTCTTGCTCAGAAGAAATAAAACACGAGTGCAGAGAGCCGAGGCTACGGGCGTGGATTCCCCCCGCAGCAGCGCAGACGGTGCGAGCAGGCGGGAGGATCCCGCACGGGGCAGGGGGTGACAGGGGCTCTGTGGTCTTCTGCTTCCAACCCACAACGGCATCACCCGGCCGCGCACCCCACGCTCGGGATCCTCGCTTCCCTTTTAATTGTACTTCAAAACCAGCGTAATGACTTAAAAGTAAGCAAAGGAAGCAGCCAAGAAAGGCATAAGGGCTTGTTTGATCTTCCTCTGAAAGGAGATTAGGAATCAATTCATAATAGAAAATGTGCAAGTGAACGCGCTGGAAGGAAAAGCCAGAAAAGAGCTGGGGGCAGCCGCACACGGGGGGTTTGTGCTCCCCCGAGGCGCCTGTGCCCTGGAGGGCCACGGCCGAGCGGGTAGCGTGGGCAGCACAGGCAGTGCAGGCAGTGCAGGCAGCACAGACAGCGCAGGCAGCGCAGGCAGCGCAGGCAGCGAGCACCTCCGGCACCGGCTGCACCAGCACTCGGCCTCACCGGCCACGCGGCCCTGCAGCACCGAGGGGCTCGGCGCTTTTTGGGGCGGCTGGGGGGCAGCCGGGCACTAACCGGGATGCTCAGGAGCATCCACCTGTACTACAGGCGCCGCAGGTGCCTTCCCGAAGCTGCTTCAATAAGGGTCGAGTCTGCAGGGGGGAGGAGGAGGAGGGTAAAGCCCACGTAGGGTGGCTTCTCGCGGGCGCAGGGCTGGTGGGGAAGCGGTGTGATTACCCCCGGCTGTCCTGAACGCACATTCCCCTCGAGAGCTTCTCGCCGGCTCTCCCATCTCGACCAAGCGTGAGCCTCGAGTGCTGCCTGGGGTTATGCTTTTTAGTGCCAGGATTTTAAGAACAAAATCTAAAAGCTGGCATGAGGCATGAAGCGAAGTTGCTGCCTACAACAATAACGGCATATTTGGGTAGTTGAATTGAATGTGACCCCTCTTATGCAGCAGGTCAGCACATAAATTGAGGGATTAATTGCTGCTGTCGATACCTATCTCGGCAGTATCCAAACATTTACAAATGTGAGCTTAGCACCGCAGTTGCCGTGCCGGAGCTGGCGTGGCTGGGCCTGGTGCTGGCGGCTGGGCCCGCTGCACCTCGCACTGAGCGGCGTTAGGGACGTCGTCTGGCTCCTTCTGCTTCGCTTCCAGCTGGATGCTCTGCACAGTGACTCCGGTTTCTTCCAGAGCCGGCCATTTTCAAACCGTGGTCTCCCCAAGCTGGTTTTGGCCCTGGACGGTGCTCACGGCACGTCCCAGCTCTGTGCCCGCAGCACCGCGGTGGCTGTCCCCGTGTCACCCTGCTAATAGCAACGCTTTCGGAAGGGAGTTGCTAATAATCCCAGCACGCTGCTTCTCACGCTCTCCTCTGCTGGCAAACCCTGCCAGCAGCCTCAGCCGCTGCGTAAGAAGCAGTAAAAGAGCAAAAATGGCTCGGCTGTGTGCCCTGAGCTGAGCTGCAGGCTCAGGAGCAAGGAAACGGTGCAAAGAGCCCGGAGGGAGCCGGGGGCTGGAGCTGGCAGAGCCGGTGGTTTGCTCAGCACCGAAGGAAGGGCTCTGCTCCGCTGGCAGCCTGGCAAAGCACTGTGCCCGCCACCGCGAGCCGGCCTCGGCAGGCGGCAAGGCAGCAAGCAGCGAGCCCAAGCTGGGGCTGCAGCCTGGGCAGGGGCTGCTGGTTTCACAGACTGTGCGCACTGGCTGATTGACTTCGTTATTTTAATTCTGCATCTTAGATTCTACAGCTAATAGAGCAAAACATTATTGAACTGGAAATGTCGTTTAATTATTTTTTAAAAAATAGACTCTGGAAGGTCAGTGAACGGAAATGCCAGTGAACACGGACCACGTTGCTGGTCTTAGAGCAGCAAACGTGTCCTCCGTTCCCAACGCAAGTCAGCTGTGGCTTGATCTAGCCACCAGCCTGCAAATTATTCATGTCCTATGATGACCATCGTCAAGAAATCATAAGCCCTTCTGCTCCTGAAAGAGCTTCTAGATAGACAGAATGCCCTATTTATATCCATGCATTCATCATAGCAATTATTAATTAATATGTTTTCTTGGTTTTGTTAAAATCATCTGTGCTAATTTTAGGGGGGATTTTAGCAGTATCATTGCATTAAGTGCAAATAACCTGGAACTAAGGGATTGTTTTGGTGAATGTGGATATTAATGCCTCTCCTGGAAACGCTCGGCGGCAGGGGGAGGGAAAGCATTAACGGTCCCATTACACTGTATTACACAAATGGCATGTTTCGCTCATGGAGGGGATTTAATGGCTTGGTGCAATAACACTCTAAAAGCTGGCAAGGGTAAGATAATGGACTGTAAAAAATATATGTTTATTGACACTTTCCCTCATTGTTTGGATTTTTGCAGGGCTGAATCTCCTCGGCATGCCACGTGGGAAGGTGCCTGTGCAGGATGAGACCCTCCTCCAGCGGCTGGGGCGCGAGGGAGGGAGGGGGCCCGGGCTGTGGCCCCTCCGAGCTGCACTTGCCGGCCACGATCCGGCTGGGAAGCGGCACCAAACTGCCCCACGTAGCACTGAGGGAGGCGACGCGACCAGCCCCCCCAGCCTGGAAGCTGGAGGGATGCACCCCACGAGCCGGGGGGACGAGGGCTCAGCCCCCTGCGCCCGCATGCGGTGCCGGAGGCGCGAGGGCTGCTCGCCCGTCCCCCCAGCCCCGTGGGCAGCCAAAAGCTGGCCCCCTCTTTCTGCACTCGCCTGCGAGCACTGGCTGATGCCGAGGAGCGGCAGGCGGCAGAGGCAGCCCTCAGAAATATGTCAAATTAGCGTTCCAGCACAATGCACAGGCTTTAAATATAAACTTTGTGAAGAGAGGCTGACATCGCTGTCTGTCTCCAGGTCCTCAGAGTCATTTGATTATCTCCCTAACAAAACACTGAGCCCTCCCAAAGACACACCGCTGCAGGCTAAGAAATAAAATCCCCACTAAAGATGCCACGATCTGGAATTATATCATCTCTCCTTACACAATGAGACGGCACAACTTGGCCCCTGAAGCCTAAGATGCATTTTTCAGACGTGTTCAGAATTTTGTTGGAAGTATTCGCGCCCAGGCTGCATTCCCTGGGAGACGCGGGCTCTGCTCCCAGGGCGGCTGTGCTTGCGGCTCTCCCAAGGCAGGCAAGAACGGAGCCGGACGTCACCTCCACGTGCCGCCCCGGTGCTCCCCGCGCCTTCAGAAGTCTGGGAAAAGCGCTGGAGCAGGCAGTGCTGCGGGGCTTGTTTTCTAACCCAGCCTAACACCACTGAGATCCAATCGCAGGCACAGGCTTGTTCTCTTCAGCTTCTCAACGTGGGCTTATGAGGGAAGGCAGTTCCTTGGCTACTTCCCCGAGCAGTAGCAGCAGGGCAAGAAAAGGCTCTTCCAGCCCTTCGCTGGCCGTACCGGCTCCAGTCCCCGGGAGGTGGGGGGCCGGCAGCGGGCTGGGGGGCTGGCGGAGCAGAGCACTGGAGCTGCCCGGAGCTGTGCGGTGTGAAAATAATCGAGGGGTGGGAGACGTCTGCGGAGACCCGAGGCAGTTAGTGATACAGCACTTGTGATAATTGTTCTGCTTGGAATCTCATGCACTGGTAATTATTACTCTCCTAATTTCGTTATTCACTATTGTGATAGGTAGCTTCACCTCTCTCTATTTCTCTCTCTCATACAAACCTCTTATTAGCATTCCCTGCAGTGAAATTATTCCCCACCCTACAGCTGAAACAAGCCAAGAGCAGGCTGCTGCACAAGGTCGTCACGTTACGGTCGCCTTTCTGCGGCTCCTGCCTTCCACACTCGCTACGACACCCAAAGCGGTGTCACGGGAGGGCAGAGCGGGGCTGCGGTGCAGCGTCCCGACGAGCTGCAGGACACGCGTCCTTTCCTCGGGGGAAGCGTGGCCGGGGAACAGCCCAGGTGGCGGCTGTCACACGGGGCTCTGCTCCAGACCACACGAAGCTGTTTGACTAAGGCTGTTTGATCTGCTTCCAAAAAAAAAACCAAACTTCCACTTAGCCTTTCTTATGATCCATAAAACGCTGCTGGAGGCAGAGACAGCTGCTGATATAAAAAAGTTAGAGTTGGTAAAGAGAACTTATTGCGGTTGTACGGGACGCCCGTGACTGTGCAAGCGCAGTGCTGCTAACGCAGGAATAAAGCACCGTTGCCGCTGCCGTTCCTGTATCAGCTCCCCAGCGTGCCACGTGCCAGCCGGACCCCATGTCTCAGACCTGCATTGGCCCCCGCGGCTTTCTGACTCCCTCGCCGTCTCGCCGCGCGCTGGGTAAGGGATGTTGTGCACTGGAGCCAGTGCTGTCGGCGTGGTCGGCGCAGCACGGGCTGGCACACAGAGGTCTGGTAAGAAACCCAACTGCTCATGTCCCTGAGCAGCTGAGCGTGCAGCCTTTACATCCCAGCCTGTGTGCAAAGGTCAGGCCATGGAAGCGGGCAGGAGAGGGTTAACAGAGGTACAGAGGAGCCTAATTGAGCTCAGGTGCCAGGTTATAAAAAGCTGCAGGGGGGAGGAAGGGCTCTAGAGCTCAGCTGGTGCTGGAGGATGGGGGCATGGTGGGTTATGAGGGTGCTGCTGGTGTGGAGGCTGCAGGAGCATCCGTCCCACTGCCCACGCGAGCAGGCTGGAGGTGAGGCTGGGCAGGGGGCAGCTGGGGCACGGGCAGGCTACGTGCAGCCCAAAAAGGGCATCCCTGCAACCCTCCCCATTGAAATCAGGAAAACCAGCAGCCCCCAAACTCATCTCCGTGATCCATCGCCTTGTTTTGCCTCCTGGAAACTCAAGAAGGGGAGGCATGAGGTGGGAGGAGGGAGGGGGCGTGTGGAAGACTAATTGCAGCTAGGCCTTGTGACAGTGGGTGCTGCAGGCATTTGAGATGGAAAAAAGTAATTTTCAGCTGCAAATGGGTAACTGGGTCCTTAATGTTAGCTTTGCAGTTCCAGAAAACACAGCAACCTGTTGTAACCCCTCGCCACGCAGCGCTGGGATGCGGCCAGGCAGGGAACAGCACAAGCCCATGTAGCAGCCAGGATGGTGCCCCTGCCGTGGCTCCCATGATGATGCTCCTGGTGCTCACAGAAGGTTTCATGCAACTCTTTAACAGCAGTGTTTAAAAAGAGGAGTTGCCATGGCAACTGCCACCCGGGTTTTTTGTGGATCGGTACAGGGAGACGCTCACGCTGCGTGTGCCCAGCCATGGCACAGCGGTCACGCTCCTCTGCCCGCTCTGCTCCGAGGCAGCCCGCATCCCGTGGCGCCCGCTCCCCTCTGTGGCATGCGTGTGCTGGCTGCTCTCAGGGTCCAGGGACCCAGAGGGTCCCACAGCCGAGCTTGCGGCGAGGTGGCCGCTCATCGCCCGCAGCTCCAAGCACGCCGCGCTCGGGCAGGAGCTGTGGCTTCCTCTGGCAGAGGCTTGCTGGCCTTCCAGGCTCCCCACGACGAGCACAGCAGGCAGGAGCTCGTGCTCTTCGTTAAGCAGCGACCTGGTTCTGCATCGTCCGAGAAGGGCCTGGCGTAGGGACGACCAGCAGCCGCCCTGAGCTGAGGGCGTGTGTCACCGGGGAGGTAACTGTTCGCTTCCCACTTGTAATTACCTTGCATGCTGTCTTAATGGTTTAGTTGCTAACTAAAACGAGATCTTTGGTAGCAATAACAGCAGTCCCTTGGTGGGTGGGGTTTTTGGCATTTCATCTCAGTTCCAAAATGAATAATTTATGCAAGCCTTTATTGGAGCCCAGAGTTATACAATAAATGTTCCGTGCAAACACACTCACATATTTCAATGTTAATATCTCTCCAGCGAATTTCCCTGGCAGGCCAAGCCAGTCTGGGATCGCCACATTGCTTATTTACGTAAAATATCATCATCTCACTTTTATTTGCATTTCTGAAGTGCCATTAGGGTGATTTGGAGCGTATGAGCCCAGCCAGTTGATTGCAGCTGCAGCTCCCGGTCCAGGGTGCGAAATGACTTTCAGGACTCGGAGGCGAGCCGCGGCCAAGAGCAGAAGGAGCTGTCGGTGGCGGGGCACTGCGGGAGCACGGAGCCCCCGGGGAGAACGCCGGGGAGCGGGAGATGAGCGTGTGGGTGTCTTCAAGGGGCGGTGCGTTTGTACGGGAGGGAGATGGGAATGGCGTGCATCACTGGGAGCTGCTGAGCTACAGCCTGAGCCATCCTCCTGCCTGGCTTTGGGCAGCGAAGCCCTTCAGGCCGCTGAAATCCAAGGCAGCTCTTGCAAGAGAGGGGTGGCAGCTTTCGGCAGCGATAGCTGGGCTGCACCCCCACCCCTCCCCAGATCAGCTGCTCTTTAGGGCTTCCTTCCTTTCTCAGTTAGGTGAAATTGTACCCATCTAAAAAGATTTCATTGCTTAAATCCCAATCGTAGCCTCCAGAGACTAATTACCTCCTTCCTGCATTTGCATCATTTACATTCAAGTCAGTTTAAGGGAGATGTGATGTTTTGGAAGGAGATGTGAAACCGAGGGGCAAAAAATCTTCGAAGTAGTAAATGGCTTGGAAGAAAAATGTGAGAACAGGCACGTGGTGAGTGCAGCCGTTTTGAGATGGGTTTGAGCGTCTTTCCCATCGGGACCAGGGAAGGGGTGCGGGGAAGTGTCCCTCGGCGCAGCCCTTGCCAGTGTTTTGCCTGCAGAAAAGGAGTCTCCAGCGGGAACGGAGGCGTGTGGCTGGTGCTCCTCCGCATCCTCTCCAGAAAGGAATGACAAGCAGCAGCTCGGTGGCACTGTGCCCATCTGAATCCAGATGTCTGGCTCCCATACAGATCTGTGCTGCTTTCTGCTCCTCACAGCAGAGAGGCAGCTTTAAGACGGGCAAAAATTATTTCCGAGTTGTTGCTCTGTGCACTGCTGTCTTCAGCCAAGCTAACTGCTGCCGGGGTGTTCTGATCTTCCCCGCGTGATTGGAGGCTCTCTTTCAGCTCAGGTTTGTGCAGCCGCACGTCTCCGTGCAGGAGAGGAGGGAATGGTCTCCTTGCAGCCAGGATGCCTGTTGACACATCTTCTGCTTTGCTCTGCTCCAAAACAGGACGCAGAAATTATTTTCCAGGCATCCGTGCCTGCCATTCAAACTTCCCAACTTCATCATTTGAAGCACGTTCTCGTCCGCTTTTCTTGTGTCCCTGCAAACTCCACCTGGAGCTGATGAGTGGCCAGGAGCAATGGCTCGGCAGAGCGATGGTGGTTGGGGTGTCCCCTGCGCCGTGGCTGGGGGGCCAGCAGCCCTCCTGGGGCTCGAGGCAACTCGTGCTGCCTGCTGGTGGCTCTCTGGGGAACGGGAGCTTCAAATGTCGCAGGTGAGCTCAACAGGAGGGTTTGTGATGAAAAGCAGTAATGGCTGTTTGAGAGAGTTAATCGCATTTGTGACAAATACTTGCAGACCTAGGGAGTGAGGGAGTATATACCAGGAAGAATTGCTTCAAAGAAAGCCTATGGTGGCTGCTCTCACTTGTTCTGCTCCTTTCTCATATTTTTTTCCCCTCCTGCAACTGCTATGAGCCAGAGCGCTAGTGAGAGAGGACTTCATTGTGTCCAAAAGCAAACTCTGCGGCGCCTGGCGTGTTCTGGAGGATCTCAACAGGCCTTCATGGTCTGGCTGTGCTCTGTTCAAATTTAGCACCTAGCCGGTGGGCTGCTTTAATCGGAGTGCAGGGACTTCAGGAGAGCTCTGGGAAGTGCAATAGCACACCTCAGTGCTGTTGCTGCAGCAAGAAAATGGCTCTCCCCAGCGCACTGGGGACTTGGCGAAGGTGCTGGTGCAAATGGGATAACGGATGTTAGATAACTTGCCTGTTTCACAGACTGAGCTTCAATATTGAAAGAGCAGCATCCCTGCATCAGAGGGGCTTAAAACTATCTCACATCTAGGGAATGTTTTCCCCTCTGCGCGCTGGGATTTGCCTGGGGACCTCACTTCAGCGGTAATGGGATTTGTGAGTTTGGAACATGTCTTAATGCACCGCGTCCCTCATATCTCTTGTTGAAGTAAAATGAGTTTTAATTTTTCATCTCAATTGCAGACTTGTGATCTGGAATAGACGTTCTTGTACTGAAAAGCATCCACTTTTAGATCCATTCCTTGGGGTATACAACAACAAAGGCGTGCGCCCGGCCTCTGCTGCCCGTACGCTGGATGCGGCAAGCACAGCTGTATCCCAGCGGTGGTTTGCATTTCAGGAGGCACTCCAGGCAGCCAGCAAACCTCAGAAATGCCTTGTGGCTCCTGAAAGACTCCCCTTCTATGGGCAGGTGAAGCCAAGCAAGCCATTTTGTGCTGCTATTCACTACGTAGCTTGGAACAGTGTTTTCAGTCTGTGGCGTGGGTATGTAAAGAGGTCCCTGCTCCGAGCAACCCTGGTTGGGAGCGGGTTTCCCTAGCCTTAACGTCAAGCTAACGGGTTTGGCTATTGCTGCTACCCTGCAACTGCAGGAGCACTCTTGAAAGTTCCTGCTGTAGAGGAATAAAAAGTTATCTCTAACCCTCTAGGGATTTGGCAAAGACACTAGCACGAAAATAGTTTGTAATGAGCTTTAAGACATATTAATGAAGAGAAGTATAATTATTATTCCTGAGTTCAATTACAGCCCTCGGATTACAAATAGTCTCCCACAATCCCTCAAGAAAGAAATGCATCTTGTCCCTGCAATTCGATAAACTGCATATCAAGGGGAGGGAAGAGGATTAAACTAGGAAAGAATTGCTTCGACTTGACTGTGGTGGCCCCTCTCCTCCTCCTGACTGGCTACCTGTGCTTCGAGGAGCAGGATCCCTGCTCAGCACAGTGCAGTGGCAATAAAAATAGTCCTTGGGAAACCAGTGGTTGGCTTCCTTCCAAAGTCTTAGGCATCTGTAATGCAGCAGTTGCCATGTTAGTAGAATCTAATAAACTCCTTTCTGAAATATTTATGGAGGTGCACACCTGTACATTTCTCTTTCCCGAAGATGCAACCTAGGCACTTCTTCAGGGTTTTTTCCTTCCCTGGTTACTGAGCGTAGAGACAAAATTGAGGAATTCTCATGTTTCCCGCAAAGGAGCGTGACCGAAACTGCAAAGTGGTAAGAAATGTGTAGCTGCAAATGCAGAGCGCTGCCATGGGTTGAGTGCTGGGGAAGCTGCACGCCGAGGGCAGAGAGCTTGACCTTGACTATGCAGCAAGATGTCGGACAGTGGTGAAAACAACACACTCCCTGGAGAACAGTGAGATCCAGAGGCTGGAGGAGCTACTGATGTTCCTTTGGGCTTCCTGGCCAGAGAAGCTTGCCTCTGGAGAGCTTTGAGGGAAGGAGAAGCCAGTGCTGAGCAATGAGGGGCACTGCATTCCTTTCCCTTGCAGTAAGGAAATCCTTTACCGAGAGGATCACCCTGACATGGATGCTGAGTGGCGAAGGACCAGGCTCCCACCCAGGGTCAGAGCAGCTCCGCTGGCTTGGGCGCTAGCAGAGAAGGTCTGCCTGTGTCCAGGAGATGGTACAGGCGATCCCCAGAACAGCGCTGCTACCTTGGAAGGTGGCATTGCTCCCTCCTGCATCCCAGCACGGGATGCTCCAGAGCGGGGGGTTCAGCATAGCTCTAAAACCCTAAAATCTACCCTGAAACACTTCTGACATCAGAGTGCACTGAGTTAAGCAGGAGAGCAGAAGTCCTTGGTGACGTTGTGGCTGTCCTTCTGCAGGACATGAAGAAGGAATGGCCAGACTTGGTGAGTGTATGAACATGCACGGAGATTGATGGCAGCAGTATGGGGAGGGTACCAGCTGCCTTTGAGCACTGCCGAGGAACTTGGCTTCTGTTCCTATGAAGCAGGATGACAAAATCAGCACCACGCGTATTGTAGAAGCTTCTCCTTAAACATCGCTATTGTCTGCAGACAGAGTGGTTTGTCTGCCTGCGCTACTCGTCTCTGGAAATGACAGAGCTGACGCTCGTTTAAATTCTCTCAGAACCTGCTATCTGAATAAATTTCTTGTGCAGCCTGATCGCTGTTATATCTTTCCTACCTAGCCTGGTTTACACACTGTTTCAGGGCTCGCTTTTGATCACGCTGGCTGTAGGACGCCTGTTCGTACTGTGAACCCTACTTCTTTGTTCCTGCAAGTGTGCTACCCATGGGGAAACCTTTGTCCAAATAATTTCAGATTCCCCAAAGAGAAAGAGCTGCCGGCTTTGCTTTCTAGTTGAAGTGACAGCAAGGAATATATAGATTTATTGTTCTATTCAATAGTGGTTTTCTATTCGTGTATCCTCACAGCAAATCAAAGTGTCAAAATAACATCTGTGGTATGCCAGCCACAGCTTCCGGTCACTGGACGGACATCTGAAGAACAGGTATTTTTAGTTGAAAAGGATAACCAGCAAGGGTTATTTAGTGAAGACGACTCAGGACACATAGTAAGAAGAAACTGTAACGCAGAAACTTTTCCTAGAATCCAAGAGGACTGGAATTAGAACTGCTGCACCTCTGCCATGTGCCGGGCAGCCCCGGGCCTTGCTGGCATCCCCAAAGCAGAGCCACGGTGAGCACTAAACGCCTGGCCGTAGATGCTCCTTCCAGCGATGGCTCGGGGCTCCTGGCCGGGCAGTTGGCGCAGCGCGCTCAGACAGCCCATGTCTGAGTGGAGAGAGCGGTCTGCACGGCCACGCACCCGGCTGCAGAAAGAGGCAAGGAGAGGGACAGAAGGATGCGGCAGTCGGGCTTCTAGCTATAGGACAGCGTTCGTGTTACTAGAGTGCTTTTAAGCTCTAAGCCTTCTTCCAAGGTTTATTTAATTCTGACTCTGTTTGAGTATTAAGCACCATCGGTGCACGCAGAAACTATCAGAGCCCTAGAAACTCACTGCCTGTGAAGGAGTTCTCAGCTGAAGTCTTTGTCCACTTAGCTGATTAATCTGTCTCTGTCTGAAGTGCAGCCATCGCGCACCAGACAGTCACACTGCATTTTCTTCACAGCATGCACGCGGTGTGGGTGGCAAGGCCCACGGCCAACCCCGCAAAGAGGCGGGAGATGGCTCCAATGCTGCTAACTTCTGGAAAAAAACCTGCTTCAAAAGAGTCAGTACGCAGGAGATCCACCAGTGATTTCTTGATGGAGGCAGGCTTGCATGTAGAAAATACTTAAACAGATTGTAATGAAGATCTGGCTTCATTACTGGAGCCTCGTAGGGCTGATAACTGAATTGCTCCTGTTGCACTGAAGTCCCCAGTTGGAATGAATGTGCAAACGCACGGCACTCTAGGACGCTGGAGCAGTTGTCTTAGCATGAATCCTGCCAATGGTACAATATTGCTTGCTGTTGCATGAACAGAACATGTCTCCTCTGATTGTTTTTTCCTGCTCTTTTGAGATAGATGCTGTCTGAGGATCCCCACTGGTAGAAGGTCCTCTCTGAGGTACAGTTACAGCTCTTCACATGTAACCTCTGGCATCGGTAATGGAGGGTAAAAAAAAATAAATCAAAGTGCTTTTCGGATGAAGCTTGCTGCTTTTCTGGAAGGAGTTTGTGAGACTTGACAAAGACTGACCTCAGTGGCCTGTTCCACAGTCCTGCTCTAGGGCCTTCCAACTGTAATTATCCTTTTTGAATTTGTGGAGCTATTGATCTGTGACAACATTCCTGGAGCGGCTTAACCTCCCGCTCCTGTACGATACCAGGGAAAAAGCTGCCTCTTGGGGAAGACGCTGATGGCTTTTTGGTCTCCTAGGAAGGTGCTACCTGGCCAGCCACCTTCTCCATCTCAGACTGGTGATCACCAGTGGGTCCGCACTCTGTGTGGGCCGGCCCTGCCCTCGGAGGTGTCATTCGTCTGCCCAGCAACTGGGGAGTCTCAGGAGCCAAGAATTAAACTGTAGAGGCTTTATAAACTTCATATAATGAATTTTCACAAGATAAGTGACAGAAAGTGAGCAAGAGTTAATTATGTGACAGAGTGCCACTGCGTAGCGATCATTTCAAAGGCAAACAGAAATATTTATAGACTCAGGACTGTAAAACTGGCCATTGTGCTCTGACAGGAGATGTGCTAGGGATTCACAGAGCAACACTTCAGGATGGGGCTTTGACGGTCATGTGGGCCACAGCTCCGCTAAAAGGCAAGTCTCCTCTCAAGCCAGGTTCAAAGGCATGTGATAAACCCAGGTAAAATTTTGTAATACATTTAAAATATCCTCGCCATCTTCTATTTTCAGTCCCTCTGTAGAATCCTCTATCTGTGTCACTCGGGGAAGACCGGCACAACCAGAATGGGTGCGAGCGGGGGCCTATGTGGGTGCGAGGGCTCACAGAGCCGCCCCCCTCCTGAGGCACCCCGCTGCTGCGGGTGTCCCTTGGCGGGAGGGCTGCGCACAGCTCCACGTGTCGGGCTCGGTCACCCTCAGGCAGCACTCGCTGCTGCCTTCTGAGCCCGGATTTCGGGTGCGTGCACAGTTTGTGCAGGCGTTCGCTTCTCGGGTCTTCCCATTGTGCGGCATCCCGTGACGTTTCCGCTCCGTTCTGCGGTCAGAGCAAAGCGCTGCAAAGGGAAGAAGCTGGGGAGAGGAGACGAACACAATCCTGAGAGGCAGAGAGACCTCAAGAGCAGTAAGCATCTGAGAGCGGCTACCCTGAAGTCACCCTCCCGCAGGCTGCTCCCCTACTTCCCCACTGCTCCCTAGGATTAGTCTGGGCTTGGGAGCAGTCGTGAAGCAGAACAGATCCTTGGTGGGGATAACTCAGCGACGGAGCGGCATGCTTTCCCAACGGCTGCAGACTTGGCCCATGCTACTTTTGCAGTGTTAGCGGGCACTGACTAATTCTGATGGGAGCAGAAAGAATTTGCTGTTACCTGCAGACAACAGAGGGAAGAAGATAATTTGTTCCCATCCCCAGAACAATCTCTGCAGGCGGGTTTTAAGACAGGTTTCTGACCATCTCCCTTTGGAGACCACCAAGCAGGCTTTAAAGAATCCTTTATATTTTTAGCAGCAACATAATAGTGGTAGAAATTTAATAAACTTCACCATCAAATATTTATCCTGTTACACTGGCTCAAGTAATTTAAGCTGCTGAAATCAACATTGTGGTTTTATTTTTAATGAGCCTTGTGTAAAACAGCCTCCTCTATCATTGTCAGGTGTGTATGGAAGAGACTTGCGTTTACTCAAAGCGGTTTTAATCTCCCCGAAGGAACAGTGTTATGTACGCCGTTCACCACAACGTTCCCTGTCGCCAGCAGAAACCCTGGCCGTGGCTCGGCAAGCCGGGAGCCGTGTGGCCAGCAGCCGCTTCGCCCACGGGTGGCTCTGGGTGCCGCGTTGCCGGTGGAACACTGACCCCCAGTGTCAAGCGAGCTGCCACCCCAGCTTGGCTCCTGGAAGCAGCCGAACAGGGAACACGTTAAAGCGACTCTTGGGTTGGATGGGAATTGAACCAGAACCCTGAAGCAAAAGGATACGAAAAAGAAGAAGGTGGTGCGATGAGGCTCCCTGTACTGGGAGAGATCTACTCGCGTTCATGAAACGCTTTCAAAATCAACCCTGCTCAAAGCAATGAAGGTCTTTGGGAGGGCAGGAAACCTTGGGCAGACCAGGTGCCCTGAATTCAGTGGCGGGTGTTTGCAGGGCACTTTGGAAAGGATTTGCCTTATAAATGCAGTGGTGAGGAGGATGCGACTGCCAGTGGTGAGGCTCCCTATGCCACTGGTCTGGCAGTGGATCCTCCTCCTGTGTCCTCCCCAGGGGCTGCCCCTGCAGGAAAATTCAGCCACCTTCTCTAAAAATAACATTCCCATAGCAGGAAAAGACCAGTCCATGCTCCTGCTGGGTGACTCTGTAGTTTGACAGACCTCTCACTCAACAGTTAGCAGCCAGCATGTTTACAGGCAGCGTGTTTTTTTTTGGCTGCTGTCCCTAGCATGTCACTACTGTTTAGCCAAATGAACTGGGAGGATTATAACAGACAGGGACGCTGCTGCAAGTGACAGGCACAGAGACGAGCGCTGCAAGAAGCTGATTTACACATCGCGTTTCGCAGCCCAAACCTCCCTTCCTGCTCAAGCAGCTCATCGGCTGCCGCTCTGTACCCGCCGGCCAGCTTTCCTAAAAGGAAATGCGGTTACGGGGCAGAACGCGATGACCGTAGTACCAAAGCTCTGCAGGGGAGCCCTGGCAGCCCGGCTCTGTCCCTTGGAAGCATCCGAGGCTGCCCCGCAAGGTCCGAGGAGGTTGCGGTTGTGGATGTGCCCATGTCCGTGCCAGGTCACCGGAACACGTGAGGCTGCTTAGGGCTTAGCCACCCCTGCCCTCATCACTCCAATACACACGTCAATTTTACAAAGCGGCATAAAGAATGAGAAACATACAGTGTTGGGAAAAGGATTTATTAAAATTCTCAAAATTTTCTTACTATTTTCTGTTCGTTGGGGACATTAAAACAACCACCAAGCTTTCCAGCTGCAGAAATGCTGTTCTTCAGCCAGTTCTAGTCCTCGTCTGTTTACGAGACAGTGTAAGTTTTCCCCGCAATCATCTGGATTCCCTGGCTGTGAGCAACAGCACTGTGAGAGAGCAGAGCAAGTCGTGAAGCTTTTGGAGGAGAATATGAATTATCTCAGCCAGGGAACAAAGTGCAGAAAGACCCCTGAGCACCGAGAGAAATTGCAGAATGTGTCGGGCACGTCCCTGAACCTCTGCTGTTTAACTGGGGGACTTTGTGCTTTTGAGAAAAAATGTCTCACTTGAATATCCCCACAGGAACATTCTTGCCACTTACTTCTGCGATTTAAATTGTTGCTTGTGTTTTTTAAGGCCGGGATGAACGGACAAGCATTTTATCAGCTAACTTGGATTGAGGAGTGCTCGGTGAAACCACTGAGACTTGCAGTACATTAAAGGCTGCTGTAACGAAACACGGTCCTCTGGCCTCAGCCGGACAGAATTATAAAAATCCCCACAGCGTCCCCCAAGCCCCGAATTAAGTGAAGAGCGAGCTGTGGTTTAGTGTAATGGATGGAGCCCCTGGGCTCCATTGCGGCGGACGCTGCCGTCCCTCCTCTGGCAGGGACCGGCAGGGCACATTGTACCCACAATTTCTTGCAATGGGCACACGTGCTACTTCACCTCCCCCAATAAAACAAGTGAAGATAATTACATACTTAAATCTAGGTGTCGGGCTGCTTTGCTAGCCAGAAATTCATCTGCTATCGTCAGAGGCCTTGAAGTTAAAGAGGGATTTGAGTTACTGACATAATTTGCTCCCCGAGGGCTGTGGCGATGAACTGAGAGGCATAACTGAATAATAACTCCCCGACCGCCCATCTTCTAACAGGAGCAAGCACTGCTCCAGAAGGAAGACACAACGGGAAGCAAAAGATCTGCAACATTTATAACCGATGCAGCCACCAGGCAGAATTTGTTAGTTTTTTTCCCCAGACAGCAGCCTACCGGGGAGATCTGGAGGCAAGTTCCCCTTTGCTAAAGCTCATTTTAACGTAATGCAACGCTGCCTGTGGGCCAAGTCCGGGGTCTGGGCCTGCGTGATGGGCCCGGGCTGGCCGCCCTGCTTGCAGCAGGCCCTGAGGTGGGCTCTCCGCCCAGGCCCCGTCTCGCCCCACCACCGCTCCCGCCGTTTCGGCCGGAGGAGCCACCTGCCCGCCCGGTACCCCGGCAGAGAGGCGAGGGCGCGGCCCGGTGCCACTAAGGCGAGCGGCTCCACAAGATGGCGAGCGCGGGCTCTTGGGCCCTCCCCAAGATGGCGGCGGGCGGAGCGCGGGGCCGGAGCCGCACGGAGCCCCGCGGCCCGGCTCTCCCGGGGCGGCGGCGGCGGCGGCCTCCCGGGCGCTGTGCGAAGGGCTCCCCGGAGGGCGGGCGCCCGGCATCCGCCTCCGCTCAGCCCGCGGGGGGAACGCCGGCCCGCCGCCAGCAGCGGGGCGGCCCCCGGACGCCGAGCCTGGTAGGAGGGACGGGGCCCGGGGCGGCCGTGGGGCCGGCAGGACGGCATTGGGGTGCAGATAGTGACAGCCACAAACTGAGCTTCACCCTGAGGGAATCACCCGGAGAGCTTAGGGAAATTCGCCGCCTTTGCTATCTCCCCGCCACTTCGCTAGAGGCCTGGGTGGAGGTGTGCGGCGCAGGGTTGTATTCGGGTGCAGGGGGCCAGATTTGGGTTCCTGCCGGTTCAAGGGGGTGGCTGGCTGTTAGCGCTGTGCGGTGCTGCTAGCAAGGGGCGGTAGTCCCTTTGGCTGTGGTAATTGCCATCTACAGCTTCCCTAGGGAAATTCGGAAGCGGTGATTAGCCCTGCACGGTGCTAGTTCATGCTTTGAGGAGTAGCTTTCTGCTGGTGCTGGACTGCACGTTATGGGTAGTGTAAGTTATGTGCTGCCCTTTTCTTCTTTTCACATATGCTTTCTACTAATTGTTTTTCTTAGTGATGCAGCTTTGGATCAAGGTGCTGCTCGCCTCGTTCCATATCCAGCCTTGCAACTAAAGAGATCTGGTGATTTCATTTCTTTCAAGTGAGCTTTAGGATCTTATCTTTTTTCTTACAGCCTTCTTCACACAAAGCAGCTGAGAGACGACCTTCAAAGAGATTAAAATGTGAAAAACCCAGTCTAGGAAAATCAGAACGAGGACTTATCTGTGGAAGTGGAAACCTTGCTGCACTGGGGGAAACGCCTAAAACAGCTGATGGGGATCCACGTTCAGAGGATCCAGGAGACTGCAATATCATTAAACAGAAAAAAGGTGAAAGCATTCCAGAGACTAATGAAGACAACCAGGAAAAGGAGCTTAATGTCACCAAGCCAGGTACAGCGAAATCAAGCAGTGCTTCATCAGAAATGGACAGTGATGACAATCTGCACAATCATGTCTGCAGTGAAGAGGAGAGCAGCTGTGAGAGCGTACTGTCAGACAGAGATCTCCCAAAGAGGCCGATACAACCGGACAATAGTGCTTTCTTGGATGAAGACAGCAACCAGCCAATGCCAGTGGACCGGTTCTTTGGAGATGGCGAGTTTATCCAGGTGAGATGGTGACAGTCTGTTCACGCTGCAGAGCCTCAGCTCTCTTCCACTTCACTCTCACATCTTCAAACAAAATCATAGGCAGACTTGACCAGTATTGGGAGACATCTGGAGTCATATCCCTGTTCCCTAGATAGAATTGTCTCAATCAGAGATTAAATTAATTGCCCAGCTAAGTTAATCTCAGATATAAAATCTTATTTCGGTTGTTTAATCCAGTACCATAAGGTAGCTATTTTTACTCATCAGTAGCTGGATTATGGAGATGCAGTCTTATTCTGTCAAAACAGTTTTTCCTTGGTCATTGGTTCTTTATTGTAATTCTTTGGAATGGAAACTGGTTTCTGGCCAGTTCTGCTTTTGGGCTGATTGGGGGCCAGAACTTTAAATTCACATTCCAGGTCTGCCGTTAACATTGTATAACTTTGGGCAAACAACACCGCCTTCTTTGGGGCGTTTCATGAGGAATAGCAAGGATTTGTTTGTGGAGCACTTCACCCTGTCTGAATCCTTCTCAAGCCTGCAGAAGGAACGCCGTGAGCTGGGCCTGGTTCAGGCAAGCTCCCACAAAGCTGCTCTGCTTTAGCTATGGGTTTGTGCCACTGCTTCTTAGTGAAGAGGTGTGCGTTGGTGCCGCACGTCGGATGTGGAAGCGTGTGAACTGATGGCAAGGTTTGCCACAACAGACTTCCCATAATGATTTTATCTTTTTCTTAAAGGATCTTCCAGCAGTGGTACTCCCAAGCACGACGATGAGCAGGCGAGAATTCAGGAGGCTCCATTTCATTGCAAAGGAAGAGGAGGAGGAGGATGAAGAGGATGCTAACAACAAACTGTAAACAAACGAAATCTTTATTCTTTTCCTTTGCAGCCACATAATGATGGCTGGCTGCATTGCTAACATAAGGTGTCTGTTTGCCTTTTCTCAGACAGAGAACTGGTAGAGTTTGTTTTTCTGGAATTGGCAGATGCAGTATGCTCCCACAGTTATCTGGGGCAAAGATTGAATGTCCAGTGATTTGGAAATAAAAGTGTAAGTTATCACTTTATCACTAATATTTAGGAAAAAACCCAGGGAAAACAGAAGTTCTTACTGCTTTTTCAGAAATTTGAGCCCTTATCTAGGGTGAAGATTTGGTCTTGCCCATTTTTTAAAAATAGCCAAGAAAACCATGTTAGAGGAAGGTCCTTTTTCTTTTCATTCTGCGCCGTCTGCCATTGCAGCAGCCGGCTGACTGCCAGCACAGAGGGACACCGGCCTCTGTGCATGTTGTGTTGCATCGCTTGCATCGAAACCAGAACCAACTCACCCTCCCAAATGTGGCCTGCATTTTTAGAAAATAATGAGCCACCTCAGGTGATTTTAGGAACTGTTAGCTCACCTGATGTTTATGATAAGACTTCTTTGAAAGTTGGATTATGCAATAAGTTTCCAGATCTTTACGGTTATAAATAGTTTCTTCTACGTTTCTAAAACTATACAGAAAATGTTATCAGCAGATGGTTTAAATAAATATTAATTTCTACAGCTATAGCCTGTTAAACATTCAAAAGTTGTAAGCCAAACAAATTGTATATGCATGACATGATAATTTATTCACATTTCCACTCCAGCTGATGCATTGTTTCCATCAACGACATTTCTGGGCTCCTTTTAACTCTAATTCTGTAACAGAAAAATCTAATTTTTTAATGGCATTATTCACAGCTTTCAGCACAACTCCATCTTGAAGTAGCTCTCCCAGCTTCCCTTCAATGCTGTATTTGCTATTGTCTCTCTCTAGCAAAGGTGTCTTCACACACAGATACTTGGTTTAGTTTCAGCACTGTGCACAATGGCGATTTTTGGTTTGTGGGAAGCGTACTATGCAAATGACATCATGTCTGTCATCAGAATCTTAGCTGTGATGTCAAAACAGTGTAGTGTGTTTTTCTAGCCTGGCCATGTTACACCTGATTAACTGCTTGTGCACCTCTGCCTCCACATACACACAGAGACAGATGGTGGTAGGTTTTTTATTTAGAAAAAATTCACATTGTTTACACTGACAGTCCCTGAAAGTTCAGTTGCTATCAGCTGATACTTAAAAAAAATCAAGTAAGAATTGATCTTATTTGTATTTGTTACCTGAGGTAGGAAGTGTTCTACAAAAGCAATAATCTCTAAAGCAGCAGGTAAACATGATTATCATACAGTAACGTTGCTTGTCTTGCCTGAAGCAAACACAAGCTGGAAAGGCAGAAATTGTTTGAAAGGGGAGGGAAATCTCTGGCAAAGATGACAAAGAACAGAGGTGGGAAGAGCAAAGATTTGCCACAGCCTTGCTCTTCCTTCTAGGAGACACACGTCTAAAACCTCAGCAAACAGAGCAGCCGTGGATGAGTTCAGGTCTTTTGGTATGAAGAGCTGGCAGCTCTCTCACTGCTTGCCCTTTGGCGTACCTGAAATACCGCAGTTGTCTGCCTGGAAAAGGCACAGAGCAAACTCATTCTTCTCAGGTATCCTTTGTTTGGCTTAACAGTCAGAGAAAAGGGAATCCACAGGTCTTCTCAGGTCAGTTTTTAAGAAAGGTTTTGCCCAAGTTTCACTTCTGAGCTGTGGGCCTATGTTTGTCGTGGCAAGAGATCGTGGGGCCGGCATCGGCCTCTGGCCCCATTGCCGTACGCTGACTCGGCTGTATTAAGTGCACTTACACAGCGTGATCGAAGGCAGGCGTGCAGTGAGAGAGAAAGCGGGAGAGCAGAATTAGGCACAATACGAATGGCTGTGTGGTGAGACTGTGGTTGAATTACTTAGCAAGTCCCTTTTGCCAGGGACTCCTGAATAAGTTTTTGTGTAAGAAACCAGAGCTATTTAAGAATGATACCGCGTGACATGATTTTGAAAAGAGCAGAAGTCACTTCCAGAGACAGCACTATGAAATCTTGTGGTTTTGCTTCCTTTTTCTGTAAATTTTAGCTTTGTCGCAGCTGAGATTATGATTGGTTTTCTTATGGCAAGCAATATGTACGAGCTTTAAATTATCCACAGTAAACAGCAGCTGATAGAAGTATTCCCAGTTCACTTCTCTTCCATCTCGTGTTTTGACAGCTTCTGCCAGTTCTGGGACAACGGCACGTTTCTTCTCTATTCTGCAGTACACAAAAGAGAAAACAATATTGCCATCAAAACTTTTGTCATAATAATCAAGTCTCCAGCTTCCTTTCAGAGCGAGGCAGAACTTAAAATTGTAAACCTAGTGATGGTGAAAGAATTCATTTTTTTTCATAGGAAATGAGCTTAGCAAATCCTGTTTGCTTCCCGAGCGCACAATGCCTGAAATGGGTCTGAGGGTTTCTGCCAGAGGAGCCTTCACAAAGGGTAACGTGGTGAGAAGGGGTACATTTCCATACAAAGGGAATCAGACCGGAAGCCAAGCAGCTAACGAGACAGCGTTATAATCCATCTTTAGGATTTTACGTTACAGAAACAGAATCCAAGCATCTTGTATCACAACACACTATTCACAGCGGAGCCAACTGCGCAGTGGGGGGGTAACTTGGGGCATGAAACAGGTAAGTTGGGGTTAGTGCGTTGTACGTACATGTGATCGAGATTCCAGGTACTGAAGAGGATTCTGCTTTCCCTGTTACTGTAGGGGTTGATAGAATGCTTGCATGGGCACTCATCTCTGTCGAAAGGTCCCTGTAAAACAGGAGGGCTGCCATGAGAGGTGCTGCTCACCACCCAGTGCTGTAAGGAACCACAGATAGATCACGCACGCTGTGCTGACCTCACACCGCCAAACCAGACACTGCACTACACGAGGCTCTGCGTAGCAGCTGCTTTCCTCCGGTGTCGCTGTGAGTCGGGCCGCTGCTGGCTAGAACTGAGACTCCACTTCAGGAAGGGCTGAACTCACCTGGCAAGAGAACCAGCCCTCCGCAGTGCACAGGCGGGCTGCCGCCTCCTCTCTTCTGTCAAAGTAGCAGCCGTTGTATTTCACAGATCTCAGTTTGTCGGACATCAGGTCGATTATCCCTTTATATGCATCTCTTGCCGTAGGATGAACGTTTGAAATAAAACTACTAACCTAGAAGGGGGGGGGAACCCAACAGTCATTCCGTGGTGCCTGTAGCAGCCCAAGGCTTTTTTCTACCATCAGTATGTCACACTGTAAAAGCATTTTAAATATAGGTGGTGACAGAATTACGTTTACTAGCAGCTTAAAAATAAGTTACTTCAACAGAAACTTTTACCTCTTTCATGTAGCTTCGTATTCTGCTTTCACAACTGTATCGCATGTAGCTTGACTTGTTCTTAAAACGAGACTCTACACCTAAAGGGAGTTAGATGGTGGTGTAACTTTGTACTTCCAGGGCTGCGCTTCTGCCGAGCTGGGAACGTATCCCTTCTTTTCACAAACTCACTATGCATGTATGTGTTTTCTTTCCCTTTTTCATTTTACTGGTTCAAGACTACCCTGCTCTTAGCACTAAAAAGGACCAAGCAGAGCATCTCCTAGGAGAGCAGTAGCTGATATTATAGTTGCTAAGCATTTCTCGTTAATGTGCATATACAGAAGACTAAGAGATTGTGAAAAGAAAATGGAATTGTTTAGGAAGAACTGCAACAATGACTTGGGAACAGGAGGGGGAACTTGCAAAAAAAGCATAAAGAAAACATCAAGAATGGTTAGCTGGCCGATACGCGCGCATTACCAATGTACTGTTAGCAAATTGTTAAAAGAGTGTAAATGCAGACCTACGTTAACGGAGAAAAACGTATTCCAGAGCGATCTTGGATAGAATAGGGAACCTTGCTTTTTTACCATTTTCTGATTGGAAATATGCCTATATTTGAATGAAACTTAAAACTGCACGTTGACATCAGCAGTAACAACTGCCCTGACCAGGTACCTGGTGACAGCAGCCAGGACTCCCCGCGTGTTACACTACTTGCACAACAGCGAGAGCGGCAGCGGAGCGGGGCCTGGTGCCCCTGTGCAGCTCCCTGCGAGCGACAGACAGACAGACGGACCTTCAAACCATTTCTCGTCGTCCTTCTTGTCCTCGGCCGGGATGTTTCCGTGCAGGTTGTGGATGAGATCCGCCAGCAGCTTCTGCCTCCGCGGGGCCCGCTCGTCCGAGAGCAGCTTCCGAGCAGCCTCCACCACGGCGTCTCCCTGGTCGCAGAAGGCAGCCAGGAACCGCCCGATGTCGCTGGCACCTGCGACGGGCGAGGGGCGCCGGCTTGAAGGGCCGCGTCCGGGCCCGGCCGCTGCTCCACCGCCGGTTGTTCCCCCCGCTCCCGCTCCCCCCGCCCGGCCCCGGCGCACTCACAGCCCCGCCAGGTCTCTCCGGGGCCCAGCAGCACCAGCTCCGTCTGCGGCGGCAGGGCGCGGAAGTAGCTCTCGGTCAGCTCCGTCCCGTCCTCGTAGAGGCAGAGGCGGCTGCCTGGCAAGGGAACCTGCCCCCCGGGCGGGTGAGACGGGCGGACGGGCGAGCCCGCGGCCCCGCGCCGCAGCCCCCGGCCCGCACCTGCAGCAGCCGGCAGCCCTTCCGCAGCAGCCCGCGCAGGCTCCCGGCCGCCACGCCGAACTTCTGCGGGCTGCCGCACCCGCGCAGCCGGAAAGCCCGCAGCGCCTCCGACATGCTGCCGCCCCGCTCCCGCCGCCACTGCGCGCATGCGCCGCGAGGGTCAGCTCGGGCGGGCGCGCATGCGCGAAGGCCGGCGCGGCGTTGCCATGAGACCCGGCAATGGGGCCGCAGCCAGGCAAGTGGGGCCCGGTCGCTTCCCCTCTCCTCCCTTCCTCCCGTCTCCCCTCCGGCCCGGCGAGCCTCTCCCGAGGTACCCGCCAGGCCGCCGCCGTGTAGGGCAGCTTTGTCCGCCGCCCCGCCGTTCCCCCAGCAGCGCCGTGACCCCTCCGGGGCCTGCGGGGCCCGCCTCGACCTGCCGCCCCTCCTACGGCGAAGCGGCTGGGGCTGGGGAAAGGAGGGAGGAGGGCGAAACGAGTACCTTAATATCACTACGGGCCGGGGGGTAGCGGTGGCCTTTGGCGCTTGTCCTGCCTGTCGTTGCTTCCCTGCCGCCGTCCCTGTCAGCGGCCTCGGGGTGTGCGTCGCTGTGAAACGGCGCTAGCGGGTTTTGGGAAACTTCACCCTGTTCTTGGTTGTTTGGTTTTTTTGCCTTCGGCTCAAGCATACAGGATGGTACGGGTCGCACGTTTGGAACTCGAGTTTTAAGCTCCATCTTGGATTAGCAGATTTAATTGAGTTAATTGGCAAAGTGCTATGCACGTTAGCTAATCTGTCATTTCACTAAGTACCAATAAAACACTCAGCATAAGAATATGGTGCAGTTTATGGTTTATTAATGAAAGGAAATTTAGATTGCAGTCATCGTCTCCTGACTTGATGGGCCACAGGATTTAATTCTTTGTCTGTAGTGTTTCAGTGTTCTTTTATTGTCCTTCCAGGGATTAGCTTAAGCCTGAAACATCATTGCTTTGACTAGCTCGCTCCTGCAGGATGCCACACAAGATCGGGTTTATAGTTGTTAGTTCATCGGGACACGAAGATGGCTTCAGCGCGAAAGAGCTGATGGTGCATGCACCGACAGTGAACGGCTGGCGATCGCCCAGGTACTGCGAGCGGGGGGCGGGCATAGTTCTGCAACGCTGAGTTTAAAGTGAGTGGGAGATCTACCATGTGTGGTCAGAGTAGTTTACAGCATCCCAGACTAAACTGATTATAAATCCCAAAAAGTTATGGTAGTCCCATGGAATGCTTATCCTGGGGAAAAGAAGCACCTTGTTGCCACCTAAAGGCATAGCGTTGCATTTAAATAAAGTCCTTTAAAAGAAAAAAGGGAACTATTTTTGTTCTTGTCAGTTATCTTGGAGTTTGCAACTACTTTGGCTTAGTGTTAAAAATTCTCAGCACACCTTCTGGATAGGTGTGGGGCACTTTAACATCCACATGCATGCGGTAAAGCGAAGAGTGTTTCTACTCTACTCCTCGGTTTCTTTTTACAATATTTGCAATGCTAATTAAGCTGTATGAATTAAGCTATAACAGCTTTGGAAAGTTTCATAATTAAATGTTACTCAAGTTGGAAGTGCTTCACTTTAAAAAGTCGATTCCAAAATCGTTTGTGTTTTCAGACTCTGTCAGTATCCCCAGGAAATTGTTCTGCAGTTGGTGGAGAGATGTCGAATACGAAAGCTGCAGTTGCTTGCTCACCAGTACATGATTTCAAGCAAAATTGAGTTCTACATCAGCGAAAGCTTGCCTGAATACTTTGCTCCTTATCAGTCAGAGAGGTTTCACCGACTAGGGTAAGTAAAAAATGGTTTTATTACCTGAATCAGAAAGGCCTCAGGAGGAAATAATATTCATTATGCTTTGCATGCAGCATCGCTACGCTGTGCTGCAGGCAGTAAAGAGGTTCCACGCTTGCTTAGATCTGTAACAAAAGCTGAAGACGTAGGCGTGAGAGGCGTGATGCAGATGAACACTCTTGTCAGATGACAGCACACGTTGTTTCGGTTATGAAGGAGTTTTAAACCTTATTCAAGTTCTAACCCGAGGAGCAAAAATACAGCTGCGTAGTTGTAAATTTCTCCTGCTTACTTGTTACATTTTCCTTCTCAGTTATGTCCCTCTCTCGGACAATGAAAAGACGGATTTCAAAGCGCGAGAGTTAAAATCTGTGTATATGGATGCAGTTGGCCAGTATCTGAAGCTGATTTTCCATAAAAATTATGTCAATAAATACAACTTATACAGTCAGGTAAGTTGGGAGTCCGTACTCAATAAGCTAGGTGAAGTTTCAGTAGTGCAGAAGAGGCATAGAAATCTGCTCCCTTGATTTGTAGAAGCTAAAAATGTTGCTTGAAAGCTCCTGGATTTATTTTTGGTTTCTTTTAAAACTGAAAATACAAATAAGAGGTTTTAAGTGACTTGGAGTCATGACCAAGCGCACACAACGTATCCAGAACAAATGAGTCAAGCGCACATTCCATCACTGCCTTCCATTCTGAGTTTTAGACTACGCAGCAGGCTCTGTGCCAAAGACCAAGTACTTCCTCTGGGAACAGTGTTGCGGTTGCTCCAAAGCCGCTCTTAGTCTCTAGGATCTGATGCAGCATGAAGTGGAGGGCTCGTATAGCCATCCTGACAGAGAAAACGATGATACCTGCCTCAGTTCTGCAGCGGCTCTTTTCACTTCCATCCCAGAAAAGGGAACAACTGATGACTCTAAATGTGGTCTGTAGATACGGTAACACATTTTTAAGGAAGCGTGAAGTACATTTAGCACTTAGTACTTTGCTTTGCTTCCATGCCACCCTGGAGACCACAGGTCTTTTTTTTCTGTTGTTCATTTATTTTGTTTCAGCTTTCATAAGATACAGAAAAAGTAATGACCTTACACATTTATGTTTTCTTTAAATCTATCCCAGGTTGCCCTAGTAGCTATAAACATTATTGGAGACCCAGCAGACTACAGTAATGACAGCAGTAACACTGTAAGTGCGAAGCATCCCTGTCTTTTTACTGTTGCTATGCGTGTTCAGTTACAGGGTTCTTAGGGTAATGGAATGCATCTTTCTTCTGCTACAGTTTTGTGCTGTAGCAAAGCTGCCACAAATTGATTTGTTATTTTTTAATGTTATCTCAAAGCAAGGAAGCTCTCAAAAGTTGACCGTAATTTGTGGGTACAAAAATAAGACATTATCAATTGGAACGTTTGCATTTTCAGCCTCTCCAAGTCCTCTTGTTTCAATATGCTCCAAAACATAAGGACTATAAGTTGCATAGCTTCTGTTGATTGTGGCCAGACAGGATTTCTGTCCCGAATGCATGCTTGATGTTGATGAATGTGCATTAAGATACCTTTTTTCTTTCCCCCCCCCCTACAAAGCCTTCGAGAGAGAAGCTGATAGACCACTACTTAGGAATTAAATCAGATGATCCTGCCTTAGATGGAACTTACCATGGGTAAGGATGTTCTTTTGCACATACCTTGGCAAAATGTCTACTCAGTCTAAAGTAGTTCTCAGCTTCTAGATTTTGCTAGCTCCCTGCTAGTGAAAAGAGAAGAGGTATGCTCAGCCTCATCCATTTTGGGTTACCTGAAAGTTTGTTTTATTCATTTTGTATCTTCAGGAAACCTGACTCCATTTCACCTCTGGATGATTTGGCTTTTGACATGTACCAGGATCCAGAAGTTGCTCAGATAATACGTAGGCTGGATGAGATGAAGCGTGAAGCTGTCCGTCATGAACGCTACGATTACGCCAAGAAACTCAAACAAGCTATTGCAGACTTGCAAAAGGTATCATTGAAAGACTGTTTCTTAAGCCGAACAATGTTCCAGTGGTCCACCAGGGACCTTCGTGTTCATATGGAATCATGATGATTTCCAGTGTATTTTCAAAATAGTAATTTTAAAATCTGAGAGCTCGATTTAACAACTTGGCTGGAAAGACTGAAACATAGGCATGTGCACAGTAATGTGATTCCAAGCTAGCTTGTTATACTGTCTTCTAGGTAGGAGAGCGGCTTGGACGGTATGAGGTGGAGAAGCGCTATGCTGTAGAGAGAGAGGATTATGATCTTGCTAAGAAGAAGAAACAGCAAATGGAAGCATACCGCCTGAAGGTATATCAGCAGCTGGAGCTCCACGACCTTCTGGATGCAGAGCTGATGGTGGGTGCTCTTATTCCCATTCAGGAGGCTTTATCGTGTCATAAGTAGAACTGGCAGAGCAGCCACAGTAAGTTCAGGGAGTAGGAGTTGTCACACAGGTATTTTGTGACAATTACATAAGGATTTGAAGTTTTCTGTTTGGATTGTGGATTTCCCTAACTGAAGGCTTGCATGTGGCATGTTACGAACATGCTTAGTTTTCCATAAATTACATGAAAGTGCTGTGGTCTCAAGCAAGTGACATTAGAATCCTGAATGTTTTGCATAATTTCAGGGCTACCCAATGTAGATTCATAGGGTACTTTCTCATATTTTGAAGGGGTATAAGAAGCTTTTGCTGTTAAACCTCATGGCTAAACATACAGAATTCACATGAGAAAATACAGTTTTATGTTGTTCTCAGAACAGGAAGCTATAATCTCTCCACACACACACACATCCACGTAGAATTATTATCCAGTTGTTTCATAAAGCTGCACCCAGTGGAAATGGTTACATGTCTGTGAGCGAGGTCCGGTATTTACTTGAAGGCAGCAGAATCTTGACTGTCAGGGTTGCAGCTGTATTAACTGTGATTTTAGTACATTGTTGGCCTTGCTTTACAAACTCTCTTTCCCTTGCTCAGATTCGAAAACCACCTGAATTGCCTGTGGAGTCTCTGATTTATACTGACAATCCTCAGCACACAAAAGCTGCAAATTCACCTCCTTGTGAGCACAGAGAACGGCAAAAAAGAGCGCCGTGGAGAGCACAGCCTTCACTGGAAGAGAAGTCCGTGGATCTCACTTGTGCTGAGCCTATTGTTCCCCATCGATCCCCTCCTCCTTCCGTGACTCATCCCACAACCTCTGGGGAAGTGTTTCTCAGAGGAAACGTGAGTACAGTACCTCTGCTACTGCAGAAATCTGTGGGAGAAAATGATCTTGTATTCAGCCTTCCAAAACAAAAAGGTCTCTTGTGGTTATTCTCATGGCTTGTATGCTATCTGAAATCAGCTGTGTTACTGAGCAGTGCCTATTGTATCATTGGCATTGGTCTTTCTCTTTCCTGAATTTCTTTGGAAGCTTTCACAAATGTTTATTGCAATTGAGGCAGAAAGGGATTATACCTGCTTTACAAACAGGTGAACAGAAGGAAATAGATACTCAATGACTAATCAGGGGGCACGCAGCCAGTAGAATGGAAGCTGAATTCTGCTTGCTCCACTGATGGCCACAGCAGCAAGCAAATTTGCTGGAATGTGGTTGTAGGGTAAGAGTCTCACTGTCACCCTACAGTGAGAGCGGAAGAAAACCATGGTTTCTAGTTAGCCTGATCTTTAGGTTTTGCTGCTCCAGCTTTTGGCAATGTTAGGGAAGACTTGCATCGCCTCTAGTAGCAGTAGTGTTCTCTCTTAACAGGATGTTGACTTAAACTAATTTAACAAATAAGGCTTTATGACTTGCTGGCTTCCTATCAACAAGTGACTTCTTCTGTGGATGCATGTGCTTCCACAAAAGGCGTTTTGTGTGTGTCTTATTCTATAGTCAAGAATAAGTTTTATTCAGAGGCACTGATTCCATTTCTTCATGCTGTTGTTAGGGGAACTGCAACACCTGTACTTAATTGTCAGGCGATACTGCTTTGACAGGGGGGAAAAAAATGCATTGAGAGGAATCCAGTTAGTGGTGAAACAACTTCCCATTGAAGTCATTTCTAGAATGGCAAATTTGTCTTCTCTGTTAGGTTGAATTTTTACCTTATGATGAGAGACCTCTTCCAGCTGCCTGTAAACAGTCTGATGAAGCAATTCCGTACCTTGAGCCGGAGAGGACTGAAGAGGAGATCAACGATACTCCAAGCGGTGGCATTACTGGGGAACCAGAGCCGTTGACTGAGAAGGCACTGAGGGAGGCCAGCCCTGCTATTGAAGTTTTTGGAGAAGCTTTGGTAAAGAGCAGCGAAATAAATGCATAGATTATTGTGATCTGTGTTGAGTTGATTTGATATGCGCTCTGTCAGCAAAGACCTACTGATACGGCTTTTATGTGTTCAGAGCTGTTACTTCAAAATCTGAGATGGAAATTTGGCCTTGGATACATGGGTGCCTGTTTTCAACATTGAGGTGATGCTGTAGCTGTTATGATTGATTACTTGACGAGCTGTTAAGCAGATAGTGTCCATTAGACTGCTTTAGGCTACGGACCTGAGCAGAATACCTGTAACTTGCCACTGTGAGTGGTCTTTTGTAGGGAGGGAAACCATTACTGTGTCTGAAATGGTTCTGTGAGTCTGACCATTGATGATTGATCCATTTTACTCATTGTTTTTCCAAAATATGTGCAGAAGCACCTCTTAGTAAAGGCCACATTCCTGTAGCAATCATCTGGGGATTTCACGCTTAAGTTCATATGTGCTTTTGAGGCTGTTTCTGTATGTACATGTTGAATAAATGTTGAATTCAGCATTGACCTTTTAAGAGAGAAACTTGTTCTGCGTTCAGGTTTCAGGAGCATATTCCAAAACGTGGTCGTATCGCGAAGATGCATTACTGGCTGTATATAAGAAGCTGATGGAGACATCAGTAAACACTCCGAAGGACGATTTAAAGAACATGCTGAGGGCTGCCATTTTTCTTGTAAGGAGAGCCATCAAAGACATAGTGTCTTCAGTAAGTTGTGATATGTTTGATAAGAAATGCTCAGTGAAGAACAAATAGCAAAAATTGTAGAACCACGTGGTTGACACGCTTTAAATAATTTAAACAAATAGTTTGTAAAACTACTTTTGACTAAGTTTTAAAAAAACCCCACAAAACCAAATGCAAACCGCAAACCCAGTGAAATGTCAGCTCTTAGTCAGGTTGAAGGGCTGGGCGCTATCAGGCATTCAGCAGCATGGGAAATCCTGCCCTGGGCTGAGTGATGTGCTTGAGAAACAACTACTGACGCAGTATCTGCGTAGTGTGGTTCAGCCTTTTTTTTTTTGCCTTTTTTTTTTTTTTTGCCTTTTTTTTAAGTTGAAATACAGCAATGAAGTTACTTTTGGTTTCCATCTTGAGAGATTACAGTTAGCCTAAGGAGACATAGGCTTTAAATAAGCCTTAAACAACAAGAAAAGAAAAAAATCAAGAGCTGTGTTACTCTTTATAAAACAAATCCTGAAGCCTCTCACCTAAGCCCTAGCGATACGCTTTCTGGAAGAGGGCTACCCGAAGTGGCTCCCCTTAAGAGTGTTACTGTATTTTGAGTTTCCTGTTGCTGTTGTTCTTTCAAACTACAGACAAGATTTTACCATCTTGTCTGACAACAAGGATCTGTGTGGTAGTTTTGTTAAGTATTTCCTTTTTCTTTTTGACCTAGGTTTTTCAAGCTTCCCTGAAACTTTTAAAAATGATCATTAGCCAATATATACCAAAGCATAAACTAGGAAAACTAGAAACTTCTCATTGTGTGGAAAAAACACTTCCAAATCTGCTTTCTAGAACAGGAGACTCTTCATCCCGTCTTCGCCTTGTGGCTTCTAACTTTATTCAGGTAGGTGCTTTTCCTCAAATTACAGTTTGATTTGCATTAAGAGTGGAGATTTGCATTTGCAAGTGGAGAACATCTAGTCAGACTTGACTTCATGTCCAGAGTTTGCTGCCATAAAGGGTTCCGCCTTATAGGGAAGGCAAAGTAGCACCAACTTAGTATCTTTGCAGTGTGTTTTCTAGCAGGGTATCGTCACCTTTGTTGGGGGGACAGTGTAGGGAGATGCCTGCTGCTGCAGATGCAAGAATGGTGTCACTCTTGTGTTTTTCTTGGTTGGAAGTGGTCTACAGGGATGCGAGCAAGAAAGCGCAGCGTAATGCTCAGACTGTTGCAATTTGATTGCATTTTTGACAGTCATCTTTTGACAGTCAGCTACGCCAAAGCATAAAAAAGATGCCCCTTTAAAAGGACACACTCCATTCCTTGGTCAGCATTGACAAAGAGCAGCTGTGAACTGCTGCTAGAGGATTACAGGCTCTATTTTCCAGTAGAATTTGGAGGAAAGAATGGTGATTCTGTGTGAAAATGTGTTAATTCAGTCCCAGGAGTGGAGTGGAGTGAGTCACTGGCTCTGAGTTACTTATTCTTGCTTACATCCACACGTGGAGGGAAAAGACTTTTCTTTCACTGTAGTCGTACTTAGAATGTTAACTGGGTTATTGTGTGAAGCGTTCTGGTGTGTCGCTACAACCCCAAAGGTGACGGATTACTTTACTACTACTGCTTGGCATGTTTATAATAGATTTTGTGATTGAATGAGAAAGGAAATGAGACATGGTTACAAATGTATTTTCATAGACAGGACATGGCCTGGAGAGAAGGAAAACATGTTTATTTTGTATCGCTGCTAATAGATGATACCCTGTCTGAAAAAGCAGTTCTCTAGGGAAGGTGCCACGTGTTTCTAGAAAGCAGCACGTCCAAAACGGACAGGCTGACCCAGCGACAACTGCATCTAGCCCTCAGGACGAGGGGCTGCAGGCCCCCATCCTCTGCTGGAGTGTCCACCAGTGGACAGCAACTGGGCAGAGGGCTGCTTTGGGCTAGTAAATGTTCTGCTGCCCATCAAGAAATAAGCAGTGAGCTTTGAATAACAGCAGAATTCAGCCCTTAAAGTTATTTGTGAGATAGAATGAGAAATAAGATGGCGTACGTCTTCTGAACCACTCTTGAAATCCATCTTGATGCAACGTCAAGACTTTGCAGCCTTTGTGGCACTTCTTATCTAGCTTCTCCTCAGGTAGTTCAGTGTAGGATGGAATTCTTGAAATCCTCCTTACAAGCCAGTTCTGTAAGGCTTGCTCATCTGAGACTGTCTAAGATTTTATCAATTTCTCTCTGATGCCAAAAGCAAGACCAAACATCTGTATAATCTTCTTTTTAAAACCTTGCAAGTAACTTCTGGCTGCTGAAGGAAGAAATATGCAGCTACTTCTTGTGGGAGGCCTATTTCATTTTACTGAACTTGTTCTAAGTAACTTAGCATAACCCTACTTTGCAAAGATGTTAATTTTCCTCATGTAGCATTCCTACGCACACACGGACTCTCTGTATGTTTACAGGAAATGGCACTGTGTAGTGAAGTTAAACCTCTTCAGATTGTTCCAGTTCATTTGGTTCAACCATTAAAACCAAACTCCCCAACACATCTGGCAATGAGTCAAGTGGAATTAGTGGAAAGCCTCTTGAAAGAGATGGGAACCGAAAACTCTGGGTTTACCATCGGCAACATCATGAAGGTAGGAGTCTGAGTTCACAGCACCTGAAGCTTTTTCTGTTGTTGTTTTAATAGGGCTTGTCTGTCTGTTTTGGAGTGCTTGAGCATCTTGGAGGTGACAGCACACCTTATGAGGGAGCAAGATGCCAATAGGGGGGAAAAAGAATCACTAGGTCAAAAAGTGTTTGCAAAAACCTGTCTACGTGAAGATTTCTCCCACTGCAGTGAAAGGATTGTCTTAGACTAATGAACAAGTCTTTAGAACCCATGTGGGAAAAGAGGCATAGGGTTTTTTATTATTATTATTTCCAGTTTGCAGTGGGCGCTTTGGAACACAGAGTTTGTGAAGTTCGTGATGTAGCGCTGCGGATTATCTTCAATATGTACAGGAAGCACAAGGCTGCTATACTGGAATATCTTCCTCCAGATGATGCAAGCATTCGCAAGACTGTTCTCTATAAAACACTCTTTGATGGATTTACTAAAATAGATGGTAAACTTTCTGAAGCTGAAATTAGGGTACGTAATAAGATTGTAGAACATACTTTAAACATTGCATTCAACCGAGCAATGTCCTGATTTCATACCTAGATTAGATGCTGAATGACACACGTCGCAGAGCATCTTAAGGTGTGATGTTAACATGAGGTGTAAAAAGCTGATGTTCAGTTTATTACGTAGACTCACAAATACTGCCTACAATGAATACAGAGATAATCCACAATTCTGAAATAATACACAATCCTTTTGGAAAAGACACGTGTACTATTTCATGCTGCCTGGCCCTGGAAACAGCGTGCCCAGAGGAAATGCTCTGTGTGTCTCCCAGGTTCGTACAGAGGAATCTGTACGCATCAGCTGATGTGTTTTGCAGTCTCTTCTATATGACAGATGGTTCAAAAACTTTTGTGATTGAAAGAGTCTTTCTTGACAGGCACAGAGAAAGGCAGCAACAGAAGAAGCAGAGAAACAGAAGAAGGAGGAAATAAAAGTTCTGCAAGGTCAGCTGGCAGCTCTAAAGGAGATGCAAGCAGAAGTTCAAGCAGGAAAGGTTAGGGTGGTTTGGGTTTGACTTTTTTTTTTTAATACTTTTTTCCTCAGGTATTGCACGCCTAGATAATGAACATTGCTGTTGTCTTGTTATAAACTAAAAAAAAAAAAAAAAAAAAAAGAGAGACTCCATGACATATACTACCTGACTTTCACTCTCAGCAGTCCAGCTTAAAATTTGGGGGTTTATTTTTCCTAACATAGTATAAAATTTGGATTCTTTTCTATAGCAGCTTTGTCTGTTGTATGGTAATTTTGAGTGTTTCCACAGTCTAAGTGTTTCTGTACCGTCTAGTGTATGGGAACTGCACTGAGTGCGTCAGGGCCCTCTGGAAGCATGCTGTGCTGTGCTCCCAGTCAGTCTTAGATGCGAAAGGTAGTGAGCTAACCCAAAGCCAGGGAGTTCTCCATCCAGGCTGTTCTCCATCTGCAGAAGGTTGCTGCCTCAAGGCCTGAGAGATTGCTGTAGGACCAGAGGCAGGAACGTTGTAATGCATCAGCTCTGCTTCTAAGCTTTTAATTCCAGAGACAAATCAGGATATAATCTGCTCACTTTCTCCCTGGCAAGCATCGCAGTCCTTAAGGACATTTCTGACTTCAATTTCTTTATTCGATAGGAGAAAGAATCTGGTTTTCAGAAGCCAAAGAATCAAGGTAGGTAGTTTCAAATAGTATTAAGAAGCGTAGAGGTATTTCAGGATGTCTTTGAAACACTGTAGATGCTTAACAGATTATTGAATTATCTCAGTGAAAAACATGCCAGAGCGCTTCGGATTGGCTGAGTCTCAGCCTGCTGTAAGTTCATGAAAGGGATCATCAGCTAACTGGTTAATTTCTCACAAGAAATTAGTAAGCCTTGGCTTGGAACTGCTTTAGATTTCTCCCCAGCCTGAGGCAGATCCTCTACTACATGTAAAAATAATCACTAAAATATGTTGGTTGTGGATCACTAAAGCACTAGTTTCCTAACTGCCTTCGGGTCTGTTGTCTTTCAGTCCTTGGTTACCGATATGGCAGCAGTGTTCTCCTGTTAGGTTCTTTGCCGTTAAGGTCTGGAGAAGCAGTATTTCTAGGCCTGCACAAAAACTAATTAAAATGTGATCTTGGATTTAATTGTTCTCTTTTTTCAGGTTACCAGATAAAAGAAAGCCCCCAGCCTGCAGCAGCAGAGATTCCAGATGACCATTCTTCTGTTGCAGATTACTTGGATAAGTAAGTTAGATGAGCAGCTTGATATAACCTGCAGGCTGATAATGATAATATTTCTCCAGTGGATCGCAGCTAATACCTTCAGCATTTAAACAATGAAAAAGAAAATCTAACAGATTTGGAAATCTCAGCAGGCAATCCTAGATGTTGAAGTTTTAAGTTCTCAGCGTGACCTTGAACTTGTTTTCTGAGTAGTTGCTCGTGGGGTATGAAATTGCCACAGTTTCATGTTCAACTGCCAGTATAAAATAAGGCAAAGCTTTCATGCGTACTGCAGGATAAGAGCATAGAGAAACGCATTTGAAAATTCTGGGGCCATGAAAGTCGTTTTCAGTGAGCTGTTCTCAGAGCTTTGTGGAATTATCTCGTTCTAGGTGAACAAGTGCTTTCTAGGTGCATTTACCATGAATTACATCATAGCGTCTGTTTGTGCCCTATCCTAAGGTCAGTGCTATATAGGGAAAATCAGCTGCGCCAAAATGTTAGCTATTTTTCAGAACAGTTTCTAACAGGAGAAACGAGGATCATCCATTTCATTCTGCAATGTTACTGATGCTTGTATTTTTTTCCCTAGCTTATGTATTTTTTGTGGTGAACGGGACAAATCCTTCACAGAGGAAGGATTGGATCTCCATTACTGGAAACACTGTCCTATGTTAACCAGATGTCAGCACTGCAAACAGGTGAGACGTAAACTTTCTAGAGCTACTACAAGACATTAACTGCTGTTACTCTGGTTTTAGGGCGCTATAAGATATTCAGCGTGAAGGTAGATGAATTCTGAACGCAACCGTGTGATCTCGGGTAGTGCCTCTTGAAAAGAGCAGCATTATATTATAGCAGCAGTATTAATAACTGGACTAGAATTTCATTTGCCTTTTGTCACTTTGGAAAGTGAGATTTCACTTCCATAACCCACAGAAGCGTGTTTTTCAGTACTGTCCTTACTCAGTTACAGTGCAGATCTTCAGGGCTGCCTCTTGCTGTGTTGCAGGTGGTGGAAATAGCGAGCCTGACAGAGCACTTGTTGACTGACTGTGATAAGAAGGACAGCTTTGGGAAATGTCAACGATGCAGCGAGGCCATTCCAAAAGAAGACTTGCCCACACATATTAAGAGCAAGACTTGCAATCGTGAGTAGTTTTGAACAGGAAGGTTGAACTTCAAAAGTCAAGTCAGTCAGACTTGCAGATCCTGTGTCTTTTGGGCAAGTCAGACCACTGCTGTTTAGGTACTGCGCTGTGGAGTAAGTAAACTCTCAGGAAGGAACACTTCTGGAATAAGTGCCTGAGTCTCCCAGTGCTTGAAGTGCTTCGCTTCTATGAATGCCTGCAGGGAGGACAAGTGAGGAGAACAGACAGGCTCTAACGCATCCTTGTGGATTAAACCCTGTCGTTCCTTTTGATCCTGTCTCTATGTAGATGATTAAACGCGGGACTTCTTTGAGAGCAGTTAGTGATAATAGGGTGGGAGCTGGTTTAGCCACAGGGTTGTTGTGCAACTTCTCGTCTTGGATTTGAACTCAGCCTTTCTTTGCCATTCTTACATTCTTTTTCTAATCATTTCAGCTGCCAAACCAGAAAACGTGGCAAACCATTGTCCATTGTGCCATGACAACTTTTCCCCGGGAGAGGAGGTAAGACTGCCTGCTAGGCTGGTCTGATTTTGTTATGTCACTGGACCGAATTTGTGTCCTCTTCCAATGCTGGCTTACACCCAGTGACTTAAGAAATTACCTGGATTCTTGCCAGGGTCTGTAACCGCTGTCCCACACTCCAGGGACCATGCTGAAACCTGGGTCGTTTATCCTCAAAGGTGTATATGGGAACCACAGGGCTGCGGGCTATTGGGTGTCAGTCTTTCTCCTCCTGCATATTGTAACCGAGTCTGAAACGCTTGCTGAGAAATGTATGTGGTGTCTGGATTTGGGGATCTTTAGGTTTTTTTCTTGCTTCTGCCCAGATGATTCTTACGAGTGAGAGACTTCACATAGCGTCTAGTTTGAAGAGGCTCTCATGTTTTCTTGTAATGGCAGCTCCTGCTCCTTCAGGTTGCTCAGCACTTTTAACTATTATCATAGCCTTGTAGTGATGCCCATGCTTTTTCAGTTTAAAATACGTATAGATAAAAAGATTTTTCCATGTTATTTCTATATTGTTTTTTTCCTGATTTGAACTCAGTTGTTAATGAAGAAAGTTTAAAAAACAAATGGAACGTCACTCATTTTTAATTTCTAGCATCTGACTGGGATTGTTTTTCTTGCGATCTACCTTGTAAGTTACATTTAAGAAATGGATATATTAATTTCTATTCCACTTACTAAGTCATAAGATGTTTGTGCTTTTACGAGCAAGCAGATTAAAATGGTATGCCATGAAGCATATACAGCTGTCATTTTCCCCATCTTTTAAAAAGTGTGTGCATACTTAGTGACGAGATAAAAACTGGGCTAATTTTGCCACTTTTGTAATATCGCTTCTTTTTAATTGACTGTAGGCCTGGAAGTCTCACCTAATAGGCAACGATGGCTGTAAAATGAACCAACGGAGGTTATCCACCATAAATAAAACTCTTCTGGTGCAGCCTGGTAAGATGCTATTTTACAATAACGATGATTATGGGTTTTACTATGTTGCCTTTACTTAAGTATTTCATCCTGGAGAGCAAGCTGGCTCTTCCTTATGTGTTCATCAGGTCTTTTGCATTTGTGTAACCACAGTGATATTTCTGGTGCTGCCGTAGACTGCAGTCTAGTATACTGAGGGAGCAAATTCTCAAACCTGTTCAATAACAGCAATTTGGAAATGAGGGCATTAGCGCGGTTCATCAGGGAAACTGCCATCTTTGATCGGTTCAGAGGTTTTGCTGCATTATGGTATGACCGTGACTGGCACAGTCAGCGCTGATACTAAACAGTTAACTTTCTGGAAAGGTCCTGAACGCTGATGCAGAGAACCGAGAGCCTGATTTAGCTTTTGATGTCCAATCAGAGGATGCTAATCTAATCCTAATTAGAAGATGAATTGAATAGTTAGTGCTGTGTAGTGCTTTTCCTTTTCAATTCCGACCAGGAGCTAGGCAGAATTTATGATTCTGCAGCTTCTTTACCAGCAAAGAGAAATTGATGCTGATGTCAGGTGGTTTTTTTAACAGTTGTCTTTTTTTATGAAGCACATGCAAAATCCTTCTCTTTCCTGAACACAGAAGTTAAACAAACAAGCTCTTTTCACCACCTGCAGCACCAGAACTGTTTTGGCCGGTAACATCCAAAACCTTTCCTCCTTCAGACTGTTTTCAGAGTTCTTTAGTCTGTGGCACGTTCAGGTCGCTGCCAGAGTTGACCTCCTCTGCCTGATACCTGCATTTCACATCTACTTCTGGAAAGTTCTGTTCAGTTGTCTCTTTCAGCTGTCGTAAGGGAAGGCCGTTACACTCCACACTTTCCAGTCTTGAACTGGACCTACAATCACATCTGTCTGTATGTCTGTCTTCAGCTTTGCTGCTTCTGCTTGCTAAGGAGAATGCTAGTTAGTTTGCTGCTGCTTAGACTTTGGAAACATAGAAGGAACTTAAATCCTGCCTGGATACAGCTAAAGCTCCAGAGCAATTTCCTAGGGATGGGGAAGGAACCCTGACCACGTAGTCCTACCACTCCTGGTGAGAGACGCGCCTCAGACTGGTGCCTGCCAACTTTGAGTTGCTCGTATCAGTCATTCAGACTTAATATATCTTGAGAATCAAAATGGGAGAAAAAATACAAGAGTGGGACTAGAGGTGCTTGCAATAATGATCTGTATTTTCTCTTCACAGGCAAAATAGGTGGCCAGCGTTTAAGGAAGCCAGGTCCTTCAGGAGCAAAAGCCCGACCTCCCTCTATAGGAAGCAAGATCCCAACCCCAAGAGGGGGCCCAAATAAAAGCCCTGGCAAAACATACTCAAAGCAATGACAGGACAAGTATTCTTTCCTTTGCCTTAATAACTGGGCATAGAGTTGATAATAGCTACTTAAAAATCTTGGGCAACTCATATCATCTTTCTCGTTTGACTGCTTGGGGCTGTTTATCAGCCTTGAGCAGTACTCGCCTGGCCTGATAACTTGTGCTAGCTGTCTGTGCGGCGCTGTGGCTTTCTCCTAGAAATGTGCATGTTAGAGGTACGCGTGTGTTCTGGGGCCGATCCAGCCTGCTGTGTTCCCTGCATGGCACCAGGATGGCCGGGCACTGGGCTTTGGCCAGTGCCTCATATTAAAAAAACTCCTCCATGAGTGTGGAGCTGACGTGGCCACACAGCGTAGCTGCTCTCGCAGTCGGCGCAAAGGCTCTGCCCTGTTAGGGGATTACTCCGGGGCTGTGGTTCCAACACTCTGGGTTTGAGATCCAGATCCAAAAGCCACGGTCAGTTGTGTTTTGCCTTTCTTTTTGGGAAGAGCAAGAAACCTGCCAAGCAGAAGTTGTACTGCACTTTCTGGACGGACAGAGCAGACAGGCATTTGTTCTTGTGTGACGCTTGTTTGCAATGAGACGTTCTGAAAGCTTGGGAAGTCATACCTGTGTTTGCTGATGTCATCACCTGACCAATGTAATAATCGCAGAATATATTGCTGATAGTTTTCTGCCAAAATTGACTTTAGAACTTGCTGAAAGTAATAGCGGATGTACAGTGAGCAAAAGAGGCATGTTGTAGTCGCGCAGGTTCATGTGATGTGACGATGATGTTGGTATGTTGGCAATAAGTGCCTTATCAGTCCACCTGACAGGAGGGTTAAGCAAAACTGCAAGTGTTTGGTACGTAATAAGAGTGTGTATCGATGGAGCTACTGTAAAAATTCAAGTTTTGCTTTAAAATCTCAGAGGAAATTCTGAAATACATCCCCAAGAAATGCCCCCTTAAAGAAAATGAGAACAGCTTAGCGGGGCTCTGAAAAGCTCAAATTCATAAATTTAGACCTTTTTTTACTGCTTCAGCGTACTTTCAGCTTGCTTCTAAATCCAGCTCTGATACTGAGTTTCTCTAGTTAGATCTTGATTAAAATAAACATCCATAGACTACAGCATGGGAGCATTTCATAGCTTCAAAGAGAACAAATTCTGTGAGGACCCAATGGATGAAGCTTTGTACCTAAAGCAATAATCCTGACACTTCCACTTGTACCACGGGGGCCGTTGTTTCCCAGGATAGAATTAACTGGTCCCTCGTTGACGTACCCACGGGTACAAGAATGTTTGTGGTAACAGAAGTTTTAGTTTTTTGCTCCCACGGAGCCAATTTGCAGTCCAGTTTTGCATATACAGCACTGGTTTTCTCATAGGTGGGTTTTATAGTTTTTGTGCAGCCTGTCTACAAGCTCGTGAATTTTGCAGGTAGATTGGCATGCTTGTATTTTGAAAGTTTTTATATAAATGGTTTCTTTACCTCTTCCAAATATATATATCAATAAATATACATACATTAGGAATATATATATTAACATATATATTTTTTTTTTTCTAGTTTAGCGACACATGTTCCTATTCGAGAACGGGAACTGTACCGTAACCCTCTGCAGCTTTTTCACTGCAGAATCTCGGGCTGGAGATTCCTGCCTCTTCCCTGCCCTTCCCACCCACCGTCCCTACCTAAGGAGCAGGAGAAGCACATCATGGAGCCTTTGTCCAGTGGCTTTTAGAAGACAAACGCATAGGCAAGGGCACCCCACTTTGCATCTCAGGGCTTTGTAATTTTTGTTCAAATCCAGAACAGCTCTTTAGCGACATTTTAAAGAAATCATTTAAATATTGTAGAGTGCAAAATGTTCACTGAGATTGCTGGATATCCTTAGACTTCTCGAGTGAGGTATAAAGGTAATATTAATTACTCGATGGTATGGATTGCAAATACCTTAGAAGTGAGAAAATGGGAATTTTTTTGAATGTGAAAGGACCGTCTTTGAGCATAGTAGTACCACCAATGTAATTTTTAAAGAGTGATTTCACTGGGCTGCTTCATTTCACTTAATAAACAACCTGTGTTTTCTGCAGTGGCAAAACAAACACTGGTGTGAAAAACAGCCAAGTTTGTTCCTGTGCGATGAAGTCTCGAGCGAAATGTTCCAGAGCAAACATGTCATGCCGGTGCAGTTCTGGCTAACGGAAAGGAGTTCTCCAAAGCGTTGGCCTGGAAAACCTCAATCGGCAACAGTGGTACACCATTATTAAAGAAAGAGCAGACTGTGTGGTGCCCAGCTCATGGGCTTTTATCCATCCCATCTCTGTACCCGAATGTCAACCATGTTGTTTTCATCCATCCTAGCTGCAGAGACGACTTGAGCAGCTGGTGTCCCTGCGAGCAGGAGTTCACCGAACCTCCAGCGACTGCTTGGATCCCGCTGCCCTGCGAGAGCTTTTATATAGATTTTGGAGAGGCAGATAAGGTGTTTAAATCCTAGAGATTTTATCGCTGTCATTTAAAGAGAAAAAGGCACTATGTTAAACACTTAAGTTACTTTTGTTGCGCTTATTTAATAAATTTGTTGAGCGAGTGCGGACGGTAGCTCTGCCTTTTCCAGCCGCTAGAACAGAGCTGAGCAGCGGGGGGGGCGGCAGCGTGGCTGCAGAGCGATGCCGCGGCTGCACCTCGGAGTACCCGTACGGCTGCTCTGCACCGCTGCCAGCCCGTGCATCAACGGGCCGCGGCGGCTCCTTCCCCGGGCCTCGCCCGAGCGCCGCGCTCCCGCAGGGCGTTGCGGGGGGGGGGGGGGCCGGGGCGCTGCGCGGCTCTCCGCGGGGCAGGCGGGGGGTTTGTTGCGCGGGCGTTCCCGGGCAGCGCGGCGGCGGGGCGGGCCTTCCCGCGGAGGAGGGAGCGCGGCGCCATGGCGGCGGCCTGGCCGGAGCTGGAGGCGGCGGCGCGGGGGCGGCGGCGGGAGCTGGCGCTGCCCGGCGCGGCGGTGGCGGAGCGGGTGGCGGCGGGCGGCGGGCGGCTGCCGGCGGCGTTGCTGGCGCTGCCGCTGCTGCAGTCGCTGGAGCTGAGCGGCTGCGCGGCGCTGCGGGAGCTGGGCCCGGGGCTGGCAGCCGCCTTGCCCGCCCTGCACACGCTGGTGCTGCGCGGTAACGCGCTGGGCCCCGCCGGGCTGGGCGCGGGGCTGGGCGGGCCGCTGCCGGCCCTCCGCCTCCTCGACCTCTCCGGCAACGGCCTGGAGGCGCTGCCCGCCGCGCTGGGCGGGGCGGCGGAGCCGGCGGGAGCCCCGGAGGGAGCCCCGGCCTTCCCGCAGCTGCGCAGCCTCAACCTGAGCGGCAACCGGCTGCGGGAGCTGGGCCCGGGGCTGGCCCGCTCCGCGCCGCAGCTCCAGGCGCTGCTGCTCTCCGGTAACCGCCTGCGGGCGCTGCCCGGCGGGCTCCTGCCCCCCGCCGCCGGCCCCGGCGGGCCCTTCCCGCTCCTCAGCCGCCTGGAGGCGGCCGACAACGAGCTGGCGGAGCTGGGCGCCGACATCGCCGCGCTGCCGGCCCTCAAGGTGGGAGCAGCAGCCGCCCCGGGTTCCCACACCGCCGCCCAGCCCGTCTCAGTCTCTTGTCTCTGTCTCCTCTAGAGCCTGGATGTGGCCAACAACCGGCTGCAGGAGCTGCCCGCCGCGCTGGCTGACTGCCCCCGGCTGAAGGAGGCCAACTTCAGGGGCAACCAGCTGAAGGACAAGCGGCTGGAGAAGATGGTCAATGGTTGCCAGACGAAGGCCATTCTGGAGTACCTGCGGGCCGGGGGCCGCGGGAAGGGCAAGGCCGAGGGCGCCCGAGAGGAGGCCAGGAAGAAGAAGAGGGAGAAGCAGCAGCAGAAGGATGGTGGGGACAGGGAGCAGGATGAGCTGGAGGAGGCAAGCAAACTGCTGGTGAAGGTCCTGCATGTCTCCGAAAATGCGGCGCCCTTGGTGGTCAAAGCAAGCCCAGGCGTCAAAGATGTTCGACCCTTCATTGTGTGTTGCGTGCTGAAGGGAGTGAACTTACAGCCGGGAAACGCTCTGAAGAGGTTCCTGTCCACACAGGTAAATGCCGTGGCCTCGCATTACTCGTTTGCATTGGGAACGTTGCTAGCGGTGTTGGGAATGGACCATTCCAGACTTCTTCCAGCAGAGAAATTTCTCAAACTCGGTGCAAACCCTTCAGCTAGCAGGTGGGGGGTACGGCAGGACGGCGTGCTGCCTACTCAGTCCGCAGTGGGCAAAGCTGCTGTTCACGAAGAGCCTGAGAGGAGCTCAGGTATTGCCATGAGAGGGCGATGAACGCACGCCTGTTTGCCTTGCCTCTGTAACAGGCTTGTTAGCGTTGAGAACTGGTACTGAACCCACGTTCGCGTTAGAAGTACCTGGGTTTGGCTCCAAGTCCCCTAATCTCTGCTAAAACTCTTGCGCACCTAACCTTCTGGCAGAGGTATCATAAGCACAGGCTTTTGCTGGGTGTGCTGCTCGCCTGTCTGTCTAGACGGCAGGTGTTAGCTTCTTTCAGATTACCAGACTCACGTCTTGATGATTGTGTTCTGAGTTAAAAGTGTTTACCTCCCGGTCAAGAAATATGTCACGTGCTGTGCTTCAGTATCTTTACATTTGGGTTCTAATTCAGATAATGTTATTTTGCAGGTGAAGAGCTGAGTTCCGTTTAAATGCAAAAGGGTTAATGCCTCAAACATTCAATATAGAAGAATCTGAACCCTCAGAGGGATAAATCACTTTGATATTTTTGGTATATTTTGATGGCTTTCATTATGTTTTAGACTAAACTGCATGAGGACATCTGTGAAAAGCGGACAGCAGCCACAATTGCCACCCACGACTTGCAGTCGATCAAGGGTCCCCTGACATACGACGTTCAGCCTCCTGACGAACTGAAGGTAGGGCCAGTGGCACGGTGCGCCTTTCCGCTTCTCCTGTGTTGTGGTGTTACCACCGTAACGTTCCTGGAGGTCTGTGTACATCAGGATGTGCCCGGAGCACCGTAGGGCAGAGCAGGTGCTCATTGCTCTGAGAGTGCCGGGGCTGGCAGCAGCCTTCAGGGTAACCTAACCAAAGTCGCTGCAGGGGCTGTGGGCTTCTGTGGCTGCTGTCAAAGAAGGGAAAGAAAATCAGAAGCTTGCAGTACATCTGTACGACGAGCGCTTAGGCTGTACTTCAACCCAGAATACAAAAATCTATTTCAGATTCAGCATCCGTACTTACATAGGCCTGTTTCAGTGTGCCTGTCGCTGTCCTGCCTCCAGGACCCATCGCGCTGAAGGGCTGAACAGTTGGGGCACTCTGACCCTTTGGGGCTGACCCAAAGTTTTTGTTGCGTTCTGCTCTCCAGGTGCCTTGTGTCTGTGTTTGTTCTGTGCACGTGGCCTGAGCCTCAGGAATGAATTCTTCAGTTTCCTGATGGCTTGCAGAGCCTTTCATACATGGCTTCTGTTACGAGATAGCAGGTTTCCCATTATGCAGCAAGCAATGACAGTGACCAACCTGGTCAGAGGACCGGATGGAGGGAAACTGTCCACGCCTGGTTTAGGACTAGCCAACAAGCCTGGCTTTCAAGTGGGCATTGTAGCTCACGCGAAGGTTTAAACTCAATGTGATCATAGCACTCCACGTGAAATAGAAAACGTATTTTCACAATGAACTAGGACTTGGGAATGACGGCATGCACAAGTAGGGTTTTAATTACTGACTCACAGGAGAGTTTTAATAATCCCAGTGTTTGAGGCGCTCTAAAACTGAAATGTTTCTTTTCTGGTATGGCATAGATAGTGCCCCTGGGTCGAAAGGAGATCAAGGCAAAGGATCTTCTCCGCCAGCTGCAACTGGAAGCTGAGGAGCAGAGGAAACAGAAGAAGCGTCAGAATGTTTCTGGATTGCACAAGTCAGTATACCGATCTCTTCTGGGTTTCTTTGTGTGAATTTTGGTAACTTGTTGTATGGAGAAACAGCGCTGAGGAAAATGTGCTCGATGGTGTTCTGCAGCATGTTCTGTAGCGGTGGCGGGGCTAACAAAGGCAGTGCGAGTGTTCAGGAGTCAAGATGAAAAACGCCAAGCTGAATTTATGCATAGAGAGTAATCTGGAGTGAAAGAAGGATGATGAGTGCCTTCTGTTATTTCTAGCTGCGTCAAGAGTTGCTGAATTTTAGTGCTCCAACTCCAGTTTTTGTTCCGTGGTAGATCAGGAATGTGCTAATTACCTTTTGTTGCTATTTTCTGCCATTGTGTGCAGCTGCCGTTTCAGTTACTTTTTGCTCCTTGTTTTTTCTTGGCAGGTATCTCCAGCTGCTGGATGGCAAAGATAACTACCCATGTCTTGTGGATGCCGAAGGCATCGTGATTTCTTTCCCGCCAATAACCAACAGTGAGAAAACAAAGGTACTCTCTGTTAGTGGAAATACATTAATCAGAATTCAACAGTGTTTCTTTCTGCTGAGAGGTATTTAACTCCCAATTCAAAGATAGGCGCAGTTCTGTGAAACTTGTCATTGCGTTCCAAATTAAATATTCAAAGCCTGACTCTTCTCTGCCAGACTGTCAGATAGAGGAGTTCGGTTTTTACCCTTGTAAATCTGGCAAGCTGTTCCAGAGGCACAGGTCTGCCTTCGCAGAGGTGGCTTTGTTGGAGGGCGAGAATAGAGGGGCCTGACCTGCGAAGAAAGGCAGTGCTTTGCCTCTGGCTGAATTGAGTGCGAGTTTTGCGGTCAGTTTGTGTATTGAACTGTCACCAGGTGCCTGTGGGTGCTCCGATTCCTTACTTGCCTTACCTGTGTTATTCTGACAGATTAGAAAAGACACCCGTGACCTGTTTCTGGAAGTGACAAGCGATACCAGTTTACAGATCTGCAAAGATGTCATGGACACACTAATTCTGGTAAGAAGTTCAGTAAAATACCCTATCTGTTCTCGGTGTGCTTCTCGGTCAAATGTGTAATTGCTCCCATGTATTGAGAAGAATACAGAAGTTGATTGTTATTTTAGTAGTAGTAGTATTCTCTCTCCTTTGCTTACTTTTCCATTCTTGCTGTACTGCAAAAGGTTGTTACCTTTTTGTATCCTGACTAACTGGCTAACGTCAAAGCTCAGCAGGATAACTAATGTTGTGTTACCACAATTGGAAATTTGTGGTTTGACTTTCAACAGAATACGTCTTGTTTTCTCTATTTTGCTTGTAACAGAAAATTGCGGAACTGAACAGATTTACCATGGAAAGTAAGGAAGACTTGGGCTCAGATAACGAATCTGATGCTCTTTGTGGGCCAGTGAATTTGAACCCCGGCCAAAGCATACAGCCAACGAATTTTCCGTTGGTAGTGGAGCAGGTTCGAGTGGTGGACACAGACGGAAACTTGAAAGTACTTTATCCCTCAAAAACCGACCTAACCACAGTTTCCTCTCTTCTGACTGTAATACGTTAGCAGCTATCGAAGCTAAGAAAATTATTCCGTTTTCTTTTTTTTTCCCCCCATTTTCAACCATGCAGCTTGTACCCAGCAAGGTGGTTTGATTTTTTTTAAAGAATGGAAGCAGAGCATCCTGCCTGGGTATGTGAAAACTAGAAAGTGTGATCAGGCTACAACAAGGAGTGTTGCATTCTTTCAGCCTTATAGAAAGCCATCGCGTTGTGACTAGGTAGATAACTTAAATGTGAACTTAAGGGCAGAGCAGGTATTGGAAGTTAGGATGCGTTACCTTGTAGAGAAAAGCACTGCGACACCTTGGCATTTACAAAATGAGTGCAGTCATATGTTTCTGCAGGATCACTGCTTCTTCCTGGTGTGTTTCAGCTGGATTATTACATTGGTAGCTCAACTGAGAAATGCAGTAGGTGACAGCAGTGGAACCCAGTCACGTGCGACAGCCTGGTACTGAGGGCAGACGGCAAAGTCGCCTCACTGGCATCTCATTCTGCATGGTTTTATTTGTATGTCTGGAGCCATTGTGAAAATGTAATTGCTGTCAGAACTCCAGAGTGAGTTTTAAAGTGACGGTTGCTGTGTTCTGACATTAACGCAGCTTCCCTTTTTAAGTGACGTCAGTTGAACTGACTGCAGGGCTTTGCCTGTCCCAGTATGTTTTAGAGCCCTCACCCACCCTTGCGGAAACAGCAGCTGTGACCTCGTTGTGCACCCGTTGAGTTACTGGTGCTCAAGCACTGAATCTGTTCTGGCTCAGGAGGGCTAATGCTGCCTTACGTCGACACTCCTGAAGCTCCCCTCTCCCCAGAACAGAAGCGCTGTTGCCCAGCGTGACCCCCCGAAATACACCTTCCAAAATACAGGTAGTTTGAGCAGTTCTAATTTTTGCGGTCTGTGGGTGACTTTTACATGTGGGCTGCTACCTTTATGAATGCAAACCTCTCCATGGGCTAGGGTGACCCACAGCTTGCCTTTTTTCGGTTAAAAATGATAGCTCTAACTGAACTTCCAGATACCGTGTCAAATACGTTCATGTGTTGGGAGTTGCATATTGAATGGAAAAATAATAAACCAGTTCTTGCAGTCATGTGTCCCTGTGACTTGTTTTGGCGTTGGTGAATTCTCCAATCACGTAACTATACAAACTCGCCAAAGCAGCTATTGTGTACTGCAAAAATGGTGACATAATCTTTCCTAGCTACTTGTAGTGCTTCAAGCTGCCCTGCAAAGTCAAAGGTTTCTACTGACCAGTGATTTACAGTGAATTGTGCTCCGAGTCAGTTGAAACAACTGAATTAGATATTCCTGCAGAACTTGATTTTAGTACAAGGAGTTTAATTTGTTAGTAAGTCACCATCTGAAAACCAAGGAAGAGGAGCCTGAAGTGGGGGCCACGTTCTGGTGCAGCCGTTCGGGCTGTTTTTCAGCTGCTGAAAGGTGCTACCTCGCGGGACTCTTCCTCCTTCCCTTAGCGCTGGTGGGTGACAAAGTTGCTGTGTCAGTGCTGTGGAGCAATGGGACCTTGATGCCTTTCTGTTTCAGCATCTGATGGAACTCCATCCGTTCGTTAATTATTTTCTGGAAGTTAAGGATGTGTAAAAGGGGCAGGAAAGCATTAGGCGGAGAGCGGTACCACAGTGTTCCCTATCTCCTTGGTTCTTTGCCTACTGCTGGAAGCAGAGCTCAAAAGAGCCACATACCTGCATTGCCTCCAGCAGCTCCTCGTCGGTGACCTCTGCCTGGGGAGGCTTGCTGCCCGCCGTACTGAACGTTGCCTGAATTATTTTGCTTCGATATCTTTCAAACTGGTGATAAAAGAGGAAAGAAGTATGGGTGTTTAGTCTGTATACAATTCTTTGGCATTTGCATGGATTTACAGAGACTATGCGGTCAGGCTCGGGCAAAGTACCAGTGAGGGATGAAGTGGCAAGTGTGCATATGTGAGATTACAGGCAGTTTGACCAGGCTTCACTGCAAGCAGCATGATAAAGATGTGTTTCTGGGTGGACCGAGTCCCTTACCCAGGTGTTGGACTCTGTGCTCACTACGGCAACCTTCAGCCAGGGCCCAGCTGTGCAAACAGGGTTTTAAGGTGATATCTGGTACTTTGGTCAGGAAGGATATTAGAGACCCAGTGATGTAACTGTTCTGAACTCTCATTTCTCAAGGGCTTCTGCTATTTGAGGTCTGTTTTCTTTGTAAGTGATGTAACAGCCACATGCTAACAAGCTGGGAAGCAAAAGGACCAAGCTTCCTGCTGCTCTGGCCCCGTGCCTGCAAAGGGAAGCCAGGCTCTGAGAGCCAAGGACTGCGAAGCCCTTGGTGCATCTCCCGCTGTGCTTCTGCCCAAGAATGTCTCTCAGCTTTTAGACTCTGGTTGAGGCACCTCCCGAGAGGGGGGCAGGAGTCTGAGGCGATGGCAGCTACGCTTACCCTGCTGGTGATGCACTCCAGGGCCACTCTAGTCTGCAGCTCCCTGTGCTCCAGTGTCTCGGCTTGGCTCTGGATCGCCGCTTGCGCCCGCTGCTGCTTACGGATGTGGTGTTGGCTACTCAGGACCTCTGCCTGTAGCTTGCTGACCGTCCCCTGTAACTCACTGATCAGCTTGTTCTGCTCAGCCAGTCTGCATTCCTGTTCTGTAACAGCCTGAGGACATCAATAAATCCAGACGTTATTGTGAGGAAGAAAGCGAGCAGGCAAACTCCCCCAAGACTAAACCAAGCACAACTAAGCAGCTAGTACAAGAATTTTCTATAGCGGCTTTGCACTGAATTTACCTGTCGAAGGCTGCAGTTCTCCTTCTCTATTGTCACCATCATTTCTTCATGTTTCCGTTCTTCTCTCAGACTGCAAAACTTAAGAAAAAACATTTTATGCCTCAGTTTTGTGGTTCAGAGGGGCACCTCCTGTCTCTGAGAAAGGGAGGTGTTGCGGAAAGCCCGGATTCCCCGCTGCAGGCTCTCCTAACGACAGCCGCTGCGCTCTCGGGGCGGTACCTTGGTAGACATGGCTTGTAGCTGATTTTCTCGCTCTCTCAGCTTCTTTTGGAGCATTTCCTTTTCAGATTTGATTCTCCGGAGCTGGGATTCTTGGATCTCCAGTTGTCTTTGCAAGGAAGAGATGGCACCTGTAAAATTGGAGTGCTGCTGTTAAGCAAAGCGAATCCCTGCCAAAAGCTTCGCAGCCCCTTTTTTCAGGTAAGCACGGGCAGAACTGCTGCTATGACCGGGGGTGAAGTTAATGCTGCAGTGACAGCGGTGGGTAAGGCGTTCCGTTGTACGGTGCCGTGATACACGTTGGAACCGCCTGCACTGGCGAGGCCGGAGCTGCTCGGAGCCCCGGCAGGGTGGGTAACACCAGCACAGGTTGCCAGAGCGCTGAAACGCTGGCGGCTGCCCCGGGATACTGCTGGGGCTCCAGTCTAAGGGGGCAGAGAAAGTGGTTGGAAGAGAAGCGGCGGTTCAGCTCGCTGTAGGCGACGGCGGAAAGCAGGGGCTGCGCTCCCGACACCCTGCCCTGCGGTTTGTTCTGGGCAGGAGCGGCGGGACGGGCCGCAGATGAACCTGGCGGCTGGGATAACGGCGTGTTTGCTGGGGCCCTCCCAGGTACCCGTGGCCATGCTGTAGTCGTCCTTTGCCTTCTGCAGTTGCTCCCGGAGCTCTTGGTCGCCTGTCTGGGTTCCGGTGAGCTCTGCCACCCGCGCCTGCTCCCGCAAGGCCCCGCCAGCATCGGCGTCGCCGACGGCTTCACGGCGGGCTGCTTCGCCCGAGCTCCTTCCCTCCATCTCCTGCGGGGTGAGAACCGGGGCCGAGCTCAGGGCTCCGAGCGGCTCCGGCCTGCCGGAGGAGGGGACGGGCCCAGCCTCCGCCGGGGCGCCGCGCCCGGCTGCCAGGCAACGGCGGCGGGACCGCGCCTTCCGCTTCCGGGGCGGCCGGGCCGGGCCGCGCCGCCGCCATGGGGCGGAAGAAGAAGACGCTGCACGACTACGCGGCCGAGTTCTCGGAGCTGGCGGTGAAGCGGCACCTCCTGGAGCGCGGCGCCGCCGGGGAGGCGGCGGTGGTGGAGACGCTGTACTGCACCTCCTGCCAGCTGCCCATGCGGGTGCGCCGCGACCGCATCCTGGAGCACCTCTCCTCCGGCCGCCACTACCGCAACCGCCGCCTCCTCCGCCAGCACGGCCTGCGCGCCCCGCTGCTCCTGTGAGTGCAGCCCCCCCGGCCCGGCCGAGGCCGCCGGGCAGCAGAGCGGGGGCTGGGAGCCGGTCGGGGCGCGGGGCCGCTGCCCCTCGCTCGGGGAGGGAGAGCAGAGGTTCGCCCCAGCCCTCCCCGTCCCGTCTCGCCCCCAGCCCTCCCCTGTCTGTCTCGCCCAGCTCTGCAGGTCCAGACGTCGGCACCGGCCTGCCCCTGCAGCTCGACGCGCCCTCCCTGCTCTCCCAGCCGTCCTTCATCCTCGCCGCTGGCACCGGCACTGGCTACGGCATGGTCCCCTCTCCGCCCTCCTGCCACAAGCCGCTGGTTCCCCTCCACCCTGCCAGCGCGGCCGCCCCCCGGGAAGACCCGACGCCCTCCACCTCCGCCAGCCGCCCCTCGGCGCTTGCCGCCTTCCACGTGAGGATCGCGCCTGCCCCCTCGAAGCAGGCCGGCCAGCGGGAACCCGTGCCCGAGGCCCACGACAGCCCGGTGCCCACCACACGGCACAGCAGCGGCATCGGCCTCGCCCTCTTCGGTGTAGGGCTCCTCAATAAAGCCTTGTTTCAAAGCCTGCTGGAGGAAACGGGCTGCTGCTTGCTTTATGTTGTGGAGGATCAGCTGGAGGAGGTGGAGCGTGCCTTCAACGCCGAGTTCCTGGCCGGCACCAGGGTGCTGCGGCAGCAGGACGCCGACATCGCGCTCAACGATCAGCGGTACTGCCCGCCGCTAGCTCCCGTGCGTGCTGCTTCCCCGCCACGAGGCTTGGGGCGAGTGTCTCTGTGTGACACTTGCTTCCCCTCTCTGGAAAAGGCCCTGTGCTGTAGCGGACCCAGACCTGAGCAGCTTAGCTTGACTCATGCCCAGAAGCGATGGAAACTCCAAGGAGTTTAGTTGCAGGCAGTTTTGTTAAGAGAAAACCCCCCTTATTTTCCTTCGTTCCCATAGAGCAATAAACAACACGCTTCCCTGCTGCCTGCCAGTTTTTCAGCCTTGGAGCGGCTGGCTGTCTTTGGAGGCTCTTTTGAAACAGTTTGAGATCAGCAAGGATTGCTGCAAACGGGAAAGGTTGTGGAGTTTTGCTTTACAGTTCAGCTGAATGAGTAACATTTAGTGATGTGGCTACGGGCAATTCTCAAATTGGTGTTTTAAACATCCTTGCAAACGGGAAAGGCAGAGCTTTTAAGAAGGAGGGATCTGATACTAGAAACTAGGGAATGGTAATCTCAGATGTACCGATGGCTTGTCAGCAGCCCTACTGCACAAATACTTCCAATTTCAGTGCATGTGTTAGCTAACAGGATTGAAGCTGTTGTCAAAGGACGCCTTTAAAAGACTTTCTTAAGATGCAGGTGAAGCAGTGCAGTTTCATTGTGCCACCTGTAATTTTAACCTGTATAGGTGATCCCATGTTTCATCCTTGCAAGCAGGCACTGAGTTCCTTTTATAACGTAATTGATGCTTCCAGAGTTCTATGCCTTGGGGTTTTATGTCTTTTTTTTAACTCTTCCACAAAGTTTGAGGCGGCTGTCATAAAAATAACTGTAACTGAAAGGAGCTCTTGAGCGCTGTTCATTCTAGTAAGAACCTTGTCTTCACTGAGGATCTTTCTTTTGACTTCTGCAGAGTCTCCGGAGCCATTATTTGTTCACCACCTGAAGAAGCCTCCGAGATCGTAATCGACGCTTTACGAGCAGGTAAGAGGAGCGGCTGCAAATTCAGCTTTTATCTGTAGTCGGTAGCACGCGCTGAGGCAGACCCTGTACGCTTGCAGAACGCTTGAAGTGTGAATGCTTTCTTGTTTCGGCAGTGTGCCTTGAGTTGTGCAGACTCTGATCGCTTCATTACAGAGAAATTAGTCTACTGATGACACTGAGGTTAATGGCTTAACACCAGTGGAGTTGGTACCATGCTGGTCCCAGTATGGAGTGTCTGGTCCTGGAATTGCCAGTGGGACTGAAGGGAAAGCCGTCTTTCAGAACAGTCGCGCTTCTTGGGACCAGTAAAACCAGAGGTGGGGGCCCAAAGGGAGTTGGTAGCATCAATACATAAAAAGCCGTGCTTGGGTTTCATCAGATGTACTTTCTCAAATGTAATGATGCGTGTACGTTATTGCCAGATAAAAACGTCTTGTGCAGACTGCATCTTGCCTTCAGTCCCGTGTTCTGTACCTTTTTGCACAGGAAAAGGTGTATTTTGCGAGAGGCTGCCCAGTTTTGACAGGCAGACAGCAGAAGCTTGTTTTGATGAAGCTGACAGATGTGGAAGGCCATTGGTGTGTGGATTCTACAAGTAAGACCAACATTTTTCTTCCGAATTATACTTGATAAGAAGCGCGTGTCTGAACGTAGCATTGATTCCTCGGGCTTTCCCAAATTTGTCCTCAAATAAACTTAGTTTCACTGCTGCTTGTTAACATTGTTCATCTGGGAGTTAATTAGATTGGCTTAATTTTTCATGCGTAACGGAGATAAAAATCTAGCTGTCATGAGGTTAAAATAAATGTTCGCTTGAACGGATGCTAGTGGAACTCAATCGGGCTTTTTAGATCGGTTGGGGTCCACATCTCCGCAGTCCTTTGGAGGTTTTGTGATGCTGCAGCTAGTTGGAGCTTCAGAGGAGGAAATATTCCGACGGCGCCGAGCCATCCGCCGAGGCAGTTTCTCCTTAGTTTGCAACCCTGCTCAGTCTGGTAGTGCCCTCTGGCATTGACCTTGGCTCGTGCACTGGGCTTCCCGATGAACCTTCTGTCTCTGCATATTGTACTTTTTCTGGGTCTCAGGGTAGCTGTCCTTCTTGCCCTGTTTGACACCTTTGTGGCAGTAACTAGAAATTGGAAGAAGGCAGTGAATTGTCTCTTTAAAACAGCGGAGAAAAAGGCTGCTCTTTGAATAGATTTTCATAATATTGAAATCTCTTCCTGTCTTGTAACTTTTTTGTATTTTCACTGATTTGCTAATTAAGCCTGTAGAGGGGACGGTGCTTGAGGATTATTAACCTCGAGGACTGCAAAGTACGTGGCCGTGGAAATTCCACCTGTTGTTAGAATTACTGGTCTGTGTGATGGGAATAGGTTTATTAATCTTTATAAAGTGATATTTCCACTTGTGACCTTATATCTGGACCCTTAAGATTAAATCACTGAAACGGAAGGAAAGTAGATTAATTTTCATTTGCTTCTGCTCTGTTAAACGTGCGGGGGTTCAGGGAGCTCTGCCAAAAGCCCAGAATGCCACTTTAAGCTTGCGCTCAGCTTTTAACAGCGTTCGCTGAGTGGATGTGGTTGTCCGTAAAGACACGCGGTTGCTTTGTGCTCCTCTGTGGGGAAGAGTTAATTTCATTGCAAATAACAGTTATTTGGACAAACATATACATGTTTTGCACACAGCGATAGGTAACGACACAAAACACCCACCCTAACATTGGTCTTTTCCGTTGGAGAGCTCGCGGCGCGGGTCTGATGCCAGCCGTGGGGCTGAACCCCAGCTGGGGTTTTGGTTGACGCTCCACTGAACAGAATCTTGTAGGCAGGGCTCTGAGACGAGCTGTAGGCGATTTACTGGGCCTTCGCGTGCTCCTAGCCCCCATAGTTTAATGTCTTCATTGAGGTTGTTAAAGTCTTCACAAAGGCAGCTCTTAGGCTTGTCTGCCAGACAGAAAATTCATGCATAATAAGCGGCTGAACTTAGAAAGCTGTGTCAAACCCCATCCGCCCGGTGAGGTTCGCGTCGTGTCACGCGCTTGCTGCCACCGAGCTGGCCTCGTGCACCGCGGCAGTAACGGCGGCCCAGGTGACCTCCTCCAAACGCTGGACTGCATTCGTTCCTTGTCTCTCTTTGAAGGCGCTTTGACCCAGCGCTGCAGTTCTTGTACAAGAAAGTCCGCGACAGCCAGGCGCTGGGGAGGATCCACCGGATTTCCACGATTAGCAGCATATATCCTGCGGCATCTCTGAGCTTCCTAAAAACATCAGGTACTGAGCGGCGTGCTTCGGAAGGGTTCCTTCTCACAGGGCTGGACATGTATCTTGCCTGTGTTCTGGTGGAGAGTCCCCTCTGTTTGCGTAGCCATAAGGTTTGAGGAGTGTTTTCTTTCCCGATCTTTATTTTTGTTGCATTTCTCTGTTTGCTTTTAGTATTAGTTTCTTCGATGATGGGGGCTTTTTATATCTGCCTTGGGGCAGTTCAGAAATGTACGCTGGCTGTGCGTTTTAAACGTGGAGACCTTAATGCCCAGTTTTGCTTCTTCCAGGTGGAATTTTTTATAATGCTGCTGTGCACGATATAGATATTATCAGTTTGTTGTTGGGAGAGAGTGCACCAGATACAGTATTTTCACTGGGGCATGCATTCTGTGCAGGTAAGACTAAATTTCTTGATAGTTTATCGTGTACTTCTGGACTTCAGTATTAAATTTGGGAAGGAAGAGCGTATGGGAGCACGGTTGCCATGACGTAACGCTTCCATCACGGAACAGTTGAGAAAACAGTCTAGTGGCGTAGAAGGCGAGTCTCTCAGGCGTTGTTGTAGGCAGGGTGTTTAGCGATGGTTTCTGAGCTGTGTCGGTTCCCCGCTGATGCCAGGCGGTTGCTGTAGAGCTGTCGCTGAACTCCGCTCTGTACGGCATTGAGGGATATCGAGTTTGCCGTGCGAAAACCAGAGTGCAGGAAGTAACAAGCAGAGCTCTGTGCTTCCAAGAATGTCAGCCCAGTCTGTTCCAGTTCTTTGCCTGCTCCGATTTCTCCGGCGCTTTCCCGTTGATCTCAGCACAAAGATGGGAATTTACTCTGGATTGCGTCAAGCTGATGGGCACGCTCTGGGTTACCAGTCTAATTCCAACTAACCATAAAACTGGAAGCTGCCATTTTTTAAACAGTTTTAATTAAGGTAATTGCAGCTGCCGCCGACCTTGCCTGGCTGCTGTTGGAAGGTGTAGTACGCAATGTTACAATCTATGGTAAAGCGTTGAAATGCAACAAACAAAACGCCCCAGGGTGGACTTTGTACCATCCACCTCGTTCTAGCTACGAGCTGGAAGTTGCCCCGTCTCGGCTGTAATAAGCTGCGAAGGGAAATGTGCTTGGAAGAAGAAGTGGAAGCCTTCTTTAGGGCGAGCCACGGGCTGGGAAGGTGGAGGTCAGACCTGGGGGCTGTGCGCTTCTGCAGAGCTGCTTGTTCTCTGTCGGAAGCGCCGCTCAAGGTAAACCAGCTGGTGCACGTTGCAGAAAGCGCTTTGCTGTCGCCCTCGCTTCCTCTTGAAGGTATTGTGGAGCCGGCGTCACCTCTTAAAGGAAGAGCAGCACTTTGTAGTCGTAGTACTTGCGGGTTTGCTGTTCCTGGTGTGAGCGAGTGCCTTTTTTGTCACTCAGATATGGCCTGCTTGAAGGATGCAGACACTGTAGCGGTCAGCATGAAATTTCCTAGTGGAGCAATTGTTACTTTGGACGTCAGTCAGCACTGCACTAAAAGCTGTGATCAGAGACTAGAGGTGCGTTCTTACTTTTCAGTCCATCCTGTGGCCACGCTGCAGGCTAGCACAGGTTTTACCCTCTGTGTGTGCCCCGTGCGTGTGCCCGCAAGCGCGTCTCGCAAAACACCTCGGCAGCAGCGGGTTGCCTGTGTGCGTTAACCTACAATCCGCTCCCTCTCTCGCTACCCAAACTTTGCCTCTGTTTACGTGTCTTCTGGTGGGGTTGTGAGCTGCGTGCAATCGAACTAGAGCAGGAACTGGTGTCAGCTCTCCCGAGGCTGAAATGGTGGCGTACAGTTCCTTCGCTGCCTGTCTGGGTGTTTCTAGGTGCGCAGCAAGCCAAGAGCTCAGGATATTAAAGGGGAAGAAAGGCGGAAACTCGGAGGCAAATTGTCCGTAGATTCCTAAAGTCACGAATTATAAACAGGCGCATGGGCTGGATTTGGGGAGTGATATCTGTTAAATACTTACGAAGGAGCTTGGCTCAGGTGGAAGGAAAAAAAAAAAGGAGGTATCACATAAGCAGAAGCTGCTGCGCTACAACACCTACCTGGTATTTTCTGTCATGTCCGATCCGTGCGAGGGGGTGTGTCAGTTGTAACTCCTAATTGTAGAAGCTACTTCTTTTGTGGTCGTACAAGCCAGGGCTTCTGTAGACTAGCCGGCTGTTTCAGATCGAAAGCGTGATAACTGGAAAACTTTGTTCTTTTTCCTGTTTGCTGCCTCCCTGCAGGTTCACGGTTCTCAAGGAACGTTACGGGTAGATAATCAGAATCCCCTGGGGATTACGGAGCATGGGACTTCGGTATCCATATATTCACAGACCCAAGCTGATCGCTACAGAGATGCACACAGGGAGCTCTTTCGACACTTTCTGAGAACCCTGAAAGGTGAGGCTGAAGCCTGCATTAATGGCCAGCGTTGCTTTGGATTCACTTTCAGCAAAAACTTCCCTTGGAAGCTGTTCCAACAGCAGTTGCAATTTGGTGTTTGTGTCTGAAAAGGAGGAGTGAGTAGGTGTGAAAACTAGGAATGACGTTTGTCACGGTTAAGTTGAAGCCAGGGTTGTGCAGGTGAGGAGTGAGCTCCCCGTAACCGAATGTGGGGTTTCACGGGCTGAGCTGCGGCCCCAACAAGCGCCGGGGTTCTCGGCAGATGGTAAAAACACGCGTGGAGCGGTCAGCCTCCGAAGGAGCCGATGGCTCGACAGAGGTGCAAACAGCTGACCTTGTTTCAGTAAATGAAAACGAATCACTTGGCTTTGTTGGGGGGTGCGCTGCTTTTCTCATTTCAAAGTCAGTGAGACGAGTGAGGGACGGAGTGTTGATCTGAAACTCTGTGTTCTGGGAAGAAATGGAAATCGGGAGGGAAAATTCCGACAGACCTTACTGTCATTTGTGGAGGAAGCAGCCATTTGGAACAGCAAGGAGAGCCTCCTCTAGAGTCCTGGCTGCCCAGAAGGAATAAAATATTTCTGTTCTGCTGGCCGCATTGACAAAACTCCAGGATTTTAGTTGCAGGGCAGGAAGGAAAGGGAAAAGAAAGTTTCTTTTTGAAATCTGAGGCCCCAGCTCTGGTAGCTGAGGAGGGATACCACGGTGGGCAGCGATGTGCCGAAAGGCAGAGCGGGTCGATAACGTGGGTTTCATCCAGCGCTTCGTTCCTGTCCCTGCAGGCAAGGAACCCCCTGCGATAACCAAAGAGCAGTTTCTCTGGACGATTCAGGTCGCTGCAGCTGCTGAACAGTCCTGGAGAAACGGATCCGCTGTTGACTTGCGTAGTGCGGCAATAGATTCGTCTGTAATCAAGACTGAGATAATGTGATAGGTGCCGAAGGATAACCGTCAAGCTGCGCTGCAGCGAGGCCGTGCCGCGCAGTGAGGTCTCCACTGGAACCTTCAAATAAGACTTGCAGTTTTGACATTTCCGCCGGGAATGCCTGGAAGACAAAGGCACTTTTGAAGCAGAAGCACTCGGCACTGACATTGCGGATGTTTCTTAGCGCATCAGCCAGAGCCCCCGAGAAATCCGGGCAGTTCCGTGCAGGCAGCTTTTCCTTCTGCAGAGCTCTGCTGGCCAAGGAGCTCTGTTTTCCTGGGAGAGGACCGATGCTCCTGGGGCCGTGGCAAGGTGGCGTGGAGCACCAGCAGCCACGATGGGACCGGCGCACGTGGACAGCTCTCCTGGCAGCTTCGCAAGCAAAATGGCACAATGCTCCGAAACGACACGGGAGCATCCGTCTGGTCTCTGCTCCTTCCCCTTCAGCATATGCGGGAACACGACTTCTGTGCTGAACTCACCTCTGGGCCTCCTATTTATTGTTTGGTTTGCTGGTCTTACAGGGTTTTCTAAATCTTTTTGGAAAGAAGAAGTTAGAATCTGATCTTCTTGGGTGGTGGGGAGAAGAACTGAAGAAGCAGGGAGGGAGACCGCTGACCGACCCGACGTTAGGGATGGGAGACTTCCTAGTAAGACCAGGAATTGAGGCTGTTCCTTAGAGGAGCTCAGGCATTTCAGTGATAAACGCTGCGTTATTACAGGGTTTTTCCGGAACGTGACCTGTGAATTTGCACAGGGGCCCTGCACAAGATCCATTGCTGAGCCCGCGGCTGCTGGGCGCTGTCTGGATTCCAGACACGGCAGCTGTCTGCAGACCGTTGTTCTTCCTTAAAAGCAAATGTTGTATCTTAACATTTTGGTAGCAAAATTGAACTAATAATCATGTCCTTTGAGTCTAGGAAAGGCATCTGATTACCTATTTTGAAGGTGGTTTTTTTTACAGTCCAGCAGGTTTGGAATATACGCCAGAGAGGAAGATAGTGCCTTCAGCAACAGGCCAGTCTGCTTTTAAACCAGGTTCTTTGTACCTTTTTCTTCTTGCGTTGAGCTTATCGCAGCTGTAGAGATTTTACTAATCTTGTCTACTTCTCACATGCCGGTTTTCAAGATCTTTTGAAAGCTTTTTTTATTGTATCAAAATAATGTTCTTGCTTTGAGTGTTATTTTATGAACGACACTTCTCGCAAGATTCCTTAGTTCAATCAATTTCCCATTCCTACGTATGGAATATATATTACTAAAACTAGGAATAGCAGTGACGTTTATAATGAAAGAGAATTCTCTCATGGAAATACTGTTTTTAACGGTGTAATCTTTCAAACTGAGAAAAGGTACGTCTTAATGATAAAGATTGCTATTGATTTAATTGTCTATCTTCTAGTCATTTATTGGGGGGGGGGGGGGGAGTTTTACCTATGAAGCAGTAGACATTTGCCTCTCTGTAAGCAATTCCTTACTAGCAAGCGAGTTTCCTTTCATTTTGGGGGGCCTGGCTCTGTGCCAGCGTGACTTCTGCGGGGTCTGGGGCGTCGGGAGCGGACGGAGGGAGCACCAAGAGCTTTTGGTGTCTCACACTTTAGAGCTTGCGCTGGTATAGGAGGATGCTTCCCGTACAATAGAAGCAAGACTTTAGTTGCCAGATGTTGTAATTCCCACGTGTGCTTTTATTGTGTTACAAAAAAAAAAAAAAAAAGAGAAACCACAGCTATAAAAATAACACATTTTCCAAAGATAACATTACAAAAAATACCATTCATACCATGGTTGGAGTGGATCAGTTAATACTGCTGGAAGAAGCCTTAGTTAACATTGAAAACGTGAATGATTGTTTCAAACCCTTTAAAGCATTAAAGTGCTTTAATTAGCCACGATCTTAGGACACAGGTTCACATTTCAGCAATGCCAATGGCGGTGGGTTCCTAATCGGTGTGGCGGGCGCGATGGCCTCGGACGGTGCCTCGCCCCAGGAGGCAGAGCAGAGCCCGTCGCCGAGGGAGAGGAGGCGACCTCCTGCGTGCCGAAGGCTCGGAGCTGCCCTCGGACACCAAGATGAAGGCAACGGAGGGAGGACCTGGGGCACGTGCCGAGTTCACGCTTGTTTTTCGTGTGATCCTCCTGTCGACCCTGGCCTGCAAGGAGGTAAGGCGCATCTCGGGCGAACCCCAAGCATCGCGGGTGGGACTCCAGCTCTTCTTGCGCTCCACCGGTGAGAAGCTCCAGGGCTTTGCCAAGGGTCCCCCAGCTCCTTCCCCAGCCCAGGGAGACGGGAAATCACTGTAGGTCTGGGGGGCTCCATTGCAGAGGCGACGCGGGGAGGAGATGCAGCGGTGGGAGCGTGCCGGGCAGCATCGCTTCTGCGTGGGTTCCCTCTGGCTGCCCGGAATCGTGAGTGACCCACGGTGAGGGGGCGGATGAAGCAGCTCCCTCCCTCCCTCCCGTGCCGAGCCTTTCAGTGGGGGATGTCGCCTTTCAAACCCGCGGTCGCTAGTAGGGGAGGGAGGGAACCGACCCGCTTGTGTCCTTGCCGCTCCTTTTTTTTCCCAGCCTGAATCAACAGACAAATTGCGCCCAGAAAAAATGACCAGCAACAGAAAACAGAAGTGGAGAGATGGCGCACGCTCACCTAGTCCGTCTCCGCGCTCCAAAGCGGGATCAAATTTACAGCTCCCGCGCTGCCGCTCGCCAGGTCTCGCCTGTCTGCAAAGCTCCCCGATGCAGCAGGGAGGGATTGTCCAGACCCCGGGCTGCCCGGGAGCATTCACACCCCCCAAGAGCGTGAAAGGTGTTCCGAGGAGGAAAACAAAAGCATTTTGAATAGATAAGGCTGGAGCCATGACTTTCCGCGTGTTTACATGCTGGAACATGAAATTAATTTCCTTGACACTACAGTGTCTCAGGAGTAAGTATCAATTTTTATAGCTTACATGAAAATAAATCTTTGTTCTCCTTACAGCACAATGAGTAGCATACCGTATGTACATTTGCTTCTGTTTATATACACAAATATTTAAGTACATGAACACACCGGGAACTGACAAACAGGTTCTCTTCTGCTCTACAAAGAACGGAGGGGAAGGGAAGGGGGACTTTGTGGCAGTCCGTCGGGAAAGCGGGTTGTGGCGCTGCGCGTCTCGCTGGCAGATACCCGTACGGATGGAACGGGGAAGGGCAAAGTCCCTTTCAGAGGGCTGGGACACCACGGCGAGCGCGGAGCAGGGGTCAGTAGCCGTCAGGAAGGCCGGTCTCGTGAAGAGAAAAACGTGCCGCCGTTTTACGCCGCGTCTGTCGGATGCATCTGTCGAGCCTCCGTTAAAACGCGGCACAGCGTAAAGCACCAGCGGGTGCCTTCGCTGCCGCGGGCAGGCAGAACATCCGTGCCCCGTTCGGTGAGCCGGCTCAGCCGCCCTCCCCGTCCCCTCGGTGCTGCCGAAACCGCCGCGGTTTCCTCTCCGGGGAAGCTCGGGGCCGTGCTTTCTCACGCGGCTTGCAGTTCCCCTCCAGACAACAAAATTACGCTTTTCCAGACACCCAAGGCTGAAAATATTTTTCATGGGGGTTTCGCTTCCCCCCCGGTCTCTTGCTGCCGCCTTCTGCAGAGCCTCAGTTGATCTCTCCCTCCGTGAATTCTTCCTTTATGGACTGTTTGCGAGATTTGCAGTCCGGGAGGTCGAACCCAAAGTCTGCCCACTCGTCGGCCCCGCCGCGGTTGGGGATGGTGATGGTGTGGCGCACGCGGAAGTGCACGGCCTCCATCACGCGCTGCCGCTGCAGCTCGCCCGAGCTGCCGATGGAGATGGTGGAGGCGTTGCTGCTGGAGCGGATGAGCTGCTGGGCCCCGTAGTCGTGGCTCTGTTTGAGCTCCTGCAGACCCCTCCAGATGATCATCCTGTACTGCTCCGGGATCTTCAGTGCTCCGAGATCCTGGAAGAACAACACCGCTGAGGCATGGCTGGCAGAGGCGCGGAGCGAGCCCCGGACCCCCCAGCTCGTGTTTCGGGGAGCACGTGGGCGCGATGCCCGAGCACCCAGCGGTGGCGGGGCTGGACCTCCCCTGGGTCACGACACCAAGCCCACGGGTGCATCGTCCCCGGGGGGTTTCTCATTTGTAACCAACGGCCAGGTGACCGGTCGCTTGAACACAGCTCTGCAGGTTAAAAAACCTTTTTTTTTCTTTTTTTTTTTTTTTGGGGGTGGGCTCACATCAAGGTGATGTGAAGGTGGGAGAGAGGGGACCTTTCCCCTTTGGACGCAGGATGCAGAGCAGCAGTGAAGCGTCCTCGTGCCCGTTTGCCCGGGCGAGGAGCCACCAGCCAGGCTGGCCTCTCCCGCGGTCCTGGGCCAGGAGCCCGGAGCAGCACCTGCCCCGAGGCGGGCGATAGCAGGCTGCTGCGATGCTGAGGGCTCTGGTCGGGAAGGCAAACGAGGTCCAAAGCCTCAGGGCTGGGGGTCCCTGCACCAGAGCAAACACCGTCGTAGCGGAGAGCTGCCAGAGATCCATGTTAATGCCAAACACAGAGACTCACGTGAGCGTTAACTAGAGAAGACAGCGAGTATGCAATTAGTAATTACAAATGCCGACTCGGACACACAGCTCAGCGATCTGGTACAAGTTTGGGCTGTACCAAACGTTGCCTTTGACAGCTCACAGACGGTCACGGAGTTAGTTCAGAAAACGGTCCAAAACCAGGCTAAGGTTACGCAACTGGCCCCAGCTACCACTGAAAAATCATCGTGTCTCCAACGGTGGCATCGCCAAAGCGTGGCCACGCGTTTCGTTGTAGCTGCCGGGTGGACGACAGCTACTGCAAACTGCCTGGGGGCGAAACGGGATGGGGGCAGGAGCTTTGCCTCGGCCAGAACACCAACTCCGGGATTTACAGGGCTTGCTAGGGGTCAAAGGGTTTACGATGATTTTTTTCCCCCTTCTTCTCCTTACCCCCATGGGCCGGGGAAGCCCCTGCTCGGTGCCGTCCCCAAGAGACTGCGCTCCAAGCGAGACCGGCAGCGGCCGAGGGCTGACGCTCCCTGCAAGCTCGGGCACTTGGAGCGTCCCCTCCACCGCTTTTTGTGCCAGCTTTTGCCTGACCTGGGCTATTTCATTCCTGAATCCAAGTGCCCCGGGCTTGGCTCCCTTATTTCAGCCTCTTTTGTCTTAAAGATTAACAGGGGAAGAGGAAAGATCAGATTTAAAACTCGCTGCAGGGCAGGGGAGGTGTTCCCGCTGGCTCAGTGGGCTCTGGGTTATTTCACTGAGCACCTCAGCCGGTTTTTCGGCATTAGGTGGAAAATCTCCCCACGGTCTGGTCTGGGGATCTTTTAGCGCTTTTGTTTCCGGCAGCCTGGAAGCGCCAGTTGAGACTATCGTGGCTGCTACCGATGGCTGAGCTACCGCTAAATCCGAAGGACCAGGAAGGATGCAGAAAGGGACGGCATAAACCCTGGGGAGCACATGTTCGGTGTGACGGGTCGGTGCCCGCTTTTCCCTTCCCTTTACAACACTTTTGTCCTTGCTTTTCAGATCAACAGCTGACAGAAACAAGTGGTAAGAACAGATCTTCCCAAAGCATTTACCTCTATGGATAGGTTCTGCAGGTGGTAAATATTCTGTAACCCTTGTGAGGTGAAATAGTCGATGCAGTTTGGACACCCCAATCCTGTTAAAAAACTGCAGAAAAAATTTGGAAAATAAAGCGGCGTTAACTTCTCACGAATAAAAGCTGCGCTCGCAACCATCGCTGTAGCGGCAAAGTGTGTTTGGGGTCACCGAGGAGGCGGGGGGCTGCCACGGGCTCCTGCTACCTCGGCCGCACTCCCGCACCCCGGCACCGCAGAAGGGCTGGGGGCGGCCCGAGGGTGGGAGGGAGCTCTGGGGTGCTCCCGCTGCTCCCCAGGCTTCTGTCTGTGCCTGCTGCCATCCCCAGTGTGCCCCCAGTTGCCACAACCTCAAAGTGAAGCGTGGGATTACGCTTGCTCCTAAAACTTCTTTTTTTTTTTTTTCTTTTTTAATCCTGATCGTCAGGGGTTTCAGCTCAGTAAATTACTCGGGAGGGAGCCGGAGCCACGGGGAGCGGGGGGGAGCCGGGGGCACGGCTCGGTCTGGGCAGCGGGGCCGGTCTCTGCGACGTGCGGAGCGGTGGCTCAGCGCGCTGGGCTGCAGCTACGCGCCTCTAGTTCAACCGCACGTCCAGCCTCCCTGACTTCGGTAGGGTGTCTGTCGGAACGTCTGCGGTCTGTTTAAAGACTGAAATGTTAAAATGTGGCTGCAGACCTTTAACGCATTCCTGATGGAAATAAGCCACGCGGACCGATTTCCAGACGTTGCTGGTAAGGAAGGGGAAGGGGGAAGCTCGCCAAGCTACGTGCCGGTTTGACGTGCAGGAAAAGACTCGTTTGGATGCTGCACTTCATTTTTAATCACTCGGGGATGGATTACCCAGATGGAGGTATATGAGGGCAATAGAGGTTCTATCTGGTGGGTAGCTGGGCTTTGCTTTCTGAGGTGAGAACGATCTATGTGATTTCGTGAGCAGTGATTTCTCAGTTGGGACCAGTGGCCAGTTGACCAGTTGCTAGACAGATCTGAAGGTTAGAGTGAGGGACGACAGCAAGAAACATCAGAGGACGAGACAGACAGGGCATCGGACGCCTTCCCTACCTGACGAGGCTGGGATCGGGGTTGTAGGGCGGAGGGGGGGTGCAGTGTGATCCGGAGACCATGGACTGGGACGAGTGGCCCCCGTTCATCTCTCCGTTGGGTTGCATGGGGTGACTGTTCAGCATTCCGGGTCCTGGGCAGCGGCCGCGTCAATGCAACAAACAGATCAATTAGCCACCACCCCGACCGCGACAACCAGCCGCTCCCTCGGCGGGAAGAGCCCCCGCGAGCACGGACTGCCGCCCGCCCGCGGTCGCCGGCGAGGTGGGCACCTTACCCATCGGCCCCAGGCTGGGCGCGGAGCTGGAGCTGTGCTGCGCTGGCTGCCCCACCAGCTGGTTGACAGAGGGCAGCTTGTTGATTCCTCCGCCGTGAACTTTATTCATGGGTGAAAGGACGGGGCCGTAGGAGGAAGGCGTCTGCAGCTGGCTCCTGCTCGGGGATAGCCGAGCGGCCGGTCAGCCTCAGCGGGGGCGATGGAGCTGCCCGGCCCCGGCCCAGAGCTGCCCCCGGCCCATCGGACTGCCCCGCTGATGCTTCAGGCAGCCACGCCGACGCGGACCGCGGCACAGCAAAGGTGCTTTGTGCCGATAGCGGCTCTATGGCCGTTGTCAGCCCTTGCTAAGTACCAGGCGTTCGGCAGACGTGCTGCGAGCCAGTGGACCAGCCCTGGCCGCTCCCCGCCGCAGGCTCTCGGGGTCTCGGTGGTACTTACTGTCTCTGCAGGAGCTGCTGCTGCTGCTGCCGGTAGGAGTCGACCAGCTGCTGCGGGACCAGCTCCACCAGCTCCAGGCTCTCCTTTATCTTCATCAGGATCTCAAAGTTCTCCCGGCCTCGAACCTGGAGGAGGGAACAAGCCCAGGGCTTCGCTTTGCTCCCGTCCCACCTGGCCACCTTCCTCGTGGCCCCATTTTTCCACCCAGCCACGCAAGGTGCAGCGTCACTGTGGCCAGGGGTCCAGGACTCCCTCGGACACGTGCGCTCCCAGGTGCTTTTGCCTCTGTTCTCTAGGCGTCTGCTCAGCCCCCACGCCTGCCACGCTGCAGGAGACCATGCAACCCCGTCCTGCCCAACATCGCATCCCCAAGGCGTTTCTCGCAGAGGGGACGATGCCGCCGCCATCCCGAGCTGTGCTCTCAACCAGTGCAGCTGGCCAACACTTACAGGCACGTAGTACATCTCCTCCTCCCCGTGCCTCCGCTTCTTAATGCCGGCCCCCAGCGCTGGGATGCCCTGGGGACTCTGCTTGAACGCTGGAAAGGAGAGGAAAGCGTCAGCATGCTGTCCGCCGAGGGCAGGGCACAGCCCGCAGCACCGCGGCTCCCCGCAGGATTCAAGCTCAAGCCCTGCAGGATGCCAGCTGCTCACCCGGGCTCTGGCACTGACGATGTCCCCTTATTAGTAATAACAATGAAGAACGAACGTATCTGGACGGGAAAGCCCTGCACAAACAGCTTTGCACTCGGGAGGGAAAAGGGAGTGGGTCCTATTTATGGGACTTTACATTTAGTTGAGAAAGGTCAAAGCATCGTGCCTGGATGCAGATTTGAGCCCGAACTTTGGAAGCGCAGTGATTTTGGGTGCGATGGGAAAGGAGCTGAGGCTTTGAGCGGCAAGGGGGTGCGGGTGCAGGCCAGCAAGGGGACTCACTGCGTTTGTTGGCGTTGCCGTTTTTAGCTGCGCTCTCATTCAGGGCTTGTTGCTCTCGGTAATGGTCTTCATCAGCTTTCCGGTCTCTGCCGGGACAGGCACAGATCCGTCCCTCGAACGATCTCCTTCCTAGGACTTGCCCGCTGGGAGGAGAGAGAAATCGGTGACCCTATTTCTGCTTGGGAAGCGTGTCATGGCTCAGTCCAGCTCAGAACCCAGACCAGGAAAGCGTCCTCCCGTCCCTCCCTACGAATGGATCGCCCAGGAAGCAGTCGAGCCCCCAAGGCACCGAGCGCAGCAGTCTCCTGGGGGAAGAGGAGCTCCTGGGCAGAGGAAGGCTCCAGCTGTGCAGGGAGAAGCGGGTGCTGGGCTGGGTCCCTGGTCCCTCCGTGGCAGCCCTTCTCCCAGGCGGCAAAGAGCCTTTCCCCTGCCACGGGCTGGGGCTGCGGGGGGGCTGCCACGTCCCCTTCCCCTGGGGGTGCTCCCTGCAGGGGACTACTCCTTCCCGAAGGCCCCCAGCCCTCCCGCAGCGGGGAAGGACGCCCGTCCCTGCTCCCACAGCCACTCACTCTCTCGTCTCCAGGGTGATGATGATGAGGATGGGCCTCCTGTTCATTCCTCCCACGCAGCTGCTGTTGCACATGAAGTTGTACAGGATGGTGGTGAACTCGGTCCCCACCTGCCCGGGAGGGGAGAGCAGGCGCTGAGCGGGGCGTGAAGAGGGGGGGAGGCAGGCTGGGCCCCCCCTGGGGCGTGAAGAGGGGGGGAGGCAGGCTGGGCCCCCCCGGCCCCCAGTGCGGGGCTGGCACCTTGGCAGGGCAAGCAGGGGAGCACCAGGGAAGGGTGGTGAGGGGGTGGTCCCAGCTGGGAAGAGGGGACTGTACAGGGACTGGGGGGGCCCTGGGGTCCCTCAGGGCAGGACTGGGGGGGGGATCTCCCTTTGCACCGTGCTTCCCAGGAATGGGATGCTCCGGGATGCTTCACAGGGCTGGGAGCTGCAGATGCTCCCACGAGGGATGGAGCAGGCGGGGGGTGGCCTGAGCTGTGCCAGGGCAAGCGGGACGCTCCTGCCCTTCGTCTCCTACCAAGCAGCCCTGTCAGCAGCGGGTTCGCCCTCAGCGCAGGCAGAAGCCCGGCCAGAGGCAGGGGCTGGTCCTGCCCCCCACGCCGGGAGCAGCCGGGTACCTGCGGGGGCTCATAGGGCACCATCACGCTCTGCCTTCCCGTCACGGGGTCGTCCACGTACTGGGAGAGGTTGTTGCCTTCCACCCGGATGAGGTGGCTGGCCGGGGCCGACTGGCCTGCAAGGCAAACCTCCGCGTTAGAGGACGGGGCCGTCCAGGACGCTCGTCCCGTGCACGCGAGGGCTGCGGTGCGGGGCGGGACGCACGGCCCCCCCAGCCGACAGCGGCGAGGGGAGAGCGGCACTCACCGTCATTGAAGTCGCGGCCGAGCTCGTGGTTGGGGCAGCGTTTCACCACCTCGGTGACGTGCTCTGCCTTCTTGTAGACAGGCATGGCCCGGATGATGGTGCCTGGGGGCGGCGGGGTGGACACCTTGATCTGGATGGGACATGTTTTTGCGATCTGACAGTAGAGTTTCTTCAGCAGGGGGGAGTACTGGAAAAGAAGAGACGCCCATGGGGTGAATGTCCCTGGGCCTGACGGGATGGCGGATGCTCCCCTGCTTGTCCTCGGCTTCCTCCGCTGCTGCGGTGCAAGCGCGGGGCTCCCTTCCCTGCACGGGGGCTGGCGCTGGGCTCGGGCTGATGCTCCCGCGCGCGCCAAGACGGGCGCTCCTGCTCCCTCGGCTCCTCTCGCCCGCCCGCCTGCTGCTTTCGCACCACTCCAAGCGAAACGGGAAGACGGCAGTACGGCGGCAAATTAAAATAATGACTTGTTATAAAACCAATTACTGCCTACGGTCTCGCAGCCGCGCTGGAGAGACTGTGCCAGTGCAGAGCTGACCCGTGCACCGGCTCTGTGGGAGCTCCGTAACGGGTGGCGGCGTCGCAAAGTGCTATTGCACAGACCCAGGGCATCGTAGGGGAAAGCGACCAAAGGAAATTCAGCCTGTCTTTGCGGTAACGGTTTATTCTCTAGTCTCAATATTTGTTTTTCCCTGGAAGTATTTAAGTATGACCAAATTCGCCCACACTACATTGTATCCGCTTCCCACATAAACCAGGTACAACCACCTCCTGGGTCCAGGGCGCTGTAGGAAGGGTTTCCCGGCTAGCCTAAGTGCTGCAGCAAAGCGGGAGCACCCGCCGTACTCTGACTTAGAGGAAATCTTGCTGAAAATCAGCGTAAGCCCTCGTTCGTACATGGCTCAGCCCGTTTGGGAAACATCACCCTGCGTCTGCTGTCACACGCGGCTCCTGCCTGGGCCGAGGGCTGGGAGCACCGAGGGTGCTGATGAGCACAGCCTACGGAAATCGTGCTTAACGTCATTGACAGAATCACAGCTAATTATGCAAGACCTCAGAGTTTAATTCTGACCAGCGTGTGTGACACAGACAGGGTTGGTCCCGACCTCGACGTGGCGGGGACCAGGCTGGCCATGGGAGGAGGATGCTCTGCAGGCAGCTGGAGGCAGCGCCCCGAGTCGCTCGTTAAGAGAAAAGGGTTCACAGCCACCAAAACGCTCTGTGTGAGGGCACAACGGGATTTGCTCCGTCACGAGCAAAAGGCAAACTGCTCTTGCAAGGACCATGGACCTGCTCGGCACAGGGACAAGTCCTGCCAGTCCAGAGGGACCCTCCCAGCGGCCACCGAAAAATGGGAAGGGAGGGTCCCTCTGGAAAACGGAGCGTGGCACAGCCCCTCAGCCCCGGTGCCCGGGCAGCTCTGCTCGGGGCAGGGGGCAGCGCCGGTCCCGGGTCCGGTGCGACCACAAGCGGCCGTCTGCAGCGAGGCCGGGGCTGGCAGCGTGTGCCCGGGCGGGAGGAGGCTGCGTGGTGGGGGGACAGAGCCTGTCCTTCACCTTCCCGTGAACGCGCGTCTCGGCTCCCAGGTGCGGGGACGTGCGATTCCCTCCCACCTCTCCCGTGCCATGCTGTTTTCCATCTCACAAAGAATGTGTTTGCTATACAGGAGCCCACCCCTGCCACACAGAGAGAAGCCAGTCCCTGCATGGCAGGGCATGTTCCTGCTCAAAGTATTTTATCTCATCCCCACAACACCACGCCCGATGCCAAGAAAATACCACCATGCGGAGTATTCGTCAGGATGTTAAAGCTTGTCCCGAGCCGTCCAAATACAGGTGTGCAGAGGCCAGCGAGGCTCCCGCCGCCGTGCTGGAGCAGCCCGCTCCGCTCGCCCGACGGCCGGGGTGTTCCTGAGCCGGGGGGCAGCGGGGCTCGGCAGCAAGGCAGCCGCTGGCACGGGACTGCGGGCAGCGCATCGGGGGGCTGCAGGGAGGCTCAGCCCTCCTCTTCCCTCCCCATCCCACTTTCTGTAGGAGCGGATCCACCCGTGGGTTGAGCGAGCCTGCCCTGCCCGTGGAGGCTCCCGCTGAGCCTCGGACCAGCCTGGGAACTGCTAAAGAGGCAAACTAGATTAACCATCCTCAGGTGGTACCTCTAGGGAAGCTCAGAGAAGATGTAAAGGGGAGAGGCTTCTGCCAAGGCAAACTGCAGCAGCTCTCGCACTGGGAGGCTGTGGCGGACCGATGGCTGGCTGGCAGCAGGTACCAGCTCGCAGGGAGGCACGGAGCGGGCTGCAGGGGACGTGGCCGGGGGGTCAGAGCCTGCTCGGTGCTACAGACAGCAGGAGGGTGCTGTGGCTGTTGGGGGGGTGATCGGGAACACAAAGCTGAGTCTGGCAGCAAGAGTTAATCCTCAGTGTTGGCGGCATGTGGACTTACCCAGAGAGAGGAGGATGCTTAGAAACACCACCTTTCACTGAGGTCCCCAAATTTTGTGATGATGCCTGCCGCTGCAGTGACTCTATGGCCAGGTTCGCTTCCCAGGTGTGATGCTGTGTCTCCAGCAGGGATCGTGCCCGAGCTGGAAGCCGGGTCCTGCTCGGAAGGCAGTTACTTCCCTCTGCCCGGCTCTCGCGCTGCCGTGGCCCATGTAACCCGCTCGCCCGCAGCTTGACAGGGGTTTAACACCCTCGTTTTGAGGAGACAACATGGCAAAACAAGGGTTATTTGGAGGGGGGCTCTTCCTTGCCAGGTGTTAAAATACTGACAACTCCTGTCAAAGGAGCCTTTCATGTAGGCATTCCCGGGCAGTCCTCAACACGCCTGGGAAATAAAACTGCTCTGAAAGAGTAGAGGTACATTATGGCAAGCTCTTTGGTAACAAATTCTCTCATTATACCATGTTATGACATGGATAAATCTCTGTTAAATAGCAGAGCGATTGCCCCGCAGGGAGAAAGGCTGCTGCTCAACACAGGCATGCCTCCACTGATAACCTTATCATGTCTTAACAGCTCCAGGATTGCCTTCAAAGATCCTTCCGCAATAACAAACTGTTCTTTTAAGAAACTCCGTGCTGATAACTCTGGGCCAGAAAAGCCAAGGCTGTGCCCTGTGTGGCCACGGCCATGCTCCCCGCGGCGTGCGGCCGCCTCTCCAGCCGCACAGCGCTGCGGGGGCAAAGCGCTCCCGGCCTCGCAGACCCACCTTGCTCCCAGCCGCCGGGCGAATGAGCGCTGTGGGTTTGGGATCTCGGGAGACTCTGCGTCCCCAGCCGTGCTTTCAGCCAGGAAGAGCCCTTGGCAATGTACTCTCCACGGGGGACAGCAAAATGCACGTCTTGCTCCGACCGCAAGCAGCGTGCCAAGCAGAGTAGGTGCCCCAGCTCCTCCGCGGTTATCTGTATTCGCTAATCAGCTGCCACACGTGCGTCTCTGCAGGGCTGTGCTACGCGATCTGCTTGACCGGTACTTTACAAGCGGCAGCTGAAGTGCAGGCACCCAGCTTGCAGAGCACAAAGGCACCGTGCAAAGTGCAAGGCAAGACGGTTGCACAGTGGAACCTGGGAGATCGAAACGCCGGTATTTAATCAGATAGACTAGCGCGGCTGCCTGGTACTCTTTTTGCCACCTGTACGAGGGGCAGACCTCGGGCTGTTCACTTGTATCCTTTCTGTTCTGCAGCCTTCGGACACGCTGACCTCCAGAAACCAGCCACACGTGGCAGCTGGGTCACAGCCAACACTCGTGTCGCTCGTGCCGCCGCTCCTGGGCGCAGACAGGAGCATCTCGGGCATCTCAGGACACCTGAACGCTTTCCCAGTGCTGGTGCATCAGCACATCCAGACCTCGGCCCCAAGATTTCTTTCACACCTACAGAAGAGCTTGGTACGTTCTGCCCCCGGGCACCTCCTGCCTTCGTTTTCTGTGCCTGCTCTGCCCTTTGGACTGCTCGTGGCTGCCTCCCCAGTGATGTTATTCCAGGGCCATCGCTGCTCACAGAAAAAGTCAGAGTGTCTGTTACTGCTCGTTTGCAGAGCACAACAGGTTCACGTGTTGGCGTGGCTTGTGGGTGCTGGTAGGTATAAACAGCAAACAGCAGTAATGGCACTGAGCAATCTACGTGAAGCTTACATAAACTTGCAGAACGTATATTGCCCTGGGTTGTACCTGTGGCTGTCCGGCTTTCCATGTCAGCCCTCATCTGCTGGGCTGAAAGTATAAGGCCGGGTCTGTCGCTGTCCCTTCCCCGCTGCCATGATCCGTCCTGCAGTGCAAGTCCGGAGCACCAGGAATAACTGGAAAAGCCAAATTACTTAAGCACTAGCAGTATATCAGCGCTAACCTCTGTTTCTCCAGGGACTTGGTACCCCAAAGAATCTTTAGAGGGGATTTCTTTCACCTCCGCATTGAAATGCGGCTACTTTGGGCGAGACGGAGACCACGCTGCACCGGTGCTGAACGCAAGGGAAATAGGCACAGCGGAGCGGCAGAGCCCCGTGGTGCAATCGGCCCCTGCAGGCGTTTGCCAAGGTTCTCTGGGTACCGCTGCGTCCAAGGAGATGGTTTGCACATCCCAAGATCCAGCCGAGCTAACACCCGGCAGCGACTCACGGCGACTGATACAGCTGCAGCTGTGGAGCAGCGTTGAAATTTGGTCTCAGCATCCGCCGCTGCCCACCCTGAGCGAACGCCCAGGACCCGCTCTGGAAGAGGCCACCGCTCTGCTCAGACCCGTCGCTGCTACTTCTGCGCGGGAAGCAAGAGAGGGAGAGGGGTTTTTTTCCCCGTGGATGCGGACAGCCTCGCGCAAGAAATAACCCGAGTCTTCTGCGTGGAAAGACCTGCCGGCGAAGTCCATCGCCCCCCAGCCCTCCCTGGGCAGCAGAACCGCTAGGAGGATGTGTCCCAACAGATTCGGAGCTGATAAAATCTTATTTATCTTCAACTGTTGACACCGAAGCGTCTAGACTTGCCTGCTACGGGAGGGCTGCAGCCAAGTCCTCCTTTCTCTCTTGAAGGAAATGATTTGCTCAACAATTACTTTTTCCACAAATCCTCCCCCCCTCCTCCCTACCAGCCGCCTCCTCCTCCTCCTCTTCTACATTCCACTCTCCTCATTAGCTCTACTCAAGACGTGTCCAGGACTGCAGTCAATGGATCCCAATAAAGCCACTAGCCTGGCAAGGGAGAGAGAAGAAAAGTGCTGCCTCCGGCTGCTAATTTCCTTGCGCTCCCCAGCAAGCAGCTGCGGAGCTGCATCCTGGGACAGGTTCGGACAGATCGCAGCGGAGAGGTGATAATAATGTGTCTGTCATCTTACTCAGACATGTAGCATCTTGCAAACCGCAAATACCGTTAACCGGCTCGGACGAATCTGTTACGACAGATCCTGGAAGACATGCCGACTGCAGAGCTAATTTTTTCTTTCTAATTTTTTTAATAACCATTTTTTAATTACCGGCCTCTATAACTCCTCACTGAGCTGGAAATTCCTCCCAAAGCTACTTGCTTGCTCATTTACTATGAGCTGGGTTCGAATATGTCCAGGGCATCACTGATGCCCGAGAGGAGAGCATCCGCCGGTGCCCGAGCCAGACGGGCGAGCTGGGCGGCAGAGGCCGTAAGGGACCCCCCGACACCTCCGTCCCCGTGGCTGCAGTCCCTGCACCGTGGTGGTGATGCTCCGGGGCGATGGCCAGCCCTGCCCAGGGCAGGGGGGTCTCGGTGCCTGGCAGAGCCCCCCCCCCTGCACAGAGCCCCTCTGCTCCCCCCGGCCATCAGCATCTGCAGGGGACCCCCGTCACCCGCAGGTCCCCCAGCCCCGCTCCCACGAGCGCTGGACCACCGGCGACGTCTCGGGGCTGGGGCTGCCCCCACAGCAGACGCAGCACAGAGAGGCTGCGTGCTTCTACCTTTATTATCATGCCATTACTGTTAATTAAAATCCCTTGGTTCACCCCCAAAGGAGTCCTCTCCCTTCCTTCCCCGGTGTGCATGTCCTTAAAATAACTGCCAACCAGGATCACGGCCGGTCTTAGTCACAGCTCAACCAGCCAGCGCTGGCACGCTCGGGGGTTGTTTTAGTCTCTCCTAGTAAGTCTGACTCCTCCTGCGCGTCTGGACACTCGGTCCTCTGACCAAGCCGGCGCTGGGGTTCCCTCTCATCCAAGAAGGAAGCCGAAAACCCAGCAGAGCAGTTATTTCATGCTGCCTTATCAAGGCTGGATACGGGGAGCAAGCTGGGAGGGGAGGGAAGAAGCAGCTGAGCTGGACTTGGGAATCACTGCTGGAAACAAAATGCAAAGACCAGAGCAGCAAGACCTGGACGGGGGGAGATCACCGCAGCATCCCCGGCAGGCTGTGCCAAGCAGGGGGGAGCTGCTTCTCCTGCTTTCTTACGGCGCAGGCAGATAACGTGGTTTACCAGGGGCGCGCCCAGCCTCTGCCTCCCCCCCCTTCCTTTACGCGCCGGAGGTCAGGGCTCCCAGGACCGCTTCCAGCCGTGTTTCTCGTGGTGCAGGATGCAGCCCCGCGTGGTAGAACCCTCTGCTCCCAACAGTGCAGCAGCAGGCTCCGTGTCCGCTCTCGAAGGATCTGGCCGAGGCAGGGAGCGATGGTCATGCTCCCCCGAGGGCTCTGCCAAAGCCATCACCAGATCGCTGCCGGGCCAGAGCAGGGAGACGCGTTTCCTCCTGCAGCCTGTTTCCTGCCTGGGTTCCTCCAGCGGGTCCCTCAGGTCCCACCTCCCCTGCGTGTTGCAGACCCCGATGTAGAGGAGCTGGCCAGAGCGGCCTCAGGTCCCTGGCGCGTCCTGTCCCCCCTCCGCAGCGGTCCCTGCGGGGGAGCGTTGCCTTCCCGGGGGAGCGGCGGCTGCCAGTAAGTCGTTCCCTTGACCTGTGCATACCATACACGTTCGAGATAGTGGAGCTGATAGCGGGATCGTGTTGGAACATCGCACACCGAATTCCTTTGCCTTTTTTCTTAATTCCATTGTGTCTGGAGCTCCTGGAGCCTCATCCACGCCCTGCGAAAGCTGGTGGAAAGCCTCCAGTGGGCTGGCTTCAATGGGCTTTGGAGCAGGCTGGTGCTGAGGTTGCTTTCCTGCTTCTGGCACGCCAAAAGATCCACGCTCTTCTGCCCAGCTACTCAGATGAAAACAAAGGTGTTCATGGCTCAGGGGCAGAGTGTACCGAGCCGTGCCTGCCCCCTGCTCGTCTCCAGGCGGCTGCTGTTGGACAGGTGCCTCCCTGAAACGTGGTGAGGTGCCAGAGGGACTCTGAAGCGGGGGCTCGTTTTCTCTAGGTTCCCCCCAGAAGTTTTTCCCTTCTCTTTACAACCGCCTCTACCTCAACAACCTTCAGACAGCAAGGGAGAACCTGTCTCCGGCCACACCAATTATTTCCATCCTCCTCATTCAGTTAGCACCAGACAAACCACTCCAGCTCCCTGCTCCCCCAGTGCCCACAGTCCACCTGCAACATCTACGGAGCGACTGGAACCAGTTCCACGCGGCAGTCTCCCACCAGCTGAGCGCTGGGACGCAGACCGGTTTGCTGTGGGTAACTGCTGGACGGCCGTCCATCGTAGCAGGAGCATCTCGCCTCGGTTTTGAACCTCTCCAGCCCTTGCACTGCAGGCTGTTTGCTCCCCGCAGCAGCAGGCAAGACCCTGGATGTGGCCCGGACCCCCCCTGCACCCCTGCCCGGGTGAGGGGAGCCCCTGGCTGCTTAGCTCGGAGGTTTGTCCGTCTGCCCCAGCCGCAGGGGCTCTGTGCAAGCCCGGGCAGCCTCGAGCCCCTGCGTCCTTTTGCAGCCAGGCCACGGGAGGCCAAAGACCCTATTAACACTTCCGCTGGCTCTGGCGCACGCGATAGCGCTTTAGAGGGGAGGGAGCACCGATCCGCCGCAAACCCGACTTGAGAAAAGTACTAATTATCTATCAGTTACCAGCTGGCCGGCGTGGCGAGGGGCTGCCTGCGAGCAAACAGCCGAGATCGGCTCGCGGCTCTAGCGTGTACGGGCAGCTCCGGGGAACCGAGAGTCCTGATAGCTTCCAACAAACAGGCAGGCTGCCGGCATGCCCCGTCTTGCAGCGCCGCAGCTCCCGGTCCTCCTCCCAGCCCTGCTGAAGCAGCCTACCAGAGGGGGGCTTCGAACCTGCAGGGAAAACCTTATTTTCAGCATCTGGCCATTGCTCTCTGCTGATAAGAAGGCCATTAAAAATGAAAAGGGAGGCGGCGGCAGCCCAGAGGGCTTACCCGCAGCACAGACCGGCATGGCCGCTTCGGTTCAGAGCTTGTGGCAACGTGCGGTGCTCAGAGCCCAGACCGGGAGTCGGGACGTCCAGCGTCACCCACCCGCCGCCCAGCATCCCTCTGCAAGGACAGACCTGGTGCTGGTAACGAGGGCCCCAAACCCACGTCCCAAGTCTTCGCCCCTTCTCCATTCGCCCGTTTCCTAAATTTAGAAATTCAGCATTTTAAGGCAGAGAGGACAGGTGATGATGCTCTGGTTGGATTCCCTACACTGCTGGCCCAAGACCCCTGCCTACTCGTTCTGCGTTGTGCCAACAGTGTCTGCTTGAAGTACAGCTTATCTCTCGGGAGATATGCAGACTCTTCATTTGAATACTTCAGGAGTTGGAGAATCCACCGCATTCCTTGGTAAATTGTTCCTATGGTTAATTACCCTCACTGTTAAAAAATTTCCACCTTGTTTCTAGTCTGAATTTGCCTGCCTTCAGCTTCCAAGCACTGGATCTCATTATGTCTTCTTCTGTTAAAGAGCTGTCTGATAGCAGAAACCATCTCCTATGCAGGTTGCGATCAAGCCACCCTTGCTCTTCTCATGGAGACCTTTCATGCAGTACGTTTCTCTGGTATCGCCCTACAAGGCATCCGTTCCAAATCGTTCATCTTCTTTGGATCTCCCTCCCAAACCTTTTCTGTTTTGTCAACAGAGGGTGTGACGTGCGGACACCAGAACTGCCCGGGAGGGCAGTGGGCTCGGCGATCCCTCACTCCCCCTGCCCAGCCCCTGCAGAGCAAGCCAGCCCCCTGTGCAGGCAGCTCATCTCCAAACGGTCCTTGGCCATGAGCCCTGGGCTCCTTGGGAGTCTCCTTCCCTAAGCACGGGAGAACGGATAACGCCAAGGCGCCCAGAGGAATAGCCAGAGGGATTCAGTCGAAACCCTTCAAACCCAGGAATCTCTGGGGCTACATGCTTCTGTCAGCCAAAGCTTACGACTGTACCAAAAAACTACGTCAAATCGTTTGACAAGACGATTCGCATCGAACTACTTGGTTTGGCACTGCCTGTGCAGCCACTGTCCGTCCCTCCTTGGCCGGATTCTCCATGATCTGGCCCCAGATTGCAGGAGCCCTTCGGAGCTGCGGGTCTGGCAGAGCCTTCCTCCGGGCAGAGGGCTCCCCGCTGCTCCCAAACGCTGCCTGGCAAGGCGGCTCCGCCGAATCCGTGGTCCACGCTTGCAGCGGTCTCAGCATAAATTATTCGGTGCAGTTACAGTATTCACAAGCCATGAGGCTGCCCTAGCTAGGGATGAAACAGGCAGCGTTGTTTCTGTCAAAGTGCTGAATCAAACCACGCGTGTTGTTTTGCGCTGCGACGTGGTTAGTGCAGCTGCCCCCGGCCGGACCGTCACCGAGCTGCCGGGTGTCGCTGTCCCCGGTCGACTGACTGTACGTTTACCTTTCCTTCCCAAGGGCCGGCATTTCCTAACAGCTTTCCTAGTCTTACTTCTACGCTGCCACGTACGCGTTCACAGCTTATGTCGAGAATCGCGCTGTGCACACACATCATTATTTGTACGTTGACTGTCTGGCAACATATAAGGTACAGTTTTTTGCTGAATTGCTGTCCCCGTTTAACCAGGACAGACTTTCAAGCAGGGCAGTGGCAATGCAGAGCTCAAGGCGAGTGGGAGGAAGGCGGCAGCCCCATCTTCCAGCACCAAACATGCAGCTGCATGGCTGTGACAGCCACCAGCCGGGAGGACACGGAGCGAATCTGGCTGTCACTGCGGCAGGACCGTTCTTCATGTGGCAGCCTCAGCAAATCGGACAGTCTGCACCCACGGCGGCCGTCCTGCAGAAATGACTATTTCAAATGAAACATCCCCCGTGCTCTCCAGGGTGCAAGACGCTGCTGACCCACTTCTGTTCTCCACGAGGCTCAGCTCCGGAGCGGTGAAATGCGGGGCGGTTGGTGCCGGTCCTGACGCCAGCCTGCTTTTGGGGGACGCACAATCACCCCAGCATCACAGTTCAGAGGTCCGCACATCTCCCTGGCTGCCTCGCCAGGTACGAAAAGGCAGTTTAGGCATTTAACTCCTCCGCTCTGGACCACTTCCCAGGAGCCCCCCCTTGCAGCCGCACGCCCGGCAGCCTCAGGTCCCAGCCCTGGCTGGCGGGCGCATCCTCCGCAGGTGCTTACGGCTGCCCGCGGCGCGTTCGCCGGGCATCTCCCGAGTCCAGCTGCTCCCCCGAGGCCGGGAGGGCTCTCACGGCACTGAGGTGGCACCGCCTGCCCCGACGTACAAAGGAGACCTTAACGCAAAGGCTTGAGGGAAAAAAGCAATCCTGCCCTGATTAGCACGGCTCCCGGTAGGACACAACAGCGGCACGGTCAGCACGGGGTGATGCTGAGACGGTCTGGGCTCAGTTTTGTTAGTTGTGGGGAGATCCCAGGCGGCCGGGATGGCTCCAGCGAGGGAAGGGGGCCATCACGGGCTCCCTCCCCACGTGGGACTGCCCCGGGGAGCCTCCTGCCGCTGCCTCTGCTTTCTGGGGACAACAGCCCCAAAAGGCTTTAGTGGCTTTTTCAACTTACTCCCTGCAGCTGCAACATGCATCGTCTGGGATGAGGGGAGGGTATTTCCTGACTGCTAATTAAACAGCGTATCTTTAGTAGGTGCTCGCTCTGTCTTTTGACACACACGAGCGCTCCCTGCCCGCGTTGCTGTCCGAGGGTGTCCTGCAGCACCCAGCCTGGCCGTGCCCGCGGCTGCGTGCACCCCATCCCAAAGCCATCTCCCCGGCACTGCTAGCTGGGGACAGTGGCGAGCAAGCATCGGACATGTTCTGGTCCTCCTCCCTCCATGCTGAGACAGCTGGGACAAGACACCCTGCATCGCTGTGTGCTCGGTTTCCGTTTGGATGCTTTTGTGGCACAGAATGCTTCCTTTGCCTGTGCAGGTCCCATGCAGCTTTCCTTTTAACTGATGCGTGTTACCCCGCAATAGGGATAACGATTGGGCTGGAGCCACCTCCTACCCTGAGGACCTTCAGTTCACTCAATACCTAATGAAAAGCATCCTTAGCAACATCTTGCAAGGAAAGACAGTGGAAAAGAGCAAAGACTTAACCGCTCCTCTGAGAGCAAGTCGTATTTAATCACGGTGCTGGTCCCAAGCCCCCGTCACCGCGACTCAGCAGCAAAGCCATGCAGCTCCGGTGACCGGACACAGGGGAGCTGCTCCGCTGCCCCAGCCGTGAATTTGGCTGCATTCAGACACCACTTCGCTGCCGGCTTGCTGCTGGTTTGCCAGCTCCGCCTGCCCGTTGGTTTGCACAGGAGACGGCCCCAGCGCTGCGGCAGCAACCGTAGCCCGTCCCCTCCCGCGCCCTCTCACCACGGCACACCGGGAGCAGCCCGCCGTGCCGCGCCGGCAGCAGTGAGGGCAGCAGCACCCGCCGGGGTCTGCCTGCACTTAAGTGTCCGAAGATGCTTTCTGCCTACTGTGGGAAGGACCGTCTTGGCAATTAAACACATCAGCTGCCACAAATACAAGTCATTATCGCACCTCGGCTGATGTATTGCGCCTGGTCTGCTCTGCCCGTTTCATGACAATGTCAAACCGCGGCCCCGGAGGAAACCCCGCTGCTCCCTCGTTGTGTCAGTGGTCCCGTCCCAGCCTCTCTGCTCTGCTAACATTTCCTGGAGGAGAAAACCCGCCTGCCTCGAGCGTGCCGGTGTGCGGCTCTCCCAGGCGCTCAGGGAGGCATCCGCTGCAGAAATGCCTGCGACACCGGCCGCAAGTGCTGTTTTTCCTTAAAAATAGCGACAGCGCGACGCTAAGCCAGAAGCCAGGATGTGAATGTAGGACCTTTTCCCACGAAAAGCAAAGCAGCCCTCGTACGCTTTGCCCAGTTCCTGGCTCCCTGATCTGCAGAGGGCTCTTCTGCCGGGCTGCAGACATGTGGTCAGACCGGCAGCGGACCAAACCTGCATCTCTGCTCCCGAGGACCAGGCTGCTGCACCCGCATCGCAGACGGCACGATGCTGCGCAGCGATCCCTCTGGGATTAAAAACCTACTCTTATTTTGCCGTGACTTCTAGAGATTAAGTTACTCTTCTGATAGGAGGTGAAAAAAGATTGTAAGTGACAAGCAAGAATCTATGGCAAAGCTGAGAACGGCCCCAGTAGATGCGAGCAAAGGTCCATCTCGCCCACTGCCTTGCCTCTGACAGCGGTCGCTGGCAAATGTGTAGGGAAGCACCACGAGAACAAGGCAGGTACTTCCCCAGGACATTTCTCCAGCTTTATAATTTGCGGAGACGTTTACCCACAGTTTGGGAACTGCTGCGAGAGAACTTACACCCGAACCGCTGTGCTTAGCAGCCCTTTTGGAGAAAACCCCCGAAAAGCAAGCACTGACGTTTCCTGCACGTTTTGCTCTCCGGGGCCACCTGTGCAGGCGAAGTCCCCGTCGAGTGGTGGCCGCGTCCTGCAGCCGCCCCACGCGAGCGTGTCCTCTGCATCCTGCTGCAAAGCACCGTCCGCGGCCGGCCGGCCGAAAACACCGCCTGCAGCAGCAAGCACCTCTCTAGCGAAGGCAAGAAGACATGCAACTTACTGTCCAGGTGGCTGACTTGGCGGTGCTGGATTGCTGGAAGGTCACCTCAAAGTGGTGGGGACCGGGGTAGTCAGTGTTGGAGGGGATGACAGGAGCGGGGGACATGGCGTCGAAGGTAGAGCTGGGCTGCGAGTAGGGCGAGTGCGTTGGGACATTGGAGGTGTGCTCGGAGCTGTAGGGGCTGGTGGAGGCTGCTCTGCTGCCGATGCTCTGATCCATGCTGTTGTTCAGCAAATTGAACTGGGACTGGAGGAAGGGAAAAGGGGAGGAGGGAAAAAAGAAAACACCAGCCAGTTTAGAGACATGGAAACCTCAGGCACACTTCTGCAGGGCTCCAGGTGTCCTGTTACAGCCCCCTTAAAGGGCCAGCGTGCGGGAAAGCCAGCCAGAGGAGCCGCGCCGGGTCCCTCGGCTTTCCGAACAGGTCACCACTTGTGCAAGGGATAAACTCAATACGCTTAAATCGGCCCCTTCTCCCCGCTCCGTCCTCACTGGAGGCGGCGAGGTGCGAGATCCCGGGACTTGCAGAGCACCTGGCAGTGCAAAGCCACCCCGTCGCCAACCGGGCAGGGATTTTTCCGGGGTTTGCTCGGGTGCGGAGCGACGGCCCGTCCCGCGTACAGGGCTCTGCTCCACGGCAGCCCTTCTAGCAGGCAGAGCGTCCAGCCTGGGGGAGCTGCCCCGGCACCCAGCGCCAGCGCGAGGCCACCGCCAGCCCTCCGACGAAGGCATCGCTCCCGTTGCGACGGCGTCGCTGAACGGCCGACCTGTTTTCCAGACGTCTCCCGCGTGCATCCACTCGTGGCGAATGTACGCAGGCACAGCACCTCTGGAAGTGTTTCTCGGTGAAGAGCCAGCTCTGATGGTGGTTTGTGCAATTCGTTTCCTAGCCGGGATGTTTGCTTTCGGTGGCTTTCACTGATGCGGGTCTAATTTGGGAAAACCTCAAACCTACAAGGCGCGTAGCTGTGATGCAGCACGCTGCAGTAAGGTCACAGAGCAAACCTACCTATTTATGCATCTACTGGCTCTTATTCCAGACATGCTGGACCAAATCCTGGCTCTTTACAATTTTTTTTCTTATTCGGCTTTTGAACAATTACTGTCAGATATTTCCAGTAAGAGCCGGCAGCTCTTTTACCTGCAGGCACAGCCCAGGCAAAGCCACGTTCTCAAAAGCCACATGGCTAAAGCGGCCTTAATCTTTCATCTGAAAATCAGACAAAATAAATTGTTTTTTCAGTGGTAGAGAAATAAACTGATAATTAAAAAAAAAAACATATCCCAAAGGTAACTGTTTCTCAAAGCAAACGGGACGGTTTTTTCCCCAGCAATCTGCAGTCCCCCAATTCCTCAAGGGTTGCTCTCCCAGCCTTCGCAAGCCAGCAGCACGCTGGCAGTCCCAGCAGTGGGTGCTGCCGGCGGCCACCCGGCTCCGCCGATGATCACGCACAGCGGCCGTTGCGTCGGTGCTCATCGCCCCGGCTCCCCGCAGCACCCTGCGCCGGAGCAGGAACGGGGCCGCCTGCCTGTGCCCCCCCCCCTCCTTCGCCCAGCGTCAGCCCCCTCCCGCTCCCCATTCGCCCCGGCGGGGACTGTCCCTCCGGCCACCAGCACCAGCTGGGGCAGCTCGGGGAAACTGGGAGCTGCTGGAAGGCGGCCGTGGGGACTCCGGAGGGCTGCAATGCTCACGGCTTAGGAATCAAGAGACGTGTTTTAACTTGGGATCCCAACCTCACCCAAACGTCTATGATGTATAATGGTTTAAAGGCAATCATCCTTCTCCGGGAAAGTTCTCCTGTTGTCTGCATCTCTCGCAAGGTCGTTGGAGCCTGTGACTAACTGGAGGAATGCTGAACAAGATCCGGCTTGCTTTTACGCATACAGCCATTTTCTCCCCTAAAATATGTGCGGAAACCCCTCTATTCCTTCTGGCCGCTCTATAAACAGCCCTGCCAAAGACAAGCCACCCCCATCCAAGCTTTCCACAATCCCAGGCTTCACCTGGAGGAAAAGTTATGAGAAACTTCAGCAAAACGGGCGCGCAAACTGCACGTGGAAAGCCCTTGCTGTCCAGCCAGGAAACCGCCCGGCTGCAGGCAGCTGCAGGCAGCTGCAGGCAGGGACCGCAGGGCCAGGGCAGCCTGGGTGGCGGGTGCCAGCGGCTGGAAGGCGTGCAGCACAACTCACCCTGGAAAAGCAAAGCTCAGGCGTCGGGCAGGAGGAGAGCAGCAAGGGGAGAAGGGATCGCTGCCTGTCAGGGCTGGTCCGCAGCCCAAATAATCCGCGAGTGTCAGGGCTGAGCTGTTTTGTCCTCCTGGGACAACGAAGGGCCCCAGGGCAGAGGCTGCACGCACGCCCGGGGCTCAGCCACCGGCCTTTTTTAGGAAGGAACAAGAGCAAATGCTCTGCACTTGGTGAGCAAACACGGGAATCTCCAGCGCTGCCCTTGCACACGTACGTGCGTACTCAGGAAAAGCAGGCTACCTCCGGGCCGCCCGGCAGAGCAGGGCACGTGTGCTGCCGCCGTTGCTCATCTCCTGCCAGAATGGGAAATTACCGGGAAGCCTTTCGCCTCCCGGCAGTGTCTGCTGCTCCGGAGCCACGAGCTCGGGAGCTGCAGGGCAGGCTAGGGGTGAGGTGGCCCTTGGAAGCGGCCGGAAAATAACTCTGCAAAAGTCATGCCCGCCTGATTTTGTGCATTTGCGGTGCTTAGAGCCGGGGCTGCGAGCAGCTGAAGCCTGTGGCTGTAAAGCGTCACGGGTGGGTACAGCACGACCGGTCCCTGCAAAGAGCATCCCGACCTCCGCACAGGAGAGAGCCTTCCCCCAGGAACCACGGTCACCTCTTCGCACACGGAGGAGATACGAGCCCCAAAGCAAGCGGCAGCGCCCCGAGTCCCGGCGCTTTGCGGGTCCGCTGGCAGAGACGCCCAAAGTCAGGCGCAGGGGGAGGTGACCCACTTGGGCTTTAAAACTGAGTGAAGTTTGGAAACGTCCCCTGAACAGACACATCCCAGGCTGGAGTGTTTGTGTGTGTATGTGCCTCAACAAACCCAACCAGCGCTTGTGTGTGTGTATTTACGTATACATACACATATATGTTTATACGCACACATACATAAATATTCGCGTGACTGCAGCAACGACCTCCCACGGTACAGCACCAGGGTACAAAACGAAGCCGGTACCTATCTGCTTTCTACCAACCAACCCACCTAAGACAAAAAAGAGGAATGAAGTAATTTCTGGTCGGGAAGTGCAGCACCGCACCTTTCTGTCTGTGCTGCCTCCGTACCTAACTTTTCTGAACGCCAGCGAGCGGATGCGGAACCCTTGTGACTAAGAAAGCAACCTCAGCGCTCGAGGACAGGGCGGAAAACGGCTCGCCTGCAGCGCAGGTTCCATTTCATCCGCTCTGCCCTCCCAGAGACCGTGAACTGGGGAAGGAAAGCCTGCCTGGGGCGGTGGGTGCACGCCGTCAGCTCGGCCAAGGAGGTCCCCAGCGGACGATGAACTGGTGCTGGTGGTGCCCAGCACCACAGGGCATTCCTTGGAGGGATGCTCTGGCTAGCACCCCTCCCGTCTGCCCGTACGGGGGTGAGGGAGCCTGCTCCCCTTTGCACCAAGGGTTTAAATCGCACCTCGGCTCTGCGAGCACCGATCAGGCAAGGCAAGAGAGGAATGCCGACCGAGCCGCCAAGGCTGCAGCATCCCCGACACAGCTTATTGTTTGTGACCGGGGCTGGAGCAGCCGCAGTTCCTCCGTGCAGGCGCGGGATGGGGAAAGGCTTGCACCGTGGCAAGCCGCTGGCGCATCCCAGGCAGCGGCGGGTGCGACGGCTCAGCAGCGGAGCCGGAACAGGCACCCAGCTCCTGCCGTGGCGGTGGAGGATCACTGCAAATACAAGCAGCAAGGCAAGCTCCGTTAATAACGAGTAGCACCTACCGTGGTATAATGCTGCATCGGGTCGCTAATGTACAGCATTTTAGTCGTCTCGGGATTCACGGAGCACTGGGAAGCGTCCTGCCACGGGAGTCATGGGGTCGGGGCGGCGGCGGGGACGGCCGGGGTAGGAAGGCAGGTGGGATGCGGGAGCGCGGGAGCAGGGGCCGGCAGCGCCAGGGATGCTGCTCTGGCCACCCGTGTGCTGCCGTGCGTTGGCTTTTTTGCCTTTTTCATCTCCCTTAGTTCTGTCAACTAGCTGCATCCAACAACAAAACGGGGCCCACCCCTTTCTGTCCCTCATGACTATTCATCAAAGCACAGGGCAGGCCCCAGCTTGCCCAGTGATGGACTGGGCGATACCAACCATTCCCACCGCAGGGAGAGCGGGGGTCCAGCTCCATCATCCAACCCGGCCAGATTCCGCTCCGGAAAGCTGCTCGCAGCCGCTCTGGGCTGGAAACCCATTTGGCCGGCAGCCTTTACCAGCACACCGAGGCGGCTGCACCTGCATCGAGCAGACGATGCAGCGAGTCTGAGATAGCACCATAGCTCAGAGATACGCAGCTATCCCTTCCCAGGTGGGTAGATACGGATAGATGTGGATAGATGGATATCTAGATGGATCGACGCGGATAGATAGGGATAGATAGGGACAGATGGCTAGGCAGAGATCTCGATGGACAGATAGGGATAGATATCTAGATGGATTGATAGGGATAGATGGATCGATAGGGATAGATGGATCGATAGGGATAGATATCTGGAGCGACCAGGCAGATTTCCTTCTGGCTTGAGGCAGCTGGGTGAACGGTGTTTCCTACAGCCAGACCCCACCGTGGAAGGCTGCGTACTGAAGCACATAAGCGGTGCAAAGAGTGGCACGGCGTATTTTGGAAGGTGGAACCAGCGTGCATCGCCCACCTCCCAACACCGCTGTGCACGCACGGACCCACGCACAAGTAGGTCAGCAGCAGTGTCGTAGGTAAAGCCTAAAGCACTGCACAAACCACCAGTCCTGAAGTTGTCGTCTCCAAACAAAAAGGGCGACTGAGGAATTGTCCACATCTTTAACTACAGCAACTCCTCCCACGCGACCCTGAAACAGGTTTCTAGGAGCAATGCAGTGCCCGTGCAATGCCTAGAGGGAGCATCATGCCTGGCTGGAGGGCAGGTCACAGAGCGTTTGGGTGGCTTGCTCGCGGCCACCGAGCATCAGCACCGGTGCTGGGTGCCGCAGCACCCGCTGCTTCCCACACGTCCGCTCCAGCTCTGCTGAGCACCACGAGCAGCAGGCATCACGGCGCGCACTGAGCGGCCCCTCCGCCGCAGATCCCGTGTCTTGCCTTTCTTTCAGGCCGGTGGCATCCCGTTATCTGTGCATTTACTTTCATGCACGTCAGCCCGCCACGCGTTTCGGTGACGCCAGCCGGCGAGACCTGGCCGCGGCTCACTGGGAACTCAGCCGGGCAGCGCTGGGTTGCACAATCGGGCCAATGTCAATATTTACTACCGGCTCATTATCCCGCGCGAGGGCCGGCAGCCGGCTCTGCCTTCCTGTGCGCAGCCGCCGTGCTCAGAGCCCTGCAAGGCCAGTGCTCGCCTGGCCCTGGCAGCACCCACTCCCGCTGGGCTCGCCTTCGGTTACAGCGGGAAGAAGAAGAAAGGCGACGGCGAGCCCAGCGAGGGGCAGCTCCCCAATTAGCACCGCCGCCCCCGCCTGATCCCTCTGCCAGGCTCCTGCCCGCTGCAGACAAAGGCCGGGGAAGGGAGGGAAAGCAAGCGAAAAGCGAGGGAAAAAGGGGGTTGGGGGAGGGGATGCAAGCTGGCGAGGAGGGAAACGGCGGCTTTCTGGAGGGAGATGCTGCCAGCGCCGGCACTGCTTCAGGGATGCTCCCGGGAGGCCGCCCTGCTCGGGGCACTGAACGTGCACAAGTGACCCAGACGTCTCGCACGCCCAGTGCGCTTTGCAAACCCTTTGCCTTAGACGGAGATGCACCAGCTTCTTGGAAGGAAGCACCCGCAGCAATGCCGTGGACCGGGCCCCTGGGGACCACAGCAGGAGCAGAGCTGGGCGTTGGGAGCGCGACGTGCCCCTCCAGCAGCTCTGCCTTGCCGGCAGCTTACAAACAGCTTTGCACGGCGTGCTTATACCGGCACGAATTGTGCTCTCCTCCTGTCGAGGGACTCGAGCTCTGCCGCCGTTACAGCACAGACCCCTGCTGCCGCATGCAGCAATGTTATCTGTCAATAAGTAGCCACTGTTTTACGGAACACTGTACCGTCCGGCCGCAATCCTGCAGCGCACTCATCGGTTACAGGGTATCGGTTATCAGACCCTGCACAAACGGCAGCAGCGCCGCACCTGTAGCGGCTCGCTCGGGTTTAGGAATCACAAGCAGCCCACCGCCTACCCCAGAGCCCCCGACCCACTGCAGGGATGACGGGCTCGCACTTGATGCAGCTCCCGTTTGGGCAGCCTGAGCACACTCACCATGACCGAGTCGTTCATGCTTCTCATCTGGAAGACGTCCATCGTGACCTCCGTGCGGTTGGAGACCTCATTGCTGCCTGGATGGTTGGACGGAGGGAGGTCGAAGTAGGTGCTGTCGGGCTCCCTGTGGAAAAGGTGACGGCAGACAGTCAGCCTTCCATCTCCGCAGCGCAGCCTGCGCCACCACCACCCAGCAACTCGCGATTCCCTTGAACCTTGCTCCCTTCTCAACTTCTGCCTCCATCCTCTGCTTTTATTTTCACACGGCAGAGCAGGCTTTGCTCAGGCAAACTGTTGCCTGGTGGGTAAAGCAAGCAGAGTTTTTCTTTCACCCAGCTGCTCTGGTGTATATCTGTCACCTCAGGACGTCTTCAAGTGAGAGGATACCAAGGAAGAAAGAGGATGAAATGAAGCACAGTCCTTCTTCCTTGCTTGATTAGTGTGAGGCTCAAAGGCCAGGAGGCTTGCACAAGTCTTGGTGTGACTGGAAGATGTTTACTTTTAGAAAATACCCATTTTAATTAGGCGGCCACCAAGCCTCACGACCTCATGAGTGACAGCTCATCCTCCCAGGCTTGGTCCCAGCGTCCCCCGCCGCACCCCAGGCAAGGGTCCCAGCCGAAAGGGTACCTTTGCTCCGGCCATCTCCATGTGGCCCTGGAGCACCGCGTCGGCAAAAGGACCTGTGCACGAGACAGAGCGTGTCACGCACCAACGCCAGCTCTAAGGACCACGGCTCAGGAGAAGCGGCCGGCCGTGCGGGTACTCAGCCATGGCTGGCCGGGGCTGGCTCTGTGAGCAGCCCTGCTGTGCCCACGGGGACGTGGGCAGGGGCCCCAGCGCTGCCGCGGCCGGTGGGGTTCCTCAGCAGGCAGGGTGCGGGGGACGTGGCCCGGCTGCTCTCCTCTGCGTGAGGATGAGTCAGTGTCTCCCCTCCTGAGCTGCTGCTGCGGCATTTCTGCTCCCCGAACACCTTTGCTTCCTCGAGCGAGAGGAAGCGTGCCCCCACGCTGACCTCCGACGTGCACGAGGGCAGCCGTGCTGTGGGAACGCTGCGCCGCGCTTTGCAGCTCTCCTGCCTTTGCATGTACGGTGCACAGCGAAAACGCTGGCACCTGCACGACCCTTTTCAGAAACAGCGTCCAACACCTGGAAACAAGGTTTGCGGGGCTCTGCTTTCAGCACACACAAACTCCCCGGTCTTTGAAGCGCCTAGCATCACCGGGGCAAAGGGCTTTGGCAAATGGAATGGTCCGAGCAGAGAGATCGGAGTCTGGGAGCAAAATGCTGAATGTGGAAAAGGAATACGGGAAAGCTGGAGCATGCGAAAGACACTCGTCTCCCTTCGGGCCGCAGTAACGACGTGTGCTAACCCAGTTAGCTAACGGAGCAAAGGGCCGCTTCTGCCTCAGAATACACCTCACGGCAAACGATCGACCGCCACTTACAGCGTGCTCCAGAGGTGCTCAAACGTTGTGCCTTCATCAGCTGGAGATGACTGGGACATCTTCGCAGAGGGGGAGTCTGGCGAAGGATAAATCGCTCTAGGGACAAAGAGAATCAGCAAGGTTAGCATTGCTGCCGCGCCACCTCACGTCAGCAGCGCGCCCGGCCGGGGGCAGGAGTTTCCCACCCCGCTCCCAGCGGCACGGCAGGGACCGGAGCCCCGAAGGACCCATCACGGGGAGATGGTGCCCGCACCCCCGCAGCGGGCTGCAGGCAAGGGGCAGCGTGCCGGAGCGCGACCCGAGCTTATCCTGCCCTGGATGGAGCCTGCTGCGCCAGAAGACGGCTTGCACGGGGCAGGAGGCGACTGGAAACACCTCCACTGCAGACCCGGGCTACTGATAACAAAATAAACTGCCAGGTGGTGTTTGTGGTGAAGATGTCGCAGGCCAGCTTTCTTACAAATAGGTGGGTATTTTGGAAAGGGCCAAAGCGGCAGGGTGTTTGGGTGCCAGCCCATTTCTGCGAAGCACCGACCCTGTGACCGAGGCTCCCATCGAAGGCATTTAGGTGTGCTGCAGCACGGCGACGAGCGGCTCCCCCAGCCCCGGGGAGGCTTCGCACATCTGCTCTGAGTAATCGCTTTGGACCTGGTTCATTCAGCAAAGGGCTGAGGCTCGGGTTAGACACAGCGATATCAAACTCTTGAGTATCGGCTCTCTGAATCAAACCGAAACCCCAAGCTGGGTGGCAGAAAAAAAAGTCTTGCAGCAAGTGCCAGAGCCCAAGGCACCCTTGTTGCGGCCCCGAGCCGGGGCTGCTGGGCTGCACGGTGTGATCCCTGCTCTGCTCTGGGGTGGGGAAACCCTCTTCTGCGAGTCTGGGGAATACAGGAGAGACGTTCCTGTCTCTGGATCGCGGCAGTGCCGCAAACTCAGGCCGCGGGCTGTACCCCGTCAGCTGGTATATGCAATATCCTTGGCTGCCACCGGCTCCGAGCGAGGGGTGCCGGGAAAGTGGGACGGCAGAGCTCTGTGCTCTGCAGAGCTCAGCATCCCCCGTAGCCAGCGGCCGCTTAACTTCAAAAGAAGTCCGCCCGTGCTCTGTCTTGATCTAGCCTTTCCATCCTGGTTTGTCCGTTTGAGGCACGGGGCAGCTTTTATCCCAGGAACGTTGTTTGCCAACAGGCTACCGCATTTTTCTCAGGCAGCTCTAGCTGCAAATGCCCACAGATCTGTGCAGGCGTAAAGACAGGTAGGACACCCAGACGCATAGCGCAAGTTTATGGTGAAGCCATGATGCAGATATCCTAAATCTTGCTTGTCCCGACATTACAATGACCTTCCCACTTCTAAGCAGCTTGCAAATGTTATCGAATGGAATATTATGCCCCCCCGAGTAACGCGAGGCGGGAACGTGGCCTCTGCTCTGCGACAGGGAAGCGTTACTGGGAGAAAGCACACCGTCTACGCGGGAGCGCGTACGGGAAGTCTGTGAGAAAGCCGATTCTTCAGCCAAAGCCTTCTGAACCCGACTGCACAGGCATAACCACAGTCATCCTCAGCCCGGTCTGCTCCTCCTGCCCCTGGACAAGGTTTCCTGGCCTCTTCCAAGTGCCGAAGGAAGCACACAGCGTACCTCGGCTCTCCCTCTGCCCGGCACCTCTCTGAGCCCAGCAGCAGGAGCGGCAGATTTGGCGGAGCCATCTTGAGCTCCTCGCTGCCTTCCTCTGCTGGCAGCCCCGCCATGCGATCCTCCTCCTCCTCCTCTCTTACCCGCTCCCTGGAAGCAGCGGGACCGCTTCCCTGCCCTGGCTGACACGGTCGTTCCCCAGGCACCATCTGGCTATTCCTTTTACCCACGCCGGTGTCAGCATCTCGTTTCAACTCGGTACCGACACCTAATAGTGAAAGCCTGAAAACTTCCTGCTTTTGGGGCTCGAGCCGCCGAGCGCGAGGGCAGCCGCTCTCTGCGTGAGTGATGCTCTAGCTCGCCCGGGCCCCTCTGAGTCAGCTGGGGACCCGTGGCTGCAGGGGTCGGGAGTTAAAACGAAAGCAGGGCGGTGTCCCCCACGGCCGATCCCGCGGGCTTTCTGCTGCATCTGCGACTCATCTGCGAGGCACGGTACCCACAGATGCTCTGCCAGGAGCGCTGGCCACAGCAGAGGAGGGGTCCTTCCCACGGGTCTGATGGCAGAACGGCTAGCAGTGAGAATCTGGTGTCCTCCCATCCCTCCTCGTCCCACGTGTGACACAGAGAAACGAAAGGACCTACGCGGCAGCTTTGAGAAAAGGAAAAAAAACCTCGAGCTGATGCAAGTGACTGCTGATGGCCTTACCCTGCTTCCATGCTGCTTTCCCTGGCCCGGGGCAGTGGCAGGTTCAGGAAGGAGCCAGGCCTTTCCCTTCAGTGGAGAAAGCAGCTCCGCACCGCCCCGGCTGCGTGGTCATGATGGGTGACACCAGCTCTAACCACGTGGCTGCACTCGTTTTCGAAAGGAAAAAAATCTGAATATTTTAAGGGCGTTTTGGAAGTTCCCTTTCTCTTTCAAAGCACAATTGGCGCTTGCAAAGCCAGGCCAGCATCTTCTCCCATTTGAGCTCTAAACGCGGTGGTAGGAAGAGAAGCTCGGGCCGTCGGCGTTGTTCATGCACGTCCCTGCTGCAGGGATCACTGCGCGTCCTGGGAGAGCATCTCTGCAGCAAGAATGACAGCCTGACAGCTGGGCAGCTGAGGTGACAAGGAACCACAAAAGACTTTGCAAGGAGAGTTCCTCGGGGCTGGCAGGGTAATTTACTCTGAAAGGGGGTGCCACTGCCAGGCCCGGCACGCAATGAACGGAGGAGGCATTTGCAGTCAGGGAAGTCGGGGAAGTGCTCTGATGCTGAGGTCCAGCAGAAGGACCCCCCCCGTCCCCCAGAGCCGTGGAGGCCCTGTGGCACAGCAGCGTTACAGGTGAGCTGGGAAGAGCTTGTTCTGCATTGCTGGAGAAGCATCACCAGGTTTGGATGTAGTTACCTTCCCAGCGCCCACAGGCTACGTAAATGGCACGGGTGGGTGTGTGTGGGGGGTGTGTGTGTGTGTGTGTGTAACCTGGGGCTAAACACAGCAGCGGTGGCAGAGCTCCCACCAGCCACAGCCCAGGCTCCGCTTCTCCGCCACCTCCAGCCCCCCCCGCTCTGTTTGGAGGCTATTTCACCTCTGCCATACCTGTGTCAGCACCCTGAGGTCACCCGCGTCCCAGCCCCTGAGGTATCACCCCAACTTCTGCCAGAAACAGTTCCCTAGCCAGCCCCCCCATGCCCCCCCCGGGGGATTTAGCACCTCCAGAGACCCAAACCCGCTAATTAAACTGACGATCTCTGCCTAGGGAGCAGTGCAGCAAGGGATCCTCCGTCCCTCTGCCCCGACGCCGCAGGGAGGTGATGGGGGATGCTCGGCATGGCCGGCACAGGGGCTGCCGCCCGCGGGCACACGCTCGCAGCTGGGGCGGCCCGCGGCAGGATGTACGCCGGGTTTATGGCAGGCTTCCAGGGGAAGAAAGAGCGAAAGAGGCAGAGCAGAGGGGTTGGCGCTGGGTGCCAAGGCTGCCGGCGTGATTTCCCTGTTTTCGCTTGGGAGAGCTGCTCTCCGCTTGCTTCCCCATCCCACCCTTCGCTGGATTGCTGCTTCCCTCTGTTGCTAGTCAGGGCATTGCAGGGAGAGCGCACATGGGAAAAAAAGGCCAGGAATACGGAGACAAAGCCTGCGAAGAGGCAATGCCCCACCTGCACTTGCCGTGGGACTTAGTGCCGAGATGGGGGCTGCCACCCCCCCCCGGGCTGTGGGAGCGGGCTGGGTCACTCCCGGGCCGGTTCCTTCTATCCAGGTACCTTTCCCGCAGATTGTCACGGAGTGATTTCCAAAGGGTTCGTGGGGAAATGCTCAGTGTCCTCTGTCTTTTCCCCACTGCTGTGATTCTGGGTCCAAAATGCCAAGTCAGCCCCAGCTCAGCTGAACCAGCCGTTTCTCCCCCCGACCCAGGGGCACAAGGAGAACGAAAAGCACACGCCAAGTCCCCTACAGCCATCCCACGACAGGAGAACAACTCTGGAGAAGCAGAGCAGATGACCTTGCATATATTCAACCATGCTTTGTTCAGTCCCTGGTTTGTGTTTTGACCACAGAATCTGAATATATTCTAGGAATTATAAATTCAGCTTCCTTCTTTCATCAGTACATGGAAGGTAAAGGGTACCGCGGGCGTAACGAGGGGCTGAAGCCTTGCTGAGAGGGATGCCTGGCAGCTGACTTTCTGCAGTCTCTAGACGGAGCATCTTTGACCTCACCATAACTTTAAGCTTCAGTTTTAGGCACCTGGAAACGTCCATCGCTATTTCACTGAGTAATAACATATTCCCCCTTCTCCTGCTGCTCTAACAGCCCAGAATGAAATGGAGATAAATGCACAAAACCTGTATAACAGGGCTATTCCTAGTTCCTAAAGACTCTTGGCCCATCCTGAGAGGGGAAGATTTTTGAGAGCCATTTCCAACCCTCACACCAAGCTGCTGAGTATTGCTTGATGGCTTGTGAACCGGCCCCTGGACCTTCTCTCCTCCTCTGCACAATGAGAACCATCAGGCTCATCCAGCCTGCCGCAAATAACGTTTGCAAAATGTTGACATGTCCCAAGGTGCCACCACTGCCCCGTGCTATTGCTCATTTTTCCCAGATTATTAAATTCACACCTGCAAAATGAGGCTTGTAAAAGCGACCAAGAGCAAGTGAGCTTTCCTGCAGCACACTCAAATCTCAGGAGCCCTCCTCAGGGTCCAGCAGCTTATCAACAATTTTCTTTCCAAGGAGCGGGCAGGTTCGACAGCAATCCTGTCCGATGGATAGAGTCGTCGACAGGCAGCTGGTGCTGGGGCGGGAGGCTAACCCAGCCAAGCCTCCCTCCCTCCCTGGCAGCCGAGCGCCAGCCCTGCCTGGGGACCCGGCGGCAGGCAGCCAGCCTCAGCATCCTGCCGGTACCCAGCCCCACCGCTGCTTTTCCCATCCCGGGCTTGGCTGGCTTTCCCTCCGCAAGCGCATTAACTCCAGATCTAAGGCGCTTGGGAGCAAACTTTCCGAGACGCTTTAATATCGTGTAACCAGCCTACAAAGCAAAGCGGCCGCAAATCATCTTCCAGCGGCGTTATCGAGCACTCGAGAGAGGGTCGTGCTGAGTAACTCTCACACACAAACAGCAAGGGGTTTCCTTTTGTCGGGGTTTTTTTTTTTTTCCTCCTACCTGCTCTGGCTCCCCAAGCGTTTCGAGTTCCCCCGGAGGTCTCCCGCGGACAGGAGCGGCCTGGGATTGAGGATCTATGTTATTTACTGCACTACAATCAAGTAGCGTCCCGGTCGCCTAGGCAATGACATTGGAGCTGTTGAAAGCTATGTGAAAAGTGAGGCAAAGGCTTGTGCGCTCCTTCCTGGAATAGGAGGCAGTTGCAAGGGGGTGGGGAATGCTCAGCCAAGCGTGCCGGGGAATTAAGCTGGTCACCAGCGCCAAAGTGACTCCGGGGCGAGCTGGCTCCCGGGGCTCCGGCAGCGGCAGCCACCCAGCAGCATCGCACCCGAGGCGGCTGCTGGCGGTGAATGGCGATGGAGCGGGGAAGGAGGCTCGACGCAGACCGCCGCACCGAAGGAGGCTCTTCCCCTCACCAGATTGATGGACCGAGTGGGTTTTGTGCTCGCGTTGGTCAGGGTGACCAGCTCGTCTCCCCTAGGGCATCAGGACCGGGGCAGCCTGCCTGGGGGAGCAGCAAGGGCCCCGCGTTTCACCACGCTGCTTCCCCCCGCCCCCGGGGCAAAAATGGTTTGCCACGGCGCACGTACAGTGGCGGTGGATGAAGATTGAGTATTCCTGATTAAAACTCATCAGCCGTGAGACTCCAGTTCTCTGTGTTGTATGGACTCGCTGATACGCCTTCTCGCTGCCACCCCTTTGCAAAAGCTACCGTTTTGGGGGGCACCTGCCCTTGAGCCCGCGCTCGGTCACTTGAGGAATCGTTACTCCGAAAACATCGACCGTGCGTTAAGTCACCCACCTCCGTGCAGAGATCTACGAGCCAGCTCTGCCTGCGGGCACTCGCACTTCGCTTTCGGGGCAGATGGTGACTGCGGAGCAGCTGCCACGCTCTGCCCCTCCGTCACGGGCAGGGCCAGAACGCAGACGCGTTTACCAGCCCCTAAACACGTCGGGGTCGCTGTAACAAGGTTTGGGGGTCTAAATGCTTAATCCGTAATGAAAACAAGACTCCAATGTTTGCTCTGATCCCGAGGTTTATTTTCTAAAAGACGAACAAGGAGGTGGGGTCCCACCCAGACCGCCGCTCTCGCTGGGCACGGGAGCCGGGCAGCTGCCTGCGAGGGGCTGGCTGCCCACCCTCACACGCAGGGGGTGCGGGCTGGCAGGACCGAACGAGGAAGACCTGCGTACCCCCCACCCCGGGGAGAAGGGACGCAGAGGCCTCCTCAGCACTTGTGCTCGTGGCCCGAAGCACCAGCCCACTTGCAGGACACAGGCGTCCCGGTCCCCGTCCTCGGTTCCTGCCGTTGGCTCCGAAAAACCGTGTGCCCAGGCTGGCTGCACCGGGGGGGGGGGGGGCCGTTCCCAAGGGAATATGTACCCTGGGAGGGATTATCCGGGCTTCTCCCCCTCAGCTGGCCATCCTGGGCTCATTGTCCCCCCCCAGCTCTATTTATTGCTCTATTTATTCTAATCCATTAGCATCCTGTTTACTGGTGTATTTCTACTGCAATTTGCAGATCCTCTGTCCTAGCTGGGGAACCTTGCAGGACATCCGGGCTGTTCTCCCGTTGCTGTCAGTAATTAGCCAGGAGGAGTAATTAGCCGGCAGGTGTAATTAGCCGGAGCACCCGGGCGCGGGATGCTGCCCGCGGAAAAGCGCTGAATTAGGCGGAGCTCTCTAAGGACGGGGAGGCTTGGCCGACCCCGGCGGGCGGCAGGGGAGGCAGACTGCGAGAGGAGGAAGGGGCGGACGGGGCTCTGCCCGCACCGCGTCTCATTAAACGGCTCATTTGCATAATAATTCCTTCCCGCCCGCTTCCCGCCGCCGCCGCCGCTCGGCACAGCCCCGCCCCGGGACTACAGCTCCCGGCGTGCCGCGGGGCGGCGTCCCCCGCTCCGATTGGCCGTCCGGCCAACGCGCTCCCGCCCCTTCCGCCCGCTTCCGCCCCGGGGCGAGGGCCGGGGCGGTGGCGGCGGGCGGAGCGGGCGGGTTTGAATCGCGGCGCGGCCGCTCGCCTCCTCCCCGCCATGAACTTCTCGGAGCCGTTCAAGCTCTCCGGCCTGCTCGGCAGGTTCTCCCCTGACGGCAAGTGCCTGGTGAGTAGAGGCCGCCGCCTGCGGGGGGGGTGTGTCGCGGGTAACCGGGCCCGCTCCCGCCCGCCCGCGGTGGCGCCGCAGCCTGAGGAGACCGTTGGGTCCGGGCCGGGCGGCCGCCAGGCAGCGGCTTCTCCCCGCCGTGCGTGCGGGACAGCGGCTCCTGGCCGCCTCCGTGCCGGGCCCCGGGGCAGGCCCCGTCCGCGGCGGGCAGCAGCCCGGCCTCAGGCCTCCGGAGCGGGGCACTGGCACGTAGCGATCGTGTTGGTGACCCCGCCAAAGTGCTTAAACCGGCAGTGACAGAACGAGTGGGCTTCTTTTCATTAAGCTAACCCCCTTCCCTCCCGCCTTAACCGTTGTTGCCGTAGTTCGCACGGCGAGCCTTTCTGAGATTAAAGATCCGAATTGTGCCTGAGCGTGCCGAGGCGGAGCGGCACCGCAGCCGTCCGGCGGTTCTCCAGCCCGGCCTTGCTGCGCCAGCTCGGCTTTGGTTTTGTTCTCGTTCAGGCTTCGTGCGTGCAGTACCGTTTGGTGGTCCGGGATGTGAATACCCTCCAGATCCTCCAGCTCTACACTTGCCTGGATCAGATCCAGTACATAGAGTGGTCGTCTGATTCCCTGTTCATACTGTGCGCCATGTACAAGCGCGGCGTTGTTCAGGTAAGGACGAAAGCGGCACGGAAGCGGCAGGGAATATGTTTCCTGTTGGGGCTTGGCGCGTGCCGTGAGTGAGGGCTTTGTAACGGCGGGTGCCAGTTCGTTGCCTTTGCTGCAGTAACCGATGTTGTTATTGATCGTGCGTGGTTTGAGGATAACCTGGCATGCCGTTATTTTTAAAATCATGACAAACATCTTAGTTTGAAAAAAAGCCGCGAATTTAGAATAAAAATATTTCTCAAAACAAATGAAAGTTGGAGATTATCTGGCCAGTTTCTTAGTTCAGTACAAAATAAATACATGCAAACTTGTTAAATGGACTAAACCTCTTTTTTTTTTTAAAGTGTTGGATGTTCAGAACATTTATCACAGGAGAAAAAAAAAAGCTACCTTGCTTTGTAATTTGTATTAACACGCGGAGGTGTGGGGCTTACTTTTGTAGTGGGATCCAGCGCCAGTCCTTCATGGCCACGGGCTTGCAGAAGTTTCCTGACCTCTCTGGCATGCAATGCAGGAACCTTTTTTCAGCTGTAGTGTGTTATGGTAAGCAGAGGGTTTGTCGCGCTGCCTGTTTGGTTTCCTCTCCGACCTAGGTCTGGTCCTTGGAGCAGCCAGACTGGCACTGTAAGATAGACGAGGGGTCAGCGGGATTGGTGGCTTCATGCTGGAGTCCGGATGGTCGTCACATTCTCAATACAACTGAGTTCCATGTAAGTGTGAAGTCATGATTACTTTCTGCAGTATCAGATGTTGCTGTCTGCCCTTTGCCTCTTAAAATAACCCAAAGCTCTTAAAGCTGTAGTGGTGGTAAAGAACGCGGATATAGTTCTCCTATATTCGTCTATGTAATCTAGGCTAATTCCAGTTTCGATGTTAGCTACTCAGTTAACGTTTGTCCTCTTGCTTCTGCTAAGATGGAAAATGGACACTCAGCTTTGGGGGTAAAATTATGTGTTTGAGAAAAGTGTAGGGATAACTGGTGCAATTGAAGGAATTTTAGAAATCACATGTGTTGCTTGTAGCTCAGGGTTTCTAGCAAAAAAAAAAAAAAAACCCCAAACCATAAACATTTGAGTGGCTATGGAATTAAAAAAATATGGTCTTAGGTTTAATGACCTGTGAGATTTAGATGCAAGTCCTGGAAATACTTTCGTAGTTGTTTGATTTGACACGTAGGAGTCAGGCTGCTGTTGATAGAACCACTTGCAAAATTAAAATGAAGACACCTGTAAGTGCTTATCGACTAAGAGCCATATTCTGGAATCCACACTGAGGTAGAATCCAAATCGGTTTGTGGATGTTGGACATGGGGCTTGTTGGAAGGCATGTGGAAGTCTGACTCCACCTTTGTAGTCTTGGGGTCAGAGCTGATGATTCATGTTATTCAGTGCGGTGATGAATGGTCAGAAAATGGCTGAGAACTACACGCAAGACACTTCTCTCTTTGCTGTATTTGCTCTTACCAAAACCGTAGATGGATTTTGAGATGAGGGGTTATTGTGTCATAACCCTCGCTACCACTGAGTTCAAATGTTACACTGCCAGATTTTTCCTTTTTTCATGCAAATCCCGATGTCAGTGGAATATAGATGGGGGACTTGGTCATCTGTGGGCGCAGACTGGGCTCAGTGCAAACGCTGATGCTCTCAAGGGAACCTGTGAGAAACTTGCATACAGCCACGGTGTAGTTCCTCGTGCACGCATGGTGGAATTCCCTGGCAAGGATGTCTGGTCCTGGCAAGGCTTTTTAGTGCTGACTGGGGTAGAGACTTTCTGGCTGTAAAGCAGTCTCTTTCCACCCCCCACCCCTTTAGATAGCAGGTCATGAGGAGTGATGAATGTAGGCCTTAGTTTTCCCAGGAATGAATCACCCTGATGGTGATTAAAATAAAAAATGTCTCCAGAATTTCAACCTAAAGTCAGAAAAGATGTGCCCACTAGTCAGGCAGAAGTGGTGCAGTTGGTAACCCAAACTGAAGGCTGGTGCTATGTGCTACAAGTGAGGATCTCGTGGCACGTGTGTGTGGGGGTGGACTAGCAAGTATTTATTGCCTCCCAACAGAACTTGGTTTGACCTCAGAGGATTTCATTAAGCCTTTGCCAAGTTGGCATCTGTGTTGGGATAGGTTTTCTTTCCAGCTGTAAACAGGTTGCTAAATTAGCTTTTGTCAGACAGCTGCCTGGGTTATGCCGATGTCTGAGTTGTGTTTACTCTCTCTCTGCGAAATCCATAGTCTGGTGGGACAGACGTGAGTAGTGCTTGAGACAGAAGCTGTGAGGATACTTAATATGGCATATTATGGACGTTATCAAATTCAGCGGTTGCTTGGAGGGCTTAGGGGTTCCCTGTTGACCAGTGCAGCGTGGCTTTTGTAGCCTGACGCTTTCAAACAGCACCAGCTAATTACTCATACTTGTAATTCTTCAGGTCAACATGTGAGCTCCACTCTAAGCTCACAAATAACTTTCTTACTCCTAGAAATTTTTTTAAGGATATGGTTGTGCTAATTTATTTCCAGCAATCCATACTTACTAGTGCCTCAGAAAAATTATTCCTCGGTAACTTGCAGTCAAGTTCTTTTTGTGGTCAGCATTATAGTGAGTAATGTTGTGGGTTTTCTGACGTGACTCGAGATGAGCGCAGCAGAACTCTGACACACGTTTCCAAAATCCATTTTGACTCTGTTCAGTCTTTTGAGACGGGCAGCAATAAGCAGCATGGTATACAAGGTACAGTCTTATTGGAGGAAGTATATGGAGACTCTGTCCTTTCTCTTCATAGTGGATTGTTTTTCACAGTAAAGGATTTCTGGCAGATGCAGAGGAATTTGCTGTGCTTAATTACAAAAGCATGTGTAGTACCTAGTTATTTCCCCAAAACTTTTGAAAGTATCTTTGTGCTGTATGTTAGTTTGTGTTATGTGTGGAGGGGGCATTCTGTCAGCATCTAGGATGGAAGTCCTGCTGCGATGTAGAAAAGACGTAGGCTTGGTTCTTCAACTCTTGCTCTGGAGGATTTCCTTCTGTGGGGACTGTCAGCACTGCCATCCAGACTGGCAAACTGCAAGGTGAGATACGGACTTGCTAGGTTTTGCCAGACAAAAACTAGTTTTACTGGGCAGCTGGATATATTCAACGGTACTTCCAAACTTGGAAGGCTTTTTTTTTAATTGTCTGCTTATATCTTACAGGCATACGTGAGAAGTGGTCAGAATAGTTGTGACCTGATTTTTTCACCACCTTGTTGTTTATACCAGGCTAGAGTACAGTTCTGTTAGGAAAAGCATTTTATTTGGGGGGAAAAAAAATTGAGATACTTTTTTCTTGTTTAACTAATCAAAAGCAAATGTGAATTAGTTGGAAAAACATGTTCTGAAAGCCTGCTATGCAAATTCTATCTGGAATCTGAAAAAGTTGGGACACCATGTTAATTATATTGAGCCATGCAGCGCACTGGAAAGCGACTTGTTGTCCCATAGCTATCGTTTGCAACTTATTTTGTAGTGGGTGCTTCCTCCTGCTGAAATCCACTGTCTGCGAGGCAGTTCTGCGTGCCTGCAGTGTGTAACACAGCAAGCTGATCACTGGAAGATGCCACGCTATCACTTTGTCCTGTGGAAGTTGTGGTACCAAGTATCTCCCCGCTCATGGTGCTGCTGTTCCACCTGAATTCATAGGCTGACGTAGAGCTTAAACAAGAACTGCAGATAAAAGACAATGGAGACGGCAAACGGATCCTCTGCTCCCTGGTGACTCTCGTGCTTTGTGACAAACAGCGTGAAGATCAGCAGCATTGGTTTTGAGTGTTACTTTTACTTATAAACTACATACATTGTACTTTCCTAGTTCCACGTTAGGTCCTGAAGCACTGAGGAGCTTCTTTCGAACTACCGCAGCAGGGGACAAAAGCGTGTGTTTCTGTGTATATTGGAGCTAATCCTTAGTAACTGTAAATGGCTAACATTGGTTGAAAAATGCTTTCTGGCGAGGAATGTGCTCTGAATAATCTTCTGAAATCCGGTGTTGACAGACACTGCTATGTAAGGAGGCCTTGTGACCCAGTCAAGTCTGGGACAAAAGTTGACAGTCATTTGAGATGCAAGGTTGTTTAAAAGTGTGTTTTTATCTGTTGAAAATCACTAGTCTTACACCTGCCTGTAGCTGTCAACATTGGGATGTAGTCCTGAACCCAGTGCTGGAGACTGTTTATCACGTTACCATCTAAATACTTTTTATTTCTCAGCTGTTTTTAGGCTATTTTAAAAATGCTTCTGCTTTTGGTTTGTTTTTCCACTGCAAAACAACAGCTGAAAACTTCTCAGACACCATTATCATTAGGATTTGAGTTTGACACCTCCACTAAATTGAGTCAGCTACTCTAAGGAGTAAGTACCCCTCCGAACGATCAGTGAAGCAGTGCTTGCTGCAGGCATAACTGAATTTTTGAAGTGTTTGACTTTCTTTTTTCACCCTCTGTGCATTTTACGTTTGTCTCTCCTAATCATATCCGCTAATAATCTTTCTCGGGCTAGTTTACGTTGGCAGCTTGGGCAAGATCGTGGAATAATGTTTCGGTTCCAGTTGGGAATATGAAGGTTCTCCCTTTTTGTCACAATTTAATTGTAAACACCTTGTTCATCCACGTAGGATAGATGTGAAGTCTATGCCTTAAGCACATAATGTAACTTTCTTGGTTTATAAACACATTTGAGTGTATACAAATAGAACAAGGAAAAAGAATCCTGATTTCAGGAATCGCAATGCTTTGCTTTTCTGTGTTTCTAACCCCAGGCCAAAGCCTTCAGATTATGTCCTGTGTGACTTGGGCAAGAGGTTGCAATGAAGTTACGGCAGAGTGTGTGCATGGTCTGTGGGCAGTTGTGTGCTTCCCTTATGAACTTGCAGCCTTCTCGGGAGAGATCCTGAAGTCAAACAGGGGGTCGTCTTAGCTGTTGGGGATGTGTTGTGACTGATTAGATCAAGTCTGAAGATGAAGCGCTTTGGTTACCAAAGGCTTGTAGGCACCCAGTGTAATAATAGGCCTTTGTTTTCAAAGGTGTATTTTTGTGGGTTTTTTGTAGACTGGGTGTAACTATCCCAGGAGTGTGTGTTGGTTGTGCCCTGTAGTTTCTCCCCAGCATTGCAAGGGCAGTATTGCAATTCATGCTGTACACGCTAGAAATGGTGTAGGGGGAGGTACACGGGGCAATACAGTGCTGCTCCACCAATATCGGTGTTAACGTTACCAAAACCTCCGGTGTCGGTGAAGTGCTTGCTCAGCAGTTAAGTGCAATGTGACAAGAACAAACAGGGAAACTGTGATTAGTGTCTGCTCCGGGGAGTTACAAAAGGTGACCCTTTTGGAGAAGGCTCTGTCTGAAGAGCAGAGGACTGCTCCCACAGATGGAGCGGAGATGGATGCAGAGACACCTTCAAAACGAAGGTGTCCTTGCCTTTTCTCTTCTGTGGCAGAGTCTTGGGCAAGGCAGAGCTGACAGTAGGAGCTCTGCACGTGATGTGCTGTTTCTCACCTCCAGAGATTTTTCTTCTTCCCGTGTCCTCGAGCTTGATGGGAGCAGTAAGGTTTTGCCTTGCTCAGAGCCAGCCTGCGTGGTCCAGGAGAGAGGAGCGTCTGATGCGTGGCAGGCCAGGTGAGTCACTTGTGAGGCCAAGTAGCAGCACAATGTAAACTTGGATGCCTTTGTCAGGAAAAATGACGATCCAGGCCTCAGCATTCGAAGCTTGCAGCTGCTAAGCTTGTATTAAGTGGCTGTAGAATGTGTGTTGTGTATGCTGCGTGTTTTGGTCAAGGGAGGAATGGCAACGAGTACATTTAACGCTGCAATTAATAGGAGCAAGCAGTATATATCACTATTGCAGTTGCTATAGAAGAATGTGGGTAGGCATTGTGTTGGTATTTTTAAAGTAAATCTTGCATGAAGAGCAGACTAACAATGCTGTATTTTTGTGTGTCCGGAAGTGAGCGGTTGCGGTGATAAAACTTGATTAATGTTGTTCATCTAGTGGATTCCTCTAGGACCTGCTAAACTTGAAGCTGGTACTTCAGATGTCTAGCTGTAACTTCATACCTGCAAAACAGAGGAAGGGGAATAATAAAGGCTGCATTAAATAGTGGTCCAGTATCTTTTTTAATTTAGGATAGAAACAGACTGAAATACGATCTGGTTGTGCTCTTTCCTGTAATAAATTTAAAAAAAATAAATTATTTCTGTGTTGTTTCTTCCAATCTCACAAGTTTCTTTTGTATATAAAAAGCAGTAGGGAGAACAGCTAATGCCACTCTTCTCCTTTGGGGCTCTGCGTATCTCTGGAGGGAGCATTTCTCAGGATTCTGTAACCTGGTTTGAACACCATGCTAACTACCTGAATCGTGCTCTCTAGCAAAAATGTGTCAGCAATGAAAAAAAACCTCTGTCGCAATGCACAGGCTGTAGCGTTACCAGGTAGAACAGACATGGGATGCTACCTTGGAGTCTGTCACTGTTGACTAGGACCCGTTACTTCAGAGAAGGAAAATGTGCCTTGAGGACAAACACAAAAAGAGCATGGCAGCAACTTCCTCCAAAGGCTGCTGGTGACTGGCCTGCATCTCAGGCAGGAGCATGGTGAAATGGTAGACAGTGCCGAAGTTTTACTTGTATAATGAATCAGGACTCATTTTGTTGCTCAGTAGTTCTGGGGAAGCTTTCTGAGCGTGGTGCTTTATTGCAAAAATAGTATTACCTGCATCTCTCCTAAATTCTCTTCCCTTGGTGCAATAAAATGTAGGAAAATGCAAGAAAAAAATGACACTGGAAACATTCCTTGCTCTAGATACAAATGTGAAGGTTCACATGACATACTGATTAATGCACATGTCTGGTGTGGCTGCCGTTGCTAAGGGAGAGTAAGTATTTGTTTTTAATTGAATAATCTGCAGATGGCAACGCAGAGCTTCCAGAATGCGGGCTGTGACCTTGAAGAGCTGCGGAGAGGTTTGTTTTGCAGCTGACTGCCTTCTCTGCAGCTCTTGTGGTTTATGGATGCAGAAGCTTCCAGAAATACCCAAAACGTGATATTAATGCCTTACTTGGCATAGCATATCTTGGTTCTCTTCAAATTCCTTCGGTAATGAAGATATGTTGTCTTCTTGTGGGTGCCTGAGGAGGGAAGTGCAAAATGCAGATTAGCTGTCAAAGCTGCATGTGTCTAAAAGTTGAAAAATACAGCTGAATTTTCTTACTTAGTAGCCTTGTCCCTAGAGATACGATGTTCTTAAGCTGCTGTGAGGTCTCATCCATTCATAAATGCAAGAAACTTCTCAGCTCTGGTCAGGATTCTGTGATGAACCTGTTTTTCCAACTGAAAAGTGTGTACCTTGGCAATCGTGTAGCTAGATCCCTGCTAATATCAGTAACTTTAATGGTAAGGAAGAGCTTTTCTGCCTGTTAGTGTTCTGAATCTCATAGATCCCTGTAGAGTATTCGATGTACTGTAATGTTAATTTGGAATGAGTAATCTTGTGAACTGAAGGGAGTTGGGAGAGAATTCCTCGCCATTACTTCTTAGGGCTTTATGTTTGAGCCACACAGAATAGCCACAGAGTTTAATCAGCCACGGAAGGTATGTTGATCTACTTTGTGCTGCTGAATTAGGTTTATGGGTTTCTATGTACTTAATTTTTTTATCTACAAAAATAAATACTTCCTTGTCTCTTTCTCTTTGACAGCTGCGGATAACTGTCTGGTCCTTGTGTACAAAATCTGTATCTTACATCAAGTATCCCAAAGCTTGTCAGCAGGGTAAGTGTTTCAGATCTAATGCAAGAATGGTGTTTCTTCATATGGCGGAAAGGGGAAAATGAATGCGATGGGTAATGAGGAAACACGTGTCTTGGAACAGGCTCTGGCACCCTCCCTGCTGAGAGGTTACTGGCCCTCAGGGGTGCAGGGCTCTGGGGTGGGTGCTGTGCAGGTGCACCAAGATGTGGTCTCTCTAATGAAGGATTGCATTTCATCTATGGGACTCTTCTTCAAGTGTGCAGCTCTTCGTGTTTGCCCCAGAAGGATCCTTCAAGATGTTTAATTAAGCTGGATGCACTGGTGATGAAAGACACTAATCCAAAGTGGCTTTTGTCATCTTTTACATGGGAAAAGATTTAAAGGGAAGCTTGTGGCAAGACTGTCTGGCCACGTGGCTGTGGTTAGCAGTTTCCTGCTCAGGGCCTGTATATAGTAATATCCCATATATGACAAAGGCAGTTCTGCATTACATATGAGTGGATGGGGACCAATGCCTGAAGTTGGTGGAGTACCAGGGGTTGCATAACTAATTCACTTGGCTAGGCTAAATGAGGGGTTTTTTTTAGTTTGAAGTCTGTGTTTTTTAATATAACTGTCAGTAATAAAACGTGGGTTTTGAAGCATGCTGAAGTTCTGCTGTGAAGCTACAGCCTTAGAAATGGTAATTCAAAGTTTAAGAATTGCCAACATAAGTAAATTAGTAAAACTATGCATTGCCTTGATTAACGTGATCTTCTGTGAAGATTGTTCCTTCTCTTTTTACTTTTCCTTTGAATTGGGAGTAACTTCTCGTCACTGAAGACTCGTCAGCTATTCTGTCTTGTTCTGTCTCTTTTTTTTAATTAACTTTGTCTCATTGGCAGGAGTAGCTTTCACTAAGGATGGCCGCTACATGGCAGTAGCAGAAAGACGTGACTGCAAGGACTTCATTAGCATCTTTGTATGCAGTGACTGGCAGCTACTGAGAGTAAGATGTGTCCTTGCCTTCCATTGCTTCTGCATAGACTCCAAGCATGTGTTACACGCTGCTTCAGACTCGGTCGCTTTGATAGTCTGGTTTTTTTGACTTGCCAGTGCAGCATCTGGCTCCTTTGTCGCCCTGCAGGCATACTTCCATAGCAGTATTCTGTTTGGGAGGCCAATATATTCCATATGTGCATAAAGAATTTCTGATGGAATGTGAAAGTTTGCCTTTAAATTCCTGCATGAGCTTATTTACAATAAACTATGCTACTTTAATAATAATGAAAGTATCAAATGCTTGATAAAGTGATCATTTGGAATGTATAATAGAAATTGTCATATTTTCTGTTGAACAATGAGACTAGTCTTTGAAGGATGCCCACTAGCATGTCTGAGAGGACCAGATGGATCTGAGAAGTTAAAACCTGTTGAGGACTAGTCCGTACGTAATGTCACCTCCGGTTCAGGAATTCCGAGTCTCATTACAAGCTGACAGCAAGAGTTGGGAAATACCACCAAATGCTTCCCATGTTCCCAAGCTCTTCCTAACGATCCTGTACTGGTCCTTCTGAAGCAAAGAATTAGGCAGCTGAGCTTCTTGACTGATTCAGTGTAACTATTATTTTCTTATGAAATGCTGTTCATTTTAAGGTATGGCAACTCTTTGCCGTTTCTGTAACAGCAAACCAAAGAAACGGTGAATGCAGCGTTCTGCTAAAACAGAAAATGTTTTTGTTTCTGCGCTAGCATACAAAAGGCTCTTTTGGTAACACTTGAAAGGGTAAAACTGAGTACTGTGGGTCAGATGCAGCAGTATTTGTTAGTACAATATTTGAAATGGGTTTGTTTTTTCTCTTTTGGGGGCAGCATTTTGACACTGAAACACAAGATCTGTTTGGGATTGAATGGGCTCCTAACGGCTGTGTTCTGGCGGTGTGGGATACGTGTCTGGAGGTATGAGGAAGAAGCAGATGATGTTTTTGGGGAGTTCAAGTTGGTTTGTAGCTGTCATGCATGAAGCAGTAATTAAAATAACTATTGTCACAATTTTTTTCTTTTAAACATAACAAAAGCTGTACTCAAACCACTTTAAATATTCTACCTGTATTGGTAATGTCTTTACAAGTGTATGTCAAACTGTTATGTAAATCTTTAATGACAGCAAATTATCTTATTGGCTTGCTTTCTAATTTATCTTGGGGGAAAAAAAAAAGTGATTGTAGACATTGCAGAAGCCACTATTGAAATAATGAAAGAATTCTTCTGTAAGACTTCTCCCATTGTACTTTACACTTCATTGCCCAGTAATTCTACAGCTCAGTAGAAGTACTCATCCAGAAAGTTAGCAAGGAATATGTAAATTGCTGTCCTTTCTGCTCTGAGTAGGCAAACTTTTAGGTGTAGAAAAGCATCCTCCTGTGGCCATGAAGTTATGGGCAGCAAGACCGAAGCAAATACCCCTGGGAGTGGGCAGGGTTGTCACATCTCTGGTCAGATGCACAAGAGTCTGCCATGATGGCACCTGCTGCTGCTGAAGAGCGTTGGGCTGGCCGGGCCGTGGTTCAGGCCCCGTGGGGTGCTTGTGCTCTTGGGGACGGGGTGGGCACGCTTGGTGAGTGCCAGGAGAGCCAAACTGGGAGCCCAGAGCCTCTCGTCTCAAGTCGCAGATAAGAGACCAGGCCCTTTGTGCCTAACTTGTTGTGTTTTAAGCAGGGAGAGTTTGGAAGGAATGGTTTTGCCAGTCTATGGCTTTTAACAATATCATTAGAATTCATCTATTTCCGTTTCAGTATAAGATATTGCTGTACTCCCTTGATGGCAGACTGCTATCCACGTATCGGGCTTATGAATGGTCGCTAGGCATAAAATCAATCGCCTGGAGTCCCAGCAGCCAATTTTTGGCAATTGGCAGTTATGATGAAAAGGTAAGAAATGGGTTTATTTTCTCTCTTACCTAAACCCTGTGTAGAACTTTGTCATAACAGTTTTGTCTTGCAATGCTTTCTTGAATTAGGTGCGTATCTTGAACCATGTAACTTGGAAGAAGATCACAGAGTTTGAGCATCCAGCAACCATCGCTAACACCAAGACGGTAAGTATGGATCCAAAATCCACTGAATCATTAGCAGTGCTTTGATGCTGCTATTTGCATCTGAGAGATGCCTGTAAATACATTTCATTCTGGAGACCTTGCTGCTTCCCACCTAATGTGTAAATAGGGCTTGGGAAATTGCGTGAAACTTTGGCGATGAAAGAAAAAGAGACATCCTTTCAAGTTCACTGGAATACACACATATGATGCTCTCAGCTTTAGCACTAATAGATTCTCAGATAACTTCTGTCACATGCCCGTGTATTTTGACATATATGGCAGAGCTGGGCATGCAGATGATGGCAAACTGGGAAACTCACCAGGCGAGATTTGTCTCAGCTTTATACAACTTGTGACTTTAAACAGCGTTGGAACTGGATTATGATCGGATTTACACCTTGTATGTACACGCTCACCCAGCCCACCTAATGAGCGTTTCCTGTAAACATCTGTCGGCATTTATTTTTATCCTTGCCTACATGTATGTGCAAGGCCTAACAGATTCTGGGTGGCTGGCAGCAGGCGGAGAGCTGTAGCTTTTGTTCCTGAAATCACAAGCCGTTCTAGCCGTCCTCATCCGTCAGGGTGAAAAGAACACACAGTGCAGTAGTGCTGCATGCCACTGCAGGGGGAGAACTGCTGTTGTGTCTGGACAGACACCCTATAAGAATTTACATGTGTAGACTGTAAGTTTGCAATATTGGCATGACTGTGGTGATGCCTCTTAACCGGAAGCAAGGCATGAGCCATTAAATCCACCTCAGCAAAACTTCTCACGACTGAAAAATGCCCTTGCTCCCAGTTAGGCGTAAAATATGTAACAGGAAACAAGTGGAAATAGCTCCATCAATCTCTACTACACAGACAGGAATTGCAGTTGGTGCATTTTATCCTGGTGTTTGGGTTTGGGAATACTATGTTGCAGGCACACTATTAAAATATTTTTGCTACTTCCTTCTGCAGTGTTGCACTTTGTTTGCATTTATTTGTGCTAGTATCTGATTACAGATTCTTTGTTGCAAAAATTAAATCTATGTTCCCATTGTAATGGAGATGATTTATTGTACTACCTGATTTAGCTCTCGGGAATAATGAATGAGGTGTACTCTGGCACTCTCGTTCTTCCTAGACTTCGGGGTTGGTTTATTTGTCACAGGAGCGTTTTCCTAGTCACGGTTCCAAATAGCAACTGATTCACTGAGAATGCTGGATTCGGTACGTGCCTGCGAAGCCCTTTCCCCCATTGATGAACCAGGGGAAGCAGAGATGATACAGACTCAAAAAAGTTAGTGGGATGTGGATGGATTGGTAATAGCCCGTGTTCAAAATCTCCAAGGCCCTTCTGTAGAACTCTCACTTGTTTCTTTGTAGATTGTGTATAAAGAAGTGGAGAAATCCCCATCTGTTGAAACAGAGAGACTTTCTTTCCCTCCACCAAGAGCATTGGCTAGTTCTCTCTTCAGCACGCAAAGTAAATGTAAGCCAAAGTTTACTCAAATGAGACGCCTGAGTTGGCCACGTGAAGTCTTTCTATAAATAACGGTTATAGGCGAACCCTGCCTCTCTGGTGTGGGAATGCATCCTCTGGATGCCCTGCTGCCAGCTGAGGAGCTCTGAGGGCAGCGCGCGCCCTGCTAGAGGGGATATTCTCTGCGCGGTGGTTTGAGGGCAGGTTAAAGACTAGTGGGATCTTGTAGGAAAGAACTGTAATTGCTTGGGTGTAGAAATAGCGGCTTGATCTCAGTCTTGGAGCTGCCTGTGAAAGTGCTTAACGTTGTGTGCATTTGTTCTGATGTGTTCAATCTATGCAATGTAATTTCATGACATAGTTTAACTGTTGCAGGTAATTGCAATAGTTCATCTGATTCTAGCAATTAAGAATCTTATCATAGTGTGTGGCAGTTCCAATTATTTAAAAAAATAAAATCAGAAGGTCTGACAGTCCTGCTGTCTGTTTTAGGATAGTAATTAATCCCTTAATGTTTATGTAAAAAAGCAGATCATGAAAAAGGCCTCTTGTCTAAGGACCTGTAGTCATAGCAAGGCTTTACACTTGCCTCCAGACAACAGGCTTTGAAATATTAAAGAGATGGCAGACAATGTATGGTTAGTATGTTTTCTTTTTTTACTGTCTCGTTGTTTGTGGTACTGCAAATCACCTTTGTCTGGCACTGGCGTGCGTTTGAAGTACTAATTAAAAGGTAGTGGAAAACTTGATCTTGCCTTTTTTTTTTTTTTCATAATGTTATCTCAGCCTTGCCTGGATTTCCAGCCCTCCTTTTTTGTAGAAGGGCAAGAATAGTAAGCTGTTTATATGAAGATGCAATATCTTAAAACAATTTAAGTTTTTGATTGGAACTTCTTTGAGAAGAGTAAAATACAGTCCTATTGCTTCAGAGATGAGGGGTTTTTAACAGTTGGAAGTTAAATCTCTTGTCTGTTCAGGCTTACTTAGTAAAGTACTTTTATTTCAAATTCCAGATGATGTCTCCCAGGTGCCAGTTTCTCTACAGTATATCAAACCAGCTGCTGACAGGGCAAATCCCAAAATGGGAATCGGGATGTTGGCATTCAGTCCAGATAACTGTTTCCTGGCAACCAAAAACGGTAAGTTCCTATGGCCCTAAATTCAAGGGGAAACCTACTTGGTGTATGCAGTGTGTTGTCATAAAAGAAACGAGAACAGTAATTGGTCAGTTGTTCTGCACTATGAGAAGACTCACAGCACTGTTTAAAATCAGCTCTCCGTTGTGTGTAACTACGGAGGAAATTCAGCCTGTGTCTTCTAGCGTACGTTCAGTATTGTGAGCTGCCAGAAGTGCTTATCGGTGCTTTTGCTCGGTCTTGGCTTTGTGTTTAATGCTAACAGTATGCTTTTTACATTTCGTCAAATGTATATGAGCTCACTCTATTAGAAAATTAAATACACAAGTCTTCCCTCCTCCGTTGGCAGCACGTGAAAGGCAGAATTCTGCACAACCTGTGGCGGGGGCTTTGGATTCCCTCAAATAGTGAAAGTTGTGGAATTGCCATTTAATCTTTCCCCAGAAGGGCTGATGGTCCTGAAGGGCTGCTGAGTTCTGGATGCAGCAGCTGTGCTTCATTTGCAAACCACATCAACAGCAGCATAATTGTGAATAATCTGATAAAAGCCAGTGAAGGACCGGAGGACAAACTGAGTCACTTCTTTTATCCTTTTTGCAATAGCGCCAAGGCAAAACTCTATCAGTGTTACACCTGTGGTGCACCTCCATGGTTTGGGTTGCGTTAGACCTCAACTAATGCCTGTTTCTTTAAAAACCCAAGTGGGATCTTTTTATCCTTCAGCTATTTATATGATTGCCTCTTCCTCTTCTGACAGATAACATTCCTAATGCTGTCTGGATCTGGGACATTCAAAAGCTGAAACTGTTTGTAGTCTTGGAGCAGCTGTGTGCCATCCAGTCTTTCCAGTGGGATCCACGACAACCTCGACTTGCTGTCTGCACAGGAAATAGCAAAGTCTACTTCTGGTCCCCAGCGGGCTGTGTGTCAGTGCAGGTTCCCGGAGAAGGTAAGGCTGCCTGCAGGAACTTCTACAAGCCATCAGCAGCTTCTTTCTTACAAAATAATTACCAATCAGTCTGAGCGTTATCATGTAAATGGCTCAGATGTATTGGCGCTTTTTAAAAGCAGGTATTTCTATCAAGAAAGAGGAGTTCATAATGAGACATAGCAAACATGACGAAATATATCAAGGACAGAGCACAGGGGCTAACAGCAGTTTAATTGCTGCTTTAATCGTATGGTACGTTGAATCCTTTCTCAAGATTTCCATCCATATCACTTCTTTTACATAGAAACTGTAGTTGTGCAGAATGCCAAGTGTCGAAATAAAGACTGAGACGCCTATGGTGGTTTTGGGTGTTCTGAAAACAACTGCCACAACGCTCTATCAGGGAAAAGTGTGCGTGTTAAGTCTGATGTGGAAAGGTAGAACATATGCGATCCTGAACTCTAGGTCACCGATGGTGGGACTTACTCCAGCTACCTTTTCCCAGAGTAAGAGGATGGACCATCAGCTTCTTGCTGAGAAACTCTGATCTGTTTCTGCAGGTGACTTCCAGATCGTGTCTCTCTCCTGGCATGCTAGTGGGGACTCCATGGTGCTTCTGAGCAAGGAGAACTTTTGTGTGTGCTACTTAGAAAGAGAAGAGGTAAAATAACTATTGTTTGCATTAAACATGCCAACAAGTTTGAGGAAGCACGAGGAAAGGGGTCAAACCCTGTTGCCCAGTCAGAAGTGTCTGTATTTATAAATAATAATTTATTTGAAGGAGCGTAACCAAACTGCAATGTGTGAAGTGCTGCAACTGTATCTGAATGAAGTGATGTAGCAACTGCAGTGTAGAGAACAAAGTCTGGATTTCAAGAAAACTTAGTATCGATGTAGTTGAACTTTCTCTTGAACTTTGTCAACTATGAACCTTATTTTCTAAAACATGTAGCTGTGTGTATATAATGTATAGCTATTATTTAAGTTTTATAATTTCCAATAAATATTTTGATAGTTACAAACTTGGTATGACTCTAAGCCTGCTTTTCTTACTCTGTCAGCAGAAGGGAACAGTTGTTTGTACACAACAAGGTACAGCTTGTGTCTAGCCTTGTAAGATAACAGAGTTTTCTGGTGCATTAGCATTAAATACGGTAGCAGAGGCAGATAACATCAGTAAGAGACTTTCTAGCAACCCCATTGCTGCTAAAGCAGAACGCAAATTAAGTTGTCTGCAGTAATAATTTTGCTTTTCCAGACTAAGATGCTACCAGGTGACAGTAGTTGTGCCTGGTCTACCATGGATTTATTACATTGAATCTTCCCAAGAAGGATCATAACTGGTATGGTAGAATGATTTATTATAGGAAACTGAAATGGGAGCTTTTGACCCAATGACCGAGAGCCAAACTGGAGTGGGTGGTTGGACTATCCTTTAACCTGAGGTCACCAGAATCCTTCAAAGGAAGGGAGCCTATCGTCTAGGAATTTATTGGATGTGTTTTCTTTTGCTGCTTAACTTCATAGCCTCGGTCTCCACAAAATGAAGAACGAAGAACAAATAGAGTTGAAATCTGACTTTACTGCAAGATTAATGGAAATTAGATATCTTAGAAGATGCACCAAGAGGGACATGCAACTCACTGCATTCTGTCGTGACTTCAGCTTTACATAAGCTTCATAAACACACATCTACTGAAGTTCGAAAATACACCACCGCAGCACAGCGTTTATTCAGCATTGCAGTTACGCAGATAAATGCTCTGATAAAACGGCATGTCTAGGAGGTTGTACACAATGAAAAGCTTGTTAGAGCAGATGCGTGAGCTCTTATGCTGCTTCTAATTTCATTATTGGACACTTGTACGAGGTTAAGTTTAAAACGTATAAATCATGATTGACGTACAGCGCTTAAAGTTTTATCTGTCTCCGTTAAAGTCCTGCACTGCTGCTGTCCCAGACTAGAGTAGGCTTAAGAAAAATTGCAAAGAATATAAATCTAATCAAAATAGAATTCCTTTTCAGCTTTATAAGTAATTGCTTTGAAGGCAAATGTATTTGTGAATCTTTTGGTAATATTATCTCAAAAGAGTCTTTATTCTGTGGCTGCAGCCAGAAAGCATGCACAAGAAACTAGGAAGTTTGGTTGGGGGGGGGGGGGGGTATTCTTACAAAAAGCTAATCAAGGCATATTCAGCCACGTACTGCGTTCACAACGTAATAGCTGACATACGCTGCTTCCGAGCGGCCGCAGCAGTGCAGCTTTAACAAAAACTGCTGACTCCGTTTCACTTAAGAACGACTGGCACAGCTTTCAGAATTCCTAACAGGCATTAACCCAAAGGCAAAGGCTGCTGCAGTTGTGAACGCTAACACCTCTTAAACAATGCCAGTCCAGCCCAGGAAGGCTCCGTGATTTGACAGCACACGCAGGGATACAACTGTCATATGGCCCCAGCGTTCTGCTGCGTCGGGGGTATTTGTGCAGAGCGGCTGTAGCAGAGCCCGCTCCCCCTTAATTAACAGGGAAGCACATGTAGTTAGAAATGGGAAACACGGCTGCTCACTAGCCCTGTGTAAGACCTGTAAATTAGATACAAAATACAAGAATGACACTACCCTGTGTCTGCTTCAGGTTAATCTGGCCTGTGCATTCTCTGGAGCACCCAGGGCCTCCATGAACCCTTCATTCTATCACACCGCTTTGTTCCCCCAACTTCTTCCCTTTGCTTATCGAGTATTCTGCCACACAGCGAGTTCTCCCCAGGAGAGCGATGCCCAATCGCCTTCCCTTGAAAAGATTAAATGCAATGAATTTTAAAATCCAATTTTGCCTCTTGTCATGGAGTAGCCAAGTTTGGCCTCGTTGTTGATGAAGGACATCAATCCCAGGTAGGTCTCGATCAGAAGAGGACGCTCCAGCACTAGCACCCCATTAGCCCTTCCTGGCAAGGGACACTCCTTATGGGCTTTCTTCACAGCTTGAATTAGCTGAGTTTTAAAGTTTTCCAACTGAAAGAAAAAAAAAATCACCTTGATGTTTTTCCATTCTTTTAAAAACTGTTAGGCAAACAGCCACCCATGCTGAATTGCAAGGATTAACGGTAAAGCTGTAGCTGTCATGGATCCTGTGTGCCATGAGAAACTTTACATTCTGATGGTTAAGCTTAATGATACTGTTAATGTCACGCCAGCACACTATTTCAGCAAAACTTAAACACCGGGGCTAGATGGGCTTCCTTCTCACGTAAACCGCTTGTGGGCAGCTGGCAAAACCCGGCGGTTGTGCTGCCCTGCCAGCCAAAATTTGGAGAGCGGGGAAAGGTAGCTTACAGCTCTATGCTCCATCTCTTGGATTTAACTGCTTCTGTTTGACTAACTGCTCTAGCTTGTCCAAATAATCTCGGTGGTGTCCAGCCTGTGAGGTCACGAGGTCTCACAGAGCAGGAGGTGACGTCCTTACCAGGCAAAGGGACGCAATCTTCTCGTCGGCGCCTGCCATCGGATGTTCGGTGAAGGTGACGTATGGGATGTTGGTGGACCAGGGGTTCCACCTGTTGATGAAGGAGGCGCGGCTTTGCTTGTCCCACTGAATTCGAATACCGATACCTTCTCGCCTGATATTGAAGACAGCAGAATTAATAAGGTAAGACTTGGGGGTCTGAGGCAAGTTTAATTAGAACTCTGCTCTCTGAAAAAGGCCTGCTTAAACCGGAAGCTCAAATCTAAGTTTAAGTTTTCCCTCCAGAAGAATAAAAGAATTCGGCCCCTGAAATACGCAGAGGTGGGCGCTGCTAGCGGCGTGCAAACGGGGTAAGGTCGTCAGACACCTCGGCCTCACCGCCTGAGCTGCACTGCCCGCCGCAGCCTGCCCTTACCACGGACCTGACGCTTAACGCGGCTTTCTAGTGACGCTAAGGTGGTGGTACCACTGCTGCTACTTTACTGCGTTACGAAACGGCGATCAACAACGGCTCCCAAAGCCGTTCATCTTATCTCGAAAGTCCCTGAGCAACTCCCTTTTCACGTAACTACTAAGTGTCCCAGCACAGCAGCGGCTACTCTGAGGTGGTCTGATGAGGCTCCGGTAATCGTTTACAAAGTCACGCAAGCAAAGGGAAGAAATCTCAGACTTGCCCAACGGTGCCTGACAAACAGCTCACGCTATTTCCGTAACAACCCAACAATTAAAATACCACCCTCGTTTGCCGGGTCAGCTTACTTGTTCAGAGATTTCGGTGGGAACTCAAACTCTCCCACAGAGACGGTGTCAACTGCCCCGAGCGCGATCCTCGTCACGTGCTGGCACTGCAGGCTGATGAAGTTGTATTTGCAGATCAGGAGGGACCGATCCGTGATAAGAACGAGACGCTCCTTCTCGTTGTTCCAGTGATCAATTCTGGTAAGATAACAGGACTGAGCTTTGGCAGTTTTGATTAATGCCTAGAAACACTTCACAGCTTGACAGACAGAAAAGTCGCTAAGGAGAACAAATCCAAAGTCTTTGTCGTGCTGTGTTTTCCATTTCGGCCTTTGCCTTCAATCGGCAAGCCTGATAAGAGGTTAAACGCCCCAACACAGAGATGTTAAAACATAGGAAAATATTAAGAAAATCAGAATGAGTCTGAGGATCTTGAGAGCTCCAGTGCTCTCCCCTGTTATTTGAGACTAAATGCTACTTAACGGGGTAGAGAAGCCTCCAAAACCTCTGCCCATCAGTGTTTAGTACCGTGCTGTAGCCTGTTGTACATTTACTAAATTCTTAACTGTATTTGTGCGTGTTCAGGGGAGAGAAATGGTTTTCTTTACCTGTGTGGTCTGAGTGAGTATTTTCCTCCCTAAGAACGGTCTGTTCCTTCAAAAACTTGTCGGCTGCTTCAAATGTCACAAATGAAAGGTCCCACCTTTCCCCGAGTGTTTTGTCACACTACGTTGTTGAACCATCACAGCTACAATACTACTTCATCCTCAGGGCAACCTAAGAGTAGGTCGTATTTTCATTCTAAGGGTAATGAGCTCAGCTTTTAAACCACCACCTTTGAAATGTGCTACGGCTTATTTTTAGTGTAACTGACTTAGTTGTCTTTCCTTACAAAATTAAGACTCGTCTATTGTTCTAACAGGAGCACCGACGTAAAGCTGACGAGACCAAAGCCATCTGCGTTGCGTAAAGGTAAGTGCAAATAGCGGGGCCGGGCGGCATTTCCTCCTGCGTGACCCCTTCTCTCTGCCTCTCCCTGCCGCTTCCACTTGTGCCACGGTGAAAGGGCGGAAGCGGCCGCTGCCCTCTGCTTGCCCCGACAAGCGCTCGGAGCTGCAAATCCGGCCAGGCGTCATTCCAAAGGAGGAGGCATATTCCCGGCTTGTGTTTTGCTCCTGTCCCCTACTCCGGACATGTTGCAAATGGTCAGCTTCCCTTTTGTTCAGCGGTGAACTGTAGGGCTAGCGGTCTGTAACTTGGTGCGCGGGCATGGATTTGATGAAGTGCTTTACTACAGGACGTTAGTGGGGTTAGTGTATGAGCGGATTCTGTACTGTAAGGCATCTGGTAATGAGTTAACTTACAGTCTTTCGTCCGAGTCATAGAATCCCAGGATCCCAGCCTGGTTTGGGTGGGCAGGGACCCCACAGCCCACCCAGTGCCACCCCTGCCATGGGCAGGGACACCCTCCACTAGCCCAGCTTGCCCAAAGCCCCATCCAACCTGGCCTTGAACCCTGCCAGGGAGCCAGGGGCAGCCACAGCTTCTCTGGGCACCCTGTGCCAGGGCCTCAGCACCCTCACGGGGAAGGATTTCCTCCTCAGATCCCAACCTGCCCTCCTGCGGCTTCAGGCCGCTCAGGGGCTGGCTGACACAGCGCTACCCCCGCCAAACAGCGCCCGAGGCCCCTTCGCGGCGCCTGCGTCCATTTTGCAAACCTCGAGTGCAAGACGGGACCGCGAACGCGTGGCCGGGGGGCGATGCGCGGCCCAACGTGGCCCCGCGTGTCTCGATCCGCCCGTGGCCGCGGCCGGGCCCCCGCAGCCGTACTCACTCGGTGAGCAGCCAGACGCTCTGCACGTCCCCGTCCTCGCCGGGCGTCACGACCACGCGGATCTCGCTGACCGCTTGCTCTATCGTGCCGGGCTAAGGGGGAAAAGGAAGAGGTTACGGGGGCGGGGGGGGGGGGGGGGGAGCCGCCCGTCCCGGTGCGGCGGCGGGGCCGTACCCGGAACACGAAGTACTCCCGGAGGCGGCCGGCGCGGGGGGCGGTGCGCACGCTGAGCGGCCGCAGCGTCTGCCGGGGGGGCGCCGGGGCGGCGGGGGAGCCGCAGGCGGCCGGCTGGAAGGGCGGCCCGGCCTCCCCCGGCACCAGCGTTGCCGCCCCGGGGCTGCCGGGGCTGCCGGCCGGGCCTCCCTCCGCCGCGTCCCGGAGCTGCAGCATCGCGGCCGGGCCGGGCTCTGGCCGCCTTCCGGGGCGGGACGGGGCGGGCGGTAACCGCGGCCGCCGAGCCCGCCTTCTCCTCGCTCTGCTCCGCTCGGCGCCGGGAGGCGGCACTGCAGCTCAGCGCCCGGGCTCCCGCCTGCCGCGGGGACACGCGTGGCGAACCCACACGGCGCGGAGACGGTAGCTGTGCAAAACGCGGGGGGGGGGGGGGTCAGGCCACGCGTGACCTCGGCAAGGGCCGGCTGCGCCCCGGCAAGGAGCCGCGGGGGTGGCGGAGCTGCGGAGCGCCGGCCGCGGTCGTATCGCCCTCCCGGGGCCCCTCGTGTTCCCCCCCCGGGGCCGGGGAAGGCGTGTGCGCCCGTGTGTCGCACAGCGGGTGTGCGGGAAGCCTGGGCTCGGCCAAACCCGTGCTCAGGGCTCTGGAGTCTGAAGTAGCCGTGAAGCAATGAGACCGGCGCACCGCCATCCGCTGCGAAGCAAACCTCGGTCAGATTGTGCCAATCCCTAAGTACCATCTGGGCAAAATTTCCGGGCGCGATGTGGCAGATGAAGCACGGGAAGGTGACGGAGCGATGCAGAACTGGGGACAGAACTGGGATTTCAGAGCCCGAAGCCCGTGCCACATTCAGTGTGCTTGATAGCAAAGATTAACTAACGCTAGGCAACGAATGGCAAGTTAGTATTTATGTTTCTGCGGTCTCTGGCATTGTTGCAGATATTATCATCGCTATTTATGGCACCGTGTTGTATCTTTGACCACTTTCCAGGGCTGTTTCACCCCGAGCCAGAGGATGACATCTTCAATAGGCAGTTGTGCTGGGAAGTGGTACAAAACTGAAAACACATTGAATTGACTTCGCAGACAGCGTTGGGTCTCGGATCTCCTTCCTTCACGTGCGTTTCACGAATCCTCTGCTGTAGTCTGCAGCCCTTGCCCTCACGGGCCTGGTTCAAGGGGCAGCCTCGTTGCTGGCCGTAAAGTGACCAAGACAAGTCCATGTCCCTGCGCCGAGCCGTGTCCTGGAGAGGGAGCCCCACTCCAGGCTCTGCCCGCTCCCTGCCTGCCGGCCGGCTCCCCTTCCCCTGCCCACTCAGGCCTGGGAGCGACGGGGCCCTGGGACTGCGCAGCCGGCGCTGCGCCTGCCAAAGCTGGACCCAAACAGGGGACCGGCTAAGCCTGAGGAAAGCTTTTGGGTAGCAGGAGTAAGTTAGCACTGGAAGACAACTGAGAGCAGTCTTACGGTTTCCTGCTGTAGGAAAAGTCCCAACTTTTACAGTCCTGACAAGAAAACAGAGGCCTGAATGTATCCCTCCATCATTACAAAACATCTTTGTGTAGTTGCCTTTCTTCTCTAGGAACAAGGAAAGGTGTCCTCTTCCCTGGTGATCTGTCAAGCTTGGCAGTTACTTTACTCCAAAGTGGAAACATTAGCCCCTCTTACCGGCTCTTTTCTCTGACCTAAACGATTTATGCAACTGCTGTGACTTGGGAAGGGTCAAGGTGTAAAAACCAGCTGCCTCTGTTTCTTCCAGGAGCTGCCAGCTTTTGGGCATGGCTCCTTGGGGACTTCGGTCTTTCAGTGGCACAATATGTGCATGGCACAGGCACTGAAACTCCCCAGACCTTCTCACCCTACTTCTCTGGCAGAAATCAGTTGTTGTGAAGGTCAGGTCTGCCCAGGGCCGCCCCGGGTGGGGAGCAGTGCCTCGCTGCTGCTTTGGTTCCTCCTCGCCCTTGGTGAGAGAGTTTGCCAGCAGGTTCTTGAGGCGGGAGAGTTTTAGTGCAGCATCCCTGCTCCGTTCTCTCCATCCCCATCCTACTGGGACGGCTGCTGTGCGCCCATCCTTCAGGGGAGGAATGCAGGAGACAGCTCCTCGGTCCTCACCGTTGCTGCCGAGATTGGCAATAACAACCGGTGATGCTTGGGGCAGTTTCTTGGGACAGGAGACTCAGCGGTGAACCCTCTCAGAATTGGGCTTGGGCACTTCTCAGTTTTCTGCTTTCACAGGGGCCAGCGGGCTGTCACCCAGCTTCAGCAAAATCCTTATCAGCGCCTCTCTGCGCTGTTTCCCCACGCAGTGGGGAGTTGGGTGGGAAAAGGCAGATAGCAATTTAATCTCGTTCCCCAACTGCCTCTTTGCCCAGGGTGTTCCCCCGCCGCCCCGGGAACTGGCCGTTTAACAGCGCTCCAGCGGCCGAGTGCGGGTCGGATGTGCCCCGTCCGCTTCGCCTGCACCGCAGAATTTCCTCGGGAAGCTCAGTTTTGTTACCTGTTCGAGTGCGCAGGAAAGATTAAATCTCTGTGGGGTATTTTTAGAGCTGCCAGGAAGGGGGGTTTGGGTGGCGTGTACAGCGTCGGCCTTGGGTAGTGCAAAAGAGCTGTCTTTCGAGAAGCAAACCCGAATTGTTTCTGCTACTGTTCTGCTGGGTTTCCCCCCTCCTCTCGCTGGGGTTGGACTCAGCTGGTGGGAGGGATTTCTGCCTGTCAGCAAGAAAAGAAACAAGGGAGCATGTGAGGGAAAGGAGCTAGACCTGGGAAAGGCAGGAGGAAAGTTTTAGTACTCCCTCGAAATGCAGGGAAGCTGCTCTTAGCGTGCGTGCGCAGGAGTTACTCGATCCCGACTCCGGAGGAAGGTGGGGAGCTGGAGCAGGACTGCGCGGATGGGGTAAGCCGGCGCTCTGCGGGCTTTGGAAAAGCCCTCCGGGAGGTGGACTGCTCGGTGCGCGGGAGAGCACCCCTCCTTTTGCCTTTCCCTTGCCGAGCGCTGGTTTTTATATTGCCCTGCGAAGTGGGTTGCGACTCCAAATCGCCTAAACCCACATGGGGCTTCGCTGCTGGACAGAACCCAGGTCTTGTGAGCTCCCGGGCCGCTGGGCTTTGTCAAGAAGCAAATGCCAGAAGGAAAAGTCACTTCAGTACGTTGCGCTGCAAGCAGATGAGCGTAAGAAGCCAGGTTTGGCTTGGGGAAGACCCAGCGGCGATCTGCACTATAATAATTTCCCACGGACTGAGGGAACCCGCTGAACTGCACCCCCACGGGAGGAAGCACCCAGGAGCGATAACTCTGCTCTCCCTGTGCCAGAATTCCCATCTGCTCCCGTAGCAGTGTCCTTTGCAAGAAAGAGAGACACCGGCAAGTCGGGAAGAGGCGGTAGCCAGGAGTGTTCTCCTTGAGGGACAGCACCCGCAAGCCGTGCGGGAGAAGGCTGGGAGGTTTTCTAGGCGCCTGCTGGAAGCACCTCGCCGGGGGAGAGGAGCTGTTGCAATGGAGGTTCGTGCGGTGGCACTGTCAGTCATCCTTGCCCTGTGGATATCTTCTCTTGCCTCTGGGAGCAAACTTCAGCCCCATATGTAAGTAGCCAGAAGAGAGAACCGGAGTGGTTTCATAGGGCAGGGACCTGTAAAGCAGAAGCTAAATGCGGCATTTTAAAATCGAGGGTGAAGGGAGGAGCGGAGGGAGTGAAGGGGAGGGAGGGCTGCTCTGTGTTCCTTTATCTGGGACCAGGTGTACGTAAAGGTGAGGAGAAATTTGAAAATCCGGATGGTCTTTGCTTGCAGGAGGTAATTCGCTGTTTTTAGCTGAAATGTCACTATTGTGTGAGCGCGGGAGGTGGTCGGTGTGTAAATAGTTTGACCTTTCTTCCCAGATGGCTATTTTTATTGCACTTCATGTCTGTCTCTCTTATTGCATGTTTCTTCCCCCTTCTGCTGTTACTCCAGCAGCACGTAGTCCGTTCTCTTTAATAAAATTTTACAGTTACAGTTCGGTGTTAATCATTTGGCTTCTTTGGAAAACTTCCTTGCAGATTTGGTCTCCTGCCAGAAGATGATCTCTCCAGGCAGGGGGATTGCTCTAATTCTTTTTGTAAAGGAACCCAGCGTTGCATGGTGCGCTCACTCTGAGCTGCCCCTGATGTTCTTGACTTTTGGATGGAAAAGGGGCCCTTTTCAGCAGATAAAGGTTTTGCAAGAAGATGCCTTTTCTCCCCGTGTCAGAGATTTTGTGCTCCTGCCTTGGCAAGTGCTTGTAGGACTTCTTGGATGAGACACTAGCAAAGAGATGTGTGCCAAAGTGTCAGAGAAAAGAAAATGCCAGCGCCGGGGAAGCGCTGTCACTTCCCACAGGGCATCGCTGGCGATGCGCGTTACACCCCCCCGCTCTTCAGGGCACACAAGGACCTTTCTTCGCTGTGATAAATGCCACCAAAACCGTGCTGCTGCCAACCTTGCTCCTGCGGCTCCGTTCAGTTCCTTTCGTCGGAGGCGCAGGCAGCGCGGAGGTGAGGCAGGCGAAGCGCGGAGGAGGTCCGGGGGTAGGCACGTACCGCTCCTCGCGTCAGCTCGCAGCGCTGCGGGTGGAGATGCTCAGGAAATAAAACGGCTTCTGTGCAGCCCCCGTTAGCGCTGGGGACCGTTGCACCGGGGCAGCGATGCGCGCGGAGCTTTGCAAGCCAAACGGCTCGGCAGTGGCCGCGTCCGGGGTGGCGAGAGGAGAGTTTTGAGCAAAGCGAGAGGGGGAAGGAGACGTGCCGCTAATCCCAAAGGCGTTGCCAGGCTTGCTGAAACGGCGGCGTAATCGACCATCCCGGAGCAGCCTGGTGCCAGCTGCAGTCTCTGTGCTTCGCCACGTCCAAATTGTTCAGTGTAACTTCTTTTATAGACGGCGTTTTTGTGAAAACTCTCGGTCCCTTCTGAAGAATTGGAAGCAACAGGAGCGCTCCCAAATAACGAACAGCTCGTAACTTCTCGAGTCAGGGACAAATGTTTCCCTCTTCATTCTTAGTTAAAACTACTGACTCGTGTTTGGTGAAGAGAGTTGGGATTAGAAAAGTACAAATGGTATTTTCCTTATTTTCTGATGCACCGAATTGGTTATATTCACTTTATTGACTGGAATTAGTCTTGCAGCCCTTAGCTCTGAATGAGTGAGAAAGCATCTAAGACAGCAAACTGAATTTCTGATTTAAAGCGGTATTAATAAGATGATGTATCATTTCTAGGGGCAGAATACTTTTTATTTCCCCCCCACGCTGTCAGGAGATGCAGATATCATTGGTGTTTGCAATGACAATAGTCAGGAAAATAATCCCTGAGGTGCAAAGAAAGCATACACGTTCTTCGTTAACCGAGAGCGGACAGAAGGGACAGACGTAGAAATCACTGTGCTACCACACGGCGTAGGCTGCTGCCCCTTCTGAGCCATCCTCTCTGTTTTAAGGCTAGAAATTAGCCTGAAGGTATTGGTGGAAAAGTAATCGCTGCATTTTTGAAGCGGGCTGTGGAGCATCCCGGGACCCGGAGGTACGAAATGTCAGCAGCTTCCCGATCGCGCTGCAGTTTGCTAGGCTGCGATGCTCTAGAGCCGTATCGCTTGGGATTCCTGTCGCTGTGTCTGAGCCTCAGCGCGGGCTGCAGGTCCGGAGGCTCGAGGAGGGAGTTCGGGACGGAGCAGACTTCCCGTGCCTGCCACCGGCTCGCAGCGCGGGATTGCCCAACGCGTGGGGCGATTTTCCATCCGTAAATACGGGTTTGCCATGTTCACCGTGCGGCTCTCCAATGTTTAACTGATTCACGCAGGCCTGACGGTGCGCTTCTGAGAAATGCAGGTGATGTTATTGTACCGTTTGGTTTGTCGGTGCCGGTGCCAGGCAGTTAACGCGGAGCGTTAAATCCAAGAGTTTTGGGGGAGGTGGATAGGCTGCTCTTGACAACCGCTTGTGGCCGGCCAGCCGACCTGGCAGATTTCTTTTCCCTGCACTGATTTAATTAACTGCGGAGGCAAATACCGTACGTCGCATAAGATCTTCCTGCTCTTTCAGCAAGGAAATGAAGTTGCCCGTAGCTGGCGGGTGTTTAAGCGGCGGAAGCACCGCGCTCTTCTCTCAGCAGCGTGCAGACCCCCGCACACCTCTGTTTCTCTGTGCCAGGCCAAACGTCTGCGCGGAGCAGGAGCTGGCGATCGTGGGGCACCGGCAGCCGTGCGTCCAGGCCTTTACCCGCACCGTCCAAGTGTGGAAGCAGGACTGTGGAGGACGGCGGTGGTGCACGGGCTACGAGCGGAGGTACGTGTTCTTCCTTCGAGCCCGGTTTGCTCCTCGCGTGGTGAGAATTGGTTCCTTTCGCCAGCGGGGGAGCGGGCTTATCGCTCGTTTTGCATCTGCAAAGGGGAGAGCCCATCGCGCCAGCAGCGGCTGCTCTGACCCTGGGAACAGCCTCCACAACCGGTCTTAGCGAGCAGACGGCGTGGCCGGGGCTCTCCCCCGTCCCCTGCAGCTCTCCCGGCACTTGGTACCTGGCCCGCAGCGGGTCTGGCGGTGGGGTAACAAAGGGGTTCGTTTAGGGGCCGATGTAGCCGCAGAGCCTCGTGCAGAGATGTGGCTCTGAACCCACAAATTCGCTGAGAAGAGTAGAGCTATCTTATTAGATACTTTTCTTGGCCAAACCCAGGAGACTAAGGGAGATTTGTGAACCCACAGTGCGTCTGGCTGGAGGGGGTTCTGGCCCCACCTGCCATCTTTGTGACCGCTAAGAGTTTTTAAGCTCTTAAGGAATTCCCAAAGAGAAGATCCATCGCTTTTGTGCTAAAGATGCTTTGTTGTTGTGGTTCGCTGTTTCCAGTCCTCTGACGATGTACTACATCTGTTTCCTACGATCACGCCGTGTTAATGAAATGACTCGATCGCATCACGTGCATTATTCCTGTTTCTTTAGAAGTCTCGGCTTCAAGGCAGGGGCATCTCAATGCCGCTGCAGTTTTACAGAGCTGGAGGCAGTAGCTGGGTCCAGGTGAGGTTTATCCTGCCATCGTGCAGGTGCTGCTCCGTGAGGACGGGGGACTGCCGTGGTGGTGCTCAGCAGGCTTTGCTGCAGGGTCCCCGGCTTCCTTTCGCACCGTCAGCAGGACCGCGCTCCGGCCCACGACAGAAGAGTGAACGGCCCAGCTGAGTTAGGCTTGCACGGGCAAGGAAAGAGTTCGAATGTACTGAGCGGAAAAGCGACGCGGCCGTTCAGCTAATCGTAGCGTCCCTTGAGTCTCCCGCTGGCCGGTACTGGGAGCTGGGAAGCCAAGCAAGGAGGAGTTGTCGAGGGAGAGCTGTGAACACAGGCACCGGTGCAAATAATGCACTTTTCTTACCGGCACGGCAGCCACGCTGCAATGGGGGGGGTTGGAACTAGATGATCCTTACGGCCCCTTCCAACCCAAACCATTCCGGGATTCTGTGATTCTTCTGTGCTCCGCCTGCTTTTCCGGCCTCGGCAGGCAGTTACAATAATGATAGTGCTAGTTTCAAAGGGGCATCTGGGACTGGAGACAGCTTTTAAGTCTTGACTTTAGGAATTCCTCCTAAGCTGTAATTGCCAATAATTATCTCGGTGATGATATCTGTGTAGTGGTGATACAGGAGCAAACAGAGTCCGTCTTTTGACCGTGTTCTAAGAGGGGACTTTGAAATGGTAGGTGCCCTGTCTGCTTCTACTTCAAAGGCTGGGAACTCTTCAGACCCAGCTGGCCCTTTAGTTCTCCCATGGATGTTTCTGACACTGTAAATCAAGGAACTGAACTGAAAAACCTCTCTGTCATGCTTCATTACAAATATCAGAACAGCTTAGTGCTACAGCTCTGTTCCTGAAGTAAATACAGAGGTGAAGCCTAGAGGTGCTGGGAGGGATTTGCCCCAGGGAATTTGAAAAGCAAGCACAGCAAGAGGACTATCGGCAAAACTTTCCTCAGGCAAGGTTTTGTCCCCACATCCCCTCGCTCTAAACTTCTTTTGGGAGTTCCCATCGCAGCAAGCTTATTCCGAGAGCCGGCAGATCTCCTGCCAAGCTCCCTTGTGCCGAGCAATCGAGGGCAGCGGAGCGCGCGGTTTCGGCGTTCGCAGGGATGCTGCGCAGCCTCTGTCTCACCCGCTGGAGCTGCTCCAGTTGGACCCGGCTCCGGCAGCGCGGGGCTGGGGAAGCGTATGAACGGCCTCAGGATCTGACACGCACGGGGCTGGCCTGAAATTGGCCTCGGTGCCTTTGAGTTGATAGGAAAATCCAGCAGCTGCTCTTCGTCTGCCCGGTGCACCGCTCTGCCTTGCCCCCCTGCCTGGCGAGGAGCAGCGGTCTGCAGGGGCAGACAAAAAAATGTGGGCATTCCAAACCCAGCAGCATTTGGTTTTAGAATACCTAGAGTACCAGATCGCAACATTTCCTAAAAAATCAGAACAACCCTTGCTCCGCACCGCCAGGACGCGGGCCCTGCCCGCTCGGAGCCGATGTCTGCTCTTCATCCTCGGGGCTGCGCTTCTCGTTGCTCCTGCTAAAGTGAGGGTTTTGCTGCTGGCTGTGTGACTTGCCCGCGTTAGGTAACACCAGAAGGTAGCTTTGCTCAGCCCTCAGTAATGAAACTTGAAGGAATGACGGCGCTGTCCCGGAGGGGCTGGAAGTGGATTTTCCAGCAGCAGGACGCAGCAGGATTTTTAAGCCTGGGTTCCATTAGTTCTGGCTCATTCAACGTTTTCTGTGCCAGGGACTCCTTAAAACACAAAAGAAAACAGAAACATTGAAGATAAAGTATCTCTGCGCAGTTCTTTCCAGTCTGCGGCATCCAGATAGCCGCAGGCAACTGAGGCCGTCAAAATATTTGCATCTCCTTGAGAACCTGCTTGGGCTGACGTCGGGACGTGAAGAGTCCGACAGAGCCCACCAAGGCTCGTGGCGACGAGGTGGTTCAGGGTGCTGTTGGGGGCAGAAAGGGGCCCGGGATTAGTCCTGAGCTCTCCTACATCGCTATTTCTTGGAATGCCTTTTCCTCCTCGTTTCTGAGCTTACGCATGGCAGACGGCGGAGGCTGCGTGCGGCCAGGCAGTCCTTCTCCCTCTGGATGAGGAGGTCAGTGTTTCCCGGCCCGTGCACCCAGCGCTTGTTGCGTTTGCACCACCCCACCTCCGCCGTGTCCTCCGGGGCTTCCTGGGGTGCGTTGGAGCCTGGGCTGGGCTGGCAGGCAGCTCGGATCCTGAGGGCATCCCGGTGGATCTGCGCCCGATTGCTGGCGCTTCTGCTGCCTGAGTGACTGCAAATTGCTTTCTCAGCTGCCTCTGGAACACGAGGATTTCCTTCGTAATTTGTTAACAGCTCGTACAGAAAAACTGGTCTCTGCTTTTATTTTTCTCAGCTGCGCTTCCACGTGCAGGTTGGCACGGGAGAGCAGCCCAAGGTTTCCTTCGCGGGAATTCGTGGTTCACCGTTGTTTGGGGGCTTTTGTGGAAACATTCAGACGGAATCAAACAACTAGACTGAGTTAGAATAAATATTTTCAGTGGCCACGTACAACACACGTGCTGTGCCAAATATTTGTTGTTTGTCTGATTTGCTGGTGGAGTAGTTTCAAGTTCTGCCAAAGGAGCTTTTAAAAAATCGCCTTCAAAAGTTTTATCTGCGTTTCAATTTTCGCATGTACACAACATCAAATTTCCAGGAAAGAAGTGTCGCTTTTATTTATTTATGCTTCAGATCAGTCCCTGCTTTACTGCCCCAACTCCCACCCGGGAGCAGGAGTCGTTACAGGGACCTTCAGCTCGTACCTGAGCACAGCTGTGAAATGCTTTGGGAAGGGAGAAAAGAGCCCGGGCATGATGAGGACCCGGACGCTCCAGTCTCTCGTGGTCCCGATTAAAGTAAATTCAGAAGTATTCTCTGTGCATCAGCGATCGTTGCTAGGCCAGGTGGAAAAAAATGTCAGCACGTTTGAAACCAAATTCCTCATTGTATTTACGCCCACAGTTAGGGCTGCAGCTTCTGTTCGCTCCAGTCGCCTCGTTCTGCAGGAATTAACGCTGTCGGGGTGGCACCTTGTTTCTTGCCTTTCAGAACCGCGTATTACACGGGCTACAGACCGGTGTACAAGGTGAAGTACCAGACCGTGTACAGGTGCTGCCCAGGATGGTCCCAGCTCGGAGGGGATGCCGGCTGCCTCTACCGTAAGTGTCGCGCTGTCGGAATGCGATTCTTCATTTGCTCCTGCCAGTACTGGATTTTGGCTGTGGGTGCTCATTTCGAGTCCCGTGCCTGCAGTAAACGCTATAAAAATGTCTTCAAAAAGAACTGGGGGGCGTCGTTGTTTGCTTCTGGGTTTTTATTTTTATTTATTTTAAGTGTGTGTCAGAAGGATTTATCTCTGGCTTCCCAGGAAGCGCTGTGTGTTGCTTTCCGTTTTTGGAGAATTTCCTCGTCGCAGCGTGGAAGGCTTTTCAGAGGCACGTTCATTTACCCCGTTGCCAAGTGCTACTAAACATTGAAAATCGAGCCCAAACTGGTGTTTCAAATGGTGCCATTGGCAGAAGCTCTGGAAAGCTGTAATCCAAGCCCTGAGCGGACTTTTCGTTACAAAAGCCAGTAATTGCTGTCTGTGCGATGGAAGGTGCTGGTGATGGCTAATTTGCCGGCTAGTTGGTCAGTCCGGAGAGCCGCTTCCTTGGAGGAGGCGACCTTTGACGGATTGCGCACAGGCTGAGCAACTGGGCTCCAGTGCTGTGCCCCGGAAGGCACGGAATTTTGCCGGGCGCTGAAATTTGCCGGGCACTGAATTATTTTGGCTGGCAGCGCACGGTCACTCGGCCGTGTTCCTGGCCGTTCCCCGCTCCTCACCCCGAGCTGCGGCTCGGAGCGGGATTCATTCATCAACGTGCTTGTAAAGGGATGCGACTCCTCGACTGCTGTGGAAAGGTGTGTGTGCCAGGCACTAGAGCTGCTGGTTTTAAGCCTCGCTGAGCCTGAGATACCCCTGCCAGAGGTTGGAGATCTCTGCAGCCCTCCCCTTCGGCTGCTCCCCCGTTAGCCGAAGGGTGAGCGTTCTTGTTCGGGGCTGGTGGGCTCCAGCAAGGGATGTGGCAGCGTCAGCCTCAGAGGAGAAAGCGAACTGCAGCATGGGTGAAGTGACGGCACGCATAAGGTTTGAAGCGGAGACCCAGAACGCGAGACTTTGGGATTCTGTGGTCTGCTTTCCTCCGCTTTTGTGTTTGCTCTGGTGTAATCCTCTGCAAAACAGGCACGGAAGGCTCTGCTCCCCGGCCGTGCGGGGAAGCTGCAATATCTATTCAGATTTGCACGTGAGTCAGGCCAGGGATGTGCAAATATTAGTATAGAAGATGATTTTATGCCATTATTGCGGAAGACGGAGGCAGTGTTATCCTCGTGGGGCCCATGTTCTGCCTCCCCCTCCAGGCTGCACCGCTTGACGTGGGAGGCAGATGCTGCGTAGCTCCCGACTCCTTCCCCTAAACGCTGCGGCCGCATCCAGCTGGGGAAATATTTAACTTTAAACTTTGCTTTTGAGACATTGAGAGCAAAGTAAAATCTTCGCTCGAATCAAACAAAGGTTTATCTGAGCGTATGTGTAGAAATAAATGTCACCATCAGGGCAGAATCACGCGCGCTCCCTGTGATACGTTATTAATTCTCTGCCTCGTCGCGTAATGGAGCTCTGATCTTTTCCGAACTGGACTTTGGAGGTGCGCTCCTGCCCTCGCCGTAGAGAAACCGCTTGTCTTTTAAGTCACAGGCAGGCAAACCAACAAAGCACTTGGGATCTGACCTGCCTGGCCATGGAGGGAATGAAAGCTAGCCGTGTCCAGCTCCATTGTAAAGGCGATTTTGATTGCGATTGACCTACAATAGAGGAAAATGTCTCCCACAGCTGGTCATCTTTTGTTCGGCGAAGAGGCTGCGTATACCTTCCGTGCGCTTTGGTGCCTGAAGGAAAGGTTTAAAAAAAAAAAAAAGGAAAAGAAAAAAAGGTGTGTCTAGCAAGCAATCTTTTTATCTCCTTATTCCAAAGCCTGCAACACCAGTGAGCAACCCCGCTGTGCCAGAGGAAACTCCCTGGGTGCCTAATAACCCACTGCCAGCGAGCGGATAATAACCGCGGATGAACTCGGAAGAGTGCGTTCTGTAATGATTTTTCCTGCCGAGGAAGTGAGTAATTCCATCCAGGAAGGAAGCAGAGAAAAGGAAAGCAAGCCGCTCAGGGCACGCTCTTATCTCCCCATCCCGGTCGTCGGGGCCAGCTCTGGAGCGGGTGGGCAGTGGTCTTCACTGGGCTGCTCACCGCAGAGGCGCTCGGGCAGGAAAAAGAGAGGGAGGCCTGGCTTTTTTGGAGACAAAATGCTTTGACTCTCTCTAGTACTTTCAAACATGCTGCCGATGTGACAGCGAGCCGTTGGTGGTTATTGCCTTGTCACACATCCACCCTCTGTCTTGGAGCATTCACCCACTCCGTCCCATTCGGGAAGGAGAAAGGTCAGAAGTCACCCTTTGCATTTTTAGCGTGGCACCGGGTTCCTTCCCTGCCTGATTACGGGTGGATTGACTTTCAGACTAAGCTTCTCGGCTTCAAGTGGCCTCTGAGATGCTACTTAAATTCCACATGGGCTCAATAACAGAGTTAAAGCCCTTGCTGATTAGGATGAGGGGCCTGCATGTCTGGTGATCCCCGTGATCTCTACTTTCAGCTCGAGATGTTGAAAAGCCGACTCCCACCAAGTCTATAGCTCTTGGTCTGCGTGGAGGAGCGGGGCTTCAGCCGCAGGCGTCGTGTCTGTGTTCTCGGGCCAGCCCCTGCCACCTTCAGAAACGACGGGGTGAGGCAGGAAGGCACCGAGGAGAGCAATGAGCACGGAAGAGGCTGAAGAGGAGACCATTACTAGGAGATTTCGCGCCGGTGACCTTGTCGCGGTTGCAATGTCGCCTGTGAGCTGTGCAGGAGGTGCCGGCTCTGCCCTGACGGCACGCTCCTGCAGAAAAGCTGGGCTCTCTGCGCCAGCTGGGACCCGACTGCGGCTGGGGACAGAGCCCGGCTCTGCTGTGCGCTGGGATGGAAACACCCCGGTCCGTTCCTAATGAGCTGGCTCCAGGAGATGGAACAGCCTCGGTGAGCAGAGCCTGGCCAGGACAGCTGCCCGGCACCCTGCACCGCAGCGCGATTTGCTGTCCGGGCACCTCCGCGGAGCTCTGGAGCTGCCGGTCTAAAGCTGCCGTCAGCGGCCCTACTCGTAACTTGAGTTTTTATCCAGCCCTCGTTCGGATCATGCTTTGTTCTGATTTTTAGCTCTGGTAGAGGTTGAGCCTGGCCCTAGGTGAAGAGGGAGAGTTAACGTTCCTTTGGTGAGGAGGTGGGAGGAAATGTCGGAGTCAGAGATGCGATGAAAATCCCTCCGAGCATCCCCAAAGGCCGAGTAGAAAGCAGTTGAATTTTAATCGCCTCATTAAAAGAGAAACTTTTATTAGTCACAAATGGCCTATTAAAAGGCTCCAGGGTGAGTTACCCCGCGCTGAACCGCGGGTCTTACTGCCAACTCTGCTTAGCTTTAGCACATCATCCGTCGAGCCGGGAAGGAGCGCTCGGCAGGGCTCGCCGCAGTAGCCGCATTCGCTCCGCAGGCACGGCCGAGCCCGGCTCGCTGCACAGCCCCGGGAGCTGGGGCACGCAGGGGCAGCTCCGTTATTTGTGATACAGGTCGGGAGGCTCGGCAGGAAATGTGTTCGGTTAACAATTTAATTTCGCTATTAGGCTGACTTTCCTTGGTACGTCCCCTCTTGGCTCCCGGAGGCTCATTGTTTTGTCAGCTGAAGGGCTTTGAACTTTTCGCCCAGGATCAAGCCTAGCACTGGTTAAACTTCTAACATACGCTCCCCTGGGAGACCGTCCTCGTCCCCGCAGGGGACACCGTGTTGTACTGCGGTGAGCCCGTACGTTGGAGGAGAAACGCTGTTCTCCATCGCTCTTCCTTTTAAATCAGTCTCTTGTCTCCGACTTCCCAAGAATCCTGCCTCGCTAAATCCTCGCAAGAGCTGTCGTCCAGCCTTTCAAACAGAAGACGACGATGCTTTCTGCAACTTATCCTTTCTTCCCCGTTCCCCAGAACAGTGCCGCTACCCTTTTCCCAAATTTCCATTGCATGAAGTTATGTCGCTCTGCATTAGGAGGTAGTTTGCAGAAGGCTTGGCAAGCGCAGGGGAGGGAGACCCGCAGGCCCCTCTGGGCTGGGAAGTAGGTTATTCCGGTTTCCACTCGCTATGTGCCAGCCCGAAGCACAGAGCAGGGAATTGTCCGGGTCATTCAGGAAATCTGGGGCGCAGCCAAGAATAACACCCGTATCGTCTAATCCCTGATTCGTGTCGCTGCGATTGCTTCTAATATTTTCCATTGTTGTGCCTTGGATCTTAACTGAACCGAGGGCAAACAGGGCATCGTGCAGCCAGGCTCAGCCTTACTGGGACCCTGTCTAAAGTCCGGACTTTAGGTGAGTAAGGAGAAGGATTCGGGGAGAACCAAAGCACCTTATTAGGCAATTTGCCCACTCGGTCAATTCTGTCTAATAGGGTTGAGGCCTGAAGGAAAGGGAGGAAGCAGAATACAGCCCTTCTCGCGAGACTGGAGCTGGCAATAGCTTAAGGCTGCAGCCCGAGAAAATCTTGTCGCGTACCCGGAGATGGGAATGGCAATGAATCGCTCGCTGCCAGGAGCTCCTGTGGCCTTGCCAGCCGGGAGGATGCGCACGGGGAAGTGTTACGATGGCAGGCGACGCACGGCTTGGCTGAGCGGGGTGCTGGGCAAAGAGTTTCCCAGCTTCCAGCGTTCTGCACCAGCCGGCCGGCACAGGATTGATACGGGATCGCTATGGTCCCCAAGGATACGCGGCTCTGAAAAGTGACTAAAACATTGGATGAGAAGATAACTGGCTTTCTGAAACAACATTTCATCACTGTTTCATTAGTGTGGGTAGATGAGTGTTTGGGCTTCAATGCTGCCTTTGTATTACTAAATCTTTTTTTTTTGTTTTTGGGGAAGGGGGATTTGAAAAATCATTGGGTCCTTAGAAGAGCCAACACTGAGGCTTAAGCATTTCGGCTCCAGCGCATGTAAGGCGCACGGTTTGGGGAGTTCGGATGTCAGCGAGGACAAGACTTGGAACGAGCTGAAATTATCGCTCCGGCCGGCCGGGTCAGCAGCGAGTACCACCGAAACGCGAGTGCCATTTGTGCGACTGCCAGCAGAGCTGTCATCGGGAGGGAAGGGCTTTTTCAGGCGTGGCAAGCTGAGACCCGCAGGCTTTGGGTTTCTTTTGTGCAGGTGGTACCTGCTCTTTCCCACCTCGGATTGTGTGGGTATGTCTTAACGTTTCAAGTTATCTTTGAAAAAGCCTTGGTAGCGTTGCAAACGTATCTTCTTGCGTGCGCAAAACGTCCTGTCAGTGTGCCCAACAATGCGAACGCTTCCTCGCGCTGTTTCCGTCCGTGATTCCTTTTTCTTCTGAACGCACAGTTGGTGTTTTGGAGTCGGCACAGAATATTTTCTGCCAAGCGTGTTGGAGCCATTTTTGAAGCCTGTGCGGGATGCCTTTCCCCCCAGTTATAAGGACACAAAATGAAATGTGTAATCACAGAGCTGCTCTTTCTGTTACTAATTAGTTACAGCTTTGGCTGGAATGGGAAGAGAAACCAGGGGGGCTCCCAGCTGGCAGGTGGGAGGGAGAAGTTACGGACAGAGTGCGTGTGGAGCCCTTAGTCCGGTGAGCGCCGATACAGTCGTTTTCTGGTGGTCCTGTATCGCACGGAGCTTTCCGAGTTAACCACAGGCTTCGTGCCTTCGGTCGGCAGCTGCAAAGGTGCCATTTCGTCCCTGGCCTGGGGCAGGGTCCAGAGCTTTCTGGCCAGGGACTTGCCCACCGGCCGGTGCCCAGGACCACGCGTGCCCTCCTCGCCGGGCAGCGTCACCGCTGTCTCGTGGGGCCTCGCCGAACGCAGGTGACGGTCGGTTCCCAGGCTGAACCTGCTGGAGATGTGCTTCATTCTCCAGCTTTTTCCTTAAGGCAGTCAGGACGTGGCAGCCTTGCAGCGTTAGAGAAGAAAAAAACGGCTTTTCCAGGAGTTTTCATTGATTCGTTTGGTCAGTCAGTCTGCCTGCACTCCTGCGCCCAGGCAGCGTTAGGGCAGGAGATACTGGCGTGAATTTAGCGTGAGGAGTTGCAGACACGTCGTGAGAGCGGCCAGGAGCACGTGGGACTCTGCGGTCGGTCTGAAACGTCTCGGGCTTTTTCTTTGCAAAGTGAAATCCTCGAAAACGTTCTTCACCCTGACTTTTACACAGCCCGATTGTTTAAAAGAAAGCGTGCCTGCTGAAGTCTGGAGGAGAGGCCAGTCCCGATGTTCTGCAAGGTGCTTTTCTCGAGCACGAGGAGTTGCTGCGTGGACGTGTGCTGCATGGCAAAGCCAGCCGCACGTCTGACCGTGGCTCTGGAGTGGGGTCACAACTGCTTGTGCTCGACTGGCACTAACCAGCACCTCCACCACCCCCGGGTGTGCCTTGGGATTGGGATAACCCCTCCCTCTCCTAGCAGGAGAAAAACATTGCACTCTTTTTTTTTTTTCTCCCCCCCCCCCCCTCCTTGCTTCCGCTAAAGCCAAAGACAGATCTCATCTTTGCTTCAGCAGAGGAGGCTTTCCTCCGGACGCGGTCTCTGTTTGCAGGTTGATGGTTCGCTTGGCGTGTTGGCGAGTCGCTTGAGCCGGCACCCGTGCGGGGCAGCAGCCTGTTTCAGCCGGCACCCGATCCGCGGTGAATCGCAGCGTGAGCTGCACTTGGCTCCGCCGGCCTTTGCTCGCCTGCGTTCTGTGCTCTTTCTAGCAAACCTGCGTTTCTGAGCCAACGGGTTTGGGGTTGCCAGGTCTGTCTTTTGTCACTGCAGCTACTCGGAATAATGACGTTCTCTGGAGCCGTCAGCTGGACCGGTGGGACAGGAGGGTCCCTAACGCAGGTGACCGTGACGCAGTTGGCAGTTGCAGCCCGTTCCTTCCCGGGATGCCCAACGTTAATGGCTCGGTCCCCGTTGCTGCTCTTGGCCCAGGGCTGTCCGCAGTCCAGCCCCGGCTGAGCAGGGCTCTCGGGGCAGTTTTCCTCCCCAGCCCCCTTGGCCTTGGATTTGGTTACGGTTTGTCCAATGGAAGTGAAACGGGAAAGAAAAAGAGGGCGTGCAGGAGAAGGAAAGAAAAGAGAAGTTGGCCGGCAACACAGCTACGTCCAGATCAGTGAATAGAGAGAAGATTTCATTGTCCGAATCTTTAAATGGCCTTAAAAAGGAAGATAGGCACTTGTTCTGCGTCCTTACGCTTTGACAAAGCACGGCACACGTGACGGCACCACTCGTTAACAACATTTCTCCTTTTGAGATGAGCATCTTCTAGCGGGCAATATAAAATATTGGCTGCTTTTCGCGAGTTACGAGAAATGGACGTTTCACTGGAAAAACGTATCCTTGTTCGTGGTTTTATTTAGACGATTTGAAAAGGTGGATTTCAGAAGCCTAATTGAGCATTCTCTGTCTCCGTGTACATTTTACACTTCACTTGGTGAGGACAGAGAAATGGGGCTGCTCAGGCTTACTTACAGCTTAGCTCGATTTCACCCTCCCGCCCGTCCCGAAGGCGACGCCGCGTTTGGGTAGCCGCTCTCCAGGAAAGCTCGGCAGAGGGGCGGGAAGCAGCCGCTAGCGGCGTGCTCCTGAAAGATGCCTCCGATTTCAAAATCGGTACGTCGTCTGCGCTGCCACGAGGTCCGGCGTGATTCCGCGTGAGGCGTTTTCTGAGCGCGTTACCCGCTTGTCGGCAGGAGCAGCACGATTTCGCCCACGGCCCCGCAGCTCTGCCGAGGTTTTCCTGCGAATTCGCGCTTAGCCGCACTTTAAGAGAAGCGCTTAGACGTTGCCTGAGGTATTTTAGTTCCTGTCCCCAATTCCGAGAGGCTTTGCGTACTGCTTGAGTGTCGCATTGCCGCCCAAGAAAGAGTCGCCTTGCAAAAACGGCTCAACGGTATTTTTGTAACTGTTTTGAGTTTGCCAGAGGGCTGCAGGACCTCAGTGAACGGGTGTTTCTTAGTGCAGGAACACTTCTGCTCGTGATCTCAGGAATTCTTCTCTCCCTTCTCCTTGCAGCCGTCTGCAGTTACGGGGTTTGTTTCAACGGTGGGAATTGCGTAGAGGGATCTTCGCAGCTCTGCCACTGCCCCTCTGGGTTCCAAGGACCTCGCTGTCAGCACGGTAAGCAGTCGTGTCAAATTCTTCCCTGGCCTTTGAGTCGGAAGTGGAGAGGATAAAGAGCGAGGGATGCCCCGGTATTTTTATTTTATCCGAGCCATTGTTTTATCTGCCAAACTCCAGTAATCTGCTCTCTGCTTTTCTTGGCCACTGTTTGTAACGTTTGGGGAACTTGGATGTTTGGAAAGGAAACGCTTATCATGACTTGCTGTGAAACACAGCTCCGTACTGTACAATAGCCTTTATTCCCGGCTGCCATCGGCGGAGGGATTTGCTGGAATCGGAGAAGGAACCTGATTAAAGTTGGGTCAAAGAAGCCCTGGGGTCATGGCCTGCGGAGTGAAGCTCAGCCCGGGGAAGCGTGGCGATGGGCTGCCACATCAGAAGGGAAAACAGTTACGCTCTGACCAGCCGGATCAGTTATGTCTTTGGCCAGGCTTTATTCTGGGGCTGCTGAGCTGTATTCAATTCACCTCCGTGCCATATACAAACTCTCTCTTGAAGGTTATTGAGTTTCCTAAGTTTGCTGATTGGGAGATGTTCTGCTTTGGTAACGTGACGGTCTATAGCAAACAACTGCGAAAGGCTGGAAGGGTTCTCGGTGCCGCGTATACGGCGAGAGACAATGTGCCTCGTGCTGTCGTGGAGAGGATCGGTGTCCTGTCTTCCCTCCAGCTGCTAAGTCTGCAAGGGCAGTAACAATTACTCAAATTCTCTTCAGACGATACTGATTTTTAACAGCAAATGAACTAATAAGACTTTTTTTTTTTTTTTTTAACCGTCCGTAAGCGTGTATCTCTCCCTTCAGAAGCGCGTGGTTCCGTGGTCTTCCAGAAACAGAGGCAGGCGCGGGGAGGGAGGGGAGCTGGCACCGGGATGCTCCTCGGCAGGAGCTGGTCTCTTCCCACCGAGAAGGGCTGGAGAGGAGCGTGTTCTGCAGCGCCCCGAACCCTCCAACCCCAGAGCAGCGGGAGCAGAGGGCAGAAGGGTGACGCCGTGGTTAATCAGTCCAGGGACAGCGTGTGTCTTAACGCTGCGTTTTAGGAGGGCAGGCAGCAGCTCTTGCCGCTCCGGCTTGCGAGGAGACACGAGCACCGGCTCCGCGGCGGACGGGGCTGCGGCGGCTGAGCCAGCCTGCTCTGGCGCGTTTTTATGGTGCGTCTGTTTTAAGGAACTTTAATTGTTGTTACGACGTCAGTTTAGAAGTGCTTAAAAGGCCCTTAAGTCACGTTTAGATAATACCCTTAAAGAAAGAGGATTCTCTCTGTCAGACACAAGCTGTAGCTCAGCCAAACCCTCGCCCTGGACTTCAGGCTCGGTTCGTTCCTCGCGCCTTTGCTGTCTGTTGTTACCTGGGTCAGAGCTGTGTTTGTTACAGTCGGAGGCTTTCCCCGGCCTCAGCCGCGGCAGGGCTTCGTGCGTGGTGGTCGTGAGTGCCCTGCCCCGCGTTCCAGTGGCGGCACAACTTCCCAATTAGGCGACGAAGCCATTTCCTTGGTAATAATAAGAGAAACGAGTCGCCCCGAGCCCAGGCGTTCAGCCCACAAGCCTGGCTGCTGCTCTCTTGCTGCAGCGCATCCCAGCCCGAGCTCCCTCCAGAAACGCAGGCTCCGCTTGGCAACCAGCAGCCCCTCGGCCAGGCCGGTGGGATTTCGGTGGAGCCTGGGCATTGTTAACAGGGAGGTGGCACGGACCCGTCCGACGCGAGGCAGAAACCCCTCCTGGAGCACGCCTGAGATGGTTCTGTCGGGGCCACGGGTCTGCATCTCTGCCCGAGCCTCCCGTTACCAGCACGCTGGCAGCTCCGAAACAGAAACACGGGGTGCTCTGTCCCGTGCGCGCGAAAGGGACCGGTGTCGGGGCACGGCACGACCTGCTGCGTGGCAGAAGCAGAGGCAGCTGGCAGCCCTCCGTGGGGGACTGCGGTGCCCCACGGGGACGCCGGGGCGGGGGTGCGGGTTTCCCCGGGCTGAGCTTTGTGCGGCTGCGCTCGGGTCTAGCGCTGCAGGAAACAGGGCGATGCCCGGGAAATGGAGCGAGCCGGCTTTAACCCGCTGGTCACTCGGAGCTCTGTGGCTGGTTTAATGCTAACAGTTCAAATTCTGCCTTTTAAGTAGGAAGAAGAGGATGCTGCTTAGTATGAAAACAATTTGCAGTTTGTTTTGCTTTTTTTGCTTTATGTTTCTAAAATAGTCACGCTGCAGACACAATAGTAACCCGAGCCCAAAATATTTACTCCCCAGCAGCAGTTTAAACACACTAAAAATACCGCTTCCCTCGCATCCTTTGAGCCCCGAAGGATCAGAGCGTGGCTCCTTCTCGGAGATGTACACACCGCTGCTTAGGTTCGCGTTTGCACATGTTACAGGGGTGCCAGGAAATAAACAGTCCTTTAATTGTCCCTGCAATTCTTTTTACCATAGCTTCTCTCATACAAATTAATAAAATAAACATTGGGTGTTTTCCTGTACAGAACCTGAGAGGTAAAAAACATTTTCACATTTGGCAATGTTTAGCAATTCCCGCAGTTATAATTGGTTGCAGCTTTGAAAATAAAGCACGTGTTTCTGAGACCCCCAAATACTTTTTTAAAAGGGAAATGACTGGCTTATGTTGGAGAGGAAGAGAATACAGAATACATCTGTAGTTCCACTGACGTTACCCCCCTTGGACGAGGGACCTGAAGTTGCTGCTTTGGGTCTCAGAAGGTCAGCCTGGGGACGGCTGAAGATTCGCTTTTATTTTCCCGTCCTGCAGACCCCGCTGCAGGATAGCGGCTGGAGGCAGCAGCGTGCGTGCCCTCGGGGTGGTGTGCCCGCTTCGCCTGCCTACGGCGGGAGGGGAACGCTCTGACGCTGCTGCGGGTCACAGCCCGCTCCCCCCGATTAACGGGTCCTTGGTGCAAGAAGCCTTTGCCCTTGTCTGGGGAAGAGGATGCTCTGATCAGAAATCTCTGGGCCTGATCTTAATGGTATCACTTTTTCTCCTCTGGAAAGAAATACAGACACGTTTGTTTTAAAGGCAGGCCGTTCTCTATCCTGGCCAGACTCTTATCATACCTTTCAGCATGGGATATTTTTACTGGCCAGCCTAGAGCAGCCGCAATCCTGTGTTTGCCCTGGCAGGAAAACAGGCGGTACCCAATCAGCCTGGCTTCCAGGGGTGAGATGCTGTCCTTCCTGCTCTCCTGAGCTGTTGAAAGCGATAATATTTGGGCACTCTCCGTCTGCGTTAAATCATCTCGCTTTGAAGGCAGAGCTCTCGGTAGGGCTGCACGAGCTCTTTCAGGAAGGTCTGCAGTACGTCTTGTTTACCCCTCTGGGTTTCAACACCTTTTCTGTTGCCTCTTGCATCTCGGTGGCTTTTTGATGCTGGTAAGTGCTGTCAGCGTAGAGATTTGTCTTCTTTTTTTCCCCTGTGCAACGTGGCATCTCCTACCTGGGGTAAGCGGGGCTTTGCTAGGGCAGCAAACCAGAGGAGGAGGTTGAGCCGAGGAACGTTACGGCGCCTGCGGAGGCTGTTTCTGACTGGGGAAGCAGCTGGCTTGTCCTGAGCTCCTTCGTTCTCTTCCACGACTGGTAGATGAAAGGGTTGTGAATGGAGTGTTTGAGGTTTGGTTCGGGCTGAGACTCTCTTTAGGAGCTCCCTTCTTTGAGCTTGGGCGTAAATGACCTTTCTGTGCAGGGCCCGTTGCTGGGAGGGAGGGGGTGTCAGAAAACCTGGGCTCTGCTCCAAGCCTGCCCTGCCTTCCCAGGGATCCTCGGACCATCCGACGCTTCGGGGTCCGGTTTTGGTGAACTCGGTGTAGCCGCGTGAATGCAGTGGAGCGGCTCCCCGCACAGCTCCGGCAGCGCCCGACACCTCTGCACGCCGAGGGGTTGCGCGTTCGTGGCGGGGACCGTCCGTCCACGGGACGGGGAGCATAAAGGCTGTTGTTGTTTGCGTCTCGTACTGTAAATCAGCCGCTCGGCTCCAGCGTTTGCCGACTGAAAACTTCACGTCGGAGTGGATCGTTTCAGCAACACTCAGGCTCTGGGGCTCTGGTGTGGGAACTTTGCTGTGCTGGAGGGACGGGACCCTTCCTAATTAGCCCGGCCGCGTTTTGAAGGATCGGCCAAACCAAATCTTCTTTAGCTTTGCACAAAGGAGAGGTCAACTGTAAGCAAGCAGGGCCCATGATTAGTGTCTGCTTTTGCAAGGCCAGCTGAAACGGCTTTGTCGCGGCTTCAGGAGACCATTATTGCCTCTTTCTTCTACAGCACTGCCCTCATTTACACAAGCATTTGACATGCCCTCGGTGTTGTTTGATTGACTAATGACCCTATTTCTCCTGCTAATCTCTTCGGGCTGTTCAGTTGGAAGCCTTTGCGCTGTGTTAGGGCACGGGAGGGGTGGGAGAGAGGGGTTTGGTGCAGCAGCGGGGCTGGAGGGGCGTTGCAGAGAAACCCAGGACCGCAAAGCCCGTGAAGGTGCTGAAGGCAAAACAGGAAGGGTTTTGTCTTTGGAAGCAAAGGAAAACACCTCGTAGGCTCTTCTTGGATCCAGGGGCCAGGTGCTTCTTTCCGAGACGGAAGCACACCACCGGCGAGTGTGCACGTGCGATAACGCTTGTTTGGGCGCGGGTGACTTCCCTGGTCCAGGGGACCCCGGTGCTGATTTCAGAAGCACAGCAGACAGATATTGTGTTCGACGTTTCATGGCTTTACAGTTCACAAGGCCGATTTAAAGTCCGTTTGTGGGACTAAATAGCGGCAATTGTTCTTCGGCTGTCAGTTTATTGGAGAGAATCCACTGGTAATAATACCAGGGCTAAATTAAGCAGAGCACTTCTCCAACAGCCAAGAAGTCCGAATACTTTTATTTATAAACAGCCTCCTGATTCCAAGGGTGAGCCTTCTGCTGGGGAGGGGGGAAGAGCCCCAGCCCAGAGGAGGTTGCTGCCAGCCCGCAGCGCCGCCGTGCAGCTCTGCCTGCCGGGATTTTCTCTCTTTTTGGCTCAGGAAGGCAGCGGAACAAGGGCGGCTTGTGCAGAGCTCTGCTCCGTCCCGCGCTATCGGCTTGTCCATCAGCCAACCGTTAGGTATTTAATAGCTGGCAAACAGGTAGCGCTGAACTCTTTGAAAAAGTTCGGGAGAGGAAACAAGCCAAGGCTATGTAGGGGTTTGTTCAGTTAAAAAAAATAAAAAAAAATCTTTTGTGAAGTGAGTTTGGAAGAAAAGGGAAAATGTGCTGAGGCTGGGGAGCAGCTGGGGTTGTACCTGTGGAACAAGTTTCCTCACACTTCCAGCTGTAGGGCATTCTGGCGTCCAGCGTCCTTGGCCGAGACGCACGGCACGCTGTTCATCACGGGCTCCCCGGCGCGACCTTGGTCTTGCAAATCTGGATGTAAGCGCAGGGCAGTTACTCTGTGAATAACTTCAGAGTTCATATGATTTGAGTTTCTAAAGGTTAACTGGAGTACAGCAAACAGCCTTTTGCACGTACGCTATCGCCTTTAAAGTCGTCCAGCTTCATCGATGAGTGATGGAGCATAGGCGTGGGCGAAAATCTTACTGACACGTTTGTTTAAAGGACCGTGGTAGTGGGTGAAAAAGAGCTGCTAGTTTAAGAGAATAAAATCTTTAAAGGCCTTAGTGAATTCGAAATATGGCTTGCTTTGTTCTTTTCAAGCTTTCCTTGGGTTGAACTCAAGAATTAAGGATTTCATTATCATTTATAGAAGCGATTGTATTGGGTGACAGAAAACGCGTGTCTCAGACCTTTAGATGAGTTGCAGCCCTCTGCTTGGATTTTGGCAGATAAATGAGAGAGGAATCCTATCGCCGACATTGCACTGGTTTGAAATTTTCATATCGATCTTTACTGCTCCTCGCATTAAGGTCTGTCAGGGGTAAGAAAAGCTTGGAAGGAAACTGCTTATCGTGCCGTCTGGAGAGGACCAAATCTACCCTTTGTTTCGAGGGATTTGTACCTTGGGCCAAGTCGCGTGAAGTACTTGATGCCGTCTTCCAAGCCACGCATGTTTTCCCTTTGGGGAGGATCGGAACTCCTCAGCACCTCCCGTGATCGCCTCCTCGGTTGCTACAGCACCAGCACCATGGTGAAACGTCCGGCCCCGCTCCAATCTCCCTTCACGGATTTCTGCACGCGTTCGCAGCCGGCCGTGACCAATTACAAAGGGGGTTGTGTTCGCAAAACCTCGGCGACTTGCAAAGTTGAGCTGGGGGTCCCAAGAGCTTTACATTTCTGAGAGCTATGTAGCCTACCCTAAGTATTTTCTTCTCGTAAACCATCTGTTGAAAGTCAGACTGTAAGCACGGCGGTGAGTCGAGGGATATTTATGTAGGAGAACAGAATATTTTCCAAGCCATGAAAAATACTCCAGCCTAAAAACAGACCGCTGGCATCCCATCGTGTAATTGGTAAAAAGAAGAATTTGATAGACGAGTGCCACGTAGACTGAATTAATGCCGAATCCTTGGACTGTTACTGGAGAGGACGAGAACCAGGTCAGGTAGCCAAGGGCCAGCCCAAGCCTGCAGTTGCTCGCCCAGCTGGCGGCTTTCTTGAAACGAGAGAGACCCATAACGACCTTCTGCGTTTGCCTGGTCTGACGTAGGGAAAAGACACGGCACGGGGCGGCTCAGCCCTGGGGACCTGGGGTCTTCCCTTTTTCCTGGGCATCTTGTGGAAGGTGGTGGTGCGGGGATCCACGCTGGCCGTAGGCTCGAGGGGACGGGTTCCAGCTAAAATAGGTTTGGTGAGTGAAATGAGGAGTGAAGGCCAAAGTAGAAAAGATAAGCATTGCTGCAAACCTTCCTGGCATTTTTAGAATTCATTTATGCTTAGATGCATAGTACGGGCTGTAATAAATCGCCAGTATGTTACGCTTTCAATTTCTGGGTTTGGAAAGGTTGGAGAAAACATGTTTTTATTCAGTCTGTGCTGCCTTCCCCAAGGCATCTTTTTAAAGCGGTGTTCTCTAGCAGGCGATAACATCTTTTAACAGCCTCTGAAACTCCTTATCTCCACCTCAGCCACGGGTTTTCCTTTAATTTTTGCTTTGTTTGTTGTGTTTCAGTCCATTTCCTCTCCTTTGCCGTATGGTCTCAGTGCTGCAGTATAATTTGCGTAACCATTCAAGAAACAAACTTCTGTTGAGGTTCCGGTCAGTACAAATACTCTTTTTTTTTTTCTGGGAAGATGCTCGGAGGATTCCCACTCCCAAGATTTAATTTATGAGAGTTATGTGGGAAAGGGAGGACACTTTCCATATATCCTCGATCCAAGTTCAAGTGCTTGTGCATTCCTGTTGTGCAATGCAGTTTTTTCACTTGGGCTGAAGCTTGCCGTTCCGCGCAGCCTTAACCCAAACGAAGCTGTTTGATAGCGGAGGAGGAGGAGGAGGAAAATGTCCCACTGAGAACCCCCACAAAGGAACCAAGGGTGGCACCAGCCAGCGAGGGAGTTTGTTGCAGTCACTTTCTGCTGCTAGCTACGTTGCGAAAGTTCAAACGAGAAATGGTGTCTGTGGAAGTGGGAATCCTCCACCAGGTTCAGAGAGCAAGCTGAGGGGCTTGGCGCCTCGTTTTATCCTCAGGTTTCCCGTGTGCTTAGCTTGTGCTCACCGATTACAGCTATGCTAGGGTTTTAAATTAATACTGTAGTGCATATATATGCGTATGCATGTGTATGAACAGTAGGCTATCGTAGTTCATACATGGTTTATGGTACATTAATACCACCTATAGCTAGTATTTAAAAATACGTATTGCATTTTAGCGGTCCCCTCACTGGAAACATGGAAATGATTTGCAGTGGAGTGACTATTCCCTGCCTGGGGAGCCTCTGTCTTTCTAGCCCTAGATAAGCACACGGACCCTTCAGGCACAGCCCGTGCCCCACGCGCCGTAGGAAGCCAAGTCCGGACCCTGCAGCTCTCCGAGTTGCCGCTGTGCCGGCCCGGCAGACGCCCTCTGCGTGCGGTGCTCTTACGGCGGCAATGGCGTTGGCACCAGGTTGGGGTTCGTAGGGCAGTGGTTGGGGAACAAGCTGTGCCGTGCAGGGGCTGGAGCCCTGCCGTCATCTTCAGGCTCCGTGGCCGGTCCCCGGCTGCCCGGGCGTGGGGCAGGAGTGCCAGCGGCTGGAAGCAGTCGCACGGCAAGCGTTCGGCAGCAGAAGCAGCTCTGGACGGAAAGGAGGATCCAGGCAACCCTTGCTATTCTGGCTGAGATCTCCCAGTCCCAGCGTGGTCGGTTTGCTCCCAGACATGCTTAATTTTACGGGACTTCAGTTTCTCGGGGTTTGTGTTACACACACGGACACATGTGCTGCGTATTTCTGTGCAGACGGGGTTTCTTTGCATAATTCAGTGTTCGTGGGGCCTCTGTACCCCCCTGAGGTTCCCGTTGGCTGCAGGGACACCTGTTAGACCCTCAGTCTCTATGTGCCAGCCAAGAAACTGGTTTGAAGGCCAACGGGTGTTTCTGGTTTGCCGTACAAGAATGCATATTGACTGTCTGTCTTCCCGCCTCCCCAAGCAAGGAAAACCACAGTTGAATCTGGAAATTCTCTGCTCAACACCAGAACAGCAGGCGGCCCTGCACGGAGGTGCCAAGAAGTCCAAACGGGCTCCCTTCTCCCCGGCGGGCCGTCTAGCACGCTCACGGGGTAGACGCCGGGGCTGCTGGCCTTCAGCTGCTCTCTGCAGTCAGGCGTTTGTGTTTTACTTTGCATTTTTCCTCCGCAACGTTAGCCGAAGAGCCTGGCATGCTGCGGCCTGTAGGACACCGTGGTCGCTGGTGGCTTTTGCCTTGCGTCCAGCCGCGCAGACGGCGGGGCGGGCCGGTCCAGCTCCGATCGCTCGCGGCCAGCGGCCGTCAGTGGTTTTGCAGCGGAAGCAGTTTGTGATGTTTTTCACCCTGCTGGGTGCATCTGCCTCTCTCGGATGCTTTCAGTCCACACTTCTCGAACAGGTCTTGCAGGCGGCAGAGACTTAACACTGACGTCGTGGATTTGAGGTGGGACTCTGCTGCGGATGGGCTAAGCCGACACAAATGAACGGTGACAGCAAAGCAGGAGAACAGCCCCCGTTTGCAGATTAAAATATTTTTTGGAGAGAGATTTAAGCAGCCTGCTTAAAGACTGGATAGACCATTACGGAGGTCCGCACCAGCTCTTGGCTCTTGCGGGCGGGAGCTGGTTTGAATCGTCGATAATGGAAGCCAGTTATGCCGGTTCACGGTCCTAATCTGATTGTCAGAGATCAAAGGGCCCAATAACGCAGTCCTGTGCAATAAATGCGAGCGGTCGTAGGGTGCTGGGTTCCTTTCACTGGTCTAACGGCGTAGCGTGCAGTGGAGAAAGGGGACGGGGGGGTCTTAAGCTGTTAAAGAGAATCCGGGGGATATTGTGCCTTTCCTCGGCATGCCATTGCGTTTTGTGAGGCGTGTTGGGTTTCAGCACAGCAGATGCTGAGCTAACGGCTGCCAGATGTATGTCATTAGAGGATACCTCTTTTACCAGCTGCAAATTGTCCATCACTTCCTCTACTGTACATTTTCATCAGCGGCAGCTCGAGTTCCCACAATTTACTGCTATCTCAGACGTTACCCAGCTTCTCTCTAACTGATAATAACGGGCTTGTGCAGCCCAAACCAATCACGTGTGGAAAAGTCAAATAATGTATTTCGGTTTGTGTCTGTTCAGGAGCTCAGTTCTGATTTGCCTTGATAAACTTGCCCGGAAAATTATATTCTGCATTTAACTTGTAAAATGAATTGCTAGAAAACTCCAAGCATTTAAGTGCAAGAGTGCCAGAGATGGTTTTGTACTTATGTGAGAGTAAGGCATGGCTTTTCACTTTATGGGCTCTGGCGTAACAGGATACGCTCCTTGAAAATGCACATGTTTAAACTGAAGAAATGGTTAAAATAGAGCATTAATCCACGCAGATGGTGCGAATACAGAGTGCATCATGGCACACTTGGGGGTAGATGCGTTATGAAAACATTTGCACTTTACACAGGCTTTTAATCAGAAGGAGTCTGAGGTTTCTGTGAGATTTCAGATGTGGTGATACGTCTCCACGGCACACTTCCTTAGTTCTGTGAAGGTGCCCTTTTCTACGTCTTTGGAAGTTCGTTCCTTCCTGCATGTATTTCCCAGGCAGAATGCTTCAGCAAATGATTTTCTTGAAATGGTTTGTAAGGTCTTTTTTATTTTATTTTTTTTCCCCCCAAACCTTGAAAAAAGGCTCATTGTAAGGAAAACAATGCCGCCGCCTTCCTTTCCCGAGAACTTTCTGCTACTGTTGACACCGTTCTCCTTTGCAGAGCGTCCGTTTGGGCTGTGTCTGGTGCAGGAGGAGGAAGGGGAGAGCTCAGCGCCGCGCAGCAAGATGCCTGGATGGGTGCACGGTGCTCCTACAGCCAGGCTGCAGGACATCAGGGAAAAAGGACTCTGGTCTCTGAAAAGGAAGGTGTTTGGAGGTGTTTGTGCCTCCGTTTTCCATTCTGCGGTACCGAAACCTTCCGTGGTTGGAAATGCAGCACCTTTCTCGTGCAGCGTATTGGCTTTGACCTTCTGGATGTAAGAGCAGAGAGCGGTGATACTTGAAATGCGTAGGAGAAACAGGTGTAGAGAATGGCTTTTGGGAAACAGCACATCGGGTAATTTTTCTGGTTTAAAACGATTTAGGCGTTATCCCCTTCCATTGCAGTCTGGGAAACTGCCCTGCGTTGCACAGCAGAGTACTTACTCCTAGCAAATAAATACATTATTTCTGCCTTTGTTTTTCCGGTTGCTCAGGATCTCACCTCATTAATAGGGAAGATTTTGGAATGTCAAATATTTGGAGTATCTGGGTATCAGAGCTATACAATAGATCTCTGTGGCAGGCGGTCACTGAACTCCATCTGTCTGCATGGAGGTGTTTGCTTTGCCTCTAATTCAGGTAGCCTGCGCGGTGCTCTGACTCTCTGTCGAGCAAACGCCTTTGAACTCAGACAACTGCTTCTTCAGGAAGGTGAATGTCGAGTTTAAAACTTTACATTTGCGCTTTTTTTTTTTTTTTTAAACTTGTGAATTTAACAAGAAGCAAGTAGCAATGACCCTTTCATTAGAGACAAAAGGAAGTGTGTATAAATGTCTTTTGTGGCTTGGCAGTAAACTTGCTGAGGACAACATAAAACGTGCTCATTAAATGTTCTTTAAACAGTATTGCTTTTTGTTTTCAGAAGCAATGTGATGTTTCGTCCCACCATTAATTGCCTAATACCAATTATGGCATAAACAAGCCATTTGCTATTGTAACTTTTTCAATTTATTTTTCAAGGTTCCTACTCTTAACACCTATTATGCATCTGGGAACACGAGTGGCTTTTGTAGTGAAAGATAAATAATGAGATCAGTAACCAATAGTTTTATATAGACCATCCTGTACTATAAACGTTACTGCAGCTCTTGAGAACCTTACAAAATGCTTCCCCCCTTGGATGCTTTGTAGTACTGACCTTAATTATATGGAGACAAAGAGACTGGGAGAAGATTATTTTTTTCCCAGGGACTTTCCAGTTCTTTAGAGTAAGACGTGTACTGCCCAGTGTGCGTCGGCAGCTGAGCGAGCAAGCCTCAGGAAAGAGGTACCCTGCGTTGGCGCTGCCTGCAATCACAGCTCTGCAAAGTGCCGAGGAAGACGGGGCAAAGACAGACTGTCACAGCTGGCCCTCTGGTTGTAACCTCCTACCTGAGATCGTCACCTTCCTGTTGGTACTGCAGCACTTCCGACTCTGTTCCAGCCCAGTCGGGGAGGTTTTCCTGAAATTCACTTGACAGCACTCCTTTTGCCACGCTGTGTTACACAACGCGGCCGTATTTCCCTGGTATCCAGCGGGGGGATGGAACTGTCACTGGTGGATGCAGTGGTAGATCAGGAATGGTTGGGTTAAAGTCAACGCTTTGTTCCTTTTTTAAATGAGAGGAGAACTTTGAATTCTTTATCCTGGTTAGTCTTCTGCTTAACTGCAGGTATCTTAACTGCAGGAGAAACAAGGGTTGGTGCTGATTTCGTGCTCCGCAGATGAGCGGTACTCTGCACCATGCGCGTAGCAACCGACAGTCACTGACAGACTCAGACGTGTTACGCGTCGGAGCTGGAGGGGCTCGTGAAGTAGGTATGTCTTCTGATGGTTTAGCTGGAGAAATCGGAGGGGCAGGTGATGCAGCTCGGCGATGCAGCTCGGCTGGGCTGTGTCTGGGGCCCGGCGCTCCTGCCTCCCGGTGCACGTGCGTCTGGCGCTCAGACCAGTTCACGCATCTTCAGTCCCGATCTGAGCCCTTTGCAGCTTTAGCCCGTTCAACAGCAGGTCCTTTGAACCCTCCACCTAGATTTTGGCGAGTTTTTCCTTGACTCCACGTGGCTCTCGCTGGCTTTGGATCAGGGCGATGTAACCGGTGAGAGCGAAGCTCCAGGCTTTCTCATGGCCCCGTCTCCTCCGATGCGTGGCAGTAAGTCCGGCTTAGCCTTGGCTTTGAGGGCAGGAGGGGTAACCCGCGTCCGTTCAGAGGCCACGGGCCGAGTGCCCTGGGGACACACAGCTGCAGATCACCAGAGCTTCACCCTGGCACGTGCTGTTCCGCAAGAAGCAATTAATATTGGGACAGAAGTGCCGCTGGCGTTCACACCTTCATACGCTCAGCCTTGGCAAACGCATCCGTGATCTCATGGAGCTGAGGTCGCTTCAAAGATTTGGAAACTTTGAAGGAAATCTCTTCAGCTTCTCCGTAAGAGGAATACAGGTTCTTTCCCAGGAGGGCCATCTTCCCATCCTTCTGTGAAATGCAGTTTTGGCCATACAGTGGAAAAAAAAATCATCAACTACCAGCCCCTCCGTTGAGCTCCCGCAGGGAAGCCTTGGAAAGCCTGCCAGGCGCAGTATATTTTTATATTGCATCCATTATATAATGTGTCAAAAACGAGTTTTCTCCACTATGGCGAGATATTTATAGTCCATAAGGTTTTATGGCAGAACTTGAGAGTCTAAGGTAACCTCTGTAAAGAAAGAGCCCGGCTGAATGGCGTTACCTGCCCCCCCACCCGTGTCCTGAGGACCCTCGGGAACACAAAGTGGAAACTTGCCGAAACTGGGAGTGAATCGGGCACAGCAGTAGGAACCGGCGCCAGATGGGAGTGGGCAGGAGGAAGCGAACGTCTCTGGTGATGTGGGCTGAAGGCTGGCTGAGGCTCGCAACGGGCAAGAAGCTAAGGAAACAGGGATCGTACGGCACCGATAGGAATAAATGTGTCCTGGGCGGAGTGAGGACATCGGATCAAAGTCCTTGTCTCGCCGCTTAACGGACGCCGCGCAGAAGATACCTGGCACAGCTGGTTATGTCTATGGAAGTGCTTTCAGATCCATGCAGCTCTTATCTCTTGTTCCTCCCTCCGGAACATCTGCACAGCCTGGAGAAGCGGCTGGTGCTGATCAGGCGGGTATTCGCACACGTTCCAGCGGGGAAGGAGCGGTCCCCACAAGCCCTTCGCTTCTGCGTTTCGATGCAGATGAAGAGGTGGCAGACATTGTTTTGAGCCTCTGTGAGGTCAGGGAGACTTCTGGGAAGCCCCGGGTCACGGTTTCACGGAAAAGATCATTACCTTCTCTCGGAGGAGGCCGTGCAGCTGGGAAAGGCGATGAGCAGAAATGCATCTCTGTCACGTGTTGACCCGAACTGAACCACTGAAATATTTGAGCTTAATTTTCCTCTTCTTTAAAAAAATAAATACCTCAGAGAGTAGATAAAATCCTTCGGAACTTTTCACGGCATATCCCGTCACGTCCAGGAGTCAAGTTAAAAAAAAAAACCTGCAAAGTTTATGGTCAGCGCAGGTCAACTCCCTGTCTTATGCAACTTTAAGTTCATAAGAATGTAAAGCCCTAACTATGATATTGAGTAAATGTAATTTGGCCATCTTACATATTTATATTTGTGAGAAGTTTAACAGAGCCAAAAATGATATCGCAATCACTCCGGAAAGGTCGGATAATACTAAAGAGGGGATTTAAGAGGCATGTACGCGGTTGGTACGTGTGGGAAGGGTACCGCTGGGACAGAGGGAACCTGTGGTCTCTAGCCCGTCTGTCCTGGAACGCTCCAAACCTCTGCTTAAAGCAGACAGCACACGTATATACACGTGTATGTGTATACGTGTGAATCTTTATACGCATGCTGGTGCATTTTCTACATCGACATGTCTTAACAAGCGTGGCAGCACGGACTCGCACGCTGCCCTCGCTATCAGCAGATACAGCCCGGTGCTGTGTAGCGTATGAGAAAAAGATTACGATAAGCAAAAAATTAGGAATGACCACATACATCAAAAGTGTTGGAAAAATTACGCTAAGTCAGCAGCAAAGTTAAGATGATGTCAGTTTGGATAGAAAATTATGGAAGAAATTTGGTGAACAAAGCCGCCAGTGAAAAGCTATGGGCATTGCACCGAGTAAGTTTTATCTGAGCTCTGCGGGAAGCAGCAGAGTTGTGAAAGATAATCGGCTCCCTGCAGCCACGGCACAGCGCATCAGGCATACGCTCTTGAAAGGCTGTGCTCTTTTTTTTTTTTTTTTTTTTTTTAAAAAAAGGCTGAGGTTGTCTGAGCATTTGATAGAGTCCTTGGCAAGACGTTGACTTTGTAGAGGGGAAAACACGTAACATGTCCTTACAATTTCTCTTTTTTACAAGCCTGGTTATACCTCTATATTTCACAACTTGTCTTTTCCACCGTCAGCACCCTTCTGCACCAGAAGCAGGGGCTCCGTTGCTGTTTTTTCTGCGGCAAGAGGTGAGCAGCGGGGGAAGAGCCCGGTCCCTGAGGTTCCCCGTCCCGGGGCCGAACAGCTCTCCGCTCGGTTTCAGCCTGGCGTTGCCCGGGTCTGCGTCCCCAACGTGCACGCTCTCTAGGCAGCAGCGTGGTCGCTGGCTGATCTCCTGGATACGCCGCAGGACAAAGGGGTTTTAAATGCTCGGATGCCAAATCCCAGAGTGTGTTGAGTTGTAAAAAAAGGGAAACAAAACAAAAATGAAAAAAAAAAATAATCCCAACAACAAAGAAACAGAAAAATCCCCACCAAGCATGGGTTTTGTATGTAATTTCTGGTTTGCTGACAAACTTTTCCAATGAGTTCGGGGGGGAAGCAGCAAAGCTGCAACACTGATGTGATTGTGCAGCAGCCTGCTCTTGGCTCATCGCTTTGGCAGGTTTTCAGAGAAACAATTGAAAATGTTTTCTTTCAACCCAAATTCAGCCACGCAGAAGCGTCTGTAGGACCCATGCGGTTCTGCTATTTCTACGCTTAACTGCTTACGTTTTAGTACTCGAGAAGGCATGTTCTCTTCTTTCCTTTAGGTTATTGGCGGTGCCTGTTACTGGGAGGCTACGATGTAAACTTTATTAACCGTCTGTGATATAACGGCTATAAAACAGAGTAGCTCAAACTCTCAGGCCACCCCGGCTTTTCTCCCACTACAGCTGTTTTAATGAAGGTACGCTACAGCAACTTGATTTTTAGCAAGCAATTATCCCAAGTTTCATCTCTGAAGTGAACGAGTTCAGTTCCGTGGTGCCAGTGGCCCTTCCCAGGGGCTATGAGTCTGTTAAATTTCTTTATGGCCAGAGGGAGGGGATAGAGCCTCTCTGCTTGCTCGGAGGTGATCCTTCGGAGCTGGGGCTCCCCTTCCAGCGCCTGCCTCGCCTTTGACTGTGCTGAGAATTCTCCCCGTTGAAGAGCTGCAGGGCTGTCCCTTTGGAATTAGACAAAAGGTATTTTATCCCAATATTAACCACTTTTAATCTACATAAACTCTAGCAGTTTGCTTTTTAAATTTTTTTGGTTAAACAAAATGCAGAAACTTTTGTCTATTTTTTTGTCTTATTAAAGGTCACTTCCCTACCAAAAAAAAAAAAAAAGGAGAAAAAGTTGCTTTTTTTTAAAGCTTATAGAGGTGGGGGTTTTGAAAAAAAAAACCAAACCAAAAACCAAAAAACCCAAACATTACAGATAGAAGTTATGTGTATGTGTTTGTATGCAATGCCATACATGTAAGTGCGGCTTCTGTTGGGAAACCAGATTTCACAGGTTTTATTTACTTTGGGAGAATCCTTTCTAGGAAATTAATCTGGAATTTGGAAAGGCAGCCACAAGCCTTCGTTGGCCTCCAGGTTGGATCTCGTGAGCTCTGGGGCCTGGACCATCCCATTCAGAAGGTATTTAAGAAACCCAAGTGTCCCGTCCGGGCAGGGATGCTGCCCTACCAGCAGTATATGACAAAAAGCTTCTAGTCTCAGAAATACTAAGCGTGAAGGTTCAGGCTTACACTCGTCTGACCTGGAGTTCACAACAAAGTTCTCTGCGCGGCCAGCTCGTGCTTGTTTGCAGTCGTACGTGCAGGTCTCAGGGTCCGAAATGCTCAGGAAATGGAAATTCTCCCTCTGCAATAATAAATAACTAGGCGGTTAAAAATTCTTTCAGTAAAAAGAGGAAAAAGGTGATGACGGGAAAAGGCAACGATGCTGTTTCTCACCAGATAGCAGCAGACGCCGGTGCAAGCGGCACAGCGAGTTCTGCAGCCCGGGCGCTCCTCGCGCTGATGGTCGCTCTCCCAGGCGTGGTCGCAGAGGTGTCGAGCAGGACAGATGGTTTCTGAAACGAGGAATCAAAATCATTCTTCTACCGACCTATTCAGTGCAATAAGCATCAGTATGAACGCTTGGTGTCGGACACCCGTTCTGTGTTTCTGAGGCCAAGGCCAGTGTTGGATCTCCCTTGTAGCCAGAGAGACTGTGCTGGCACGGGGTGCCAGGCAGCGAGAGCGTTCCCTGCACCATCATGGAGCAGAAATGTCCAGCAACCATTTACACAGCATCCTGCCAGATGATTTTCTGCATAGGCATCAGGTCAGTATCGCTGAGAGGTATTTGGGGCTGAGCCAGCTGAGGATGTGAGTTTTGCATCTTACTGATAAGAATTTCTGTTTTCCTGGGGGTGACGGTTCACCAGCGAGGAGCGTGGAAGCCGTACAGCTGCCTTGCTTGGAGCGCAGAGCTGATCTCAGAAATGTACTCCCCTGTATTTATAATAACGAATGTGTTTAAGGGAGGAGAGAGCTGCCAGTAATTAGCTGTTGGGGTGCAAGCAGCTGCGAGGTTCGTGAGTTGCTGAGAAATCCACCGCGGATGTCTCGGCTGAGCCACGGGAGGAGAGACGCCGCAGCAGCCTTTAGAGGATGTGCAAAAGGAAGAGTCCCGGCAGCAAGGGGGTTTTTGCCTGAATATTGGGAACAAACCCAATCTGCTTGCTCTATCCGAGGTGAGGAAATGGGCTGCCAAAAGCAGAAGGAATGAGAACGAAGACAGCAGCACGGAGCGGGCTGCTGGTACTTGAGGTTTTGCTTCTCGCTTGCTCCCTCTCGGGCAGCGCTGCAGCATCCCGGCCGCAG